>NC_134085.1:212953680-214153680 GCF_000715075.1 Nicotiana tabacum
GCGGGCGCGCAAAAAGGAGGTGTGACAAGCCTCTCCTCCATCTGCCTCCCCACCTTCAGACTATGTAGAATGTCCGGAATCTTCCTTAGAAGGGATGTCAATATATGCAGGGGAAGCTGGAGGTTGGGAAGTCCCGACAGTCTGAGGTGCAGGGGCTGCCATCAAAGCGTAGAAATCAAGGTATAATCCGGCCATGGCCGTGCCGCTCCCTGCTCTCCTTCTTTGGGCATGAAGGAGGATAGATCGAACTCCAGAGTTTGCATTTTGTGAAGCTTAGTATTCATTGTGGCAACATCATCATGGAGCTTTGGCAAGTTGCCAACCTCACCCCGCTCTATCTTTTTAACCCGCACTTCAAGCTGCTTCAGGCGATACCATAAGATGTCTGTTGCTGTTGGAGGGTCGTCACTGAGGACCGGTTAGGGGTCAAAGCCTGCCTGATGAGTGTGGGGAGGTTCTTCAGAAGCTGGTATACCTTAGCATTTGTATGCTGAGCTAAGAGACCGAGCCTTGAAACGGTTGGCAGTACAGCAGAAGGTTGTGCAATGGTGGCCTAGGAGGTGGGATGTGGAGTGGAAGTGGATGCAATAGTAGCCCAAGGAGAAATAGGAATCTGGGAATCTGAGGGCTCTGCATCAGCAGGAATATGGGTCTAAACCTCTAGGGGAGCAACATCTACAACATCATTAATGCGCGTGATATTAATATCCTTTAGCACTTTCCCCGTCTTGTCAGTGTGTGGCATTGAAGGGACTTCCACAGCCTTACGGAGAGCTGTGATCAAGCACGGGAATGGAATTGACGTAGCTGTCTGGTTGGTCCGGATCCCTAACTCTCGGAAGATGAAGTCACCCACATCAATCTTTATCCTAGTCATAATGCATGCAATGAGAAGAGCTTTCTCAGTGCTTATGTCAATTTTATTTCGGGACGGTATCAATCGAGAGGTGACAAAACTGAGCTAGAATCTACCTTCTCGTGTGAGATCTTCCTTGAATATTTTATGCACAGGGTCAATCCAAGTAGGGGTCCCCTTGGCCATCACTGACACTATCCAACTACGCTATTATCTCTGTTGGCCCATTTGGTGTCATACTTTGCTGTGCCCGATCTCCAGTTTGGGAAGTAGAACTCATTTATGGTGTCACTGCTACAAAACACCTGCTTCCCCCGAACCATGACAGTATCACAGAAAACTTTGTTGCGCTTGTGGTGAGGGGTCCTGGAGGCTCCATAAAATTCACAGACTACTATTTCGTTGTAATCATCCGGCATCTCAGTGAAGCACTCCCAGTTTCTAGCCTTAATGTTCTCCAGTATGTGAGGATACTGCTCCTGTAGCCCGTTCAGACTTAGTTGTTTTTCGGCAAGGATTTTACATTTTGTTAGCCCTTCTCTATATAGCTCCCTAGAACCTTCGACTCAAACCTAAGTTGGAAATCATCTCCTCTTTTTCTTCTTGCCTGTCATGACCCCGGTTCGCCCTCCGTGAACCATCGTAATGACACCTAGTCTCTATGACTAGGTAAGCCTAAAATGCAGAAGATAAACCAAATTTGCGGAAGAAAACCATTTAAAACAGAAATAGAGTAATAAACCAGCGTTTAAAAGTGCCACTCGGCATACACAATATTAACTCTTAAAACCAAAACATTTTCCTAAAACCCGGAAACCCATGAATCATAAGCTAAGATCAATACTACATAGTTCTAACTCCGAAATGTCTAATAAGAATAGAAAAGTATAGAAGGGATAAATACTAAAAGCAGGAATAGAAAGGGACTTCTCGGTCTGTGGACACTGCGGATGTACCTAGAAGTCTCTAGAGCAGTCGTCTCCTCAAGGATGATAGGCCTGAGTAGTGGTACCTGGATCTGCACATGAAAAACATGCGCAGAAGGGGCATGAGTACACCACAGCGGTACTCAGTAAGTGCCAAGCCTAACCTAGGTTGGGTAGTTACGAGGAAGGTCAGAGCCCTACAACGATAACATAAAGAATATAAGACATGACAGTATAAGATAAGCAGTACAGTTCAAAACCAACGATAAGAATTTAGTACAGGAAAACAAGGAATTCAATAACTAAAACAGAAGCAAAACAATCACAAGGAAATAACCGAGGATCTCTTAGTATCCCGAGGATCTCTTGGTATCCCAAGGATCTATCGGTATCCTCAATATATGCTAGGGATCTCTTGGTATCCCGAGGATCTCACGGTATCCTCAATATATGCTAGGTATCTCTTGGTATCCCGAGGATCTCTCGGTATCCTCAATGTAGGATAGGGATATCTTGGTATCCCAATGATCTCTTGGTATCCTCAATGTATGATAGGGATCTCTTGTTATCCTGAGGATCTCTTGGAATCTTAAATGTATGATAGGGATCTCTTGGTATCCTCAATGTACGTACTGGGGATCTCTCGGTATCCCGCACTTTAGCTCAAATTGTAAATGCGTACAAGGGATCTTCCAGGATGCCATCCCGTAGTCCCAAAGTAAAACACACAACAATGGAAAAAGGTATACTGAAATTAACTCAACTTCATAACAAGGTAACACATACAATTCTAACCTAGCATGCTTCACGTAATACAAATAAGGCAGTTAAAGCAAATAAATCAATTAAGTTAATTAGACATGTTTCTCTAACTAACAACAGGTTTAAAAGTGCAAATAGAATAAATAGAAAGGGAAAACACAATTAAAGTTACTTAATGAAAATCGAATTTTCAACAATTAGAAAAAGTACGCACTCGTCACCTCACGTACAAGGCATTTCAATCATCACAATACCAATCCTAAGGGGAAAGTCCCCCCAGCAAGGTTAGACAAGTTACTTACCTCGTACCAGCTCAAAAATCAATCTGAAACCACGCTCTTGCCACGAGTACTCGACTCAAAATGCCCCAAATCTATTCAATTCAATTTCATAATGTACATAACACTTCAAGTAACTAATTCTACAATTAAATTCTAAGCTACTACGCGAAATTGGGTAAAATGACCAAAATGCTCCTCGGGCCCACGTCTCGGAATCGGGTAAAATTTATAGTTTCAGAATTCTCACACTCTCACAAGTCTAACCATATCAAAATTATCCCAATCCGATGTCAAAATCGTGATCCAAATTTAATTGTTAGGTCTAGAACCTTTTCCTCAATTTTCCACCCCAAATTCAAATTTAAAGGATTATTTTAAGCATAGATTCGTGGAAAACAATAAAAAACGAGTAAGAATCACTTACCCAAAACACCAGGTGAAAGTTCCTCTCAAAATCGCCAATCCCGAGCTCCCAATTTAATTTTTTTAAGTTTTTGAACAAACCCTCGGTTCTGTCCCCTTTTCTACCCAGTTGTTCCGCTTCTGCGGTCAAGGACCGCTTTTGCGGAGAATCGACCACATTTGCGAAAATCACTAACGTCTTAAAAATCTGCTTTTGCGATACATTTTCCACACCTGCGGCATCGCAGGTGCGGTATCCTTCTCGTACCTGCGGCACCTGCTGGACTTCCTCAATTCCGCTTCTGCAATTGAAATGCTGCTTCTGCGGCTCCGCACCTGCAGGACCCAAACCGCAGGTGCGGTTATGACAGATACGAGCAAATGCAAAAATCTTTCTAAGTCCAAATTCAACTTCCGTTAAGCACCTGAAACTCACCCAAGGCCCCTGAGACCTCAACCAAACATGCCAACCAATCCTAAAACATCATTCAAACACTCAAAACAATGCCACAACACAAATTTAACCTCGGATTCAAGCCTAAGAACTCAAAAACTCTAAAAATACGCTTTCGATCAAAAAGTATATCAAATCTCGTCCGAATGGCCTAAAATTTTGCACACATGTCACATTCAACACTATGGAGCTACTCCAACTTCCGTAATTCCATTCCGACCCTCGGATCAAAATCTCACTATCGGACCGGAAACCCCAAAAATTCAACTTTCGGCATTTCAAGCCTAAATTAGCTATGGACCTCCAAAACACAATCCGATCACTCCCCTAAGACCGAAATCACCCTACGAAGCTAACACAACCATCAGATTCCATTCCGAGGCCATCTTAACACTGTTCCGACTACAGTCAACTTTCTAACTCTTAAGCTCTCATTTAGGGACTAAGTGTCCTGAAACTCTTCGAAACTCAAACTCGAACATCCCGGCAAATTAAAAATAGCAGAAATAAACTCGGGGAATGCAGTTAATAGGGAATCGGGGCGTTAATTCTTAAGACGATCGGCCAGGTCGTCATATCCTCCTACACTTAAACATTCGTTCGTCCTCGAACGAGCATAGAGACATACCTAAAGTAGTGGAAAGATGAGGGTAACGGCTACGCATATCCTGCTCAGTCTCCTAGGTAGCTTCCTCGACCGGCTAACCCCGCCACTACACCTTCACTGATGAAAAGTTCTTTGACCTCAGCTTTCTAACCTGCCTGTCCAATATTGCCACTAGCTCCTCAACATAAGATAGATCCTTGTCCAACTGGATTGAACTGAAATCCAACACGTGCGACGGGTCACCGTGATACCTCTGGAGCATCGAAACATGAAATACCGGATGAACCCCTACCAAACTAGGAGGTAAGGCAAGCTCATAAGCAACCTCCCCAACACGCCTCAATATCTAAAAAGGGCCAATAAACCTCGGACTCAACTTCCTTTCCTTCCCAAATCTCATAATGCCCTTCATAGGCGAAATCCGAAGTAGAACCCGCTCTCCAACCATATAGAAAATATCACGAACCTTCCGGTCAGCGTAACTCTTCTGTCTGGACTGGGCTGTACGGAGTCTATCTTGAATCACTTTAACCTTCTCCAAAGCATCATGAACCAGGTCTGTGCCCAACAATCTATCCTCATCGAGCTCAAACAAACCCATTGGGGATCTACACCGTCTCCCATATAAAGCCTCATATGGTGCCATCTGAATGTTGGACCGATAGCTGTTGTTATAAGCAAAATCCGCCAATGGCAAGAACTGATCCCAAGACCTTCCAAACTTAATCACACACGCACGGAGCATATCCTCAAGAATCTAAATAGTGCGCTCGGACTGTCTGTTCGTCTAAGGGTGAAATGTTGTACTCAACTCCACCCGAGTACTCAACTCATGCTGAACAGACCTCCAAAACCGTGATGTGAATTGAGACCTCTATCTGAAATGATGGACACTAGAATACCATGCAGTCGAACAATCTCCTGGATATAAATCTCTGCCAATCGCTCCGAAGAATAAGTAGCAAACATAGGAATAAAGTGAGCGGACTTGGTCAGCCGATCCACAATCACCCAAATAGCATCGAACTTTCTCAAAGTCCGTGGGAGCCCATTTACAAAGTCCATGGTGATCCTCTCCCACTTCCACTCCGAAATCTCTATCTGGTGAAGTAACCCACCTGGTCTCTAGTGCTCATACTTCACCTGCTAATAGTTAAGGCACCGAGCTACGAATCCAACTATATCTTTCTTCATCTGCCTCCACTAATAGTGTTGTCTCAGATCCTGATACATCTTCGCGACACCTGGATGAATGGAATACCGCGAGCTATGGGCCTCCCCCAAAATCAACTCCCGAAGCCCATCAACATTGGGTACACAAATTCGACCCTGCATCCTCAATACCCCATCATCATCAATAGTCACATCTCTGGCATCACCATGCTGAACCTTGTCCTTGAGGATAAGCAAATAAGGGTCATCATACTGCCGCCCCTGATATGATCAAATAAGGAATACCGAGAAACCACGCAAGCTAGAACTCAACTGGGCTTTGAAAGATCCAATCTCACAAACTGGCTGGCTAAGGCCTGAATATCCATCGCCATAGGCCTCTCCGATACTGGTAAATAAGCCAAACTCATCAAACTCTCTGCTCGGCGACTCAAAGCATCAGCTACCACATTGGCCTTACCTGGGTGATATAAAATAGTGATGTTATAGTCCTTCAGCAACTCTAACCACCTCCCGTGGTGCAAATTTAGATCTTTTTGCTTGAATACGTGCTGCAAGCTCCAATGGTTAGTATAAATCACACAGGGGACACCGTATAAGTACCGATGCCAAATCTTCAGGGCGTGAACAATGGCAACTAACTCAAGGTCATGAACATGGTAGTTCTTCTCATGTATCTTCAATTGTCTGGACGCGTAAGCAATCACCCTACCGTCCTACATCAACGTCGCTCCGAGGCCAATCCTCGAGGCATCACAATATACCGTATAAGACTCCAAACCTGAAGGAAATACCAAAACTAGGGCTGTGGTCAAAAATGTCTTGAGCTTCTGAAAGCTCGCCTCACACTCCTCCATCCACTGGAACGGAGCACCCTTCTGGGTCAACCTGGTCATGTGGGCTGCAATCGATGAAAACCCCTCCACAAAACAACGATAGTAACCCGCCAAACCAAGGAAACTACAGATCTCGGTAGATGAGGATGGTCTGGGCCAACTCTGCATGACCTCTATCTTCTTTGGATCCACCTGAATACCCTCATTCGATACCACGTGGCCTAAGAATGCCACTGAATCCAACCAAAATTCACATTTCGAGAACTTAGCATATAACTCCTTCTCCCTCAGAGTCTGAAGCACAGTCCTCAAGTACTGCTCATGATCTTCCCGACTGCAGGAATACATAAGATTATCATCAATAAAGACAATGACGAATGAGTCAAGATATGGCTGGAACACATTGTGCATCAAATGCATAAAAGCTGCTGGGGCATTGGTCAGCCCAAATGACATAACAAAGAACTCATAATGACCATACCGAGTCCTGAAGGCAGTCTTCGGGATATCTGGCTCCCGAATCTTCAACTGATGGTAAACTAAGCACAAATAAATCTTAGAAAACACCTGTGCGCCCTGAAGTTGGTCAAACAGATCATCAATACGAGACAAAAGATAGCGGTTCTTCACTGTAACCTTGTTCAACTGGTGATAGTCAATGCACGTACGCATGAAACCATCTTTTTTTTCACAAACAAGATAGGAGCACCCCAAGGTGATACACTGGGCCGAATAAAACCCTTATAAAGCAATTCCTATAACTGATCCTTCAACTCAGGAGGAGCCATACGATACGGGGGAATAGAAATGGGCGGAGTGCGCGATAATAAATTAATACCAAAATCAATATCTCTATCAGGCAGCATGCCAGGAAGATTAGCTGGAAACACATCGGGAAAATCTCGTACTACTGGGACTGAATCAACTAAAGGGGTATCAATACTGCCATCTCTCACATAAGCTAAATACGCGTCACACCCCTTCTCAACCCTATGCTGAGCTTTAAGGAAAGAAATAACTCTACTGGGAATGTGTTCTAAAACACCCCTCCACTCAACACGCAGTACACCTGGCATGGCCAGCGTCACAGTTTTGCCGTGACAATCAAGAATAGCATAATGGGGCGACAACCAGTCCATGCCCAAGATATGTCAAAATCCACCAAATTGAGCAACAATAGATCGACTTTGGTCTCAAAACCACTAAGAGAAACCAAACACGACCGATAAATGTGGTATACAATAAGAGAATCTCCCACAGGAGTAGAAACATAAACATGGGAAGCCAAAGAATCCCGAGGTACACCCAAATGCGGAGCAAAATAAGAAGACACATAAGGATAGGCGGAGCCTAGATCGAATAAAACCGATGCAACTCTATGACAAACCAGGACAATACCTGTGATAACAAAATCGGAGGCGACAACCTCGGTACGGGCAGGAAGGGCGAAATATTTGGCCTGACCTTCCCCTCTAGCTGGCTGGGCAGGTGGGGTAGTAACTGGTGCGGTGATCATAGTTTGAGAAATCTGCGAGGTACGCTATGAATGAGAAGTCTGTGGAGGTGCACTCCTCCAAAATCTAGGGAAATCCCTTACTATATGGCATGTGTCACCACACTCAAAACGAGCTATGAGAGGATGTGGCAGTGAAATCTGTGCGGTACGGGTACTCAAAGACCCCTGAACACCCGAAACATTGTGTGAAATCTGAGATGCAAACTGAGTGTGCTGACCCATAAAACCTCTACCATGCCGTACTCTTCCTCCAAAATAAGGACCAGATGGTCTCTCCAGTCTACGAGGTCTCCTCACTTCCCTATACTCTCTCTCCTGGACCCATCTGTCTTCTACTTGGTGAGAGGTCCTCACCACACGCTGAACTGGGACCACAGGCTGTGTCGCTATGATGCCCGGAACCCGACCAATGAGAACTCGCTGCTCTGAAGTGGGGGTGGCAGAAGTCTAGGTCCCTTCCTCGATCTGTGAAGTAGTTGGTACAACCTGAATCAACCCCCGCCTGAACTAATATACCAAACATGCTCAGGAACTGTGCTAATGTTTCCTGAAGTGCTGGAGTATTAGGCGCATCCGGTGCGTGGGCTCTGGCTGGAACTGCTGATGGCTCCTTGGTGGTAGCTCGCGCGTGTACTTTGGTTGCATCGGGTGCGCGTCCTTGACCTCTACCTCGGCCCCAACCTCTAACGGCCCTCGTAAGGGGAGCGGGTGTCTAATCATCTCTGGTGGCACGTGTTCTCACCATATGTGAGAGAATGGAAGATAGAGGTTTAGGATTTGTGATGTCAAAAATCTCGCATGACAGGGAAATCAAATGAAGTGGAATTTTCCTAACGGTTACGTAGCCTATCTTAGATAAGTACAGACATCTCAGTACCGATCAACAAGACTCTAATAAACCATCTTGTGATTCATGTATCCTATCAACCTAGAGCTATGATACCAAATTGTCACGACCCCGATTCGCCCTCCGTGAACCATCATGACGGCACCTAGTCTCTACGGCTAGGTAAGCCTAAAATACTGAAGATAAACCAAAATTGCAAAAGAAAACCATTTAAAACAGAAATAGAGTAATAAAACAGCGTTTAAAAGTGCCACTCGACATACACAATATTAACTCTTAAAACCAAAACATTTTCCTAAAACCCAAAAACCCATGAATCATAAGCTAAGATCAATACTACATAGTTCTAACTCCGAAATGTCTAATAATAACAGAAAAGTACAGAAGGGCTAAATACTAAAAGCAGGAATAGAAAGAGACTTCTTGGTCTGTGGACACGGAGGATGTACCTAGAAGTCTCTAGAGCAGTCGTCTCCTCAAGGATGATAGGCCTGAGTAGCAATACCTGGATCTGCACATGAAAAACATGCGCAAAAGGGGCATGAGTACACCACAGCGGTACTCAGTAAGTTCCAAGTCTAACCTCGGTTGGGTAGTGACGAGAAAAGTCAGGGCCCTACTGAGATAAAATAAAGAATATAAGACATGACAGTATAATATAAGCAGTACAATTGAAAACTAATGATAAGAATTTAGTACAGGAAAACAAGGAATTCAATAATTTAAACAGAAGCAAAACAATCGCAAGGAAATAACTGAGGATCTCTCAGTATCCCGAGGATCTCTTAGTACCCTCAATATATGCCAAGGATCTCTTGGTATCCCGAGGATCTCTCAGTATCCTCAATATACGCTAGGGATCTTTCTTGGTATCCCGAGTATCTCTTGGTATCCTCAATATATGTTAGGGATCTCTTGGTATCCCGAGGATCTCTCGGTATCCTCAATGTATGCTAGGGATCTCTTGGTATCCCGAGGATCTCTCGGTATCCTCAATGTATGATAGGGATCTCTTGGTATCCTTAATGTATGATAGGGATCTCTTGGTATACGAGGATCTCTTGGTATCCTCAATGTATGATAGGGGTCTCTTGGTATCCCAAATATCTCTTGGTATCCTCAATGTACGTGCTGGGGATCTTTCGGTATCCCGCACTTCAGCTCAAATCGTAAATGTATACAGGGGATCTCCCAGGATGTCGTCCCGTAGTCCCAAAGTAAAACACACAACAATGGCACAAGGAATACTCAAATAAACTCAACTTCATAACAAGGTAAAATAGACAATTCTAACCTAGCATGCTTCACGTAATACAAATAAGGCAGTTAAAGCAAATAAAGCAATTAAGTCAATTAGAAATGTTTCTTTAACTAACAACAGGTTTAAAAGTGCAAGTAGAATAAATAGAAAGGGAAAACACAATTATAGCTTAATGAAAACCGAATTTTCAACAATTAGCACAAGTATGCACTTGTCACCTCACGTACAAGGCATTTGAATTATCACAATACCAATCCTAAGGGGAAAGTCCCCCACGCAAGGTTAGTCAAGCCACTTACCTCGAACTGGCTCAAAAATCAATCTGAAACCATGCTCTTGCCACGAGTACTCGACTCCAAATGGCCCAAATCTATTCAATTCAATTTCATAATGTAAATAACACTTCAAGTAACTAATTCTATAATTAAATTCTAAGATAATACGCGAAATTAGGTAAAATGACCAAAAAGCCCATCAGTCCCATGTCTCGGAATCAGGTAAAATTTATAGTTTCAGAATTCTCATACTCTCACAAGTCTAACCATATCAAAATTATCCCAATCCAATGCCAAAATTATGATCCAAATTCAATTGTTAGGTCTAGAACCTTTTCACCAATTTTCCACCCCAAATTCGAATTTAAAGGATAATTTTAAGCATAGATTTGTGGAAAATAATAAAAAACGAGTAAGAATCTCTTACCCAAAACACCCAGGTGAAAATCCCTATCAAAATTGCCTATCCCGAGCTCCCAATTTAATTTTCCAAGTTTTTGATCAAACCCTCGGTTCTGTCCCTTTTTCTACCCAGTTGTTCCGCTTCTGCGGTCAAGGGACAACACTGCGGTCCCGCTTCTATGAAGAATTGACCGCATCTGCGAAAATCACTAACATCCCAAAAATCTGCTTCTGCGATACATTTTCTGCACCTGCAGCATCGCAGGTGCGGTATCCTTCTCGCACCTACGGCTCCTGTTGGACTTCCCCAATTCCGCTTCTGTGGTTGAAATGCTGCTTCTGTGGCTCCACACCTGCGGGACCCAAACCGCAAGTACAGTTATGACAGATACCAGCAAATGCAAAAATCTTCCTAATTCCAAATTCAACTTCCGTTAAGCACCCGAAAGTCACCCGAGGCCCCTGGGACCTTGACAAAACATGTCAACCAATCCTAAAACATCATTAAAACTTGTTCCAACCTTTGGAACGCTCAAAACAACACCACAACACCAATTTAACCTCGGATTCAAGCCTAAGAACTCCAAAACTCTAGAAATACGCTTTCGTTCAATAAGTCTATCAGACCTCATCCAAATGACCTAAAATTTTGCACACACGTCATATTCAACACTAGGAGCTACTCCAACTTCTTGAATTCCATTCCGACCCACGGATCAAAATCTCACTATCGGACCGAAAACTCCAAAAATTCAACTTTTGGCATTTCAAGCCTAAATTAGCTACGGACCTCCAAAACAAAATCTGATCACGCCCCTAAGACCAAAATCACCCTACAAAGCTAATGGAACCATAAGATTTCCATTCTGAGGCTATCTTTACACTGTTCCAACTACGGTCAACTTTCCAACTCTTAAGCTCTCATTTCGGGACTAAGTGTCATGAAACTCTCCGAAACTCAAACTCGAACATCCCAGCAAATTCAAAATAGTAGAAATAAACTCAAGAAAAGTAGTTAATAGGGGATCGGGGTGTTAATTCTTATGACGACCGACTGGGTCGTCACATCCTCCTACACTTAAACATTCGTTCATCCTCGAACGAGCATAAAGACATACCTGAAGTAGTGAAAAGATAAGGGTAACGGCTGCGCATATCCTGCTCTATCCCCCAAGTCACCTCTACGACCGGCTGACCCCGCCATTGTCAACATAAGATAGATCCTTATCCAACTGGACAGAACTGAAATCCAACACATGCGATGGGTCACCGTGATACCTCCGGAGTGTCGAAACATGAAATACCGGATGAACCCCGGCCAAGCTGGGAGGTAAGACATGCATATAAGCAACCTCCCCAACACGCCTCAATATCTCAAAAGGGCTAATAAACCTCGGACTCAACTTCCATTTCTTCCCAAATCTCATAACGCCCTTCATTGGCGAAACCCAAAGCAGAACCCGCTCTCCAACCATATAGGAAACATCACGAACCTTCCGGTCCGTGTAACTCTTCTATCTGGACTGGGTTGTACAGAGTCTATCCTGAATCACCTTAACCTTCTCCAAAGCATCATGAACCAAGTCTATGCCCAATAATCTAGCCTCACTCAGCTCAAACCAACCCACCGGGGATCTACACCGTCTCCCATATAAAGCCTCATACGGTGCCATCTGAATGTTGGACTGATAGCTGTTGTTGTAAGCAAACTCCGCCAATGGAAAGAACTAATCCCAAGACCCTCCAAACTCAATTGCACATGCATGGAGCATATCCTCAAAAATCTGAATAGTGAGCTCGGATTGTCCGTCCGTCTGAGGGTGAAATGCTATACTCAACTCCACCCGAGTACCCAACTCATGCTGAATGGCCCTCCAAAACCGTGATGTGAACTGAGTACCTCTATCTGAAATGATGGACACTGGAATTTCATGCATTCGAACAATATCCCGGATATAAATCTCCACCAACCGCTTCGAGGAATAAGTAGTACACACAGGAATAAAGTGAGCAGACTTGGTTAGTCGATCCATAATCACCCAAATAGCATCAAACTTTCTCAAAGTCCGTGGGAACCCAACTACAAAGTCCATGGTGATCCGCTCCCACTTCCACTCCGGAATCTCTATTTGCTGAAGTAACCCACCCGGTCTCTGGTGCTCAGACTTCACCTGCTGACAGTTAAGGCACCAAGCTAAGAATCCAACTATATCTTTCTTCATCCGCCTCCACCAATAGTGTTGTATCAGATCCTGATACATCTTCGTGGCACCAGGATGAATGGAAGGCCGTGAGCTATGGGCCTCCTCCAGAATCAAATCCCGAAGCCTATCAACATTGGGTACACAAATCCGACTATGCATCCTCAATACCCCATCATCACTAATAGTCACATCTCTAGCATCACCGTGCTGAACCATGTCCTTGAGGACAAGAAAATAAGGGTCATCATACTTCCACCCCAAATACGATCAAATAAGAAAGATTGAGAAACCACGCAAGCTAGAACCCGACTGGGCTCCGAAAGATCCAATCTCACAAACTGGTTGGCTAAGGCTTGAATATTTATTGCCATAGGCCTCTCCTCTGGTAAATAAGCCAAAATCCCCAAACTCTCCGCCCGGCAACTCAAAGCATCAACCACCACATTGGCCTTACTCGGGTGATACAAAATTGTGATGTCATAGTCCTTCAGCAAATCTAACACGTGCTACTTGAACACGTGCTGCAAGCTCCGATGGTCAGTATAAATCTCACAGCGGACACCGTATAAGTAATGGCACCAAATCTCCGATGCATGAACAATGGCAGTTAACTCAAGGTCGTGAACAGGGTAGTTCTTCTCATGTATCTTTAATTGTCAGGACGTGTAAGTAATCACCCTGTCGTCCTGCATCAACGCCGCTCCAAGGCCAATCCTCGAGGCATCACAATAGACCGTATAAGACCCCGAACCTGAAGGCAATACCAAAACTAGGGCTGTGGTTAAAGCTGTCTTGAGCTTCTAAAAGCTCGCTCTACACTCCTCCATCCATTGGAACGGAGCACCTTTTTGGGTCAACCTGGTCATGGGGGCTGCAATCGATGAAAACCCCTCTATAAAACGACAGTAGTAACCCACCAAACCAAGGAAACTGCGGATCTTGGTAGCTGAGGATGGTCTGGGCCAACTCTGCACGGACTCTTTCTTCTTCGGATCCACCTGAATACCCTCACTCGATACCACGTGGCCTAAGAAGTTCACTGAATCCAACCAAAATTCACATTTCGAGAACTTAGCATATAACTTCTTCTCCCTTAGATTCTGAAGCACAGTCCTCAGGAGCTGTTCATGATCTTTCCGACTCCGGGAATACACCAGATTATCATCAATAAATATAATGATGAACGAGTCAAGATACGATCAGAACACACTGTGCATCAAATGCATAAAAGCTGTTGGGGTATTGGTCAGCCCAAATGACATAACAAGGAACTCGTAATGACCGTACCGAGTCCTGAAGGCAGTCTTTGGGATATCTGGCTCCCGAATCTTCAACTGATGGTAACCCGAGCACAAAAAAATCTTAGTAAACACCCGTGCGCCCTGAAGCTGGTCAAACAGATCATCAATACGAGGATAAGGATAACGGTTCTTCACTGTAACCTTGTTCACTAGCGATAATCAATGCACATACGCATGGAACCATCCTTTTTCTTCACAAACAAGACAAAAGCACCCCAAGGTGATACACTGGGTCGAATAAAACCCTTATCAAGCAATTCCTGTAACTGATCCTTCAACTCCTTCAACTTAGGTGGTAGGGATCTCTTGGTATCCTCAATGTATGATAGGGATCTCTTGGTATCCTGAGGATCTCTTGGCATCCTTAATGTATGATAGGGATCTATTGGTATCTCGAGGATCTCTTGGTATCCTCAATGTACGTGCTGGGGATCTCCCGGTATCCCGCACTTTAGCTCAAATCGTAAATACATATAGGGGATCTCTCTGGATGCCGTCCCGTAGTCCCAAAGTAAAACACACAATAATGGCACAAGGAATACTCAAATAAACTCAACTTCATAACAAGGTAGCACAGACAATTCTAACCTAGCATGCTTCACGTAATACAATTAAGGCAGTTAAAGCAAATAAAGCAATTAAGTCAATTGGACATGTTTCTCTAACTAACATCAGGTTTAAAAGGGCAAATAGAATAAATATAAAGGGAAAACACAATTAAAGTTACTTAATGAAAACCAGATTTTTAACAATTAGCACAAGTACGCACTTGTCACCTCAAGGAATTATCACAATACCAATCATAAGGGGAAAGTCCCCCACGCAAGGTTAGACAAGCCAGTTACCTCGAACCGGCTCAAAAATCAATCTGAAACCACGCTCTTGCCCCGAGTACTCGACTCCAAATAGCCCAAATTTATTCAATTCAATTTCATAATGTAAATAACACTTCAAGTAACTAATTCTACAATTAAATTTTAAGCTAATACGCGAAATTAGGTGAAATAACCAAAATGCCCCTCGGGCCCATGTCTCGAATTCAGATAAAATTTATAGTTTTAGAATTCTCACACTCTCACGAGTCTAACCGTATAAAAATTATCCCAATCCGATGTCAAAATCATGATCCAAATTCAATTGTTAGGTCTAGAACCTTTTTCCTAATTTTTCACCCCAAATTCAAATTTAAAGGATAATTTTAAGCATAGATTCGTGGAAAACAATCAAAAACGAGTAAGAATCACTTACCCAAAACACCTAGGTGGAAATCCCTCTCAAAATTACCTATCCCGAGCTCCCAATTAAATTTTTCCAAGTTTTTGAACAAACCCTCGGTTATGTCCCCTTTTCTGCCAAGTTGTTCCGCTTCTGCGGAAAATCGACCGCATCTGCGAAAATCACTATCATCCCAAAAACCGCTTCTACGATACATTTTCCACACCTGTGGCATCGCAGGTGCGGTATCCTTCTCGCACCTGCTGCTCCTGCTGGACTTCCCCAATTTTGCTTTTGCAGTTGAAATGCCGTTTTTGCGGCTATGCACCTGCGGGACCCAAACCGTAGGTGCAGTTATGACAGATACCAACAAATGTAAAAAATTTCCTAAGTCCAAATTCAACTTCCGTTAAGCACCCGAAACTCACACGAGGTCCCCGGGACTTCAACCAAACATGCCAACCAATCCTAAAACATCATTCAAACTTGTTCCAGCCTTTGGAATGCTCAAAACAACACCACAACACCAATTTAACCTCGGATTCAAGCCTAAGAACTCCAAAACTCGAAATACGCTTTCGATCAAAAAGTCTATCAAACCTCATCCGAATGACCTGAAATTTTGCACACATGTCACATTCAATACTACAGAGCTATTCCAACTTTCGGAATTCCATTCCGACCCTCGGATCAAAATCTCACTATCAGACTGGAAACTCCAAAAATTCAACTTTCGGCATTTCAAGCCTAAATTAGCTACGGACCTCCAAAACACAATCCGATCATGCCTCTAAGCCCGAAATCACCCTACAAAGCTAACAGAACCATCAGATTTCAATTCTGAGGCTGTCTTTACACTATTCCGACTACGGTCAACTTTCTAACTCTTAAGTTCTCATTTAGGGACTAAGTGTCCTGAAACTCTCCGAAATTCAAACCCGAACATCCCGACAAATTTAAAATAGCAGAAATAAACTCGGGGAAAACAGTTAATAGGGGATCGAAGCGTTAATTCTTAAGACGACCGGCCGGGTCATCACATTGCCTCAGCTTGTAAGTTAACTGATGGCAAGGACTCCTCCTCATCAGATTGGGAGGGATGTGCAACAGTAGGGTCCAGTCGTGAATGTTTGGCTAGTTGTGCTTAACGACTAGTGGACGCCCTTTTCTTGGAAGAAGATGCATGTTTCTTGGGGGCCATATATGCATAGAAATGAAGTGTGAGCAACATAGTAGACATCAGAAGAAAGAAAAGAAAGAAAGAAAAAAAATTTGCGCAGAACATCAAGTATGCGACAGGTTATGCAGTCCGTAAATCTGTAGCAAAACTTGTGGCTACTGAGAGGAAGAAATTATGCGATGGGTTATGCGATCGCATACCCATTATGCGGTTCACATAACCATCGCATAACTAAATGCTTCGAAAGTATATTCACACTATGCGATCGCAAAGTCCACCGCAAAGATGGATTTGCGATCGCAGAATTGCCACAAACAACATGTTACAAAAGCCATGAAACTATTTTAGTATGCGGTGGCTTTGCGGTCCGCATATCACTTATGTGATCGCAAAGCCGCTGTATTTTGTCATCTTCCTCAAGTGACCTAGGGTTTCCTATGCGACAAAAATGCGGACCGCAAATCGACTATGCGGTCCGCAGAAGTCATCGTTCTCAACATTTTGAGCTCCACCCTCAACAATGGCGAACCTAATTTCACTACCCAGCACCCCAAGCCTAAGTAGTTATCCAATAACCCCCTCACATTATGAATAGATACCCAAATACAATGAGGAAAATAAAAGGAACAAAAAGTAAAGGAAACAAAAATAGGAAAAACACAACAAAATTTAAACTAAACTTTACATGGATGAAATCGGGAGAGGAGAACATACCAGTGATGGA
This sequence comes from Nicotiana tabacum, assembly GCF_000715075.1. NCBI lineage: Eukaryota > Viridiplantae > Streptophyta > Magnoliopsida > Solanales > Solanaceae > Nicotiana > Nicotiana tabacum. The sequence continues at coordinate 212,970,903 of NC_134085.1, forward strand.
GAAATGAGCACACTTGGGAGATGAATTCACAGGTGTTGTTTACTCTTTTCGATTCTACTAGCCGTTTTCCTTTCTCTTTTTTTTGTTTTGTTTTGTTTTGTTTTCTTTCTGATAAAAAAAAATCTTTTCTTTTGTTTTACAAGTGTTTGAATGCTGGTGATATACGAGGGGTAGGGATACTTACCTTTGCAACATTTGCGGTGGACAAGTCACCGCATAGCACTTTATGCTACCGCATAAGTGTTATGCGGTGGGTTCTATTTGAGTTGCTCATGGACACAATGCGATGCACTTGTGCGATCGCATAACTAAAATGCGTCCGTAAAGTGCACGTCTTAGCCGCATTTCTACCACCAAATTTTGCCAAACAAACTGTCCGGGTTTGCGACCACTATGCGGTCCACATAGTTAAAATGTGACCGCATATGTGCAGCAGACTTTCCATGGTGACTTTTTTCCCTTTCACACGCAATTTTACCTAGTGTTATGCTATTTTGAATCACCTGCACTCTAACACACACTTTAAATATCTCAATTAAATCTATCTAACAAAAGGTAAAATTTAAAGGACAAAAATGGTGTTACCACACATCGGTTGCCTCCCATGAAGCACTTGATTTAACGTCGCGGCATGACAAAGTTGGCCTTTCTTTGGGTTCACTCATTGGTCGGGCACGGACCATATTTGAGAGCCAACTATTCCACCAAGTGTTTTTCTCCATCTATGCCCAAGTAGTGCTTGACTTACTGGCCATTTACTTTGAAGGTTCGGAGCCCATCCTCCGATTCTAATTCCAGAGCTCCAAAAGGGGAGACATTTACCACCTTGAACGGACCAGACCATTTCGATTTGAGCTTCCCGAAAACAATTTGAGCCTTGAGTTGAAGAGCAAAACTAAGTCACCTGACTTGAACTCCTTTTTCAAGATCTTTTTGTCGTGGACGAACTTCATCCTTTCTTTGTACACAACTGCACTTTCATATGCATGGAAACAGAATTCCTCTATTTTATTGAATTGTGTTAACCTCAAGTTTGCAGCTTTAGCCTAGTCCAAGTTCAACCTTTTTAAAGCCCACATGGATTTGTGCTCCAATTTTATGGGTAGATGACAAGCCTTGCCGAAGACTAACCGATAAGGAAAAGTGCCAATAGGGGTATTTTACGCCGTGCGGTATGCCCACAACGCGTCATCTAGCTTTCTTGACCAGTCGGTCTTGTTCGCACTAACAGTCTTTGCTAGAATATTCTTTATATACCGGTTGAAAACTTCAACTTGGCCACTTGATTAGGGATGATAAGGTGTGTCCACCTTATATTTGAAGCCATATTTCTCCAGTAGCCCCGTGAAAGCCTTGTTACATAAGTGAGACCCACCATCACTAAGAATAGCTCTAGGAGTGCCAAACCGCATGAATATGTTTTATTTTAAGAATGTGGTCACACTCCTTGCCTCGTTGTTTGGTAAGACAATTGCTTCAACCCATTTGGAAACATAGTCCACAACCACCATGATATATTTCATACCACAAGAGCTACAAAGGGGCCCATAAAATCAATTCCCCACACATCAAGGATTTCTATCTCCATCACAGAGTGCATTGGCATTTCATGACTCTTGGAGATTGATCCTTGCCTTTGGCATTGGTCGCAAGCCTTGACCATTTGATTGGCATCATGATAAATCGATGGACAATAATAACCACATTCAAGCACCTTTGCCGCCATTCGATTGCCCCCATGGTGACCCCCAACCGGTGAGTCGTGCCATGCCTTTAGAATTGGCATAATCTCCTCTTCTAGAACACACCTTCTGATGATGTTATCAGCACAAACATGGAACAAGAATGGTTCTTCCCAATAGTATTGCCGGCAATCTCTCAAAAACTTCTTCTTCTGATAAGATTCCAATCCATCCGGAATAAGGTCACTAACCAAGTAGTTAGCAATATCGACATACCAATGAGCAAAAGTGTTAGATAATGCCAATATGTGTTCATCCGGGAAAGCATAATTGATTTCAAGATCTTCCTTTGGTCTCCCTGCCTCTTCAAGCCTTGATAAATGATCCGCCACTTGATTTTCTGTCCCTTTTCTATCTTTGACTTCGAAGTCAAACTCTTGCAGCAACAGGACCTACCAGATCAACCTAGTCTTTGCATCCTTCTTTTCCATAAGATAGCGAAGAGAAGCACGGTCTGTATACACTATCACCTTGGATCCCAAGAAGTAAGCCTAGAATTTCTCAGAGGCATAGACAATGGCAAAAAGTTCTTGCTCAGTCACCCTATAATTCATTTGCGCTCCATTGAGTGTCATGCTTGCATAATAGACCAGGTGAAGAATCTTGTTGTGACATTGGCCAAGCACTGCTCCAATAGCTACACCACTGGCATCACACATGAGTTCGAATGGAAGAGACCAATCGGGTGTGGCAATAATAGGTGCCGTGGTGAGCTTTTGTTTCAATTCTTCAAAGGCTTTGAGGCATTTCTCGTCAAACACAAATTTTGCATCTTTCTCAAGGAGTTTGCACATGAGATTTCCAATCTTGGAAAAATCCTTGATGAAACGCCTATAGAATCTGGCATGCCCCAAGAAGCTTCGGACACTTTTAACTGAAGTAGGTGGAGGAAGCTTGGAAATGATCTTGATCTTTGCTCGGTCAACCTCTATGCATATTTTGAAATTTTATGCCCCAATACAATGCCTTCATCCACCATGAATTGACATTTCTCCCAGTTAAGCACAAGGTTGGTCTCCTTATATCTCTTGAGCACTTGTTAAGATTGTTAAGACAATGCTCAAAAGAGTCACCTACCACCGAAAAGTCGCCCATGAAAACCTCTAGAAAATCCTCCACCATGTCGGAGAAGATGGACATAATGTATCTCTGAAAAGTAGCCAGAGCGTTGCACAAACCAAATGGCATCCGGCTACAGGCAAAAGTTCCATAAGGGCAAGTGAATGTTGTCTTCTCTTGGTCCTCCAATGCTATGTTTATTTGGTTGTAACCGAAATATCCATCAAGAAAGCACGAGATGTAACCGAAAAGTAGTCAGAGGTCATTTTTGTCATTTTAAATCACGGTCATGCCTCCCTTTTTTGGCACACATTACACCGGGCTCATCCAAGAACTATCGGCAATGGGATAGACCACCACGGCATCAAACCACTTGATGATTTATTTCTTTACCACCTTTTGCATGGATAGGTTTAACCATTGTTGATGCTCTGCACTTGGTTTAGTCTCATTCTCCAATTGGATCTTGTGTTCGCAAATTCCGGCAGGAATCCCTCGGATGTCCACAATTGTCCATCCAATAGCTTGACTATGCTCCTTCAAGACATCCAACAATTGTTCTACCTACACATCATTCAACAAAGAAGATACGATTACCGGTAAAGTATCATTTGAGCCAAGAAATTTATACCTCAAGTGTGGTGGAAGTGGTTTGAGCTCTAGTTGTGGTGGCTCAATAATAGAAGGCTTTGCGGGAGGAGTGGCTCTATTTTCCAAGTCGAGAGAGAGCTTTGCCGGATCATAGGTGTAGGACCCAAGCCCCTCCAATGCATTGACTGATTCCATATAAATTGCCGCCAACGCCTTACCGAGGCGTTGTTCTTCCACCTTCATTTCAACCGCATCTTCCACTTCATCAACAACATCAATCACCAAGATGCTTTCATATTCATGTGGTAGTTTCATACCCCTGCTTGCTTGGAATGTAACCTCTTCATCATCCATACGGAATTTGATCTCATTTTGTTCTGAATCTATTAGTGCTCTTCCTGTGGCAAGGAATTGTCTCCCCAAAATGATAGGGATCTCTTTGTCAACTGCATAATCAAGGATTACGAAATCGGTGGGCAAATAAAACTTTCCCACTTTTACAAGCACATCATCGACAACTCCCACCGGTCTCCATAAACGATCGGCCATTTGCAATCTTATACTTGTGGGCCTTGGCATACCTAACCCTGCTTGCTTGTAAATGGCAAGAGGCATTAAGTTGATGCTATCCCCATTATCACAAAGGGCTCTTTCAAAATCATGTGCCCCAATAGTACATGGAATGGTGAAAGCTCCCGGGTCTTCTTTCTTTTGAATGGTGAATGTTGCAATGATGGAACTAACCCGATGAGTCACATTCACCACTTCATTCTTGGTGGTTCTTTTCTTGGTAATCAAGTCTTTCAAATATTTAGCAAAACCCGACATCTCTTGAAAAATTTCACAAATGGAATATTTACCGATAACTGCTTGAGAATGTCATAGAACCTTTTGAGTTTGCTATCATAAACTTCCTAGAAAGTCTTTGAGGTAATGGAGGAGGAGGTCTAGGAATAGGTGGTAGAGTTTTTGGTGTCTCTTTTACCTTTTCTTTTACCTCTTCCTGGTTTTCTTCTTGCACTTTCAACTCTTCCGGAACTTTTTCAGCTTCAACAACACTTGGCTTTTCAACCTCAACCTCTTGTTCGGATTCTTCTACTTCAACCACTTGCTCACTCTCTCCTTGTAGTATCTTTCCACTCCGAGTAGTAATTGCCATGATATGAGAAGTTGGACCACTCCCACTACCCTTTAGGTTCGCAATTGTGTCACTTGGAAGTGTCCCTTTTTGCTTCGAATTTTGTTCCCTAGAGAGATCTCTCATTTGCATCTCTAATTTTTGAATGGATGTGGTATGAGAGCCAACAAGCTCGGTCTTATTCCTCATAGAAGTGTCAGACTTCTCTTGATTTTGCAATACCCATTCAAGCATCCTTTCCAACTTGGAATCACTTGAGGAACCTTGATTTGAATATTGACCTTTTGGGGGAACATCCGGGTTGGAACTCCGATTTGAGAAGTTGTTGTTGTGGTTATTCCAATTTCCTTGATTTGAGCCACCTTGGTCATTTCGCCATTGTTGGTTGCCTTGCCCTTGCGGGTTAGGCCTCCATTTATTTTGTTGTCCTTGACCTTGGTATTGTTGCCTTTGATATCCTCCTTGGGAGTTGTTGACATAGTTTACCTCCTCAAAGTCTTCATTTGATATGGTTTCCACATACTCCACCATATTTACCTTATTCGTTTGGATTTAAATGAACATTTTTATCAATACATTAACATTGGTGGCAAGCCCTGCGATTACTTGATCTCTCGCTTGATTTTCCTTGATCATGTTGGTCAAGGAAGGAGAACCATATGCAATTCCACCTGTGGTGTCCTCTGAGTGCCAAGCTTGGTTATGTTGTGCCATTTTGTCAAGGATTTGTGTGACCCTTGCGAATGTCTTGTCCATAAAAGATCCATCAGCTGCATTCTTGGCTATAGATTGGTTCATAAGATCTAAGCCCATGTAGAATTTCTCCAACAAGATAGAATGCGGAAAACGATGATTAGGAGACCTCACCAGATATAACTTGAATAGATCCCATGCCTCATGTAGATATTCTCCCGGTAATTGCTTGAAAAAGAAAATTTTATCCCGGAGCTCAGATTTCTTACTTTGCGGGAACCATTTAGCTAAGAATGCTCGGACAAGTTCAGGCCACGAATGAATGGAATTTGGTGGCATAATTTGAAGCCATTTCCTTGTGTCCCCAGCTAGTGAGTACTTGAACACCCTCAACCTTAGGGCATCATCAGAGACATTGTTCTGCTTATGCATCGCACACACACCCAAGAAGTTTCTAAGATGTTGTGTCGGATCATCATCAGTGGAATTCCTGAAAAACCCCTCCTCTTTGAGCATTAGGATTAAACCATGTTCCACTTTAAAAGTTGCAGCACCAACAACCAGAGGTACAATAGCATTTTTATCCTCAATGTACTCATCTATACCGCAAAAGGATTTTCTTCCATTTCTCGTCATACTAGGCCATGTCTTCCTATCAAAACCAAGCAAAACAAGCAAAGTGTGATGGAATAGAATAAGACGTAAAGTAAAGCACACACTAATTAGTAATTTTATAACCTTATTCCCCGACAACGGCGCCAAAATTTGATACGCTCAAATTATACTTTAAATAAATAGTGTAAGGTGGTCGATATCAAATATAATAACCTAACAAGGTTGGGGTCGAATCCCACAGGGAATAGGCGTGAAAAAGTTACTCGAGTAGTGTGCTACTTGACTTGGGTCGTAATTCTATTTCGTTAATTGTAACAAGAGAATGATATGGTTGTGATTTGTAGAAATAACTAATTTTGATATTGAGAATGTAAATAATTTGATTAAGAAAACCAAGGTTGTATCCCCTTCAATGAAATGTAATGCTATCGGTGTTAATATGACATATTTCTAATGGAAGGTTCTTTAGATATGCAAATGATTTCTAAATGACTACCCAATATTTTCCAATAGTTGGGTAGTGTTTCCTCTTTATGATTTTTTCAAATACAAAAGAGTTGCAATTAAGAACAATAAATATATGCCAAATAAAACCAACTTATTCCTAGGCGATTCTATTAAACAAGGTTTAAAGCCTTGAGTCTTTGATATTTACTTCTACCAAATTCTAACTCACTTTTCCAAGTAAAGAAAGAATTTAATGGCACTTGTTAATGTTTGCAACCACCAACAATAAATGAAGAATGAGAAATAAATATATATCAACCAACCATTATACATATATTCAATGTTAAACATCCATTAACATAACACCCATTTAGGGTCCACAACCTTAGTATTTAAAGTTAGCTACACATGCTATAATACAAAAATATGAGAATATTAAATGCCATAAAGCTTACAAAGTACAAGATTCTTCCCTCTAAATCTTCCAAAGAGAGGAATATTCAAAGGCTGGAATGTAGCTCAAAAACAAGACAAGATGCCCCCACAAAATCCCAAAAAATCTATTTATAGTGGCCTAAGACTAGGGACCAATTTCGGACAAAAATACCCTTCTAGGTCATTTATGCGACCGCATATCTGTCGCATAACACAGATGCGGTCCGCATTCTTCTCAAAGCCATCACATCCTCGAACCCTAGTTTTCAGGTAGTCATCACATCTTGGTTATGCGGTCCACATTGTTGATTTGCGACCACATTGTGTCACCGCATTTCCAGCTTCAGCAACTTCCACAACGGGTTTGCGATCGATTATGCGGCCCGCAAACCTATTATGCTGTCGCATAATAGACCGCATTTATCGCACCTGAATTTGGCCAACAGACTATTGGGCTATGCGGTTCCTCTGGGAAATATGCGGCCCGCATGTTAGATTTATGGTCCGAATTGTTGCATCTGCGATTGCATTCTGCCATTTTCTTGTCCTTTGACGGCTTTTTACTTTCATTTCTATGTTCTTGGGCCCTTACACCTCATACACTACACAATATTAAAATTACATAAGTTTAAAAGATAATTGCATTTAAAACAAGCTAAAATCTAAGCAATTTATATTAAATATGCCGAAATTCTCCGGCACATCAGGCATCCATGACTATACTGAAGTTCTTCGCTCGGTACTTTGTTGAACTCACGAATATTGCTATATCTTGTCTCATAAGTCCATTTATCTGTCTGTATGAATTTACTTCCATAACTTTTACTTTGATTTATCATTACTAAGGTCTGCTACCAAATTCCAGCTTACTCTCGTTGTTTATCCCATATGTATAAATCTAATTCCTTTAATGCTTCCTTGTTACTTGTTCATTTTAAGAACGATGGCCTAATCTCACCTCATATTTTGTGACTTTTGTCCATCCACATTAACATTAATGTTGATCTATCATCTATAACTGATAACTTGATCTCTTATGTAACACTACCGTTCGGGCTCACGTTTCATCGGGGACATCTGGAGTAATTAGATTGATCCACCTAAGGGCAATACTATACTTCCATAACCATATTTGGTAGCATCCCAATATGACTCACCTTACATGGGTATTTTAATCCTGTACAATTCATGAGATCCTCTTCAAGTCACTACTCAATCGAAGGCTCAAACGTCATCCTTTATTCATCACAGTTACACCCTCATTCTGCTACCAAGGCAGCATCCCATCTCTTCTAAACACTAATAGTCTTAGATTCCTTTGAGTTCATTAAGGCTAAATTGAGCTTTCTATAACTTAGAGAAACCACCATCTCCTTTATTTTCACTAGCTTAGTCCCCGAGGACATCCATTTTCGTCACTTTCTCACTTGCCTTCTTCTGATCCTTACTCTTATCTTTCTAAAACCTTGTCGTTCTATCATACTTTAGCTTATGATCGATTCCCTTATGCTTTTCTGGAACATCAAGCGAGGCATTGCATCGTCTCTAACTCTTTTTTTACTCTCTAGTTAGACCTTTCGGGACTTAGAAACCATAGGCTGGAAGGTATGCCACTGACGATACTGCTATCATTCCTGGATACTGAATCCTAGTGCTTCTAGTCTTTTACCTAAAGTATGGACAACTCCCATCCTTCTATACTTGAGCATTTCGTACGTTGTTCACCTTTACCTTACTTACTTTAAAATATCACCTCACATTCTCTCTTTTTTATAACCTCTCTCCCACACAGGTATAAATCACATCTACCATTTGAAGCTCTATTATAATACTCGCACCTCTGGTGCCTATACAATCCGGTGGGAGCTCCATACTGAATTCTTATAAGGCTGGTATTTTTCTAACTGGCTTTATCGTAGAGCTGTTATAGAATATGGTTGTTGTTCTATATCTCTTGCACCTCTAATATTAAGTTGATTCTGCTATGTTCTCAATCATGATTCCTATAACTTCTTGGTCCAATAACCGGATTCCTGATTTACTTCGTTGATGCAACTCTTTTGTTTCCTCCTTCTTCAGATTGGCCTTTATATCGGCTTAAGTTATCTCTCGATCTGTGGTTCATGGTATTAGTTATTCTATTTAGCCTTTCATGGGCACTGAGGAATATGCATGATGCAATCCTTTAACAATTTAATCCTTCATTTATGACCTGGGCTCAATAATTTCTTTTAACATATACAAGAATCTTCTATGGCTATATATGCAGCATGTATAAAACTCCGAACCCTTAAGTGCGTTCATAACATAACTAACTCTGGATCATTGATCAAATAATTTCTTTCATTCCATCTTAGCTTTCTTTCAACGTAAGCTATTACTTTTCCTGGTCTTTCTTCCCCCTTGTTGTGTCCATACTTTGCTTATCTTGGTGCCCAACACATGCTAGAGTTTTCGTGCAACTCATATAATCTCGAATATTACTTTTAATTTTACTTCCCGTTCATTAGCCACGGTAGATGCCTCTTTCTTTTGGAGTGCTTACAATGTTGTTGTGACATTGTTATTACATGACTATTTCCTCTTTAGGTCATTGTGCTTAGGTTGAAGCCTTCTTCCTTATTTCTTCAGTTAGTCTTTAGTTGTAGTACTTAGGGAGAACCCTTGACTCTCGTAAAGCTGTGAGCTTATTACGGACCTTTTGATGTCCTTCCTTGCCTATAATCATCCGCAGTTGCTTACCTCCGTGCCCTTGTGCTTGTAGGGTTGCTTTTGAAATGATAGTTTGACTACCTTCCTAGTAGCACTTTCTTTTATCCCCATAACACTCATACGGTACCTTTAACTACCCTGACTCCTATTTGAATATATCTCAAGTATTATAATGATATTACTACGAGGTTGAATTCTCCATGTTGGGTTTACTACATTTATCTTGCATGATCTGCCGATTTGTCTGTAACTTCTTGTCTAGTCATGACTAGGCTCTTCGTGAATCAACTACTAACTACTCGTCGGCCCATTCTCATATCCATATTCTGCGTAATCTTTCTTAGGTTATTTCCTTGTCTTAACTTACCTTATGTACTGGCTCCTTATCTATTAATAACATCCCGGCAAGAACCCTTACTTCCTTTTTTTGACGTCCTGCTTACATAACGTTCTAGAATCATAGCATATCTATAGCATTTGGATAAGTGCAACCTCATCCCTTTCTCACTTTTATCGCATTTTCCTTTATCATTCTGTATTCCCCCTTTAGGGGAGTACTAGGACTTGGAGTTACGACGATCTACCTATAGATGTGTTGCCTCTTCATCTTTGACGTCTTTTCACTTCATCGATGACCCTTACTTGCCTTGCGGTAATCCTTCTATACCAAAGATAACAAAATTCCTTACTCACGAGGGTGACACTTGGTGTAACTAGCACATATAGTCCCTTAAGCTTATTTCCCACATTGCTAGCTTCTAGGGAAGCGTCTTACTGAATGACCTTTAAAGGTTATTCTTCTGTCGTCCATTCTATTATCACCGGAACACAATCACTAAAATTCTCATGATGCCAACTATTAGCAAATCCCTCAGTCCCTAATTCATGTTTAGTTTATCTTGTTCACCAGCCCATACTGGTTCTTATTACTCTAGGGTTTAACTTTTCCTTCTGGTAGTCACGTAGGAGTCACAAACTTATTTCTTGAAATGAGGATACGACAATATGGCCTATACTGTTTTGATCTCTCAAAGCCTATCACCTCTTGTCTTTTCCTTTACTTGACTATAGATTCTGTAATACTCTACCGTTGTCATCCATGTATCACATCTCACTCGTAATTCTTCCTTATCTCTTTTCTCATTACTCTGCTAATATTTCTGCATATCCCTTTCTTATGAAAACTTCAACATGACATTCTTTCTCTTTTATATCTCCTTGCTTCATTCATCAACTCTTCGGGTTGCTCAACGTCCTCGCTCTACTTGGGACGAGAGTCACACTAAGATAATATTTATCTCTTCCAGGCTTTCAGTGCCTATCTTCTTAATTTTTTTTGATCATGCTAGTATTCATATCTAATTGTAATATTCTAGAGTGCACAATTTGGGTGTCTTACAAGGAGATCTATTAGCACATTTGCAATATCCTTCGACAATGTTAACTAACGCAAACAATTCATCCACCATTTTCGGTCACTCTAACCCCAGCCAGATCGTGATATTATGTCCTTCTCTTAAACCATATTTGTTAGCTCTCATAGAGCATAACTTAGATCGGTGTGGCCAATTATACATACCTGTGTTACTGTTGAAGGTAACTCAAAATTCTTATATCTCTCTTCCTGAATTATAGATAATGATCATCTTTCATAACTGGATACTTCACACCCTTATTCATCTGGCTTCTCTTACTTGTTGAAACTTGTACCATCTGAATCTCTCATTACCTTTCACCATATGGGTGGGTAGATATTTCTACCTTAAGGCTCCTCAAGAAGCTCACATGTCTTAGTACACGCATGATCTACTAGAGACCTTACATTTACTCATCATAAGCACGATGCAAAATCGAGTTCCTCTGACTCAACTCTTCCTCAATCACATTCAATCCCTTACCAACCATCTTTCTAGATGTAGGCATCGTCGTAGAGTAAGATGGAGTTTAGAAAATTGAGTTCTTACAGCTGAGCTGTACCACACGATCTAGAGTAAGAAGAAAGAGTGATAGTCTAAATGCCTTGTATCGTCCTACTTATAAGTGTGGTGCATGACATACCCATAAGCAAGACTCTACTAGACACGGTTTGTAGACTCCCTAGGACAGAATTGTTCTGATACCACTTTTATCATGACCATACCTGATGGGCCATGAGGGGCACCCGGTACCTTACTCAATCGAGTACCAACATAACGTATCCTTTCATGTCATACTATCATAGATAGCTGAGCCGGAAGGTTACCGTGAGATAAGTAGAATACAACATGTGATACCAACTTATATATAAGACATACGGGCCTATAAGGCCAAAATAACCACACATTCACTAAACTTAGGCCAATAAGGCCATACAATAATTTACGCAGATGACATTTGTCTACAAGCCTCTAAGAATACGTAATTTTCATAAAGGTCGGGACAGAGTCCTGCCATACCAAACAATATACATCTAAATCATACTAACCAAACAAGCAACTCTGAAGCAAATGGAGTGCACCAACATCTTCCGTTGAGCTGATAGCCTACTTGGAGGGCTCTTGACCTGTCTATCGGGACCTGCGGGCATGAAACGTAGCATCCCCAGGAAAGAGGGACGTCAGTACAAATAATGTACTGAGTATGTAAGGCATATAAATAAGTACATAGCAAACATGGAGGAAATATAGAGTAAATGACTCCACCTGTAAGTCTGGATAACTCTGTAAATCATGAAATAATTATAGTGTCATGCATATGTGTATGAATGTCATGTCATGTATAGGTACATGTTTCATAACATCATCAGCCTCTGAGGGCATCCTATCATATTATCGCGGCCACTGTAGGCAAAATCATCAATACATACCAGCTGATCAGGTGGTGGTGCGTATATAACAACATAACCTTTCCCATATCCCATATACATATATATAAACATATATAACGCTATCTGGTCATGGATCAATATGCATGTAGAAATGCATGAAACGCATATGATGTATATGAAATACGTTAATAAAATCTCTTGGTACATCATAAGACCATCATGCCTCCGATTAATATCATGAAACAAACTTTATCAACTTACGTATTTTCTGAGACCCATGAACAGATGATAAAATAATATGACATATGTGAATTTAAGAATATAGGCACCTCTAATACTTCTTATAAATAGAGTTATTTATGGAAGTTGTGCATTTTTGCGTTTTGTTTGTATCGTACGGATCATGCCAAAAAGAAAGAAGGGATAACTTTAACATACCTGAGTTGATTCTCTTGACAATCCCCCTAACACTCATTGATTGCGACAACACAAAATGGCGGATCGAAGTAGGAGAAAATCCGTATGTTGTTCTTAAGAAGGATTGTACCGTGCTCTCTTAGAATTGCAAATCCCGTTGATATTACGCAGTGCAACTTTGTATGAAAATTTTTCCAAAATCCGTCGCTTTCCTTAGCTTTAATTCACGTTTCTTGTGAATTAGACTTGAAGATTTGTGAATTGATCCCTCTTGTATTAAATGGCAACGTACACTTTCTTTATGGATTGATCTCATTCTTGTTTGAAATGGCAGCGTACTTTCTTTGTGAAAATATTATCCCATTTGTGTGAAATTAGTTGAATTTAGGAAGTCTTACCTTAGTGCGTGTGGGCCCCACTAGGTGATGACTTAGCAAAGACCCTCTCCAAAATTTGCCACCTTTTTGTGTGAGTTAATACTCATCATCATGGCCCCTTGGGGGGGGGTAGATTTATTAAAATGTTATAATTAATTAGCTAATTTCCCACCAAAAATATTAATCACCCAATTATCCACATAACTAAAAATTATCTCAACTTACTTAAATTAGTACTTATTTTTAACATACATTATACACCTTACTATCATGGCCATGCGGTACCTTGTATGGTACTAGTCCATAAATACCGGGTATTTTAGCTCGGGCTGTATTTTATCCCAAAATATCAAATTTCGACAAAAATCATTTTCTTTGATTTGTTACCCTCTCACCTTCACGAATTTACTCATCACTTGTTTGAAATATCATAAAATGCTTATAATCTTAAAATAATCTCATTCCCGAACTTGCGTCGATTAACTTACGATGAAAATTTTAACGTATGAAAAATGCAAAATGTAATATCTCATTTCCAATCTTTCATCAATTTACTTGTGGCGTACTTTCACGTACGAAGACATGGGCTGTTACAATTTAGACCTCGAATTGAGGTCGGATTTCATAACTAATTTTATATATCCGAGCTCGGGGGTAGATTAGTAAATGGATTTTGGTCTGAACCTCGGGTTTTGACCAAGCGGGTCCAAGGTCTGTTTTTGACTTTTTGGGGGAAAGTTTGAGTAATCTAAATTTATGCATTGTAGTTGGTTCCTTTAGAAATAATTGATGTTATTAAGTTAATTATGGTTAGATACGAGTGGTTTGGAGGTGGATACTAGAGGAAAAACGGTAATTGAGCATTGAGTGGCCCGCAGAGCGAACTAAGTGTCGTGCCTAACTTTGACTGTATGGATTAGGAACCCTTGATATATTAGCTATATGAAATCCATGTGAGCGATGTATAGTGAGGTGACGAGTACCTATGCGCCGCCAATTTACCTGTTTTGCTTGTTTCCTTCCCGTTCCTCTCATATTGTCTCATTTCCTGTCATAACTGCTACATGCTTTACTTGTATTTCTATGCTTAATTGCTACTTGTTAGACATTGTTTCTCTTTGCTGAAAGTATTAGTTATTTTGTAGTTTCGTTGCCTCCTATTATTTGCTTAAGTTGGTTATCGGTACTTCCAAGGCATATTTTCTGGATTAGTCTCACTGAGTAATATTTCTTGTGTAAAGTCTCATAATGTATAAGCTCCCTAGTTGTTTTGGTTTGAAGTTGAGCCTTGTGAAGAGTTATGTGATTTGAATTAGGTAATTTCTGTACTTGCTGAGTAATCGATATTGATATGGTGGGATCGGGTTGCGCGCCGCAACGGGTGGAATAAGGGTGATATATTAAGGAGGAATAAGGGTGAAATAATATGTATGGTGGGATCGGGTTGCACGCCACAATAGGTGGAATAAGGGTGATATATTGAGGAGGAATAAAGGTGAATTGATATTATACGGTGGGATCAGGTTGCAAGCCGCAGCATGTGTAATAAGAGTGGAATGTGATGAAATAAGGGTGAACCGTGATTGTGATTATTATGATATAGTGGGATCGGGTTGCACGCCGCAACACTTTTATCTATATTCTGTTGTTTATGATATTAAGAAGAAATAAGAGAGGACGATGGGATAGGGTTGCGCGCCGCAACAATTTATATATGCTTCGACAACTGTATTCACTTCTTGCAATTTCTAGTCTATTTTATCATGTCTTCTTTCTGCTTTTATTATACACTGTATGCAGGTTATATTATGATTGCCCCACCGTATCCTCTTCATTCCTTCGTCGAGGTTAGGCTCGACACTTACGAGTACATGGGGTCGGTTTTTATACTGCACTTCCTGTGCAGATTTTGGAGCAGGTTCGTGCTGATCGAGAGGTTGGCTGTAGAATTCACTTGCTTGGAGACCCAAGGTAGTCTTGTTGGCATCCGCAGAACCTGTCATCCCCTTCTATACTCCATACTTTATTATTTTCCTTATTTCGTAAACAGTTGTATTTTATTTCGGACAAATACTTGTAGTAAAATCTTTGAATGTTCGTGAATTGTGACTCCGGATTCTGGGTAGTAATAGTATATAATCAAAGTGGCTATTTATTTACTCCCACGTTCATTTTGATTTGTTTTAGCTTGTTTATTGTTAATCATTGAAATGTAAAGGAATTGACTAATAAAAACTCTAATGTTAGCTTGCCTAGCAAGTGTGATGTTAGGCTCCATCACGGTCCCGATGGTTGGGATTTCGGGTCGTGAAAAGTTGGTATAAGAGCACTAGGCTACCTAGGTCTCACGATTCATGAACAGGCTTAGTAGAGTCTAGAGGATTGGTACGGAGACGTCTGCACTTATCTTCTAGATGCTATAGAATTT
Source organism: Nicotiana tabacum (assembly GCF_000715075.1). Lineage (NCBI taxonomy): Eukaryota > Viridiplantae > Streptophyta > Magnoliopsida > Solanales > Solanaceae > Nicotiana > Nicotiana tabacum. The sequence continues at coordinate 212,986,363 of NC_134085.1, forward strand.
AGGAACAATTTCACTTTTATTTTTCTCTATTGTGCGATTTTGTTCTCTGAGTGCTAATCACACTCTTCTACTCTTGTTTCTTCGCAGATGGCAAGAACACGTATCACATCTTCAGCTGAGCAACAGCCAGAGCCCCCAGTGGCAGCTCCTACAGGGGCAGAGGTTGAGGCCGAGGCCATGCCAAAGGCCGAGGCAGGAGCAGGGCTCAACCCAAAGCTCGAGCAGTAACACTAATGGCGGAGCCTCAGATAGAGTTTGATGAGTAGGCTCCAACCCAAACCATTCTGGCAGGGCCAACTCAGGTTCTAGAGGGGTTCATTGCTACCCTAGTATTTCAGGATGCTTTGGTCCGTCTAGTGGGACTCATGGAGAGTGTGGCACAGGCTGGTACATTTCCTGTAGCACCAACTGTCTCTTAGGCTGGGAGAGGAGCACAGACTCCCACTACCCACACTCCAGAGCATATGGCTCCTCAGTTTCAGACTCCAACAGCTCAGCCCATTGGGGTAGTTCAACCGGGTGTTGCAGCACAGACTGGTGATGAATTGGCTATGTCTTCTGAGGCTTTGTGGGGATTGGATAGGTTTACCAAGCTTTTCCCAGTTCACTATAGCGGTACATCTTCAAAGGATCCCTAGGACTATCTGGACAGTTGTCATGAAGTGTTACAGAAAATGGGGATAGTGGAGACCAATGGAGTTGACTTTGCTGCATTTCATCTGTCGGGTTCCGCCAAGAAATGTTGGAGGGATTTTATGTTTGCCAGACCAGCTGGGTCATTGGCTCTTACTTAGGACCAGTTCTCTCAGCTATTTCTTGAGAAGTATCTTCCTATCACTCAGAGAGAGGACTACCGAAGGCAGTTTGAGTGTCTGCAATAAGGTTCTATGACTGTCACTTAGTACGAGACTTGATTTGTGTATCTGGCCCGTCATGATATTCTTTTGCTTCCTACCGAGAGAGAGAGAGAGGGTGAAGAGGTATTGAGGGACTTGCTCAGCCTATCAAATTGCAGATGGCTAAGGAGACTAGGAGCGAGATTTCCTTTCAGGCGGCAACTAATATTGCCAGGCGAGTCGAGATGGTTTTAGCTTGGGGGAGTGATCAAGGGTCTGACAATAGGCCGTGTCACTCCGGTGGATTCAGTGGGACCTCATCTAGAGGTCAAGATACTTTTGGTAGAGGCAATCCTCCCAGGCTGCCATTCAGCGCTCAAGGCATCCCATGGTGCTTCAGGTAGTCGCGGTCCTCATGTGCATTATTCGGATCAGCTAGCCTACAGTTCACCATCAGCTCCTATCAGTGCACCTCTTATTCAGAGTTATTATCGCGGCCAGCTAGCCCATTTGGGTTAGTCTTAGTTTTCACGACCACATTATCAGGATAGATAATTCGAGTGTGGTGGCTATGGGCATATTAGGAGGACATGTTCGAGATTATTGGGAATTCTGCCACATCAGTAGAGTTCTCGTGCCATGATTTCGGCATTGGGTGCACCACCGCCTGCTCAGCCAACTAGAGGTAGGGGTCAGGCAGCTAGAGGTAGAGGTCAGGCCGCTAGAGGTGGAGGTTAGGCCATTAGAGGTGGAGGTCAGGCCGCTAGAGGTAGATGCCAACCATCAGGGGCCATCCCAAGGATATGGTTCATAGTGGTGGGGCCCAACCCTGATGTTATGCTTTTCCAACCAGGCATGAGGGTGAGTCATTCGATGCTGTTATCACAGGTACTGTTTTAGTTTGCAATAGAGATGCTTCAATTCTATTTGATCCAGGGTCTACCTACTCTTATGTGTCATATTACTTTTCTTCATATTTGGTTGTGCCCCGTGATTACTTGAGTGCCCTTGCATATGTGTCCACACCTATGGGGGATTCTATTATTGTAAATCATGTCTATCATTCGTGTGTGGTTATTATTGGGGGTCTTGAGACTAGCGTAGATCTTCTACTTCTCGATATGGTTGATTTTGATGTCATTTTAGGGATGGATTGGTTGTCACCTTATCATGCTATATTGGATTGTCACGCCAAGATAGTGACCTTAGCCTTGCTGAGGTTGCCTCCATTAGAGTGGAGAGGGACTCTTGTTCATTCTACCAGCAGGGTTATCTCTTATGTGAAGGCTTGGCATATAGTCGAGAAGGGGTGTCTAGCTTATTTGGCTTATGTCCGTGATTCTAGTGTGGATGTTCCTTCCATGGATTTAGTGCTGGTTGTTCGTGAGTTTCCAGAGGTGTTTTCGGCAGACCTGCCGGGGATGCCACCCGATAGGGATATTGATTTCTGCATTGATTTGGCTCTGGGCACTCAGACCATTTTTATTCCGCCATACCGCATGGTCCCACCAAAGTTGAAAAACTTGAAGGAGCAATTCCAAGATTTGCTTGATAAGGGCTTTATTAGATCTAGTGTCTTGCCTTGGGGTGCGGCTATGTTGTTTGTAAAGAAAAAGGATGGATCGATGAGGATGTGCATTGACTTTCGGCAGTTGAACAAAGTCACTATCAAGAACAAGTATCCATTGCCGAGGATTGATGACTTATTTGATCAGCTTCAGGGTGCCAAGGTGTTTTCAAAGATTGATCTGAGGTCTAGCTACCATCAATAGAGGATTAGGGTATCCGATGTCCCTAAGATAGCTTTTCGGACTCGATATGGGCATTATGAGTTCCTAGTGATATCATTTGGCTTGACAAATTCTCCAGCAGCATTTATGGATTTGATGAACCGGGTGTTCAAGCCTTACCTAGATTCCTTTGTTATTGTCTTTATTGATGATATCTTGATCTACTCCCGCAGCCAAGAGGAGCATGAGCAACATATTCAAATCGTACTTCAGACGCTGAGAGACAGCCAGTTGTATGCTAAATTTTCAAAATATGAGTTTTGGTTGGACTCAGTTACTTTCTTGGGGCACGTTGTATCAGCGAATGGTATTCAGGTGGATCCTAAGAAGATTGAGGCCGTTCAGAATTGGCTTAGGCCTACTTCATCCACATAGATCCATAGTTTCTTGGGATTGACAGGTTATTACCATCGGTTTGTAGAGGGGTTTTCATCTATAGCAGCCCCGTTGACCAGGTTGACTAGAAGGGTGCCTTGTTTAGATGGTCAGACGAGTGTGAGGTGACCTTTTAGAAGCTTAAGACAGCTTTGACTACAACGCCTGTGCTGGTGTTTCCCATAAGTTCAGGGCCTTATATAGTATATTGTGACGTATCTTGTATTGAACTTGGTGCAGTATAGATACAGGGTGGCAAGTTTATTGCATATGTTTCACGACAACTAAAGGTTCACGAGAAGAATTATCATGTTCATGACTTGGAGCTGGCAGCCATTGTTCACGTGCTAAAGATTTGGAGGCACTATCTTTATGGAGTGTCGTGTGAGGTGTTAACGGATCATCGGAGTTTGTAGTATTTGTTCAAGTAAGAGGAGCTCAATTTGAGGTAGAGGAGGTGGTTGGAGCTATTGGAAGACTGTGATATCACCACCTTGTATCATACAGAAAGGCCAATATGGTAGTCGATGCTTTGAGTAGGAAGTCAGCTAGTATAGGCAGTCTTGCGTACATTCCAGACGGTGAGAGACCACTTGTATTAGATGTTCAGAACTTAGCCAATCAATTCGTGAGGTTGGATGTTTCTGAGCCCAGCCATGTTTTAGCTTTCATAGTCACTCGATCTTCTTTGTTTGAGCGCATCAGGGAGCGGCAGTATGATGACCCTCATTTGCTTGTCCTTAAGGACATAGTGCGGTACGGTGATGCCAAGCAGGTTACAGTTGGAGATGATGGAATTTTGAGGATGTAGGGTCACGGTGATGTAGGGTCGTGCGGTACGGTATGATGACCCTCATGATGATAGAATTCATGAGTTGATTCTAGAGGAGGCCCACAGTTCCCCGTATTCTATTCATCCGGGAACCGTCAAGATGTATCAGGATTTGTGGTAGCATTATTGGTGTAAGAGGATGAAGATAGATATAGTTGCATATGTAGCGCGGTGTCTAAATTGATAGCAAGTAAAGTACGAGCATCAGAGACCTGGTGGTTTGCTTAAGAAGATAGAGATTCCTGAGTGGAAGTGGGAGCATATCACTATGGATTTCGTTTTTGGACTCCCACGGACTCAGAGGAAGTTTGATACCGTTTGGGTTATTGTGGATAGACTGACCAAGTCAGCACATTTCATTCCTGTTGTAGTTACTTATTCTTCAGAGCAGTTGGAAGAGATTTATACCCGCGAGATCGTTCGTCTTTATGGCATGCCCGTGTCTATCATTTTTGATCGAGGTATGTAGTTTACCTCACATTTTTGGAGGGCAATGCAGCGTGAGTTAGGAACGCGGGTTGACTTGAGCACAACATTTCATTCTCAGACGGACGGATAGTTCGAGTGCACTATTTAGATCTTGGAGGATATGCTCTTCGCTTGTGTTATAAACTTTGGAGGATCGTGGGATTAGTTCTTTCCCATTGTAGAGTTTGCCTACAATAACAACTATCAGTCGAGCATCCAGATAGCTCCCTATGAGGCATTATATGGTAGACAATGTCGATCGCCGGTTGGATGGTTTGAGCCGGGGGAGGCTCGGTTATTGGGTAAAATTTTGGTACAGGATGTCTTGGATAAGGCTAAGATCATTCAAGATAGACTTCACACAGTCGTCCAGGCAGAAGAGTTATGCCGACCGTAGTATTCGTGATGTGGCATTCATGATCAGAGAGAGTGTTGCTTCGGGTATCACCCATGAAGTGTGTAATGAGATTTGGAAAGAAGGGAAGTTCAGCCCTATGTATATCGGGCCTTTTGCGATACTTGAGAGAGTGGGCTATCAACAATCCATTCGGTGTTCCATGTGTTCATGCTCCGGAAGTATCACGGCGATCCATCCCACGTGTTAGATTTCAGCACTGTCCAGTTGGACAAGGATTTGACCTACGAGGAGGAGCCGATAGCTATTCTAGATCGGCAGGTTTGTCAGTTGAGGTCGAAGAGTTATCCTTCAGTTCGAGTACAGTGGAGAGGTCAACCTATTGAGGCAGCTACCTGGAAGTCCGAGTCTGATATGCAGAGCAGATATCCCCATCTTTTTACCAGCTCAGGTACTTTTCTATGTTCGTTCAAGGACGAACGACTGTTTTAGAGGTGGAGAATATGATGACCCAAAATGTCATTTTATGTTTTAGACCTCGATTCTGTGCTCTTAAGCCTTAAAATCTCATTTTTTTTACCCTTCTCAATTTGTGTGCGCACTCCAGGCGTGTTTTCTGAAAGCTTTTATGCTGAAAGTTGATAAAAATAAGGAATTTATCTTAAAACCCTCATTTGAGTTGACTTCGGTCAACATTTTTGGTAAACGGACCCTGACTCGTATTTTGATAGTCTCGCTAGGTTCGTATCGAAATATGCGACCTAAGAGTATGCTCGAAATCGGATTCGGAGGTCCCTAGCCTGAGTTATGAATTTTTATTGAAATTGGATGTCTGAAAATTTAGTTATTTTTAAGAAATTATTGATGTTGTTCTTGTTGGTATCAGGTCAGTATTTTGGTTCCAGAGTCCGGTACAGTTCCAATATAATATTTATAACTTATCTGTGAAATTTGGTGAGAAACAGAATTGGTTTGACGTGATTTGGACGTCCGGTTGTGAAGTTAGAAGTTTTAAAGCTTTCTTGAAAATTTCATTCGATTTGGTGTTCAATTCGTAGTTCTAGGTGTTATTTTGGTGATTTGATCACGTGAACAAGTTTGTATGATGTTTTAGGACTTGTGTACATGTTTGGTTTGGATCCCCAAGGGCTTGGGTGAGTTTAGGATAGGCTACGGGATGTTTTGAACTTAGAAAATATGGTATTTTGTTGCAGCAGCTTTTCTAGTGTGTTCCTCTTCGCGTTCGCGAGAGTGCCTTCGCGAACGCGAAGAAGGCTGGTCAGGGTGAGTTTTTCCTCTTCGCGAACGTGAAGGCTTGGTCGCGAACACAGAGTGATGGGGGATTTACCCTTTGTGAACATGACCGGCCCATTGCAAACGTGAAGCATTGAGACATGGGGGAGGGGTTAGACTTTCCTTCTACGTGAGCACGGGCTCATGAACGCGAAGGCTAGGGGGCATAGCCTTCGCAAATGCGATGAAGGTTTCGCGATTGCGTAAGCCTATCAAGGCAGCTCTTCACGAATGCGACAGTGTCCTCGCGAACACGATGAACACTGTTGCCCAGTTCTTAAAACAGTCCCAAAATGGGACTTAGGTCATTCTTTAAAATTTTCAAAAGCTAGTCGGCCTAGAGGCAATTTTCAAAAGATAATTTCTTCCCCAAAGTGTTGGTAAGTGATTCTAAACAACTTTCTTTCAATTTCCCATTGCATTTCATGAATTTTCAACCTAAAATCTAGAGAGTTCATGGTAAACTTGGGGTTTTTTGGGTAGAAACTATGGATTTGAGAAAATGGGGATTTAAACCTCGAATTGAGGTCGAATTCCAAAACCAATTATATATCCGGGCTTGGGGGTGGATTGGTAAATGGATTTTGGTCTGAACCTCGGGTTTGGCCCGAAGTCGGTTGTTGACTTTTTGGGGAAAGGTTCGAGAAATCTAAATCTATGCATTGTAGTTGGTTCCTTTAGCAATAATTGATGTTATTGAGTTAATTGTGGATAAATACGAGTGGTTTGGAGGTGGATACTAGAGGAAAAGAGATAATTGAGCATTGAGTGACCCGTAGAGCGAGGTAAGTGTCGTTTCTAACTTTGACTCGAGGGATTAGGAACCCTTGACTTATTTGCTATATGAAAGCCATGTGAGCGGTGTATAGGTGAGGTGACGAGTACCTATACGCCGCCAATTTACCTGTTTTGCCTGTTTCTTTCTCGTTCCTCTCATATTGTCTCATTTCCTGTCATAACTTCTACATGCTTTACTTGTATTTCCATGCTTAATTGCTACTTGTTAGATATTGTTTCTCTTTGTTGAAAGTATTAGTTATTTCGAAGTTTCGTTGCCTCCTATTATTTGCTTAAGTTGGTTATCCGTACTTCCAAGGCATGTTTTTTGGATTGGTCTTGCTGAGTAGTATTTCTTGTGTAAAGTCTCATAGCGTATAAGCTCCCTAATTGTTTTGGTTTGAAGTTGATCCTTGTGAAAAGTTATGTGATTTGAATTGTGTAATTTCTGTACTTGTTGAGTAATCGATATTGATATGGTGGGATCAGGTTGCGTGCCACAACAGGTGGAATAAGGGTGATATATTGAAGAGGAATAAGAGTGAAATAATATATACGGCGGGATCGGGTTGCACGTCGCAACAGGTGTAATAAGGGTGGATTATGGTGAGATCAGGGTGAACCGTGATTGTAATTATTGTGATATGGTGGGATCGGGTTGTATTTCGCAACAACCTTTATGCTTATATTTTATATTGACTATGTTAGCTGAACGGTAGTCTTAAATTGCACTTAAGGATTGGTAATAGTTGAACACTGATGATATGTTTCGACAACTGTATTCACTTCTTGCAATTTCTAGTCTATTTTATCCTGCCTTCTATCTGCATTTATTATACACTGTATGCAGGTTATATTGTGATTGCCCCGCCGTAGCCTCATTACTCTTTCGTCGAGGTTAGGTTCGGCACTTACCAGTACATGGGGTCGGTTGTACTCATACTGGACTCTGCACTTTCTGTGCAGATTTTGGAGCAGGTTCGTGCTGATCGAGAGGTTGGCTGTAGAATTCACTTGCTTGGAGACCCAAGGTAGTCCTGTTGGCGTCTGCAGGCCCTAGCGTCCCCTTCTATACTCCATACTTTACTATTTTCCTTATTTCGTAAACAGTTTTATTTTCTTTTGGACAAATACTTGTAGTAATATCTTAGAATGTTCGCGAATTGTGACTCAGGATTCTGGGTAGTAATAGTATATAATCAAAGTGGCTATTTATTTACTTCTGCATTCATTTCGATTTGTTTTAGTTTGTTTATTGTTAATCACTGAAACGCAAATGAATTGACTAAAAAAACTCTAACGTCGGCTTGCCTAGCAAGTGTGCTATTAGGCGTCATCATGGTCCCGATGATGGGAATTTTGGGTCATGACAATCTTAATCATTTAAATTGGTATCAGAGCTTGTGTAAGATTTTTCTAGAGTTTATTTGAACTTCCAAAAAGAATATGGATACTCTATTACCTGATTTTCCTGTTTTTATGTTTGATGGCAAAATAAATTTTAGAACTTGGTATCAAGAGACTAAGAATTTATTAATACTGTTGGATTATTGTTTCTTATTGATGAAGAATTCGTGAAACCTCCAAAAGGTATAACACTAACAACTGAAGCAACTGTACAATTGGAGAAAATAGATATCTAGATTATAAGGCATGCTAGTATCTCGTTATCAAGGTTGAATTACAAGTATCTATAAAAATTTATATAAAAACCAGCAAAGCAAGCCTAATAAATCTTGGTAAGTTCACACAAAGTACGACAGACATGAAGAATGAGAAATTGTAAGAGCTTAGGAAAAAATTCAAGTTGGCTTAGATGAAAGCAACAGAATCTATCAAAGAATTTGGTACAAGAATTCAAAAAAAATCAATGGATTAAGGACAAATAAAGAAGTATTAAAAGAAGTTAAAGTTGTTACAAATAGATTGCAGTATATAAGTTTAAAATTTCATACCAAGAAGATAAATATTAAGACTATCAAGGATCTTAATGTCTTAAGACTTGGTAAGTTAAAAAGTTAACTAGTGTCATATGAGATGTCCCTGAATTAACAAACAAATGAGATAACGGAGGAGACATTACTACCAAAGAAGATCGATGATCAACCTACAAAGGGAAAAAAGACACCAAATTTGGTAAAGATAAAACAAGAAAACTAAAATTCATAAATAAAGGAGAAAGAAGCAAAGGTACAAGTAAATTTAATTATAGTAGAGTGTCATGACCCAAGTTCGCCCTTTGTGAACTGTCATTGTCACACCTCCTTTCTGCGCGCCCGCCCCGAAGGGTAAAATGCGCGAGGGAGTTTTTTCAATTTAAGTGACAATATTCGAAATGAGATTATTTATTTAATTCAGAGTCGCCACTTGGGAAAGGTTTGGCTTTTGGTGTCCCAAGTCACCGGTTTATCCTGAATCCCAAATCGAGGAAAATATTAGACTTTCCAAATGAAGTCTGCGAACCAGAAATTCTAAGTAAGGAATTCTGTTGACCCGAGGGAAGGTGTTAGGCACCCCCGAATCTCGTGGTTCTAGCACGGTCGCTTAAATTGTTATAATGGCCAAATATCTGATTTTTAATACATGTTATAGATTGTGTACTTTTATTAGGTTAAAACCGCTTTATTATTATTGTTATTATTTATTTTTTATGGAATTGCATCGTGAAAATGCATTCGAACCACGTCACAATCAATGCGCCCGTGGTTGTTAATACATTCCAACTCCGTTGAGATTTGGATTTGGATCACATAAATGCGCACCCAAATTTAAGAAGGTAGCTTAATTAAATCGCGCCTAAATAGTCTAACGCGTAATTATCTTTAGGGAAGGCAGTAAAGTTCACTAAACAGTCCATCCCAAGAAATCTAAATATTTTTACGACCAATTATTGAGGGCCCCACAATTTGCATTTTTTGTATTTGGCGAGGCTCGCCTCATTTTTTAGTGTGTACCTGGATGTTGGACACAAGAGGAGAGAAGGGGTCAGTAGGAACAGTAGTAGCATACACACAACAGCAATAGGTTTGGCAACAAAAGCAAAACCAGCACAGCCAGGAACGACAGCAACAGGAATTTCAGGAGCAGATTAAAACAAGAGGAAAACGCAGTAACTTGAAGAACAGTGCTCGAAAAATCAGCAGACAAAACAGGCTGCTAAATGAAGCCCAGCAGTACAAAAAATAACAGGCAGAGGCAATAAAACAGTGATTTCTGATTTTTGAACATTTGAGCAGAAAACAAACTGAAACTCTTTGTTGTGAAACCTAGCCTTAGAGTACTAAAATTCTGGAAAATTCTCTCAACTACTAGCCTATGTTTTGCTTTTAAGGCTTTTGGAACCTTTTTTTTTCAAATTCCAGACTCTTTTTGTTCTCCAATCCCTTTTTGTTCTAACTATGCTCTTTCTTTGTTCTATCATTGGTTTCTTTTTTTTGGGTTCTAACCTCTTCTTCTTTTTTGGTTTTTAAACTCCTCTCCTCCCCCCTCCTTAGTTCTGAAAACCCTTCCTCCTTTATAGCCACACACAGACCTTCCCCCCCAGCTGTTAGAGCAACTAGTCCAATAAAATACTGATCCCCTCCCATGTGAAACTTCTGTTTTTCCACTCAAAAACTCAAAAGCAAAGTATTCCCCATGAGATTCCCCCTGACATCCCTCTTTTCCTTATTATAAAGGTTTATCCATTTATTAATTTAAGCAAGTATGGGCAACATGAGTATGTCCTGATAGCACATGCTGTCCATTCTACTTTAATTCATTAAAAACTACAATGTGCATGCTGTCCAAGATCTAAAATGAGTAAACATGCCAGCAATCAATTCAAACTAAACTCTGGAATCTATATTAAAACTGCAGCTATAACCAATCCTTAGATGATTTTGATTCAACTAACAAACTACAAATAGTTATAATCAATTCTCAGCTGATTCAAACAATGCCTCAGTAAACAAAATTAAATAGCATGAGTCAGAATACTACCATTCCAAATTGAAACTAATCGACGACATATATCGAATCGACTACGCAAATTACAACACGTACACTCAGTAGCAAATGATCAGAATCAAACAGTATTAACAGGTAATTCAAGTTGTACTGTCAAAAATAAAGAGTTTCCCTGGAAACTAATTAATCGATCAAAACTCATTTCAATCGATTATATAGTTAAACACATACACTCATCAATGAATAGAAAAACAATTCGACCAAATAAAAGGTCCGGGCAAGGTGGACATAATAGTCGACACAAAAAATGAAAACAACTCAACTGACATTTAAATACATAAACAAACAATCAACAGAAAACAACATGGAACTGACAAGGAAAAGAAAAAATACCTTAAGAAATTGAAGATCATACGAACCCGTCTTGGAATCTGACTCGGACTTCTTTTGGGGTTGAACGGACTTTAATCGAAGTGTTCTCAACTGGGAACACCTCGATTAAGGTCTATTAAAACCCCAACCCTTCGTTTAATTGGACAAAACCCCAGGTTCTGGATTTCTAGGGTTCTTGGGGGTTGATTTGGGGTCCGAGCTTTTCTGGTTAGATTCGAACCAAACCAAGCTTGGTTTGGTCACGAGGGAGGTCAGGGGAGTAACTGGTATGGATTTGGGGTGGTTTGGCATAGGTTGAGGTTTGGATCGAATCTTCAAATGAAGATTCGAGACGATGGGGGAAGATTCGAGACCAACGGTTTGCAGATCCGTGTCCAGGGGGTCGAGGTGCACTAGGGGTGTTAATCTGGTGGTCACCGGCATTGTTGCCGCCGGGTTTATGGTGAGGGAATGGAAGGGTGGCGTTAGGGTTCTTGAGGGTGTTTGGTAAAGAGACGATGATGGGGGAGGGGGTCTGGCTTAGGGGGCGTGGGGGTAAGGGATTGGGTTTATATAGTTAGGGGGAAACTTGATCTAGGCCGTTAGATCATCAAAAATCAATGGCCTGGATTGATCAGCTCAATGGAAACGACGCCGTATGGGTTAAATGAGACCGATGGGTCTCTGGGTGAGACGGGTCGGGTTAAAGCGTGGGTATGGGGAGGTGATCTTGGTCGTTGATCAATTTGAGATCAACGGCCCAGATCAGGCATGATCAAAACGACGTCGTCTGGACATCCCTGAGGTTAGCTGATCTGGACCGGGCAAGATAATGCTTTGGGCCTGATTTGGGTCCAATTTGAACGACCCAATTTTGATTTATTCCACTTTCAAACTCTTTTCTTTTTCTATTTTTAATTAAAAATCTGAATTTACAAAAAGAAATCCTAAAAAATAAATTAATAAAAATATAAAATTAAAATTATATCACAAGATATTAATTGATTTTTAGTAATAATTAACACACAATACCGTATATTAATTAAACAAAAATCCACCTTTAAACGATAGAATGACAAAATTACCAATGATAATATTTTTGTGATTTTTATTCATTCAAAACCAAATACGATTTAATTAATTCCTAATAGTAGAACAAGATCCCAAATTTACATGCGACATATATTTTTGTATTTTTAAATGATGAAACTAAACAAATCACAGACAAAAACTACAAATAACTACCAAAAAATGCCACGCAAATTCTAAAATTGTACAACAAGACGATTTGTTTTATTTTTCAATTTCTTTTGGAGTAATTGTCGTGTAAACAAAAATCACGTGCTCACAGTTGCCCCTCTTTGTTCGAAAACACGAAGGGTTTTTCGTGCAAAGATGAAGTGAGCGGATACGAGCGATTTTTTTTTTGTCTGTTTGACTACTCCGTGTGAAGAACATTTTTGAAAGATTTGACCGAATCTTTTCTTCAAAGATTTACTACATATCCTGGGCTAAACAGGAATCAGATCAATGTAGTTCGGGAAGTTTTGGTAGCTGGAACTACTGTGGGATTGCAATGCTTGCTGTTACTGCTGTTGCTGTTGCCGCTACTTCTTTACCGACCTCCTTATTACAACCAAAAGAAAATTGGAACTGAACTAACTACTTATGCCTGTCAACCACTAGTTACAAGATTCCTATGTATAATTCTTGCGCAACTTGATCTTGGGTCTTAGCTGATTCTGCTTGTAGACTTCGATCCGAATCTTGATGCTCGCAAGTTGTAGGCGCTTGTGTATTTTTGCAGCATTGAGTGAGATGGGATTTGCGGAGCTCGGGAATTTAATAAAATTTTGAGCAACCCGCAATTTAATCTGGGAACATCTTCTTTTTGTTCTTTTCTTCCTGTCTTTATTCTGGATTGAGACTTGCTTTGTAGGTCATCTCGATCCATGCGTCTCGAGGTCAGACCTGCTGAGACAAACAAAACAAACGAATGATCTGCCCCAGTTTCACTAGGAAAATTTCGTGAGTCACTTGCCATAAAATCTACAGAATTGATGAGGGGATTGTAAACCTCAAGTCTAAAAGGCGCAACTTAGGGATTGGAGCCCTAATGTTTGCAAAAGGTAAAAACGCTCAATTCAGGGGTTGGATCCCTAATATTGGCTAAAAAGGAAAACCGCTCGACTCAGGGATTGGAGCCCTAATGTCGGCTAAAAGAAAATCGTTCAACTCAGGGATTGGAGCCCTAATGTTGGCTAAAGGAAAATCGCTCAACTCAGGGATTGGAGCCCTAATGTCGGCTAAAAGAAAATCGCTCAACTCAGGGATTGGGGCCCTAATGTTGGCTAAAGAAAAATGCTCAACTCAGGGATTGGAACCCTAATGTCGGCTAAAAGAAAATCGCTCAACTCAGAGATTGGAGCCCTAATGCTAGCTAAAGAAAAATGCTCAACTCAGGGATTGGAGCCCTAATGTCGGCTAAAAGAAAAACTCTCAACTCAGGGATTTGAGCCCTAATGTCGGCTAAAGAAAACTGCTCAACTCAGGGATTGGAGCCCTAATGTTGGCTAAGGGAAAATCGCTCAACTCAGGGATTGGAGCCCTAATGTCGGCTAAAAGAAAATCGCTCAACTCAGGGATTGGGGCCCTAATGTTGGCTAAAGAAAAATGCTTAACTCAGGGATTGGAGCACTAATGTCGGCTAAAAGAAAATAGCTCAACTCAGGGATTGGGGCCTTAATGTTGGCTAAAGAAAAATGCTCAACTCAGGGATTGGAGCCCTAATGTCGGCTAAAAGGAAAACGCTCAACACAGGGATTGGAGCCCTAATGTCAGCAAAAGAAAACTGCTCAACTCAGGGATTGGAGCCGTAATGTCGGCTGAAGAAAAATACTCAACTCAGGGATTGGAGCCCTAATGTTGGCTAAAAGAAAACTGCTCAACTCAGGGATTGGAGCCCTAATGCCGGCTGAAGAAAAACACTCAACTCAGGGATTGGAGCCCTAATGTTGGCTAAAAGAAAATCGCTCAACTCAGGGATTGAAGCCCTAATGTTGGCTAAAGAAAAATTCTCAACTCAGGGATTGGAGCCCTAATATCGGCTAAAGGAAAATCGCTCAACTCACGGATATCCTAATATCGGCTAAAAGAAAATCGCTCAACTCAGGGATTGGAGCCCTAATGTATGCTAAAGGAAAATCGCTTAACTCAGGGATTGGAGCCCTAATGTCGGCTAAAGAAAAATGCTCAACTCAGGGATTAGAGCCCTAATGTCGGCTAAGAGAAAACTGCTCAACTCAGGGATTGGAGCCCTAATATCGGCTAAAAGAAAACTGCTCAACTCAGGGATTGGAGACCTAATGTCGGCTAAAAGCAAATCGCTCAACTCAAGGATTGGAGCCCTAATGTCGGCTAAAGGAAAATCGCTCAACTCAGGGATTGGAACCCTTACGTTGGCTAAAAGAAAATCACTCAACTCAGGGATTGGAGCTCTAATGTTGGCTAAAAGAAAATCGCTCAACTCAGGGATTGGAGCCCTAATGTCGGCTAAAAGAAAACTGCTCAACTCAGGGATTGGAGCCCTAATGTCAGCTAAAAGCAAATCGGTCAACTCAGGGATTGGAGCCCTAATGTCGGCTAACAGGAAATTGCTCAACTCAGGGGTTGGAGCCCTAATGTTGGCTAAAGAAAACTCGCTCAACTCAGGGATTGGAGCCCTAATGTCGGCTAACAGGAAATTCGCTCAACTCAGGGATTGGAGCCCTAATGTCGGCTAAAAGAAAATGCTCAACTCAGGGATTGGAGCCCTAATGTCGGCTAACAGGAAATTGCTCAACTCAGGGGTTGGAGCCCTAATGTTGGCTAAAGAAAACTCACTCAACTCAGGGATTGGAGCCCTAATGTCGGCTAACAAGAAATTTGCTCAACTCAGGGATTGGAGCCCTAATGTCGGCTAAAAGAAAATGCTCAACTCAAGGATTGGAGCCCTAATATCGGCTAAAGGAAAATCGCTCAACTCAGGGATTGGAGCCCTAATGTCGGCTAAAAGAAAATGCTCAACTCAGGGATTGGAGCCCTAATGTCGGCTAAAGGAAAAACGCTCAACTCAGGGATTGGAGCCCTAATGTTGGCTAAAAAATATGTTGATATTGGAGATTCTAAACTAACCCCTTTTTTGGAATTTTCTTCTTATTTCTCTTTTCGTTTATATATATATTTTTTATTTTTATTTTTTTAATTATTATTTAGTAAAAATGCAGGAAAGAATTTGGAGGAAACTTCCCTCTTGGGTCGATTGCTTGCTGCAAAGCTGTTTCTTGCACTTGTGCATTTCTTTTCCTTTTGGGCGGCACCTGCTTTTTGCACGAATGCTTTGGATCGCACCTGTTTCAATTTTCCAAACAAAGAACAATTGTCAGTTTGAAAACGATGGTTGGTTCGATGGCCTTGATCATTCCAATTGCTTGGTCCCGGCCTCATTTCTGTTGAGAAACTCCGCCATTGATTGGATTCACAGGCGACCCCCTTTCAAACTGATCAGACTCGTATTTTCGGATTATGTGATGATTCACCCGTGTAAGGCTTTGGTTCTTCCTTCCCATTCCGCTTGGGGATTTTTACTGAGGCATACTCAGTGGGGATTCTTACTGGGGCAGACTCGTTGGGGATTTTTACTGGGGCAGACTCGTCGGGGATTTTTTATTTTTATTTTTGTGTCTTTACTTTGAAGGCAATCAACATCATGATCAGTCGGGATTGGAGTGACGCACCACCGAAGTGGGGTATTTTCTTTTCTTCTTGCTAAACGGAGCTTTGTGAAACCGGTCCTGCCACCTTTTCTTTCCAACACATCTGGAATTTTGGGTTAAAACGAAAGGGATTCAAGGAAAGGTAAAACAAAGAGCGAAGAAGCGAATTAAAAAGAGAAGCCTCCCTTTTGGGACAAGAAAGACTTATCTGAGGCACATGCTAACTTTAAATTGACATGACATGCTTTTTGGACTGGATGCCCGACCTTCATGAACTTGCATTTCCTCATGAACCAAAACGGATCTATGTTTCCAAACCAGGGAACCTTGCCAGAACTTTCTGAGGTGGAATCATCTTTTCGGCCGACAACGCCCTTTGCGGGTTTTCGCTAGTCGACCTCTCTCATTTCTTCTCTCACTATAGCCTGATAGCACTCTTTGCGAGTTTTTACTAAACAAGCTCTCTCATTTTCGATTTCTCTACTCCCGTCGCCTCATGGTGCCCGAAGGTTTTCACCGACAAGACTCTCTCATTTTATTTCTCTCATTTTTAGAATGCATCGGCTTCCAATCATGATATCTCTTGGTTTTCCCCCGCGTTTGGCGATTGATCCGAAGGACTTGTACTTGGTTTTTTTGTAAAAGAATTGTGGATGAAATTACAAACTTCGGAACCATTTGGTGGGCCTCAGTTTAAACTTCAGGGAAAATTGGATTTTATTTTTGGTGTGACTGAACCCCAGAGAGAGGCTGCCTACGTATCCTTTCGGAATCAAGTCAGACGTAGTTCAGGCTCAATCAATTGTTTGTTTGTTTGTTTGTTTTCTTCTTTTTTTTTCTTTTTTTTGATTAAGGTAGCCAAAGAAATGTAACCGACTCGAAGGGCTTGTAGAGAGAGTTGATACTGTTTGGGTAGTGGGAACAAAACCTTCATCATCTCAAATGTGCCAAAACATCATCGAAGTAAACTCAGACATAGTACCTTTTGACTGCATCCGCATTCACCGCTGTCTCGGGATCATTTCCTTCAATATCAACTAGATACAACGCTCCTCTTGGCAGTATCTTCCTGATGAGGTACGGGCCTTTCCAATTAGAAGCAAATTTTCCTTTCGCTTCCTGGTGATGCGGCACAATGCGCCTTAATACCAGTTGACCAACTTCAAAATTCCTGGGTCGCACTTTCTTGTTGTAGGCACGGGCCATTCTTTGTTGGTACAACTGCCCGTGACAAACCGCAACCATTCATTTCTCGTCAATCAAAGTCAACTGCTCCAATCGAGTCTTAACCAACTCGCTATCTTCAATTTCTGCTTCAACAATGGTTCGGAGCGAAGGAACTTCTACCTCTGTCGGTATCACAGCTTCGGTCCCATAAACCAACAAGTATGGGGTTGCCCCTACGGATGTGCGTACTGTAGTGTGATATCCTAGCAAGGCAAAAGGTAACTATTCATGCCATTGTCTAGAACCCTGGATCGTCTTCCTCAAAATCTTCTTGATGTTTTTGTTAGTTGCTTCAACAGCGCCATTGGCCTTGGGCCGATAAGGAGTGGAGTTCTTATGCGTTATTTTGAACTGTTCGCATACATCCTCCATCAAGTGACTATTCAGGTTTGCTGCATTATATGTGATGATAGTTGCGGGAATACCGAAACGACAGATAAGATTTGAATGTACAAAATCCACCACGGCCTTCTTAGTGACCGATTTGAGAGTGACAGCTTCGACCCATTTTGTGAAGTAGTCGATAGCGACCAATATGAATATGTGCCCATTTGAGGCTTTTGGCTCAATCGGACCAATGAGATCCATACCCCAAGCGACAAAAGGCCATGGTGCTAACATAGGATGTAGTTCTGTGGGGGGTGCATGAATCAAATCACCGTGCACCTGACACTGATGACACTTCTGAATGAAATTAAAATAGTCCTTCCCCACGGTCATCCAGTAATACCCCACTTGAAGGATTTTCTTTTCTAAAACATACCCATTCATGTGGGGCCCGCATACTCCCGCGTGTACCTCATTCATGATTATTCCTGCCTCCTCGGCGTCAACACATCTTAAAAAGTTGAGATCCGGGGTTCTTTTATACAATACCTCGCCGCTCAAAAAGAAACCACCCGCATGCCGCCTAATAGTTCTCTTTTGATCTCCAATAGCATGTTCGGGGTATTCTTGTGTCTTCAAGAACCTCTTGATATCATGGTACCATGGCTGGGTACATGATCCTGCCTCGATTACATTACAGTAACCGTGTCTTTCCCTGATTTGGATTTCCAAGGGATCGATGTGGGCATTGCATGGGTAAGGTAACATTGAAGCTAAGGTGGCAAGTGCATCAGCTAGTTCATTGTGACACCACGGGATATACCTGAACTCTATTGATTTGAATCGCTTTTCGAGATCCTTCACGTGTTGTCGGTAAGGAATAAGCTTGACATCTCGAGTTTCTCATTCACCTTGGGCTTGCCGGATAATCAGGTCAGAATCCCCCATAATCAACAAATCTTCAACATCCTGATCGATCGCCATATGCATGCCCATGATGCAGGCTTCATACTCGGCTGTATTGTTCGTGCAAAAGAAAATGAAGACTTGCTATAGCAGGATAGTGCTGACCAGTGGGTGAGATCAAGATTACCCCAATTCCTATACCTTTGGTGTTTATGGCCCCATCAAAGAACATCTTTCAAACATGAGCGTTTTCCGAGACTACTTCTATGGTGTTTATTTCTTCATCTGGAAAATAAGTACTCAATGGTTGGTATTCCTCATCAACCGGATTCTCGGCCAAATGGTCCACTAACGCCTGGGCTTTCATTGTCGTGCGAGTGACATAGACTATGTCGAATTCAGTAAGCAAGATTTGCCACTTGGCTAGTCTGCCAGTAGGCATTGGTTTCTGGAATATGTACTTCAACAGATCCAACCTGGTTATGAGGTAAGTAGTATGAGCTTGGAGATAATGTCTCAATTTTTGAGCGACCCACATCAAAGCACAACATGTTCTTTCCAACAAAGTGTACTTGGCCTCATAGCTGGTGAATTTTTTGCTTAAGTAATAGATTGCCTGCTCTTTCTTCCCGGTTATGTCATGTTGCCCGAGGACACAACCGAAAGAATTTTCCAAGACTGTCAGATACAAGAACATGGGTCTCTCTGGCTCTGGCGGGACCAAAACTGGAGGATTTGAAAGATATTCTTTGATCTTGTCTTTGACACTCAGCCGTCCATTTGATTGCTGCATCCTTCCTCAATAGCTTGAATATGGGCTCACATGTGCTAGTTAGCTGGGCAATGAATCGACTGATATAGTTTAACCTGCCTAATAGACTCACCACGTCTTTTTTCATTCTTGGAGGAGGTAGATCTCGGATATATTTTATCTTTGTTGGATCTAACTCGATACCTCTCCTGCTTATTATGAAACCCAAAAGTTTGCCCGATGGGACTCCGAAGGCGCATTTAGCCGGATTCAGCTTCAGGTCGTACTTTCTCAGCCTCTCGAAGAATTTCCTCAAGTCTTGGACATGATCGTCCTGAGTCCTGGACTTGACTATCGTGTCGTCTACATACACCTCTATCTCTTGATGCATCATATCATGAAAAATGGCAATCATGGCTATCATGTAAGTTGCCCCGATATTCTTCAAACCGAATGGCATAACCTGATAACAGTAAGTACCCTAAGGTGTAGTGAAGGCGGTTTTCTCGGCATTTTTTTCATCCATCAACACCTGATGATATCCAGCGTAATAATCTACGAAAGACTGTATCTCATGTTTGGCACAATTATCAACAAGGATGTGGATGTTGGGCAATGGGAAATTGTCTTTGGGACTCGCCTTATTCAAATCTTGATAATCCACACATACCCGAGTTTTCCCATCTTTCTTCGGTACCGGAACTACATTAGCCAACCACGTAGTGTACTGGACTACCCGGATTACACCTATTTTCAACTGCTTTGTGATTTCTTCTTTGATCTTATCACTGACATCAGTCTTGAACTTTCTCTGCTTCTGTTGAACTGGAGGACAATCAGGGTAAATTGACAATTTATGCACCACTAGATCAACACCTAATCCTGGCATGTCATCGTATGACCAAGCAAATACATCTTTAAATTCATAAAGGAGTTAAATTATTGCATCTCACGTTTTCTCATCTGTGTGAATGCTTATTTTGGTCTCTCGGATTTCTTCAGGAGTTCCCAGATTAACCGGTTCAGTGTCATTCAAATTCGGCTTAGGTTTATTCTCAAAGTGTTCCAATTCTCGATTTATTTTCCTAAAAGCCTTTTCTTCGTCATATTCCGGTTCTTGGTTCATTATTTCACAATTAAACAGCTCGTTGGGATCTGGGCGTGAAGTCCGCAAGCATGTCATATTATTTAAAGCCGCATTATTATAACTGAAAGGAAAAGATAAAGGAAAAATAGCAAAAATTAGAGAGAATAAAGGAAAAATGATGAAACATTGATTTTATTCCTTGGAATTGGGAAGACAACAAGGTTCATAATTCAGGAATTTAAAATAGAAAACTAAAGAAAAACATCCGAGTTACACCCTGGGATAACTCGTGATGCAGGAAAGGTGGCAGGACAGGTCTACCCAGACTCCTGCCTAGTTGGGAATGGCGTGGCCTCCCAATTCTGAAGCTTAGATTTGGCCCCACATATAGCATCTCAGTGGTGCTTGTGCCTTTTCCGGTTGAACCATGTGAGTTTCGTAAAGCATTCCTCTCATTGCCCCACATATTTCTTCGATCTCTTCAGCCGTAAAAGCCTCGTTGTCTTCTTCTTCAATGTATTTTGGTCCGATGAAAGCCTCGTATAAATGTGGCAATGGTCGAGGCAAATTCTAACCCTCATTTTTCCTCTTCTTCGCCCAATCCTCATCTTTTGGAGTGGGTTGGAAACCTATCCCAAAGAGTTTCTTAGTGAAAGGTAAGGTGATGGGTTCCGTTATTCTTTGCAGTGTTCGTCCAAGCCCTTTCCCTGGTCTGAATCCCTGTCGGATCATTTCTTTATCCACCATAATTGAGGCGTTGGACAGGAAAGGTTGGGGACAAGGTTTTTCTTCTTCATACTGCTCTGCCAGCACAACTTCGAAAGCCTGATAAACTGTGTGCTCACTCCCTTCCCCTGCTTCAAGATATGGGATGGATGGGTCCCGATAAATAGATTGTTCGTCTTCTCCGTGGACCACAATTTCCCAATCTTCATATTCAAACTTCACCATTTGGTGGAGAGTGGAAGGTACAACCCTTGCCGCATGAATCCAAGGTCTTCCGAGGAGAAAATTGTAAGACGTATCCATATCAAGTACCTGGAAAGTTATTTCGAACTCCACCGGTCCTATAGTCAATACCAAGTTTATTTCACCGAGGGTGTCCCTCTTGATGCCATCAAAAGCACATACGCAGACATTATTGGGGCGAATTCTTCCGGTCCCAATTTCTATTCTCTGCAGCGTGGAGAGCAGACAAATGTCAACACCCGAACCTCCATCCAACATTACCCGCTTGACATAGTAGTCCTCACACTTAACTGTCAGATGTAAAGCTTTGTTGTGAGCCACTCCCTCCGGAGGTAAATCGTTCTTGCTAAAAGAAACCTGATTAACTGCGAAGAACCTTTCCGTCATTCGTTCCAATTGTTCAACTGAAGTCTCAGCCGGTATATATGCTTCGTTCAGGGTTTTGAGCAAGATCTTCTGATGTTCGGCCGACCTCATTAGCAAAGATAGCATAGACACTTGCGTAACTGATCCACCACTTCGTAGTCAGGCATTTTCATATTTTGGAAGAAAACCCCCGCTTCTTCAATGCTTACATGCTTCTTGGGTGGGAAGCGCTTCCGTGTGGCGTTGTTTAACTCTTGAGTGTCTGAATATTTTCCAACGAAAGTATTCTCTGGAAGTTCCCCCGTGACTTCTCTACCTTTGTATGTAACCAGTGTTCTTTGATAGTTCCACGGTACCATGGACGGGTCTGTCATTGGCTTCTGTGGTACGCGTCCGATAACCACTGGCTCATTCAGCCGAGGCGGTTTAATTGTTCCCCGGACCACATAGGCCCATTTCGACACGTACATTGGTATTGCCCTTTTGACTTCGAATATCTGTGGGTTCTCTGATCGACCTCATGGAATATAAAGAACTTCATTCTTCGCAGGCAATATCGTCACTGTCTTTGTTTCAGCCTTCTCTTCGAGCTCAGCCTTGACAGTACTAGTCTTCTTTTTCCCTTTCTCTAGCTTCGGGGTTGCTTTAGGCTTTTTCCCTGCATCGATGATGGCGATTATAGCTTTTAGGGCAGGATCAAACTCCTTGTCCTCACAGATCATCCCAATCAACGGCTCGTTATTGTGAGCGGGCAACGGATTGTTGGTCACATTTGGGACTTCCTCGTCCCTCAATACTATCTTTCCCTGCTCTATTAAGTTCTCAACCACGCTTCTTAAAGTCCAACAATCATTGGTATCATGCCCTTCTGCTCCTAAATGATAAGCACACCTGACACCGGCTTTGTAAGTAGGTGATGATGGATTGTGCCTTGTCTGAGGGACTGGTTACAGGAAACCCATCTGGACTAGCTTTGGGAATAAGGTAGAATACGATTCGCCAATGGGTGTGAAAGTCTGTCTTCTGGGTGGTTCTTGAGGGCGGAAGTTATTTTGAGGTGGTTGTAGATTATAGTGGTTTCGGTAAGGAGGCTGATTTCTGGGAGGTGGAGCTTGGCCTTGATTGGCTTGCTGTGGTGGATGGACATAGGGCTGGGTATTCATGACCATGTAGGGTTGAGGAGCATATGTCACATTTTGGTGGGGGTAGTAATGTTGTGGGGTTCTTTCTGGAAAACGAGGCCTGGGATTACGATATTCTCTTGCTTCTGATGCCGCCATGGACGTCTCTTCCTTTTTCTTCCCTCTTGCCATTCCTCCGGACCCGCTTTGGACGGCTTGGAAGGTTGCCCTTATGGCTGCCGGACTCAAGATTCTACCCGTTTTCAAACCATTCTCTACCATCTCCCCGATCTTAATCGCTTCCGCGAAAGGCTTTCCCATGGATGACATCATGTTTTGGAAGTAATCTGATTCTTGAGCCTGGAGGAAAGTAGTAACCATTTCTATTTCATCCATGGGAGGTTTTACCCTTGATGCTTGCTCGCGCCA
The DNA here is from genome assembly GCF_000715075.1 of Nicotiana tabacum. Classification (NCBI taxonomy): domain Eukaryota; kingdom Viridiplantae; phylum Streptophyta; class Magnoliopsida; order Solanales; family Solanaceae; genus Nicotiana; species Nicotiana tabacum. Next base: position 213,009,346 of record NC_134085.1, read on the forward strand.
TTTAATAGCATATTCTCTGAAGCTTTCTGAGGATTTCTTCTTCAAGTTTGACAAAGAATTCCTGTCCGGCACGATGTCAATATTATACTGAAATTGTCTTATAAAATCTCTGGCGAGGTCATCCCAAATATGCCATCGAGATATGTCTTGGTCCATATACCATTCTGAGGCTATTCATACCAAGCTTTCTCCGAAGTATGCCATCAACAATTCTTCTTTGCCGCCAGCTCCACGCAATTGGTTGCAATACTTTTTGAGGTGAGCGATGGGATCGCCATGCCCATCATATTTCTCAAACTTCGGTGTTTTGAACCCTACGGGCAGGTGCACGTGAGGGAACATGCACAGACCAATATAGGAAACACTCTTCTGCCCGCTTAAACCTTGCATATTTTTCAAACTCTACTCGAGGCTCCTCATTCTTTTTTCCATCTCATCTTGTTCAAAAGCTTTGGGATTTTGGTCTTGCCCAGGCGTAAACTCGTATTGAGGTTGTTGAGGATTAGTGCTGGTGGTAAACCGAGTTGGTTCCAGTGAGAAGGATGGTGCTTGAAATATGAATGAGGACGAGTCAAAATTAGGCCTGTGTGTAGCGGGTTGTGCCACGATTGGATAGGGCGGTGCAGTGAATATGTTTGTAGCCACATCTGTCATTGACATCCGGGGATAAGAATCGGAGGGTGATCCAGCGGAGTGGGCTGAAATCGCCGGGTACCCAAATGGGGTAGTTGGATAACTTATGGGGACGTTGGAAGTCCCACTTGTCTTAGAGAATAACTCGGGGAATCCAGGGATTACACTCGGTGGCTCTTTTCCGTTGTTCCAGTCATCCAACATTTCCAACATGCGAAGCCGTAAGATTATGTTTTCTTCAGCAGTTGTCGACTCGGAAGTTGGGATGGCCGAGATTGAACTTTCCTCTGAGACAGGAATTGTTGGCGAAGGAATTTCTGAAGACATCTCTACACTTCCCTTTGATCTCGTGAAGTAAGTGTGAACACTTCCTCTCAACTTAGTGACGGGCAACTGAACACTTCCTTTCGACCTCGTAAAGTATGAATGCGAGGCCAGACCTACACCAAACCAAACCATCTTTCTAAAAACTTGGACTTAGCAGCAAGCAAACGGTTAGTTTGAAACAAATAATAGACAGGTAATCTCACATTGGGGTGTGATGCACCTATACAGTTAAGTTAATTTCTACATGTTTGCATCGATGACATGCGTCATTCCGGCTTCTCTTTATGCTCTCCTTTTATTTATTATATATATATATATATATATATATATATATATATATATATATATATATTATTTTCATTATTTGCATTATAAAATCGTGATCGGATCTGATGAGGATTGCCTACGTATCACGATGCCGCGTGAATCAGATCATTACATAGTTCAAAACAAACGAGTGTAAAAGGAAGCATTTTCATTACTGAAACAATCTACTACAAACTAACATTTTTTGAAAGAGGGAAAATAACAGCCTTGAAATAAATACAAACTCAACAACTACCGATACACTCTGATGCAAAAAGACAAACAGAAGATGCTAAGACGGAAAATACAGACTTGACCTATAAATACATTAAAGTTTCAAGAATTGGCGTCCGCGGGGCATCATTTGGCCTTGCCGCGGTCTTAGGTGTGAGGTCCCTTTCAAGTTGTTCCAGCTCATACATGGTCTGCTTGACATAAATCATCACTGCCGAGAAAAAGGTAATGCTGGTCAAGTCTTCGCATCGTAGACACCTCCTGATGATGGCATGGGCAATGGTTTTAATTTTACCCCTGGTTCGCCTCTTTTCTTTGAGTAGGCACACTATTTGATCATTACGGGCCGTCAAAACCCGAGAATCCTGGAGATATTGATTTTGCCACTGCGGAATTTCTACTTCCATTTGGGCCAGTAGATTGTGGCAACGTCTATTTTCAGCTTCAAAGGTTCGGGCTTGCTCAGCTGCTCTGTCCTCAAGAGTGACCACCTTTTCCTTCAAATTGGCAATGGTTTGCTCGTGATCCCTTTTCAACTGTTGAAGGTACCGGTTACGCTTTTCTGTTCTTTTTGCCCAGTGTGCTTCGAGTCCTGCTATGGTACTCTCAAGATTTTCAGACTCACTCCGGCATTCACCAATTTCCATTTTTAAGCCTTTTATCAATCGTTCATCCGACCGACTCCTTTGTTGGTTATCAACGGCTATCCTCATCTGCTGGATCTGGGCCCTGAGCATCTCGTTTTCCTGGGTCAACCTGTTCTTTTCTCCCAGATCAGTAGCAACTTGCACGTTGTGCTCATATTTTAGACCTTCGATTTGTCGTTTCAATTTGCTGATTTCAATACAATAACCTCTTTCTTTTGCTAACCAATCCCATTGCTTTTGTGATGACTCGGCAAAATTCAGGATGTGGGGTCTTTTAGCCGGCCTTTCGTGTTCAAGTTCTCTTCTGTACCATGCAAGGTAACCTAGCGCCATTTCACTTTTGGCCCAATCCTGCACACAAGTATCCGCTTTCAAATATTGACATTCATTCCAGATCTGGCAGACTTTTGCTTTAGGAAATTGTCCGTCAGGGCTAATCTCAATTGCTTGAGCACTAAGATCTTCCTCGTATGGCACTATCTGGCATCTCCCGAGTTGTATCAAAACTCGATAGGGCGCGTAAGGCTGAATGCTCTTAAGTCCCATCAATAGGAAGTGGGTTCTAGCCGCCGGCATATACATAACCTCATCAACAGGCAACCATCCCAATGTCTACTGTATTTGGCTGGCAGTGAGAGTCTGAAAGAATGACGTCCATGCCGTAACTCCTTCGGGCAGACTGACCTCCTTGGTTCTCGTGTAAAACTCTTCTATGCAAGTTTTCTTCGAGGAACCATGACTCAAAATCTCGGAAGGATGGCAGAGATGTTCAGTCATCCATATTTGTAGCAGTAAATTACACCCTTCGAAGAAATTCCCCCTGGCTTTGCAGGCTGTGAGAGCTCGAAAGATATCAGATACCACCATAGGCGCGAGAATACTTTCATTTTGAGTGATCAAAGTACTGACGACCCCGAATATTTTCAGATCAATGTTTCCGTCTTTCCTCGGAAATTCCAAAAGGCCCAAAAATGTTGTCATGAAAGCCACTCGTCTATGCTCATCCCACTTCTGATGGTTACCTTTTCTGCATAGCTTGTTAACCGGATTATTGAATCCTCCTACATGACCATATCTGTCATATATGAAGCGCAGATTACAAAAACCTGCGGCCAAATCCGGGTTATGGACCGTCCTGGGTATCTTTAATGAATCTAGAAACTGATGCACAGTGATAGCTCTTGGGGCGACCAGGTATTTTTGCCTCAATGGAACTTCAGCATTTCCCATATACCCAGCTATTTCCTCCAGAGTCGGGGTGAGTTCAAAATCGGAGAAGTGGAAGACATTGTGCGCTGGGTCTCAGTAGGTGACCAAAGCTCTTATGATATCTCCCCGAGGCTGGATTTCCAATAAACCCGTGAGACCTTTAGGATATTTCTTGACCCCATCTTGTCCTTCAACACCTAGATCATTCCACCATAGCTGTAACTTGACAGGGATTTTAGTCATTATCGAAAAGCGTTCATTTTGCATTGTGTTCATCCTGCACATTTATTAAGGTGACTTAAGCAAAAATGATTTGACTCAAAAATGATTTGACTATATTTCAGAAAGAAAGATCCGATTTTCGAACACGGCCTTTCAGCACTTCGGGGATGAAGATTTTAAGGCTGTGAGGGTCAACCGATCAAAACTCTAAAAGATGATCGAAAGTGGCCATTTATGCAAAGTAAGCCTTCCGCCGTCCCTTTCGGGAACATTTGGCTATTTTTGACAAAAACAGTCACTTGATTTATTTATGACTCTTTTTTTTAGAATGGTGACCCGACATTGGGAACATGGCCTCGCAGAGCCTCGGGGACGAGGATCCTAAGGCCATTGGGCAATTTGGTCCCAAATAAAAAAAAATGACCAAAATGGCTATTTATGCAAAGTCAGCCTTCCGGCGTCCCTTTCGGGAATATTCGGCTATTCTTGACAAACGGCATCACCTGACTCATAAATTAAAATTCTGACATTTTGGCTATTTCTGAAAAAGGGGAGGTTAGACCCGATGAGGGTTGCCTACGTATCTCACACCTTGTGAGAATCAATCGGCGTAGTTCGGGCCGATCAGGAATAGGGGAAATAAACTAAACCCCCTTTTTTGAATAAAACCTTTTAAAGAAAAGGAGAAAATATTTTTGGATTTTTTTTTATATTTTTTTTATATTTTTGAAAAGAAACGACAACTAAAGAAACATTTTGAATTTTACTTCTTTTCACTTTTTTTTGAAATTTCAAAAAATCTCTTAAGGAAATATTTGGACTATTAGTTTGAATTTATGAAAGAGATTCTATAAAAGGAAAAAATATTTTTGAATTTTGAATTTTCTCTTCTTCTTTTTTTTTTAATTTTCAACAGTTATTTATGAGAGCGATTAAAAGGAACTATATTTTTGTGTGTGTATATATATATATATATATATATATATATATATATATATATATATATATATATATATATATATATATATATATATATATATATATATTTTAATAAATCAAACTAAAAGACAAATTTTGTTTTTATTTTTTTAAGAAAATTTCGGCGAGGTTTTGACACTACTTGGACATTGGTTTTTTTATTTTTCTAAAAATAAGTAGTTATCTCCCTACGCTGCTATTTTTCTTTTCTTCTTTAATTTTTTTTTGATTTCAAAAACCGGTCAGCATGCAAATCTGAAGCAAATAAATGCGCAAAACAAACGGGATGCAGCAAGATAGTCTTTTCATTTCGGGTTGCTTGTCCTAGACGGACCCAACCCCTGTGTTAAGTCCCCTATGTCAAATGCAACGTGATGCAAATAAGCGTTCCTACTAGGGATCCGACATGAAGTTTTGTTATACTAGGTTCATCCTGGGTATATGTTCTAGACTGTGTACCCGAGCGGACAACTCGAGTCGAGGAGGGGGCTACGTACCGGGGACCCGCGAGATTGTCCGGCTTTGTAACTTGTCCGACCTCTTTCTTATTTCAGGGTATGACACTAACAGAATAGGGAGTCTTGACCAGCAAGCTCCTCCCCGGAGGTAAGAAAAGAAGGGTTTCGACACAGTTTATATGCAGTTCAGATAATATCAAAGCGGTAAAAGACAACATTTAGCACGTTATGCCCATATATGTAATAAAGATCAGATAATAAAGCCAAATATAACAATTATTCTAAGCTCGAATTCTGAACCCTGAACCAGAGATTCTGGGTTCGTTCCCCAGCAGAGTCGCCAGAGCTGTCAAACCTCCTTTTTGCGCGCCCGCCTCGAAGGGTAAAATGCGCGAGGGAGTTTTTCCAATTTAAGTGACAATATTCGAAATGAGATTATTTATTGAATTCAGAGTCACCACTTTGGAAAGGTTTGGCTTTTGGTGTCCCAAGTCACCGGTTTATCTTGAATCCTAAATCGAGGAAAATATTAGACTTTCCAAATAAAGTCTGCGAAGTAAGGAATTCTGTTGACCCGAGGGAAGGTGTTAGGCACCCCCGAATCCCGTGGTTCTAGCATGGTCGCTTAAATTGTTATAATGGCCAAATATCTTATTTTTAATACATGTTATAGATCGTGTGCTTTTATTAGGTTAAAACCGCTTTATTATTATTATTATTTATTTTTTATGGAATTGCAACGTCGTGAAAATGCATTTTGAACCACGTCACAATCAATGCGCCCGTGGTTGTTAATACATTCCAACTCCGTTGAGATTTGGATTTGGGTCACATAAATGCGCACCCGAATTTAAGAAGGTAATTTAATTAAATCGCGCCTAAAGAGTCTAACGCGTAATTATCTTTAGGGAAGGCAGTGAAGTTCACTAAACAGTCCATCCCAAGAAATCTAAATATTTATTACGACCAATTATTGAGGGCCCCGCAATTTGCATTTTTTGTATTTGGCGAGGCTCGCCTCATTTTTTTTTTTGAAAGGATAAACCTACAATGACTACATTTTCTATTATGTTTGTCTCTAAAAACGAAAGAAAGAAAATATACGCTAATTAAATTACATGCTTGGCCAGCTTCGGCCTCTTATTAATTATCAGATTAATTATTTGTGAGACGGGGAATTATTTTATGCCTTATTCCATGAGCGAACATGCTTTTAATTTAATTAAAATGCATACAAGATTGATAAAATGCTAAACTCACGCTAAACGTTCTCCAAGTTGAATTTAAACTAACTCATTTTAATGAGATTAATGGAATTAACTACTAGAGGATGTTATTAATGGGATCCAAACATTATCCTATAAACTGCCTAACGAAATCCGATTTGATAGAGTCAGCTCAAATGACTTAAAACTATATTGCATTTTGGCCAAATTAGAAGCAATCTGCCTTATGTATGTAAAATAGGACTTTTAACTATCGATATACTAACTACCTGTGCATTCCATATCATAAAGATAGCTAAACAACTAAGATCACAGTATTAAACAAACTAAGTTTCAATTAAGTACAAACTACCTAATGTATTTTCTATTGAGTTACAACCTAAAGAATTACACAAATCTAACAACATTTTATAAAACTGCAAGTACAACAACAAATGATTAAAATCCTTCGCATCTTTCATTTCATGCTCAACTTTACTGTTACATCAGTGTGAAATTCTAAGATGTACCTAGATGTTGGACACAAGAGGAGAGAAGGGGTCAGCAGGAACAATAGTAGCATACACACAACAGCAATAGGTTTGGCAACAAAAGCAAAACCAGCACAGCCAGGAACGACAGCAGCAGGAATTTCAGGAGCAGATTAAAACAAGAGGAAAAAGCAGTAGCTTGAAGAACAGTGCTCGAAAAATCAGCAGACAAAACAGGCTGCTAAATAAAGCCCAGCAGTACAAAAAATCACAGGCAGAGGCAATAAAACAGTGATTTCTGATTTTTGAACATTTGAGCAGAAAACAAACTGAAACTCTTTGTTGTGAAACCTAGCCTTAGAGTACTAAAATTCTGGAAAATTCTCTCAACTACTAGCCTATGTTTTGCTTTTAAGGCTTTTGGAACCTTTTTTTTTTCAAATTCCAGACTCTTTTTGTTCTCCAATCCCTTTTTGTTCTAACTATGCTCTTTCTTTGTTCTATCCTGGTTTCTTTTTTTTTTGGGTTCTAACCTCTTCTTCTTTTCTGGTTTTTAAACTCCTCTCCTCCCCCCTCCTTAGTTCTGAAAACCCTTCCTCCTTTATAGCCACACACAGACCTCCCCCCAGCTGTTAGAGCAACTAGTCCAATAAAATACTGATCCCCTCCCATGTGAAACTTCTTTTTTTTCACTCAAAAACTCAAAAGCAAAGTATTCCCCATGAGATTCCCCCTGACATCCCTCTTTTCCTTATTATAAAGGTTTATCATTTATTAATTTAAGCAAGTATGGGCAACATGAGTATGTCCTGATAGCACATGCTGTCCATTCTACTTTAATTCATTAAAAACTACAATGTGCATGCTGTCCAAGATCTAAAATGAGTAAACATGCCAGCAATCAATTCAAACTAAACTCTGGAATCTATATTAAAACTGCAGCTATAACCAATCCTTAGATGATTTTGATTCAACTAACAAACTACAAATAGTTATAATCAATTCTCAGCTGATTCAAACAATGCCTCAGTAAAAAAATTAAACAGCATGAGTCAGATTACTACCATTCCAAACTGAAATTAATCGACGACATATATCGAATCGATTACGCAAATTACAACACGTACACTCAGTAGCAAATGATCAGAATCGAACAGTATTAACAGGTAATTCAAGTTGTACTGTCAAAAACAAAGAGTTGCCCTGGAAACTAATTAATCGATCAAAACTCATTTCAATCGATTATATAGTTAAACACATACACTCATCAATGAATAGAAAAAAAATTCGACCAAATAAAAGGTCCGGGCAAGGTGGACATAATAGTCGACACAAAAAATGAAAACAACTCAACTGACATTTAAACACATAAACAAACAATCAATAGAAAACAACATGGAACTGACAAGGAAAAGAAAAAATACCTTAAGAAATTGAAGATCAGACGAACCCGTCTTGGATTCTGACTCGGACTTCTTTTGGGGTTGAACGGACTTTAATCGAAGTGTTCTCAACTGAGAACACCTCGATTAAGGTCTATTAAAACCCCAACCCTTCGTTTAATTGGACAAAACCCCAGGTTCTGGATTTCTAGGGTTCTTGGGGGTTGATTTGGGGTCCGAGCTTTTCTGGTTAGATTCAAACCAAACCAAGCTTGGTTTGGTCACGAGGGAGGTCAGGGGAGTAACTGGTATGGATTTGGGGTGGTTTGGCATAGGTTGGGGTTTGGATCGAATCTTCAAATGAAGATTCGAGACGATGGGGGAAGATTCGAGACCAACGGTTTGCAGATCCGTGTCCAGGGGGTCGAGGTGCACTAGAGGTGTTAATCTGGTGGTCACCGACATTGTTGCTGTCGGGTTTATGGTGAGGGAACGGAAGGGCAGCGTTAGGGTTCTTGAGGGTTTTTGGGGAAAGAAACGATGGTGAGGGAGGGGGGTCTGGCTTAGGGGGCGTGGGGGTAAGGGATTGGGTTTATATAGTTAGGGGGAAACTTGATCTAGGCCGTTAGATCATCAAAAATCAATGGCCTGGATTGATCAGCTCAATGGAAACGACGCCGTATGGGTTAAATGAGACTGATGGGTCTCTGGGTGAGACGGGTCGGGTTAAAGCGTGGGTATGGGGACGTGATCTTGGTTGTTGATCAATCTGAGATCAACGGCCCAGATCAGGCATGATCAAAATGACGTCGTCTGGATATCCCTGAGGTTAGCTGATCTGGACCGGGCAAGATAATGCTTTGGGCCTGATTTGGGTCTAATTTGAACGGCCCAATTCTGATTTATTCCACTTTCAAACTCTTTTCTTTTTCTATTTTTAATTAAAAATCCGAATTTACAAAAAATCCTAAAAAATAAATTAATAAAAATATAAAATTAAAATTATATCACAAGACATTAATTGATTTTTAGTAATAATTAACACACAATACCGTATATTAATTAATCAAAAATCAACCTTTAAACGATAAAATGACAAAATTACCAATGATAATATTTTTGTGATTTTTATTCATTCAAAACCAAATACGATTTAATTAATTCCTAATAGTAGAACAAGATCCCAAATTTACATGCGACATATATTTTTGTATTTTTAAATGATGAAACTAAACAAATCACAGACAAAAACTACAAATAACTACCAAAAAAATGCCACGCAAATTCTAAAATTGTACAACAAAACGATTTGTTTTATTTTTCGATTTCTTTTGGTGTAATTGTCGTGTAAACAAAAATCACGTGCTCACAGTCATGACACCACCTAGTCTCTACGACTAAGTAAGCCTAACAAATGCGGAAAAAGAAAAGCAAAAGATAAAACTAGCCAAGAACTGCGGATAAAACATAAATAAAACATTTAAGATGCCGCTTGGCATATACAAGTATAAATCCTCAAACTGAATCAACTCCCAAAACCCGGAATCTCATGAAATCACAAGCTGTTGAATAACTACAAGTGTTCTAACTCCATAATGTCTAAACAAAAGTAAATGCATGAGAGCTAAAACTAAAGGGGAGAATAGAGAGGGACTCATCGGTCTGCGAATTCGGCAAATATACCTCGAATTCTCTGAAGATCGCTCGCCTCACTGATGGTATGGCCGAGCCGAAGAACCTGGATCTGCACATGAAAAACATGTACAGGAAAGAGCATGAGTACACCATAACGGTACCTAGTAAGTGCCAAGCCTAACCTCGGTCGAGTAGTGACGAGGAAGGTTAGGGCCCTACTGGTTATATAAATATATAAGTGAGGTAAAACAGTATGAAATACGACAATATAATAAGAACGCTAACAGCCTATAACGAATAAAATCACAGAAAGAATCTAACTCAATACACAGAAATAACAACATGGGATCTCCCAGGATCTCGTCCCGTAGTCCCAAACGTAAATGTCCAGAAGATCTCCTGGGATATCATCCCGTAGTTCAAATTATAAATGTGCAAGGGAAACTCCTGGAATACCAAATCCGTAGTCCTAAAGTAAATATCCAGTACGGAGAATCTACCAGGTGTTGTCCCGTAGTCCCAATCATAAATGTGCAGGGAGATTTACCGGAATACCGATCCGTAGTACCAAAGTAAACAAGCAGAGAGATCTCTCAGGATATCGTCCCGTAGTACCAAAGTAAATACACAACCATCTCAGAAAAATATACAGTTCTATTCAAGAATAAGACAGGAATTTCTACTCTGACATGCTGCACAGAGTAAAAGTAGGCAATTAAAGTAGGAAAGACAATTAAGTCACGTAGGCATATTTTTCCTAATCTAAACAAGAGGCTTCAAATACAAGTATTTGCTAAACTACAAGAAAATACGGTATAAGCTTAATGAAAATGGGATTTTTCAACAATTAGCACGTGTACGCACTCGTCACCTCACGTATACGGAACTCACATAACAATAATACAAACTCCTAAGGGGAGTTCCCCTATAGAAGGTTAGGCAAGCCACTTACCTCGAACCAGCTCAATCAACTCAAAATCACGTTCTTGCCACGAGTACTCGACTCCAAATGGCCCAAATCTATTCAAAGTAGTTGCATAATATAAATATAGCTTCAAGTAACTAATTCAACTAATTAATTTGAACCTAACACGCGAAATTAAGAAAATCTCCCAAAAGGTCCCCTGGGCCCATGTCTCGGAATTGGATAAAATTTAAAAATTCAGAACCCCCAATTACTCACGAACACACTCGAACAAAAATCACCAAACTCCGACGTCAAAATCCCACTCAAAACTCAAATTTTCATTTGGGGAAACCTTCTATCATTTTCCAAACTTTTACCCTCAATTTCCTTAATTAGAAAAGGAAAACAACAATAGATTATAGTTCTAGGATCAAAACCAAGATAGAAAACGTTACCCAATGTTTCTCCATAAAAAAACTCTCGAGAAATCGTCCTCAACCGAGCTCCAAATCGTTTTTTCCAAGTTTTGAGTTCAAACCCTCATTTTTTCCCTTTTTCTACCCAACGATCCTGCTTCTGTGGCAACTTCATCGCATCTGCCACTTTTCATTAAATGGACCAATTCCGCACCTGCAACCTCTTACCAGCAGATGCGGTGCCGCTTCTGCGGTACCTGGCAAAATCACTCGAACCACCGAGAGGTGTAGAGTGAGTATAATCGTGCAATGGTTATATCATATTCCCCAAATGTGACAATCTAGCCTTAGATTCAAGAATCTGTCAATTAGCCACCTAGGAGAAAGTTACTACCCTAGTGCCTTTTATCTATTTGAACAAATCGCAATAGTTTAATCTTAGCTTTACTAAGCCTAATTTAGCATTGTAGTATTATAAAATTAGGATTAATATCAAACCCAAAAATGTTTAAAAGTACAATTAGGAACAAATACACAACTCCACTTTAGATAGAAACTCAAGTCCAATATCTAGCTCCCTATGGAAATCGATCCCGACCTTCTCGGGTAAAAGCTGCTTCGACCCCTCTTGCTACTCAATAGTAGTACAACGTTGGCCTAGATCAATTTTTGGCGCTGTTGACAGGGAGCTAACGGTTTTGGCTATCTATCTAAATAGTTTTTTGTATTGTTCTTCTTTCCTTCTTTGTTACTAATTTGTGTGTGTCACAACTTCAGGTACTAAATGGCAGCAAACTTAAACAATGCACCTCTTGGAGATCTTTCGCTGAGGGAGGAAGTAGATGGCAATGTTGAAGATGAGGTCCCTATTGTTCCTCAAGGACAAAGGAGAGGCCGTCATGCCAATGATAATATTCCAGACCCTCCCCTGCCACCTCTAAGAGTGGCTCCTCGAGTGCTTCCAAACCAAGGCTATGCAAGTGCAATTGTCCCACCCCGGATTCAGACGGGCAATTTTCAAATTACCAATGTGATGCTGACATTGCTAGAGCAGCTTGGGTATTTCACGGGCGCTGCCAATCAAAATGCTTACAAACATCTTAAGGGGTTCGTGGATACCTGTTGGGAGAGCAGGCAAACTAATGTATTCGAGGATGCACTTCGGTTGAGACTCTTCCCATTCTCACTTAGAGGGAAGGCATTGGATTGACTTGAGCAACTTACCAACCATTCCATCACTACTTGGGATGAATTGGCGGACAAGTTCATTGCAATTTTTTTCTCACCGGGGCATATGACAGCATTGAGAGATGAGATCTTAGCTTATAAGAAGGACCCCACTGAACCTTTGCATGAGATTTGGGAGTGCTATAGAACAATGGTAAAGGAATGTCCCAACAATGATATGACTGAAGCGATGATCCAACAAACTTTCCGTTAAACACCTGAAACTCACCCGAGGGCCCCGGGACCTCAACCAACACATGCCAACCAATCCTAAAATATCATACGAACTTATTCCAACCCTCAAATCACATCAAACAATGCTAAAACCACAAATCACTCTCCAATCCAAGCCTTATGAATTAGAATCTGAAGAATTCTACACCCGATGATAAAACCAACCAAACCAAGTCCGATTGACACCAAATTTTGCACATAAGTCATATTCAACACTACGGAGCTACTCCAACTCTCGGAATCAGATTCTGACCCCAATATCACAATTTCACTATCGAACCGGAAACTTTTAAATTTCAACTTTCGGTATTTCAAGCCTAAATAAGCTACGGGCCTCCAAAACACAATCCGAACATGACCCTAAGCCCAAAATCACCCAACGGAGCTAACGGAACCGATGTAATTCAATTTCGAGGTCGTCTTTATACTGCTCCGACTACGGTCCAAATTCTAAAGCTTAAGCTCTACTTGAGGGACTAAGTGTCCCAAAAACACTCCGAAACTCACAGCGAATCATCCCGACAAATCAAAATAGCAGAAGCAAACATAGGGGAAGCAATTAATAAGGGATCGGGGTGTTAATTCTTAAAACGACCGGCCGGGTCGTTACATCCTCCCCCTCTTAAAATATTCGTTCATCCTCGAACGAGCATAGAGACATACCTGAAGTAGTGAAAAAATGAGGGTAACGACTGCGCATATCCTGCTCGGTCTCCCAGGTTGCCTCCTCGACTAGCTGACCCTGCCACTAAACCTTTACTGATACAATGTTCTTTGACCTGAGCTTCCGAACCTGCCTGTCCAATATCGCCACTGGCTCCTCAACATAAGATAGATCCTTGTCCAATTGGATTGAATCAAAATCCAGCATGTGTGATGGATCACCGTGATATTTCTTGAGAATCGAAACATGAAATACCGGATGAACTCCTGCCAAGCTGGGCGGTAAGTCAAACTCATAAGCAACCTCCCCAACACGCCTCAATATCTCAAAAGGACCAATAAACCTCAGAATCAATTTCCTCTTCTTCCCAAATCTCATAATGCCTTTCATAGGCGAAACCCGAAGCAAGACCCGCTCTCCAACCATATAGGAAACATCACGAACCTTCCGGTCCGCATAACTCTTCTGTCTGGACTAGGTTATGCGAAAACTATCCTGAATCACCATAACCTTCTCCAAGGCATCCTTAACCAAGTCTATGCCCAATAATCTAGCCTCACCCGGCTCAAACCAACCCACCGGGGATCTATACCGCCTACCATAAAAAGCCTCATACGGTGCCATCTGAATGCTGGACTGATAACTATTGTTGTAGGCAAACTTTGTCAGTGGCAAGAACTGATCCCAAGAACCTCCAAACTCCATCAGACACGCACGGAGCATATCTTCAAGAATCTGAATAGTCTGCTCGGACTGTCAGTCCGTCTAGGGGTGAAAGTTGTGCTCAACTCCACCCAAGTACCCAACTCATACTGTACGACCATCCAGAACTGTGATGTGAACTGAGTACCTCTATCTGAAATGATGGAATTGGAATACCATGTAGACAAAAATCTCCCAGATATAAATCTCCACCAACCGCTCCGATGAATAGGTAGTACACATAGGAATTAAATGCAAGGACTTGGTCAGTCGATCCACAATCACCCAAATAGCATCGAACTTCCTCAAAGTCGATGGGAATCCAACTACAAAGTCCATGGTGATCCTCTCCCACTTCCACTCCAGAATCTCTATCTGCTGAAGCAACCCACCTGGTCTCCGGTGCTCATACTTCTCCTACTGACAATTGAGGCATCGATCTACAAACCCAACTACATCTTTATTCATCCACCTCCACCAATAGTGTTGTCTCAAATCCTGGTACATCTTCGCGCCACCTAGATGGATGGAAATACCACAAACTATGGGCCTCTTCTAGAATCAACTCTCGAAGCCCATCAACATTGGGTACACATACCCAACCCTGCATCCTCAATACCACATCATCACCAATAGTCACATCTCTGGCATCACCATGCAGAAACTTATCCTTGAGGACGAGCAAATGAGGGTCATCATACTGACGCTCCCTGATATGATCAAATAGGGAAGACCGAGAGATCACGCAAGCTAGAACCAGACTGGCTCTTAAAGATCCAATCTCACAAACTGGCTGGCTAAGGCTTGAACATCTATTGCCATGGGCCTCTCCGCTGTTGGTAGATAAGCCAAACTCCCTAAACTCTCCCCCCTGTGACTCAAAGCATCGACCACCACATTTGCCTTGCCCGGGTGATACAAAATAGTGATATCATAGTCTTTCAGCAGCTCTAACCACCTCCTCTAGCGCAAATTAAGATCCTTCTGCTTGAACAGATGCTGCAAACTCCGGTGATCAGTATAAATCTCACAAGGCACACCGTACAAATAATGACGCCAGATCTTCAAGGCATGAACAATAGTAGCTAACTCGAGATCATGGACAGGATAATACTTCTCATGTACCTTCAACTGTATGGACGCGTAGGCAATCACCCTACCGTCCTGCATCAATATTGATCCAAGGCCAATCCTCGAGGCATCACAATAGACAGTATAAGACACTGAACCTGTAGGCAATATCAATACTGGGGTTGTAGTCAAAGCTGTCTTGAGCTTCTAGAAGCCCGCCTCACATTCTTTCGTCCACTAGAACGGAGCACCCTTCTGGGTCAGCCTGGTCATAGATGCTGCAATAGATGAAAACAACTCAACAAATCGACGGTAATAACCCGTGAAGCCAAGAAAACTACAGATCTCTGTAGCTGAGGATGGTTTGGGCCAACTCTACACTGCTTCCACTTTCTTCGGATCCACCTGTATCCCATCACTCGACACCACGTGACCCAAGAATGCCACGAAATCCAACCAAACTCACATTTCGAGAATTTGGCATTGATCTAGGCCAACCCTGTACTACTACTGAGTAGTAAGAGAGGCCAAAGCAGCTTTTACTTGAGAAGGTCGGGATCGATTTCCACAGGGAGCTAGATATTGGAGTTGAGTTTATATCTAAAGTGGAGTTGTGTATTTGTTCCTAATTGCACTTTTAAACATTTTTGGGTTTGATATTAATCTTAATTTTATAATACTACAATGCTAAATTCGGCTAAGTAAAGCTAAGATTAAATTATTACGATTTGTTCAAATAGATAAAAGGCACTAGGGTAGTAACTTTCTCCTAGGTGGATAATTGACAGATTCTTGAATCTAAGGCTAGATTGTCACATTTGGGGAATATGATATAACCATTGCACGATTATACTCACTCTACACCTCTCGGTGGTTCGAGTGATTTTGCCCGAATTGACTTTCTTAAGACCAATTGGGTATGCAAATTTGTGCAAGCAATCAAGGTTCAAGTTGGGTATTACTATCTCTAGGTTTAACCCTTTAATTGAGGCTATCAATCCCTTGAATACACCCCAATTCCTTGTTGGACTAATTTCATGGACTTAGGCTCTCTTTCTCAAGAAGAGCCAAAGTCTACTAGGCATAAACTAGTGTTTGTAACCACTAATTCCACATTAAATCCCTAAATTACCCCAAATATCAAACACCCATAGACAATCAAGCATCAAACAAAAGATCCATCAATTACCCACACTAGGGTTGAGTCACAACCCTAGCTAACGGGTCTAGCTACTCATAATTAGAGAAGAAACCAAAGCAATAGATGAAGAAAAGCCCATTATAATTAATTACTAAATAAAACTTGAAGATTAAATGTTGAAACTAAGCTAAAATTACTCAAATAGTAAAAGGAATGAGTTCACGAGCGCAACTCTACGTCCAAAACTATCTGATAACCTAAAAATGGGAAAATAAACTACTTATACTAGGCTAAAAATTCTGGATAAAAATACCCCTGCGGGGCTAGTGCGGCTGCACTAAGGCTCTTGGTTTGATTAATCTACTCTCTAAACTTGGGCTTTGTGGACCGCACAATGTCGAGTGCGGCTGTGGTGGCTTCTATTGCGATCCTCACAAAAAGGACCGTGGACCTCATTGGCCAGTTCCTCTGAAATGCCACCACTTTGAACCTTGGCTCTGCGGACCGCACGAAACCGAGTGCGGCTGCAATGAACCCAATGTGGACCGCACAAAACCCTTTGTGGCCGCATTGCCTTATGGCCTGAAAAGCATCCTCTCTGGACTTCATCTTTGCGGACCGCACAGAATGGTATGCGGCCGCACTGGCCCTGTTTGACTGAGCTTGATCTTGTCTTGGTATTTGTGCAAGTTTCACTTCTTTTTGAGCTGGTTTTTGATACTTTATCACCTTGTTGATCAAACCTACAATCAAGCACAACTTGTGAGCCTTTGGGACTATTTTGTACACATTTCTATTCAAAACTTAAGCAAGAAGGAGTGTAAAATGCATCATAATCCCTAGTTATGAACTCCCCCAAACTTAAGCTTTTGCTTGTCCTAGTAAACAAAATAAGACCCACCCCTTAAGAGAAAATCCAATAAAATTTGGTTGTCCTAAAGTGACCTCATCTAGCATCAATTGGGACTAACAATTGCCCTCAATACAAATAAATCATTAACAACATACACTCTTTTAAACACCATGGATTTAGTACGACACAAGAGCATCAAGAGTTGACTCAACACATCAAAGAAACTCTTTCTATTACTTTGGTAATTATGGAATCCAAACTCACACATCCTCAACTCTTCCTAAGCAAACCCCACATTTATGATAGTGGCACTTAGAACGAGGTTAATGGAACTACACTCATGTCTCTCAAGGAAAAGTCACAAGTCCGGCTCTAAGTACCATATGCTTGCCCCTTATGTGAGTCACCACTAATGTAAGTTTCATTCAACTCAAGATCATATAGGGCTTTTATGGAGACATAGTGAAGGCTTTTGGTTCAGGGTAGGGAATATTTGGTCTAATTAGGTTCCATCTTCCCTTTAGCACTTCTTTTGCTTCATTTTGGCACACATTCACTCGACTTTTTGAGTCATTTCACTTCTTTCTAAGGGATTAGAGAGACACACTGTCACTCTTTGCTGTTTATTTCAAATCTTTTCTCCTTTCTCAACTTTTCACACCTTTCATTCTTTACTTTTATTGAATCACTTCACTCATTTCCGCATTGAACATTCTTTTTGTTTTTTTGCTTTCTTTCTTTTTCATTGCCTTTCTTTTTCTTCATTTTGTATCTTTTTACCACTTTGTTGCAATCCTCATGTCTCCCCCCAAACTTATAATTTTGTCATGTGCTAAGGAAAGATCGGGTGCCAAGAGAGGGTATCTTTTAGAACGGATAAAGGCTTGTATCATGGTTCTTGAAGGAAAAAGGTCGAAGGCTCAAAAGGGTTGACTAGGGATTTTATAATTGGTAGACTATGGAAGTGTTCAAGCTATCATTTGGATCAAGGAGAGCCAATAATCATGTCTCAAGTCAAATTACACTTAGGATTTCGCCTCGACAAACATTCAGGGCAAGTTCTAGACCAATGGCTCGGGACTTGGACTTGCAATGTAATTTCTCACCACACAATCTATGGGATCGCTAAAGATAAAAAGTCAGGGGCCCACAATAACCTTAGAAAAGATTTGAGCACACAATGGTCCCGAAAAACCACATGATGATTATCGGCCAACACAAGAGTATCAAGGTCACAACTTTCACCATTCTATACACAACAATTTGTTTTTTACCATAGGATCAAGGGCAAATGTGTTAGGCCCAAGCGAAGCTTTGCTTGTGGCACCTTTACCACTAACTACTAAAAAGCAAAAAGGAAAAGAGAAACAGAATCAAACCCTTAAGAAGGTTGTCATACAATCCATCATTAGGAAAAGTCACCCGGTTCACACAAATTCCACCTTTGGAAAGAACCATGGCATTAAGAAAACCAAAGGCTTATTACAAAAACTCAAAACAAGAAGCTACAAACATAAAATAAGATGCTAAGAAAAGGAAAAATGCGGAAAGTAAAATGAATATGTACAAGAGGGGATTTAATCGAATATATAATAGGAGAGATAAATATATACAATGGAACATAACTTTTATATACAGATCCAAGTTAAAAAGTGCGAAAAATGTAATGAAATGCTGAAATTATATACATACCAAAGATAAAAAGA
Organism: Nicotiana tabacum; assembly: GCF_000715075.1. Taxonomy (NCBI): domain Eukaryota; kingdom Viridiplantae; phylum Streptophyta; class Magnoliopsida; order Solanales; family Solanaceae; genus Nicotiana; species Nicotiana tabacum. The sequence continues at coordinate 213,027,994 of NC_134085.1, forward strand.
AAGAAAGAAATAATTCATATATACAGTCATCCAAGTCCAAGTAGGGCCTACCCCCTCAAATGAAAGTTGGCATTGTTCTCAATGCCAACTAAGCAAAATAAGCACCAAAAATAGAGGAAAGAGGAAAAAGGAACTCCCTATGGGCCGTCCGTCTACATGGGATCCTCTATGGTCCCTAGGTCCTCTATATGCTCGGGAGCCTATGACTGGCTCCCTGTAGTCTGTGGATCTGCTGCTGGGACCTGGACTGGCTCCTGGGATGTATCTTGAGGCTGATTGGAGGAAGTCTTTGGTGGGTCCGCCAACTGGATAACTGCATCAGCAGACTAAGGGATCACCCTCTTCGTCTTAGGAGGCCTCTAAGACTCCTACTCTGGCTGGGGTTGGGCTGCTGGTGCTGGGTCATGCAATATCAAATCTAAAGGCAGATAATCCTCCTTCAATCTCTCAACCTCGACCCACAACTCCCTCACTGACTCTTTTGAAGCCCCAATCTTCCTCATATTTTCGACCTTCAAGGTGGTCTCCTTGACTCAACGATTTCGTCATAATACATTTACGGAAGCGATCTCAGCTCCCAGACTTATCTAACTAGGAGACACGAAAAATATTCTTCACGCGCCCATAACTCGGGCTACTCAACAAATCACAATAAGAAACGAATCACTTAACAGTTCATCTACTATCCAGTAGGCTTCTTCGCCACTACCAAGTCGTACAAATACACCTCGCAACACTAACATACTCATCACGTGGATATCCAACCTCCATTCCGGCTAACAAGGACAATAATGAACATATGAGTTCAAAACACTTGCTCACAAAATCAGCACCTCGGTGCTTGTCACACCTCCTTTTTACGTACCCGCGAGGGCGCAAGGGAGTTTTTTCCAATTAAAGGACAATCGAAACGGGGTTGGTTTAATTATTTCAGAGTCGCCACTTGGGAGATTTAGGGTGTCCCAAGTCACCAATTTTAATCCCGAATCGAGGAAAAGAATGACTCTATATTATAGCCTGCGTACCAGAAATCCGGATAAGGAATTCTGTTAACCCGGGAGAAGGTGTTAGGCATTCCCGAATTCCGTGGTTCTAGCACGGTCGCTCAACTGTTGTATTCGGCTTGATTATCTGATTTTATACAAATTGAACATATGTGCAAATTTTAAACTTTTAACCGCTTTTGTCGTTATTATTATTTTACGAGAATTGCAACGTCGTGAAAACATATCTCGAACCACGTTACATCAATGCACCCGTGGCTATCGATATATCTCGACTCGGTTGAGATTTGGATTTGGGTCACATAAATGTGCACCCGAATTAAGGAAAATAAATTATTATAGGCACGTCTAAAGCAACTAGCGTCTTGTTATTTTGAGGAAGGTCGTAAAAATTCGTTAAACGACACATCTCGAATTCTAAATACTTTGATAAATACATACATTAGAGGGCCCCGCAACTTTTGTACATTTTGTTTGTCGAGACTCGTCTCATTCTTGTTTTTTAAAAGGAATTTGCGACGTCATGGACACGCATCTCGAACCACGTCACAATCAATGTACCCGTGATTAGAAACACATTTCGAATCCGTCGAGATTTGGATTTGGGTCACATAAATGCGCACCCGAATTCAAGAAGGTAAAATTATTAAATACGCGCTTAAAGAGACTATCGCGTTATTATTCCGGGAGGTCGTGAGATTTGCTAAACGACCCACCTTAGGGACTGAATGCTTCAATATATATATACATTTAACGAGGGCCCCGCAATTTGTGCGTTTTTCTTTACTTTTGTCGAGGCTCATCTCGTTCTTATTTTAAAAGGATATCCTATAGCAACTACCTTTCTTGTCGCGTTTGTCTCTACTAATTGAAAACAGTAGATAGCCCTAGTTAATTACATGCTTGCAAGTTATCTATAACAGAATTCCGAGTGCTTGCGCAAAATCAGTAGCACGGCCACGTACACAGTCAGCCGAGCAAATTTAAGGGCCCAAATCCAGCCCATGCGTGATGGACCAGACCTGAGCCATTGTTTGTTCGATGCAGGCCTGCTTGGTCTGTTTCGACCTGGGCTCGACCTTCGTGAGGTTGAGATTGCAAGCTCTGTGTTCTTTGTCTTAAAACATGGTTTACCAGTTATATGAAGCAGTTTTTCAGAAGGGAAAGAACTTAACTAGTAGTGTACGATTTTCATGCTTGGCATACATTATAGAATTATACTACACCATTAAGCTAAATCTAAGGTACAAACTACTGCATTGGGCATACTTTTATCACCAACCTATATACGCAGTCTAACATCCGACTACCATATATTGACATTTATTAGGCATGAGGACTATCTCCAGTGTCCAAAACAAGAACGTAAACTATTATACATTACATGAGGCCTAACATAATAGTCTATGTATATATAAACATCTGCAGATCTTCTCTTTTATACTCATTGCTCAAACTTTCGAGTTACATTGGTAGTGTAATTGTGTACCTGGTAAGGAAAGCAAGGGAAGAAAGGAATGATCAGCTGAGTAGTATTGCAACAAACACAACAACAACAACCAACCAACAATGATGAAGCTCAAGAGCAGTCGAGCAACAAACAAACAATCCCAGAACCAGAGTAACGAACCAACAGAAATAACAGAGTATTCAATGCAGCAACACCAGCAGTTCAACAATCACAAGCAGCTCAATCAGGGCAAGCAACAGAACTTGGCCAAGACAGCTTGACCAAATGTGAATTCTTATGTAGTTTACAGACAATGTTTGGTCACAATATCCTCTGAATTTATGTCTCTTTCTTTCAGTTTTTTTTCCAGAAGAACCTCATCCTTTTTTGGCTCCCAAAAGAATCCCCCTTCTTATAGCCTAACCTCAGCACTTTACAGCCTGCTGGACAACTCAGAATTCCCCCTCCCTGTTGTTTTTCCACTCACTTATTTTAAATAACAAAACTCCCATGAAATCCCTGACAGCCCCTCTCTCTTTTTGTTGTTAAAGTGTCCTAATCCCTTATTTATTTAGCCAAAGTATGGGCAGCAGGAATATAATCTGACAGCACATGATGTCCAATTATTTTAATTCCTTAAAGCTAATCATACACATGCTGCCCACAGTCTAAGCCAAGAGAACATGTTATCCATAAAAAAAACACACAGCCTGGACTGCAACTATAACACACCCTCAAATGTTTTTGATTCAATTCGAACAAATCTCAGGCAACACACTCAGTTCCTAATTGAATTCAAATACGATCACAGCAGCAATAAACAACACGGATCAAGTTGTTACCATTAATGACTGAAACTAATTGACGACATACATCGACTCGACTATATTAATCGTAACACATAACAATCAATCGTTCATGTAAACAACACGTACAGAGTCCCGAATGACTTCAGACAACTTTGTTCAATCACTGGGAGCCTATATGAATTAACTCATTTGACGACTAATTTAATTGACGATCGTGTATACCACAGAATACATTCAGAGCATACACAGAAAACAATCGACCAAATAAAAGTTCTTTGACAGAGATGAAAGAAATTAAGAAAACTATCAAACAATAACAAACAATCATAACAAAGCATGCTAACAACTTAATTAGCAGTTGAATAAAACAAAAAGGAAAAGAAAAACTTACCGAAAAATGTTTAAACCAAACTGACCCAAATCTGACTCAACTTTGACCATTTGAGGCCGAACAAACTTTAACCAGGGTGTTCTCACATGAGAACACCTTGGTTAAGGTCTATTAGATCTCAAACCCCTGTCAAGACCGGCCGGATTCCAAGGCTACTCGTGTTCTAGGTTTTGGGTCTTCAGATCTGGTTTTTTAGGAGTTGTGGGTAGATTCGGACCAAACCAAGCTTGGTTTGGTCACAAGGGAGGTCAGGGGATTGTCTGGTACGAAGATGGTGAGGTTTGGTATAAATCGAGTTTTGTCTCGAATCTTCAAATCCAGATTCGAGACGATGGGAGGTGATTCGAGGTACATGGTTAGTGGATTCGTGCTCAGGGTGGTTAGATGTTTCAGGGGTGTGAAGGGGGTGGTCACCGGCGTTCATGCCGCCGGGTTCTGGTGAAAAGGATATCAGGGCGGCTGCTAGGGTTTGGGGGTTCAAGGCTTGGGGAAGGAGATGAGTGAAGGGGGGGTTCGGATAGGGGGCGTGGGGTGTGAAGGAAGGTTTATATACAGCATAAAGGATTGGATCCAGGCCGTTAGATCATCTAATCTCAACGGCTGGGATCTGATGGTGAGGGGTGAGACGAGGTCGTTTGGCATTAGAACGGGGTCGTTTGGGTTTAAGTGGTGTGTTAGGTTAGACCGGCTAAACAGGTCGGGTTACGGGTGCGGATGTAGACCGTTGGATCAAGGGGTTTAGACGGCTCAGATCGACTTGCCTAAAACGGCGTCGTTTGAATTGGTGCTTGGGCAGGCCGGATTTGAACTGGACTTGAGTGCTGGTTTGGGCCTATTTTTGTTTTATTTCTTGGGCCCAAACAGATTTTCCCTTCCCTTTTAATTCAACAAATTAACAAAAATTCTCAAAACAATGTAAAAAATTAACATAAACTTATACACATATTGGGTAACACCTACAACAAATGACACACATATATAGAATTTTAAAATGGTTAAACCACAGCCTAGAGTAAAAGCTGCGTATTTTTGTGAGTTTTCTCTTAAAACCGGACTACGGCCTGATTACACACGGCGTACTTATTTTTGTATTTTGTAAGATTAATTGCAACACGGGCTGAACCACAGATGACTAGCAGCACATGGCGTGAAAAACTGAAAATTTGTACAGCGAGGTCACTGGTCACTATTTTTGTTTTCTTTTGGAGTGATTGTTCGTGAGGCAAAAATCACGTGCTTACAGCTGCCCCTCTTTGCACGAAGACACGAAGGGTTTTCGCGCAAAGATTAAGCGGGTGATTTTTGCTCGTCCGAGTACTCCGTGTGAAGCATTTTTGAAAAAGATTTGACCGAACCTTTGCTTCAGAGGTTTCCTACATATCCTGGGCTGAACAGGAATTAGGTCAATGTAGTTCGGGGAATTTTGGTAGCTGGGACTACCGTGTGACTGTAGTGCTCGCTGTTGTTGTGCGCTGTTGCATGCTGCTGTAGGATGCTACTGCTCACTGATCTCCTTGTTACATTGTCTGAAAGGAAAAACAAGAAGCTAAGCTAGACTATGGATCATGAGATCTCGTCTATCCTCGACTTGTTCTTGTTGCATTGCTTTCTTGTCGGCCAGCGCTTTCCTCTGATGCCTTTATTTTGTGAACTTGGGGGGATGATACTGGTCCTTCGCCTTTTCTGAATACCAGTTTTCATCACTTCGCTTGATCTGCTGGGAACATGGCCCTCTTCTTTAAGCCTTTCAATGGTTTCTTCAGTGGTATGGCTTTCTTCATCAAAATCGTTATGTTGGGCATGCTATAACGTTCCCAACTGCTTCTTCTGAGACGCGTTCCTTCTTCCTTTAGAATCGCGCGCTTGCTTTTGCAGCCTTCCGCTCCTTGGTGCTGGGGATTTTATTGTTTCCTGCTTGGGGGTCTCTATTGTAACCTTCCGCTTTTAGGTGGGGTTACTGATTCCAAAATCTAGAGCTGAAAAGTATTCCCGCATTTTACTGGTGGGCGACCTAGAACTTAAATGTATTCCCGCATTTTACTGGTGGGCGACCTAGAACTTAAATGTATTCCCGCATTTTACTGGTGGGCGACCTAGAACTTAAAAGTATTCCCGCATTTTACTGGTGGGCGACCTAGAACTTAAAAGTATTCCCGCATTTTACTGGTGGGCGACCTAGAACTTAAAAGTATTCCCGCATTTTACTGGTGGGCGACCTAGAACTTAAATGTATTCCCGCATTTTACTGGTGGGCGACCTAGAACTTAAATGTATTCCCGCATTATACTGGTGGGCGACCTAGAACTTAAAAGTATTCCCGCATTTTACTGGTGGGCGACCTAGAACTTAAATGTATTCCCGCATTTTACTGGTGGGCGACCTAGAACTTAAATGTATTCCCGCATTTTACTGGTGGGCGACCTAGAACTTAAAAGTATTCCCGCATTTTACTGGTGGGCGACCTAGAACTTAAAAGTATTCCCGCATTTTACTGGTGGGCGACCTAGAACTTAAAAGTATTCCCGCATTTTACTGGTGGGCGACCTAGAACTTAAAAGTATTCCCGCATTTTACTGGTGGGCGACCTAGAACTTAAATGTATTCCCGCATTTTACTGGTGGGCGACCTAGAACTTAAATGTATTCCCGCATTTTACTGGTGGGCGACCTAGAACTTAAAAGTATTCCCGCATTTTACTGGTGGGCGACCTAGAACTTAAAAGTATTCCCGCATTTTACTGGTGGGCGACCTAGAACTTAAACGTATTCCCGCATTTTACTGGTGGGCGACCTAGAACTTAAAGGTATTCCCGCATTTTACTGGTGGGCGACCTAGAACTTAAAAGTATTCCCGCATTTTACTGGTGGACGACCTAGAACTTAAATGTATTCCCGCATTTTACTGGTGGGCGACCTAGAACTTAAATGTATTCCCGCATTTTACTGGTGGGCGACCTAGAACTTAAAAGTATTTGAAATTGTTTCCCCGTTCTTCCGAGAAAATTTTCGACAATCGGCAGACAATTTTCTGCCCCGGTTTTTGGTGGTTTCCCTGGCGTTGCATCTTGCCGCCATCATCAATACTTTGTTTTCCTGCAGCAGACAAAAGGATTTAGTTAGTTTTAATCGTGGTGGTAGGAGGTGCCTTTCCGGCGGATGATTTTTCCTCTCTTCCCCTTTTCTTGCTCTATGTCCCCATAATTGGTTGGTGGACAAAATTGCTTGCTGGGGGTTTCTAGCCTGGTGGGGCTGGTTTTCAATTTATCCCCTTTCCTGCTTTCTCTTTAAGCACATGTTGTGGGAGTCTGTTTTTACTCCCGAAACCACTCCCTTTAGGAGCTTACTTTCTCCAAAACTGCCAGGCGCGATCATTGCATTGCCTGGGGCCGGCCTTTAAGTCTGTTTGCGTTATCCTGCATTGACTGAATTCCCCTTCGGTCTCTGGTAGTAAGCTTTGAAAAAAATTCTTTTCAAGACAAATTTTTAGGAAGAGAAATAAAAGATAGAAAAAGGAGAAAATCTTTCTGAACCAATATTTGGTGGGAGAAGAAATTCAGAAGAACTTATCTGGAGGACATGACTGGTCCCCATGATCATGACATGCACCATAGATTCCCGACCCAGTCTATTCGTATCAATCGATTTGCCCGATGGTCTGACTTGCTGGGGATGATAAATGAGTGTCCATTTCGTTGTGAATGTGGTCGCTTTTTGTTGATCTGTCTTGTCGCCTCATAGTGCCCTTCGAGGGGTTTTCACTAATGAGACTCTCTATTTTCTCTTATCTCCCGGCGCCTTATGGTGCCTGTGAAGGTTTTCACCAATAAGACTCTCTCATTTCATATCTCTCATCTTACGTCGCCTTTCGGTGCCTGTGAAGGTTTTCAACGATAAGACTCTCTCATTTTATTCTTCATCTTACGTCGCCTTTCGGTGCCTGTGAGGGTTTTCACCGATAAGACTCTCTCATTTTATTTTTTATCGAGGAATCGGGGTGTTGTCGATACGACCCTCTCTTCTGGAGATTCCTTTGACCATCAATTCATTCCCAGTCTTACGATCCTCTTCTTTGCTGGGGATCGGTGCATTATTCTCGGCCTTATTTGCCTGACTTGGCATTTCTTGGATATTGATCGGGAGGTCTTTTGGACGTCGATGTTGGTTTTGGTGTGGGGTTAAAGAAAGGCTATCAAAAAATGAAATAATTTGATTGGTGATCTGCTACAACTTTTGGAATCAAACCTTTGTTGGAACTTAAAACATAACCTCTGCCCCAGTTTTCTTGCTTGGGGAATTTTATTTTTTACACTTATGTTGAGCTATGTGCGTTACGCACATTGTGCCTATTATGCACACTATGTACATTATGCATCCTATATTCACTATGATGCACACTATGACCGAGCCGTGAGGCGCCTACGTATCCTCTTTGAGGAATCAGGTCAAACGTAGTTCCCACGGTTTTGTATTTCTTATGATTTTATCTTCTTTTTTCTTTGTTGTTTTTTTTTCTTTTCTTTCTCCTTCTTTTCATTTTCCTTTAAAGATTTTTTTTCTTTTCTTTTTCTCTCTTTTTTCTTTTCTTTTTTTTTTCTTCTTTTCCATGTCTTTTCCATTAGTGATTCCAAAAGAGGGGTATGAAAGAATAACTTAAGGCTCAAAAGGGGAAGCAAGGGTTAAAAGTGTTTGGATAGAAGAAAGAATTGCCTCCGTCATCTCATTATCCAATAAATGCCAAATACAAACAAACGAACCAATAATTGCCATAATTAAAGAAATTACGCATAATATCTCTTGACTGCATCAGAATTGATAGCCATGTCGACACATCTCCCCTCGATATTTGTCAAACACAAAGCACCGTTGGACAATACTCTGGTCACGATATAAGGCCCTTGCTAATTTGGGGCGAATTTGCCTTTTGCCTCCACCTGATGTGGGAGGATCTTCTTCAATACCTGTTGCCCTACTTCAAACTTCCTAGGGCGCACCTTCTTATTGTATGTTCTTGCCATTCTCTTCTGGTACAGCTGACCATGGCACACCGCCGCCAATCTTTTCTCGTCTATCAAGCTTAACTGTTCCAACCGAGCTTTGACCCATTCATCATCATCAATCTTAGCTTCAGCGACAATCCGGAGGGATGGAATTTCGACCTCCGCCGGTATTACGGCTTCAGTTCCGTACACCAACAAATAAGGAGTTGTACCTATGGAAGTCCGGACAGTAGTGCGGTAACCCAACAAAGCAAAGGGTAATCTCTCGTGCCATTGTCTGGATCCTTCCACCATCTTTCGCAGTATCTTCTTGATGCTCTTATTGGCTGCTTCGACCGCTCCATTTGCCTTGGGACGATATGGGGTGGAATTGCGGTGTGTAATCTTGAATTGTTGGCATACCTCTCTCATCAGGCTACTATTAAGATTCGCACCGTTATCCGTGATGATTACTTTTGGGATCCCAAATCTGCAGATGATATGGGAATGCACAAAATCCACCACTGCCTTTTTAGTTACCGACTTGAAGGTTTTAGCCTCAACCCATTTGGTGAAGTAATCAATGGTCACAAGAATGAATCTATGGCTGTTGGATGCTGCTGGTTCAATAGGTCCAATGACATCCATGCCCCATGCCACAAACGGCCAGGGTGCTGACATCGTATGTAACTCTGTTGGCGGGGAATGGATTAGATCTCCATGTACCTGGCACTGATGGCACTTCCTCACGAAAGTGATACAGTCGTGTTCCATGGTAAGCCAATAACACCCTGTTCGAAGGATTTTCCTTGCCAATACATATCCACTCATGTGTGGCCCACAAACTCCAGCATGTACCTCTGCCATAACCGTCGTGGCTTGACCGGCATCTATACATCTCAACAATCCCAAATCCGGGGTTCTTTTGTACAACACTCCTCCGCTGAGGAAGAAACCATTCGACAAACGCCGAAGGGCTCTTTTTTGGTCTCCAGTGGCCTGTTCTGGATGTGAGCACGTGATTTTTGTCTTGCGTGACAATCGCTCCAAAAGAAAAAATAATAATAACAAATAGGTCCTGCTGTACCAATTTGGATTTTTATATGGCACTTTGTTAATTATTTATGATTTTTACCCATTTTTATTAAAACAAAATACAAAATGTATGTGTCGTGCGTAATTTGAACCATAATCCGATTGTTAAATAGGAAATCACAAAAATACGCATTTCTTTTGTCCTGATTTGTTTGCCTTGTTTAATTTTACCTACTTTTAACACTTTATACGCATGAAATAAATATGTTAAGTGCTTAATTAAGGGTGTCTAGTTTTATTTAATTAGGTTGTGTATTTAGGAAATTAGAAATAAAGAAAAAAGGGGGAAAATTTGTTTTAAAACGAAATTGGGCTACAAACATTTAAAATCTGAAGCCCAAATGAATGGCCCAATCCACCAGTCCGCACAGCCCACTCCCCAGGCAGCAAAACGACGTAGTTTAACACCAAAACTACGTCGTTTCAGTGCCAATCAATCCCAACCATTCAAACCAAGCTGATCCAACGGTCCGGATCTCTCACCCATAACCCCATTTTCCCGACCCGTTACCCGAACCAACTCTGACCCCAACACCTGAAACGACACCGTTCCACTTAAGCCCTCAGATCCAGACCGTAGATCTCGAGTGATCTAACGGCTGAGATCAACCCACCCATTCCATATATAATCCTCCTACCATACCCTGCCCCCCTATCCAAGACCCCGCCTTCGTCCTCATCCCCTTCCCCTCCGAACCCTAGAGCCGCCCCCATCTCCCTTCGCCAGAAACCCGGCGGCATGGACGCCGGTGGCCTTCCCCTTAACACCATAGGACCCCCTTGCCATCCTGAACCTGGATCTGTTAACCACCTAGCTCGAATCCCTTCCCACCTTCTCGAATCTTCATTTGAAGATTCGTGTCGGAACATGACTTGCACCGTTTGACCCCAGTCTCACACCAGACACTCCCCAGACCCCCCTCGTGACCAAACCATACTTGGTTTGGTCCGAATCTGACCAGGGAAGCATGAATCCCAGATCTGACTTTTGAAACCATAAGGTTCCTCGTCACTGGTCCATACCCGTTCGAGCCAAAGAAATTAAGGTCTAATGGACCTTAATCGAAGTGTTTCTCATCTGAGAAACACTCCGATTAAAGTCCGTTCAGCCTTAAGAAAGGCCTGACCGAGTCCGAGTTAAGGTTTTGATTTTTCGGGATTTGAGGTGAGTTCTGTTCTCTTTTCTTTGTTCTTTAGTCCATGTTTGTTTGAAAGGCTGTTATTGTTGTTGTGTAATGGTTGTCCCCGAATTTTATCAACTATGCCCTGTCCACTTTGCTTGAACCTTTGTTGTTTTGATTGAGTATCTTCTTCTACTTGTTCTGATAAGCGTGTATGTATGTATTTGTTGTGCAATAATTGAGCTTCAAATGTTGACTGAGCAATTGGTTCCTCGAGTACCACTTTGCTCAGTCAGTATAATTAGAACCATGTGTCGATACTGTTAAATGTCTGATTTTTGGTTACGACTGTATGAGTGATAACTAATATAGTCGAGTCGACAAATGTCGTCAATTAATTTCAGTAGTTCAAATGTTAACGATTGAACCTGTTGCTTGCTGCAACTTTGTTTGAATCAAAGTGAGAATCAAGTAGAGTCACTTATAGTTGCTGTATTTGAATCTGAAAAGGTAGATTGTTAGCTGCAATCTGAATTGATAGCATGTGCATTGTGCACAGCCTGGTTCCTGCATAAAGGGCTTTTGATTTTAAAATAGTTTGACAGCATATGCTGTCAGATTATACCCTGCTGCCCATATCCTGCTTTAGTTTAGAAATATTAAACCTCACTTAAAAGGTAAGTCTGCCAGGGAATATCATGGGAGTTGATTTATATTTAAAGTAAGTGGAAACTGAAACAAGACAGACCACATGGGAGGGGTGTTCTTTTGGGTCTAAACAGGCTGTTAAAATGATGACTTTAGGATTATAAAAGAGGGGGACAGACAGACAATAAGGAGGGGATTGAAGAAAAGGGAGGAGAAAAACAGATAGGCTGTGAGGAATTCTTTGAAAAAGAGAGTTGGAATACACACCAACTAGAGACACAGATAGAGCATGCAGAGATAGGGAGAGATACTAAGAGGGAATATCTTGAAGTTCAAATTTTTGAATCCAGAAAACTGGAAAAGAATCTGTCTGATAACTCAGACAAATAAAACCAGAAATTGCTTCCTTTCCTTTTGTTTCTGACTTCAGCTAAATCCAGACCTATTCTGTGCAATACTGAGTTTCTCACAAAAACTGAGTCTGTTTGTTTATTGTTTGTTCTACTCGAAAGTTTAGTTTAGTTGAGGTTGATCCCACTCCAATTGTTTGAGAGTTGTAGTTGCTACTCTACTGTTTCTTGTTGCTGTTGCTATACTGCCCTGCTGCTACTGTTGGTGCTGTTACTGCTGCTGCATTTGTTCATTGTTACTCTACTAATTGCCCCTTTCTTCAATTGCAAATATTCCCAGGTACACAACCTTTGAACCTTGTATTGTTGAAAGTGTGAAGTTGAAGCAGAAATAAAGAAATGAATACCAGTTTATGTTATAGCACTGGTGTAAAAAGATAGTTCGAATGTTAGTTGGGCCTGTATTTTTACTGCGAACTGCAAATATTCTGTATAAACTAGCATACATTCTGTTTAAGATGAACTGTTAGATAGCATGGCTCAACAGTAATGATAGATGACATAGACAGCATGTTTTGATTTAGTATACATTCAGTTCAGTATAACACTTGTTTGATTTAGTATGACTATATAGCATAGAGTCATGGTAGCACTTGTGTGCATTTTGCCTAGACCACTGAATTGACGAAACTGTGGTACTGGGTCCGGAATAAATGTATCCCAAACAAACTCCCATACAGTCACATTAAGAGTATGACTATGAATGTCAGTTCTCCTGTCAGTTTATTCGTTCCAATGCAGATTCGATACTGGGTTTCGGTATAGATTCTTTTGATGATTATTGAGAAAAACTAATAATCCTTTTTGAGTTCAATTAGTAGTAATTTTCATAATAAAACAGTCGATTTCTTTATCAATTTCAAATAGTTTAGAGTGTTAAGAATAGAACTTGGAGGTCGTTAAACATAACTCAATATATGTTGTTAGTTTGTTTGCAATCTCACTTAGCGAATTAATAAGCATATTCACTTGTTGAAGACAAAGCATGCGGTAACCCTCACCTCATGAACAATCAATCAGGTAATCAAACAAGTTCAGGTTCGGCAAACATAATAAGGATTCCGTCTGTATTTGTCCAAACCAGCAAAATTCGGCATCATCCTTTTCTTTAAAGATAAATGTAGTAAAGACGTAGTCATTGTAGGGTACCCTTCTAAAATAATGAGACGAGCCTCACCGAATAAAAAGACAAATTGCGGGGCCCTCAATAATTGGTCATAATAAATACTTAGAATTTGGGATGGACTGTTTAGTGAATTCCACTGCCTTCCCCAAAGATAATAACGCGTTAGACTTTTTAGGCGCGACTTAATTAAATTACATTCTTAAATTCGGGTGCGCATTTATGTGACCCAAATTCAAATCTCAACGGAATCGAAATGTGTTAACAACTACGGGTGCATTGATTGTGACGTGGTTCGAGATGCATTTTCACGACGTTGCAATTCTATAAAAATAAATGATAATATTAAAAGCGGTTTAAACTTAATAAAAGCACGTAAGTCATAACATGTATTTAAATCAGATATTTAGCCATTATAACAATTTAAGCGACCGTGCTAGAACCACGGGATTCGAGGGTGCCTAACACCTTCCCTCGAGTCAACAGAACTCCTTACTTAGAATTTCTGGTTCGCAGACTTCATTTGGAAAAGTCGAAAATTTCCTCGATTTGGGATTCAAGATAAACCGGTGACTTGGGACACCAAAAGCCAAACCTTTCCCAAGTGGCGACTCTGAATTAAATAAATAATCACATTTCGAATATTGTCACTTAAATTGGAAAAACCCCACCCGCGCATTTCTAACCCCTCGGGGCGGGCGCGCAAAAAGGAGGTGTGACAGCTCTGGCGACTCCGCTGGGGATGAAAACCCAGAACCACTGGTTCAGGGTTCAAGAATTCGAGCTTAGAATAATTGTTATATTTGGCTTTATTATCTGATCTTTATTACATATTTTTGCATAACGTGCTAAATGTTGTCTTTTATCGCTTTGATATTATCTGAACTATGTATAAACTGTGCCGAAACCCTTCTCTCTTCACCTCCGGGGAGAAGCTCGCTGGTCGAGACTCCCTATTCTGTTAGTGTCAATACCCGAAATAAGAAAGAGGACGGATAAGTTACGAAGCCGGACGGCCTTTTGGTTCCCGGTAAGTTGCCCCTCCTCGACTCGAGTTGTCCGCTCGGGTATACAGTCTAGAACAAATACCAAGGTTTAAACCTAGTATAACTCGACTTCATACCGGATCCCTAGTAGGAACGCTTATTTGCATCATGTTGCATTTGACTTAGGGGGCTCAACACAGGGGTTGGGTCCGTCTAGGACAAGCAACCAGAAATGAAAAGGCCACCCTACTGCATCTTATTTGTTTTGCGCATTTATTTGCTTCGGTTCCGCATGTTGATCGGTTTCTAAAAAAAAAGAAAAATAGCAGCGTAGGGAGATAATTACTTATTTTGGAAAAATAAAACCAATGTCCAAGCAGTGTCGAAACCTCGTCGGAATTTTTCTAAAAAAAAAAGAGAAGAATAAAACCAAAAGTTGCCTTTTAGTCGGATTAAAAAAAAATATATATATATAAAATTGTTTCTTTTCTTTTAAGAAAAAAGAGGGTATTTATTTCAAACAAAAAAAATGGAAAACTCATAATTCAAAAATGTGTTGTTTCTTTTGTAATACCCTTTTATAAATTCGGACTAATAGTCCAAATATTGCGGAAAAAAAACAAAAAAAAAATATTTTTAGTATTTATCTTTCTCCAAAAACAATAAAAATGCTTATTCTTGATTACTAGGTTTTTTTGATTTTCTCTATTCGCGATATGACTGAACTACGCCGATTTGATTCTCGCACGGGGTGAGATACGTAGGCAACCCTCGGCGGGTCCAACCTCCCGTTTTCAAAAAAAATCTAGATAATTTTAATTTTTTGAGTCTAATAAAGTTTATCGCTTTAAATAAATGTGCAGGATGAGCACGATACAAAATGAATCGTTTTCAATAATGACCAAGATCCCTTTTGAGTTGCGATTATGGTGGAACGACTTAGGCAAAGAAGGGCAAGGCAAAGTGAGGAAATATCTGAAAAATCTCCCGGATTTACTAGACATTCAGCCTCGGGGTGATATTATCAGATCATTGGTCACTTACTGGGACTCGGCGCACAATGTATTCCATTTTTCAGACTTCGAACTCACCCCGACGCTGGAGGAAATAGCGGGATACATTGGGGGTGATGAAGCTCCGTTAAGGTTCAAGTACTTGATTGCACCTAGAGCCGTCACGGTACACCGATTTTTGGACTTTCTGAAAATACCCCGAACATTTCACCATCCAGATCTTGCCAAAGGCTTCTGCAGTCTCCATCTCATGTATGCTAGATACGGTCATGAGGGTGGGTTCAATAAGCCGGATTTCAAACTATGTAGTAAAGGCAACCGGCAAAAATGGGACGAACACAGGCAATTGGCTTTCATGACGGCTTTCTTAGGTCTTATAGTGTTCCCAAGGAAAGACGGCAACATCGATCTAAGAATAACTGGGGTTGTCAGTACTTTGCTTACCCAAGATAAAAGTACTCTGGCGCCTATGATTATGGCTGACATTTTCCAGGCTCTCACTGTTTGTCGAGCCAGGGGTGACTTCTTCGAAGGATGTAACCTACTGTTGCAAGTATGGATGACCGATCATTTATGTCATCGCTCCTCACTTGTGGGTTATGGTTCGCCAGAGAAAACTTGTATTGGAGAATTCTACACGAGAATCAAAGGGCTCAATTTACCTGAGGGAGTCACATCATGGACCTCATTTCTCCGAACTCTCACTGCCGGCCAAATCCAATGGACGCTCGGATGGTCACCTATCGAGGAAATCATATACATGCCGGCAACCCGGCCTCACTTTCTGTTGATGGGACTGAAAAGTATCCAACCCTATGCACCGTATCGGGTTTTGAGGCAACTTGGGAGGTACCAAGTGGTACCGAAAGACAAAGATTTGAGTACCCAAGTGATTGAAATCAGTCCGCACGGTCATTTCCCTGAAGAAGAAGTTCGCCAAATCTGGAGTGAATGCCAACATCTGACAGCAAACACTTGTGTGATCGATACGGCAAAAGGGGAAGTCGCCCCAGGATATCACGCTTGGTTTAGAGGCAGCCTGTCTTACGAAAGACCGGCTAAGAGGCCGCATCTCAAAGATTTCGTAGAATCATCCCAAGGGCAATGGAACTGGTTAGCAAAAGAGAAGGGTTATCGAGCAGAAATTGGCGATTTGAAGCTACAAATAGATAGTTTGAAATTCGATAACAGCGTACAAATCGCGGCAGATCGAAGCGAAAAGAATAGGTTGATCCAAGAGAATGAGGAACTTAAGGCCCAAGTCCAAAAATTGAGATTGTCTCTTGATGAGCAACCCAGAAGTCAATCAGACCAGCGGTTGATAAAGGGTTTGAAAAGAGAGATCACGGAATGGCGAGACAGGTTAGAAGAATCCGAAAAGGTCATGACAGAATTCAGGGCACGGTGGGAAACAAGAGTAGATAAGCATCGCCGATGTTTGAACCAATTGAAACGTGATCACGAGAAGGCTGTTTCCAAAATAAAAAGGGAGATGGCTACACTTGAGTTTAAAGCAGTTAAGCAGGCCAGGGATTTCCAAACGGAGAGTAGATACTATTACGACTTGTTGGCCCAAATGAAGGAAGAAGTGCGGCAGTTGAGGGATCAGCACATACAGGATTCACAGGTATTCAAGACGAGCAGTGATCAGATAAGGAACCTACTCATAGAGAAGAAGCAAACCAGAGATAGGATCAAGGCCATTGCCCATGCCATCACCAGACGATGTCTACGATGTGAGAACATGTCCAGCGCTACCGTCCTCTCGGCAGTAATGGGTTATGTCAAGCAGACTATGCACGAGCTGGAGCAACTTGAGAGGGATCTCACGCCTAGGACCGCGGCGAGGCCGAACGATGCCCCGCGGAAACCAATTTTTAAAACCATAATGCATTCATAGGTCAAATCTGTATTTTTAGCATCTTCTGCCTGTTTTTTCATCAAGGTGATTTTCAGTCTATTTTGAGTCTAGGTTTATTTTCCAAGTTTGCTTTTTCTTTTGCAGAATGTAGCTTGTAATAGAACATTTCAACAATGAAGAGGTTGTTTCTTTTACGTCCATTTGTGTTTTTCGAACTACGTAATGATCTGATTCACGTGAGCATCGTGATACGTAGGCAATCCTCATCGGATCCGATCGCATTTTCTTTTACTACAAAAAAATAAAAAAAATATATAAATAAAATAAAAGGAAAACAAAAGAGAAAAAGAAAAAAAAATAAGAGGAAAAAATACCGGAATGACGCATGCTCTCGTAGCAGACATATAGTAATCCACTTAACTGTATAGGTGCATCATGCCCAACGTGAGATTAACTATCTGTTATTTGCTGTAAATTAACTGTGCGCTTGTCATTGAGCATTTTTCCCAGGGTTTTTGAAAAGACGGTTGGTTTGGTGAAAGTCTGGCCTCGCATTCATACTTCACGAGATCAAGGAGAGGTGTTCAACTACCTGTTGTTAGGACCAGAAGCAGTACTCACACTTACTTCACCAGGTCAAAAAGAAGTGTGGAAATGTCTTCGGAAATTCCATTGCAAACAGTCCCCGTCTCTGAGGAGAGCTCAATCTCAGTCGTCCTCACACCTGAATCCGCAACTGCGGAGGAAAATAGAATCCTACGGCTCCGCATGTTGGAAATGTTGGATGACTGGAACAATGGGAAAGAGCCGCCAAGTGTCATCCCCGGATTCCCTGAATTATTTTCTAGGTCAAGTGGGATTTCTAATGTCCCCATAAATTACCCTGCTACCCCATTCGGGCACCCAGCCAACTCCGCCTTCTCCGCAGGATCACCTTCTGAGCCTCATCCCCGAATGTTGGCCACGGATGCAAGCATGAACATCTTTACTACATCGCCTTGCCCAGCTACGGCACAGCCTGCCACATACAAGCCAAGCTTTGACTCATCCTCTTTTACATTCCAAGCACCATCGTTCTCAATGGAACCAACCAGGTTCGCTACCAACAATAATCCTCTACCGCCTCAGTGCGAACTCACACCGGGACAGGATCAGAACCCCAGGATTGCAGAACAAAATGAGATTGCTAAGAGAATGAGAAGCCTTGAACAAAGTTTGAAGAATATGCAAGGGTTGAGCGGACAAAAGAGCGTCTCTTACGCCGACCTGTGCATGTTCCCTCACGTGCACCTGCCAACGGGTTTCAAGACCCCCAAATTCGAGAAATACGATGGGCACGGTGACCCCATTGCACATCTTAAGAAATACTGCAACCAATTGCGGGGAGCCGGCGGAAAAGAAGAACTGCTAATGGCATATTTTGGGGAAAGCTTAGTAGGGATAGCTTTGGAATGGTATATGGATCAGGAAATGTCCCGATGGCATATATGGGATGATCTCGCCAGAGATTTTGTAAAGCAATTCCAGTATAACATCGACATTGCGCCAGACCGAAACTCTCTGTCAAATTTGAAGAAGAAGACTTCGGAAAGCTTTAGAGAGTATGCTATTAAGTGGCGTGAACAGGCGTCGAGAGTGAAGCCTCCCATGGATGAAGTAGAAATGGTCACTACCTTTCTCCAGGCTCAAGAGTCTGACTATTTCCAAAACATGATGTCGGCCATGGGTAAGCCATTCGCGGAAGCGATCAAGATAGGAGAGATGGTAGAGAATGGGCTGAAAACGGGTCGGATTCTGAGTCAAGCAGCCATAAGGGCAACCTCCCAGGCCGTCCAAAGCGGGTCTGGAGGAACGACAAGGGGGAAGAAGAAGGAAGAAATGGCTATGGCAGCCTCTGAAGCAAGGGAGTATCGTCATCCCAGGCCCCATTTTCCGGAAAGGGCCCCACAACACTACTACCCCCACTCAAATGTGGCATATGCTCATCAACCTTACATGGTCATGAATGCCCAACCTTATAATCATCCACCACAACAAGCCAACCGAGGCCCAGCTCCACCTCCCAGAAATCAGCCTCCTTACCGCAACCACTATAACCCACAACCCCCGCAGAATAACTACCGCCCCCAGGAGCCACCTCGACGGCGGACTTTCACGCCCATCGGTGAACAATACTCTACATTGTTCCCTAAGCTAGTCCAGTTGGGTTTCTTGCAACCAATTCCCCAAACAAGGCAAAACCCGACATCTCCTTCTTATAAAGCCGGAGTCAGATGCGCCTATCATTCAGGGGCCGAAGGACATGATACAAACGACTGCTGGTCATTGAAAAGAGTGGTCGAAAATTTGATAGAGCAGGGAAAAATAGTGCTAAGGGACGAAGAGATCCCAAATGTGACTAACAATCCATTGCCCGCTCACAATAATGGGCCGCTGATCGGCATGATTTGTGAAGACAAAGAGTTCGACCCTGCCTTGAAAGCCATAATTGCCATTGTCGACACGGGGAGGAGGCCTGAAATAGACCAGAAATCAGAAAGGGGGGAGGAGGCCAAGGCTGCAGAAAGCAAGCCTGAAAAGAAGGTGGAGAAGAAAGTAGTACCGGCAAAGGGTGGAGTTCTTTACATACCGCGAGGTCAAGCCAAGAAGACGCAGAACTTCGGGATCAAAAAGACAAAACCTATGTACGTGCCAAAAGGGGCCTATGTGGTCCGGGGGACGATTCAACCATCTCGGCTGAATGAGCCAGTGGTTATCGGACGCGTGCCACAAAAGCCAATGACCAACCCGTCCACAGTGCCGTGGAATTATCAAAAGACTTTGGTAACATACAAAGGTAAGGAGGTCATGGAAGAACTTCCAGAAAATACTTCCGTTGGAAGGTACTCAAATACCCAAGAACTGAACAACGCCACACAAAGGCGCTTCCCTCCAAAGGAGCCCGTGAGTGTTGAAGAAGCGGAAGTGTTCTTCCAACAGATGAAGATGCCGGATTACGAAGTGATAGATCAGCTGCGCAAGCACCCTGAGCAAGTATCCATGCTGTCGTTATTAATGAGGTCAACCGAGCATCAAAAGATCCTGCTGAAAACCCTGAATGAAGCATATGTACCGGTCGAAACCTCGGTGGAGCAACTAGAGCGGATGATAGAAAGATTCTTCGCCGTCAACCAAATCTCTTTCAACAAGAACGATTTACCCCCGGAAGGAGCAGCACACAACAAGGCCTTGCACTTAACAGTGAAATGCGAGGACTACTATGTCAAGCGGGTAATGCTGGATGGGGGATCAGGTGTTGACATTTGCCCGCTCTCCACGCTACAAAGAATGGAAATTGGGGCAGGAAGAATCTGACCCAACAACGTCTGCGTGAGAGCTTTCGACGGCATCAAGAGAGATACCATGGGAGAAATAGACCTGTTGTTGGTCATAGGACCAGTCGAATTTCGAGTAACCTTCCAGGTGATCGACATGGACACATCCTACAATTTCCTCCTTGGCAGACCTTGGATCCATGCGGCAGGAGCCGTGCCTTCCACTCTTCACCAGATGGTGAAATTCGAGTACGAAGACCAAGAAATCGTGGTCCATGGGGAAGACGAACATGCCATTTACCGGGACCCATCCATCCCGTATCTTGAACCGAGAGAAGGGAGCGAACATACGGTCTATCAAGCTTTCGAGGTGGTACTGGCAGAGCAGCACGAAGAGGGAGTACCTTGCCCCCTGCCTTTCTTATCTAACGCTTCGGTCATGGTGGCCAAAGAGATGATCCGGCACGGATTTAGGCCAGGGAAGGGACTTGGACGAACCCTTCAGGGAATAATAGAACCCGTTACTTTGCCAGTCATCAAGAAACCTTTTGGACTAGGTTTCAAACCTACTCCAGCAGACGAAAAATGGGCAAAGAAAAGGAGAAATGAGGGCTGGAAGTTGCCTCAACCACTGCCGGATTTATATGCGACGTTCGTCAGGCCAAGGTACGCTGAAGAAGAAGATGATGAGGTCTTCACAGCTGAGGAAATCGAGGAAATATGTGGGGCGATGAGAGAAATGTTCTACGAGGTCCACATGGTTCAAACAAGCGAAGGCACAAGCACTGATGAGATGATGTACATGGGGCCAAACGCCAAACTCCAAAACTGGGAGGCCACGCCATTCCCGACTAGACGGAAGTCCGGGTAGACCTGTCCTGCCACCTTTCCTGTATCACAAGTTATCTCCGGGACATAACTTGAACGTTTTCTTCTTTTCAATTGTT
Source organism: Nicotiana tabacum (assembly GCF_000715075.1). Lineage (NCBI taxonomy): Eukaryota > Viridiplantae > Streptophyta > Magnoliopsida > Solanales > Solanaceae > Nicotiana > Nicotiana tabacum. The sequence goes on from NC_134085.1 coordinate 213,049,141, forward strand.
GTTTTGAATTCCCAGTTGTAAACATTGTTGTCTTCCAACTTTCCAAAGAAAATATACAAAAAAAAAAATCATCATTGCTTTCCTATTCTTTCTTTTGCTTTGATTTTTTATTAGTTTTCCCTTTATCTTCCTTTTCAGTCCTAATAATGCGGCTTTGAATATGACATGCTTGCGGACTTCACGCCCAGATCACAATGAGCTATTTAACTGCGAATTAATGAACCCAGAACCAGAATATGATGCGGAAGAGGCTTTTAGGGAGATAAACCGAGAGTTGGAATATTTCGAGAATAAACCTAAGCCAAATCTGAACGACACTGAACCGGTAAACTTAGGAACCCTGGAAGAAGTCCGGGAGACCAAGATAAGCATTCACACGGACAAAAAAACCCGAGAGGCGATAATTCAACTTCTTCTTGAATTCAAAGACGTGTTTTCTTGGTCATATGATGACATGCCGGGACTAGGTGTTGATCTAGTGGTTCACAAATTGCCGATTCATCCTGATTGTCCTCCAGTTCAACAAAAGCAACGAAAGTTCAAAACTGAGGTCAGTGACAAGATTAAAGAGGAAATCACCAAGCAGCTGAAAACGGGAGTGATCCGGGTAGTCCAATATACAACATGGCTGGCGAATGTGGTTCCAGTACCGAAAAAGGACGGGAAAACTCGGGTATGTGTAGATTACCGAGATCTGAACAGAGCAAGTCCTAAAGATAATTTCCCGCTGCCTAACATCCACATCCTCGTTGACAATTGCGCCAAACACGAGATACAGACTTTCGTAGATTGTTACGCTGGATACCATCAAGTGCTGATGGATGAAGAGGATGCAGCGAAAACTGCTTTCACCACGCCTTGGGGCACCTACTGTTATCGGGTCATGCCATTTGGTCTAAAGAATGCTGGGGCTACTTACATGAGGGCCATGACCGCCATTTTCCATGACATGATGCATCAGGAAATAGAGGTGTACGTGGACGATGTGATAGTCAAGTCCAGGACGCAGGATAACCACATCTAAGACTTGAGGAAATTCTTCGAGAGGCTAAGGAAGTATGACTTGAAGCTAAATCCAGCCAAATGCGCTTCCGGAGTTCCGTCGGGCAAACTTTTGGGTTTCATCGTAAGCAGGAGAGGTATCGAGCTAGATCCAACTAAGATAAAATCCATCAGAGATTTGCCTCCTCCAAGAACAAAGAAAGACGTGATGAGTCTGTTGGGCAGGTTGAACTACATCAGTCGGTTTATTGCCCAGCTGACAAGCACGTGTGAACCCATATTTAAGCTGTTAAGGAAAGATGCGGCGATTAAGTGGACAACAGAGTGTCAAGAAGCCTTTGATAAAGTCAAAGAATACCTTTCGAATCCCCCAGTCTTGGTCCCTCCAGAACCGGGAAGGCCACTTTTCTTGTATCTGACAGTCTTAGAGAACTCTTTCGGCTGTGTCCTCGGGCAACACGACGTAACCGGAAAGAAGGAGCAAGCAATCTACTACCTGAGCAAGAAATTCACCGGTTACGAGGCCAAATACACACTATTGGAAAGGACATGCTGCGCTCTCACATGGGTTGCACAAAAGCTGAGACATTATCTCCAAGCCCACACTACATTCCTCATAAGCAGGTTGGATCCTTTGAAGTATATATTTCAGAAGCCAATGCCTACTGGGAGACTGGCTAAATGGCAAATCCTGCTTACGGAATTCGACATAGTTTATGTCACCCGCACGGCAATGAAAGCCCAGGCGTTAGCAGATCATTTGGCCGAAAATCCGGTCGATGAGGAATACCAGCCATTGGATACCTACTTCCCAGATGAAGAAGTAAACACCGTAGAAATGATCTCGGAGGAAGCTCATGTTTGGAAGATGTTCTTTGACGGAGCCGTGAACGCCAAGGGTGTAGGGATTGGGGCAATTTTGATCTCGCCTTCCGGTCAGCATTATCCCGCCACAGCTAGACTGCGTTTCTTTTGCACAAACAATACAGCTGAGTATGAAGCCTGCATTATGGGCATGCATATGGCAATCGATCAGGATGTCGAAGACTTACTGATTATGGGAGATTCTGACCTGATCATCCGACAAGTTCAAGGCGAATGGGAAACTCGGGATGTCAAACTTATCCCATACCGACAACATGTGGAGGACCTCAGCAAGCGCTTTACCTCAATAGAGTTCAGGTATATTCCAAGGTGTCACAATGAATTGGCAGATGCACTTGCTACTCTGGCTTCTATGCTACCCTACCCGGGCAACGCCCACGTCGATCCTTTGGAAATCCAAATCAAGGAAAGACACGGTTACTGCAGTGTAATCGAGGCGGGATCAAATACGCAGCCTTGGTACCATGACATCAAGAAATTCCTGAAGACACAAGAATACCCCGAGCACGCTACTGGAGATCAAAAGAGGACCATTAGGCGACATGCAAGTGGTTTCTTTTTTAGCAGTGATTTTTTATATAAGAGGACTCCGGACCTCAATCTCCTAAGATGTGTCGATATCGAGGAAGCGAAAAAGATCATGCACGAAGTACACGCAGGTGTGTGCGGACCTCACATGAACGGGTATGTCTTAGCAAAGAAGATCCTTAGAGCAGGTTATTACTGGATGACCATGGAAAAGGATTGCTTTAGCTTTGTTCGGAAGTGTCATCAGTGTCAGGTGCACGGTAATTTGATTCATGCACCTCCCACGGAACTGCATCCCATGTCCGCACCTTGGCCATTTGTCGCTTGGGGCATGGACGTCATTGGACCAATTGAACCAAAGGCTTCGAATGGACACAGGTTTATACTGGTTGCCATCGATTACTTCACAAAATGGGTAGAAGCCGTCACTCTCAAGTCGGTCACCAAGAAAGCTGTGGTGGATTTTGTACACTCAAATCTTATCTGTCGCTTCGGTATTCCTGCGACCATCATTACAGATAATGCAGCAAACTTGAACAGTCACTTGATGGGAGATGTGTGCGAGCAATTCAAGATAACACACAGGAATTCCACTCCTTATCGGCCAAAAGCCAATGGTGTTGTGGAAGCTGCAAATAAAAACATCAAGAAGATTTTGAGGAAAACAATACAAAGTTCCCGACAGTGGCATGAGCAGTTACCTTTTGCATTATTGGGGTACCGCACTACGGTACGCACATCTGTGGGAGCAACTCCTTATCTTTTGGTTTATGGGACCGAAGCTGTAATACCGGCAGAGGTAGAGATTCCTTCGCTTCGAATCATTGTCGAAGCAGAAATCGAAGACAGCGAGTGGGTCAAGGCTCGACTGGAGCAATTGACGTTGATTGATGAAAAGCGGATGGCTGCAGTTTGTCACGGACAGTTATACCAACGAAGGATGGCCCGTGCTTACAACAAGAAAGTCCGACCCCGGAATTTCGAAGTAGGTCAGCTGGTACTAAGGCGTATTTTGCCGCATCATGAAGAAGCAAAAGGAAAGTTTGCCCCAAATTGGAGAGGCCCATACATCGTAAGGAAGATATTGCCGAGAGGAGCATTGTATTTGGGTGATATCGAAGGAAATGACCCCGACACAGCAGTAAATGCAGATGCAGTCAAGAGGTATTACGTTTAAAGCATACTCCAGTGGTCCTGACACGTTGAAAATGGCGAAGGCGTTTGTTCCCCACTACTCCTCAAACACTACCCAATCCCCTCCACCAACTTTTGAGCCGCTTACAAAACAAAACAAAAAAAAAGAAAAAAAGAAAACAAAACAAAATTTGATTGAGGCCTGAACTACGTTTGACTTGATTCCGAAAGGATACGTAGGCAGCCTCTCCCTGAGGTTCAGTCACACCAACAATAAAATCCCATTCACCCTGAAATTGAAAACCGGGGCACGTCGAGCAGTTGAGAAGTTAGTATCACTACCTCTCTTTACCAAGCACCAGCATTCAAATCAATTACCAAATATGGTGGGGAACCAATAAGCGTCACAAATGGAGACCAGCACACTCTGAATTGAGAAAGATAAAATGAGAGAGTCTCGGCGGTGAAAACCTTCGGGCACCACGAGGCGACGGGAGTAGAGAAACCAAAATGAGAGAGCTTGTTTAGTAAAAACTCGCAAAGAGTGCTATCAAGCGATGACAGGAAGAGAAATGAGAGAGGTCAGCCAGCGAAAACCCGCAAAGGGCGCTGTTGGCCGAAAAGAATGACGCCATCCCAAGAAAATTTCAGCAGAGTGCCACCAGTTTGGAATCACAGATCCGTTCTGGTTCAGGAAAACGCAAGCTCTTAGAAGGTCAGACGTCTAGTCCAAAAAGCATGTCATGTCATTGAAAGCCAGCGTTATTTTCCTCAGATGAGTCTTTCTCATCCCGAAAAGGGTATTCCTTTTCTGATTTGTTTTCCCCTTTCTTTGTTTCTTTTCGAATCCCTTTCGCATTTTAACCCCGAGTTCAGGACACACCGGAAAGGACAGGTGGCAGGCTTGTTTGCACGGAATCCCGTCTCATGAAGGAAAGCACCTCATCTCGTTGATATGATTACCCAAGCATGATGAATCATGACGTTTGATGGTGTTCCGGAGTAAAGGAAAAAGAGAGAAATCTTGAAATCTTCCCCAGCAAGTCCACCTTCGGACAAATCCCCACAGAGTCTCCCCCTGTACAGAACCCCACAGAGTTTCTCTTTTGTACAATCTCCCACAAAGTCTCCCCAGTATAAAAAAAAAAAAATCCCCGTTGGAATTTCATCAGCACATCCCCAGCGAGCCCTTTTGTAAATATTCCCCAACAAGCTTACCCCAACAAACCCTGGGAAACCTGTTTTGAAACAAAAACCCAGCACACCCCATTGTACAGAATCCGCACAAAGGATCCACTTTGTAAATATTCCCCCCACATAGCTTCCTTTTGTACAAGTTCCCACAGAACACCTCCAATAAAATCCCCGTTGAGAACCTCCAATCAAAACGGAACAAAAAACAAAAGAGGCCTTACGAGGCAAATCATCACAGAATCCGAAAATACAAGCTTGAGCAGTCTAAAGGTTTCGCCATTGGAATCAAATCAATGGCGGGACTTCGCAACAGAAATAGAGACGCAACAAAAGCAATTGGGAACGATCAAGGTCACCGAACCAACCGTCGTTTCCGAACTAACAATTTTTCTTTGTCTGAAAAGTTGAAACAGGAATGATCCAAGACAACCATGCAAGAAGCGGGTGTCGCCCAAAGAAGAAGGTACACGGGTACAAGAAACATTTTGGCAATAAGGAATTCACTCAAAAGGTAAGTTCCCGCAAAACTCCCTTTTATCTTCTATTGAAACAAGAAAACTCAAAAATAGATCGTGTAGTATTCTCGAGCTTTATCTCCAGCCAATCAGCATTAGGGTTTTAAACCCTAAACTGAATTTTTCTTTTAATCAGCATTAGGGTTTTAAACCCTAAACTGAATTTTCCTTTCAGCCAGCATTAGAGTTTTAAACTCTAAACTGAGCTTTTCCATGCAATTAGCATTAGGGTTTTAAAACCCTAAACTGAATTTTCCTTTTAGTCAGCATTAGGGTTTTAAACCCTAAACTGAATTTTCCTTTGTTTGGCGTTAGGGTTTTTAACCCCAAACCGAACCTCTCCCCAGCTAGCCGGTGTTAGGGCTCCAGCCCTGAACTGAGCATGCATATCCTCTTTCATGAACTTCCTGGTGAATAATTAACGAAATTTTCCTAGTGAAACTGGGGCAGAAAATTTCGTTCGTTTGTTTGTTTTTTCCCGCAGGTCTAACCTCGAGCCACATGGATCGAAATGACCCGCGAGATGAGTCTTAACTCAAAATCAAAGAAGAAAAAGAGGTGTCCCAAGATTCGGAGTAAATGGAAGGCGGATTGACTCCAGCATTTAATTAAGGTACTGAACCCTGCCAGTCGCGCTTCACTCAGTATCCTAGAGATTAAACAGGTCACCACAACTCGCAAGCATCAAGATTCAGATCGGAGTCTACAAGCAGAATCAGCTAAGACCCAAGATCAAGTCGTAAAAGAATCATAGATAGGAATCTTGTAACTAGCAGTTGACATACACATAAGTAGTTAGCTCAGTTTCCAATTTCCATTTGGTTGTAATAAGGCGGTTAGTAACGTAGTAGTGACAACAGACAACAGCAGCAGCAAGCATTGCAATCCCATGGTAGTCCCAGCTACCAAAACTTCCCGAACTACATTGACCTGATTCCTGTTTAGCCCAGGATATGTAGGAAATCTTTGAAGCAAGATTCGGTCAGATCTTTCAAAAAATGTGTTTCACACGGAGTAGTCCATAGGCAAAAATCGCTCATACACGCTCACTTTATCTTTGCACGAAAACTCTTCGTGTTTCCGAACAAAGAGGGGCAGCTGTGAGCACGTGATTTTTGTCTTGCGCGACAATCGCTCCAAAAGAAAAAATAATAATAACAAATAGGTCCTGCTGTACCAATTTGGATTTTTATATGGCACTTTGTTAATTATTTATGATTTTTACCCATTTTTATTAAAACAAAATACAAAATGTATGTGTCGTGCGTAATTTGAACCATAATCCGATTGTTAAATAGGAAATCACAAAAATACGCATGTCTTTTGTCCTGATTTGTTTGCCTTGTTTAATTTTACCTACTTTTAACACTTTATACGCATGAAATAAATATGTTAAGTGCTTAATTAAGGGTGTCTAGTTTTATTTAATTAGGTTGTGTATTTAGGAAATTAGAAATAAAGAAAAAAGGGGGAAAATTTGTTTTAAAACGAAATTGGGCTACAAACATTTAAAATCTGAAGCCCAAATGAACGGCCCAATCCACCAGTCCGCACAGCCTACTCCCCAGGCAGCAAAACGACGTAGTTTAACACCAAAACTACGTCGTTTCAGTGCCAATCCATCCCAACCATTCAAACCAAGCTGATCCAACGGTCCGGATCTCTCACCCATAACCCCATTTTCCCGACCCGTTACCCGAACCAACTCTGACCCCAACACCTGAAACGACACCGTTCCACTTAAGCCCTCAGATCCAGACCGTAGATCTCGAGTGATCTAACGGCTGAGATCAACCCACCCATTCCATATATAAGCCTCCTACCATACCCTGCTCCCCCTATCCAAGACCCCGCCTTCGTCCTCATCCCCTCCCCCTCCGAACCCTAGAGCCGCCCCCATCTCCCTTCGCCAGAAACCCGGCGGCATGGACGCCGGTGGCCTTCCCCTTAACACCATAGGACCCCCTTGCCATCCTGAACCTGGATCTGTTAACCACCTAGCTCGAATCCCTTCCCACCTTCTCGAATATTCATTTGAAGATTCGAGTCGGAACCTGACTTGCACCGTTTGACCCCAGTCTCACACCAGACACTCCCCAGACCCCCCTCGTGACCAAACCATGGAAGCATGAATCCCAGATCTGACTTTTGAAACCATAAGGTTCCTCGTCACTGGTCCATACCCGTTCGAGCCAAAGAAATTAAGGTCTAATGGACCTTAATCGAAGTGTTTCTCATCTGAGAAACACTCCGATTAAAGTCCGTTCAGCCTTAAGAAAGGCCTGACCGAGTCCGAGATAAGGTTTTGATTTTTCGGGATTTGAGGTGAGTTCTGTTCTCTTTTCTTTGTTCTTTAGTCCATGTTTGTTTGAAAGGCTGTTATTGTTGTTGTGTAATGGTTGTCCCCGAATTTTATCAACTATGCCCTGTCCACTTTGCCTGAACCTTTGTTGTTTTGATTGAGTATCTTCTTCTACTTGTTCTGATAAGCGTGTATGTATGTATTTGTTGTGCAATAATTGAGCTTCAAATGTTGACTGAGCAATTGGTTCCTCGAGTACCATTTTGCTCAGTCAGTATAATTAGAACCATGTGTTGATACTGTTAAATGTCTGATTTTTGGTTACGACTGTATGAGTGATAACTAATATAGTCGAGTCGACAAATGTCGTCAATTAATTTCAGTAGTTCAAATGTTAACGATTGAACCTGTTGCTTGCTGCAACTTTGTTTGAATCAAAGTGAGAATCAAGTAGAGTCACTTATAGTTGCTGTATTTGAATCTGAAAAGGTAGATTGTTAGCTGCAATCTGAATTGATAGCATGTGCATTGTGCACAGCCTGGTTCCTGCATAAAGGGCTTTTGATTTTAAAATAGTTTGACAGCATATGCTGTCAGATTATACCCTGCTGCCCATATCCTGCTTTAGTTTAGAAATATTAAACGTCACTTAAAAGGTAAGTCTGCCAGGGAATATCATGGGAGTTGATTTATATTTAAAGTAAGTGGAAACTGAAACAAGACAGACCACATGGGAGGGGTGTTCTTTTGGGTCTAAACAGGCTGTTAAAATGATGACTTTAGGATTATAAAAGAGGGGGACAGACAGACAATAAGGAGGGGATTGAAGAAAAGGGAGGAGAAAAACAGATAGGCTGTGAGGAATTCTTAGAAAAAGAGAGTTGGAATACACACCAACTAGAGACACAGATAGAGCACGCAGAGATAGGGAGAGATACTAAGTGGGAATATCTTGAAGTTCAAATTTTTGAATCCAGAAAACTGGAAAAGAATCTGTCTGATAACTCAGACAAACAAAACCAGAAATTGCTTCCTTTCCTTTTGTTTCTGACTTCAGCTAAATCCGGACCTATTCTGTGCAATACTGAGTTTCTCACAAAAACTGAGTCTGTTTGTTTATTGTTTGTTCTACTCGAAAGTTTAGTTTAGTTGAGGTTGATACCACTCCAATTGTTTGAGAGTTGTAGTTGCTACTCTACTGTTTCTTGTTGTTGTTGCTATACTGCCCTGCTGCTACTGTTGGTGTTGTTACTGCTGCTGCATTTGTTCATTGTTACTCTACTAATTGCCCCTTTCTTCAATTGCAAATATTCCCAGGTACACAACCTTTGAACCTTGTATTGTTGAAAGTGTGAAGTGAAGCAGAAATAAAGAAATGAATACCAGTTTATGTTATAGCACTGGTGTAAAAAGATAGTTCGAATGTTAGTTGGGCCTGTATTTTTACTGCGAACTGCAAATATTCTGTATAAACTAGCATACATTCTGTTTAAGATGAACTGTTAGATAGCATGGCTCAACAGTAATGATAGATGACATAGACAGCATGTTTTGATTTAGTATACATTCAGTTCAGTATAACACTTGTTTGATTTAGTATGACTATATAGCATAGAGTCATGGTAGCACTTGTGTGCATTTTGCCTAGACCACTGAATTGACGAAACTGTGGTACTGGGTCCGGAATAAATGTATCCCAAACAAACTCCCATACAGTCACATTAAGAGTCTGACTATGAATGCCAGTTCTCCTGTCAGTTTATTCGTTCCAATGCAGATTCGATACTGGGTTTCGGTATAGATTCTTTTGATGATTATTGAGAAAAACTAATAATCCTTTTTGAGTTCAATTAGTAGTAATTTTCATAATAAAACAGTCGATTTCTTTATCAATTTCAAATAGTTTAGAGTGTTAAGAATAGAACTTGGAGGTCGTTAAACATAACTCAATATATGTTGTTAGTTTGTTTGCAATCTCACTTAACGAATTAATAAGCATATTCACTTGTTGAAGACAAAGCATGCGGTAACCCTCACCTCATGAACAATCAATCAGGTAATCAAACAAGTTTAGGTTCGGCAAACATAATAAGGATTCCGTCCGTATTTGTCCAAACCAGCAAAATTCGGCATCATCCTTTTCTTTAAATATAAATGTAGTAAAGACGTAGTCATTGTAGGGTACCCTTCTAAAATAATGAGACGAGCCTCGCCGAATAAAAAGACAAATTGCGGGGCCCTCAATAATTGGTCATAATAAATACTTAGATTTTGGGATGGACTGTTTAGTGAATTCCACTGCCTTCCCCAAAGATAATAACGCGTTAGACTTTTTAGGCGCGACTTAATTAAATTACATTCTTAAATTCGGGTGCGCTTTTATGTGACCCAAATTCAAATCTCAACGGAATCGAAATGTGTTAACAACTACGGGTGCATTGATTGTGACGTGGTTCGAGATGCATTTTCACGACGTTGCAATTCTATAAAAATAAATGATAATATTAAAAGCGGTTTAAACTTAATAAAAGCACGTAAGTCATAACATGTATTTAAATCAGATATTTAGCCATTATAACAATTTAAGCGACCGTGCTAGAACCACGAGATTCGAGGGTGCCTAACACCTTCCCTCGGGTCAACAGAATTCCTTACTTAGAATTTCTGGTTCGCAGACTTCATTTGGAAAAGTCGAAAATTTCCTCGATTTGGGATTCAAAATAAACCGGTGACTTGGGACACCAAAAGCCAAACCTTTCCCAAGTGGCGACTCTGAATTAAATAAATAATCCCATTTCGAATATTGTCACTTAAATTGGAAAAACTCCACCCGCGCATTTCTAACCCCTCGGGGCGGGCACGCAAAAAGGAGGTGTGACACTGGATATGTCCTCATTCTGAGGTATTCCTTGATATCATGAAACCAGGGCTCGCCATCCGGTTCCTCTTCTACGGCGTTGCAATAAGCGTGCTGATCACGGACCTGGATGTGCAGAGGATCAACATATATTTTGTCAGGGTGGTGCAGCATTGATGCTAAGGTGGCCAAGGCGTCCGCAACCTCATTGTGAACTCTCGGGATATGTTTGAACTTCACCGATCGAAATCGCTTGCTCAGATCATGCAAGCATTGTCGGTATGGTATGAGCTTTAGATCTCGTGTTTCCCATTCACCCTGAATTTGATGTACCAAGAGGTCCGAGTCTCCCAAGACCAAGACGTCTTGGACATCCATGTCCGCAGCTAAGCGCAGACCCAAAATGCAAGCTTCATACTCGGCCATATTATTGGTGCAATAGAAGCGTAGTTGAGCCGTAACAGGATAATGGCGTCCTGTTTCAGAAATGAGTACTGCTCCTATTCCAACCCCTTTCGCGTTTGCAGCTCCATCGAAGAAAAGCTTCCAACCCGGTTCCTCAGTTAATTCCATCTCATTTGTATGCATTACCTCTTCGTCGGGAAAGTACATTCTTAAGGGCTCGTACTTTTCATCAACGGGATTCTCTGCCAAATGATCGGCCAGCGCCTGGGCTTTCATGGTTGTCCTCGTCACATAGACGATATCAAACTCTGTGAGCAGAATTTGCCATTTTGCTAACCTTCCCGTGGGCATAGGTTTCTGAAAGATATACTTCAATGGGTCCAAACGGGATATGAGATAAGTAGTATATGAGGACAAGTAATGCTTCAACTTCTGAGCTACCCAAGTTAGGGCGCAGCATGTTTTCTCGAGTTGAGTGTACTTGACCTCATGTACTGTGAATTTCTTGCTAAGATAGTAGATGGCCTGCTCCTTCCTTCCTGTGTCATCATGTTGCCCCAGTACACAACCAAATGAATTTTCCAAGACCGTCAGGTAAAGAATTAAGGGCTTCCCAGGCTTAGGCGGGACCAATACGGGTGGATTAGACAGATACCCTTTGATTTGGTCGAAGGCCTCCTGACACTCTGCCGTCCAACCTATCGCAGCATCCTTTCTCAGCAGCCGGAATATGGGCTCACAAGTTGCTGTGAGTCGAGCGATGAACCTACTGATGTAATTGAGTCTACCCAGCAAACTCATTACCTCTGTTTTGTTCCTTGGCGGTGGCAAATCTCGGATGGATTCAATTTTGGATGGGTCTAACTCAATCCTCCGTCGACTGACGATGAATCCTAGCAGCTTTCCTGATGGAACCCCGAATGCGCATTTGGCCGGGTTGAGATTGATATCATACCTTCGGAGTCTTTGGAAAAATCTCCTTAGGTCTGCTACATGGTCCTCCTGACGCCAAGACTTTATGATCACATCATCGACGTACACCTCGATTTCTTTGTGTATCATGTCATGAAACACGGCAGTCATTGCTCGCATGTACGTTGCCCCGGCGTTCTTCAATCCAAACGGCATTACCCGATAGCAGTAAGTTCCCCATGGTGTAATAAACGCTGTCTTCTCCGCATCCTCCTCGTCCATTAGGATCTGATGATAACCCGCATAGCAATCCACAAAGGATCCGATCTCGCGCCCAGCGCAATTATCGATCAGGATGTGAATGTTGGGTAACGGAAAATTGTCCTTGGGACTTGGTTTGTTGAGGTTGCGGTAGTCGACGCACACCCTGATTTTTCCATCCTTCTTTGGGACTGGTACCACATTGGCCAACCACTCGGGATATCGAGTGACCCGAATGACCTTTGCCTGCAACTGCTTAATCACCTCTTCTTTGATTTTTACACTCATTTCTGTTTTAAATTTCCTTAGTTTTTGCTTGACCGGGGGGTATGCCGGGTCAGTGGGCAATTTGTGAACCACTAAATTGGTGCTTAATCCAGGCATATGGTCATATGACCATGCAAAAACATCTTTGAATTCCATGAGGGTTTTGATCAATTCTTCCCTGACATTCGGCTCAATGTGGATGCTAATTTTGGTCTCTTGGACGTTATCAGCGTCTCCTAGATTCACAGCCTCAGTGTCATTTAGGTTAGGCTTGGGTTTTTCTTCAAATTGGCATAGTTCTCGGTTTATCTCTTCGAAGGCTTCACCTTCATCACATTCAGATTCATCCTCACAAACGACCTCTTGAATCATTGAGTCAGATTCAGATTGATTTATTAGACTAGGTCGAAGATCCGTTGTGCATGCCATGTCATTAGAACCAGTAAAAAGAGAACTGTTCAGAAAGGAAAAGAACAAAACAAAAGTAAAATAGGGAAAAGGAGAGAACTTTATTAAATTTGCGGGATAAAAGGGTTCACACTTTTACAAAACAAAAGTAAAATTTGGTTTACACCCTGAAATAATCCGGACAAAACAAAACACACAAAACATAAATCAAAGCCTACTACCAAGACTCCCCTCGGACAGGAAGAGGAGTAACTGTCCAATTGTTGGTCTTGGCCTCATGCCCCACAAACTGTATCTCTGTTCTGCTGGAACCTTCTCCAGCTTCTACCATACTGACATCAGCGAATAGCCTCTCAAAACTCTGATTCAGGTCCCCATCCATACCAATCAACGGTCCTAGGATCTTCGGGACTGGCAACCTCTTGGCATTTGCTTTGACAAAAGACCTTGAGAGACGTGGCACCGGCTTAGGCAGAAACCAAACCCTCTTCTTCATTTCTCGCACTTGCTTCCTATCTGCTGTGGTTGGTTTGAACCCCAATCCGAAAGTTTCCAGATTTTTAGGCAAGGTGATAGGTTGGACAATCCCCTGAAGCTTGACTCCTAGGCCCTTTCCCGGCACGAATCCATTACCCAGCATTTCTGAGACCATCATGATTGTTGCGGCAGCTACCCTAGGGTGCGGGATGATTTCTCCTTCAGAAATTTTGTCGGTCGACCCTGTATCGAAAATCTGGTAGACCCAAGGACCTTTGTCATCAGCGGTCTCTATGAAAGGTACAATGGCTCCGCCCGTGGTGCATGTTGTATCCTCGCCGTGTAACACGACTTCTTGTTTTTCCCACTCGAACTTCACCATCTGATGTAGGGTGGAGGGCACCGCTTTGGCTGCATGAATCCATGGTCGTCCCAACAGCAGGTTATAAGATACTGTGGCATCTAACACCTGGAATTCCATGGTAAACAGGACTGGACCAATACTCAGTTCAAGTACAACATCCCCCACAGTGGCTGTTCCGTTTCCGTCGAAACCTCGGACACAGATACTTTTCTTGTGGATCCTTCCGTGGTCGATCTTTAACTGGTTCAGGGTAGATAGTGGACAAATATTGGTGCTTGAGCCGTTATCCACCAATACTCGAGTTACCACCGAGTCTTCACATTTGACAGCTAGGTATAGAGCTTTATTATGCTCCGTACCTTCCACCGGCAGATCATCATCTGAGAATGTTACCCTGTTCACCTCAAAAATCTTGTTGGCAATGGTTTCCAGGTGGTTTACAGAAATCTCGTTGGGTACATGAGCTTCGTTCAATATCTTTCATCAAAGCCCGTCGATGCTCCTCAGAATGGATCAGTAATGACAGCAGTGAGATCTGGGCCGGTGTTTTTCTCAGCTGTTCGACCACGGAGTAGTCCTGCACTTTCATCTTCCTCAGGAACTCCTCAGCCTCTTCTTCGGACACAGGTTTCTTGGTTGCAACTGGGTTGGTTCTTCTTAGCTCCACCGGAGCAAAACAACGACCTGATCGAGTCAGCCCTTGCGTTTCACAACTAACTTCTTCCACCTGTTTTCCTTTGTACATCACCACCGCCTTTTCATATTTCCAAGGTACAACCTTGCTATCAATCATCGGCAGCTGGACTACAGGCTTTATGGTGACCAGTTCTCTATGTGCCCCCTTTAACACAACAGCAGGTGTGGGCGGAATCCCTGATATTACCAGCTTGTTTGGCTCGGGTTTGCTTGTTATGGCGGACGGGCTCTTTCCCAATATCACTACCGGCTTGACGCCTTCTCCCTGCGACTGTACACTCGTTCCTCCACTGGTTGAGACTTCTTTCGGGGCGGCCTGGATCATCATCACTGTTTGTGAGGGTTTTCTCAACTCTCCTCCCTCATATACCAACTCAATCATGTGAGTCTCGTGGTGCGCTGGTAGTGGGTTCTGGTTGATGTTAGGAGCCTCCGGTGTCTGGACCTCGATCTTATTGGTGTCAATAAGATCCTGTATGGCATGCCTCAATTTCCAACACTTCTCGGTATTGTGCCCGAGCATCCCTGAGCAGTATTCACAACTTATTGATCGATCCAAATTCTGAGGTGGGGGATTTGGTTCTCGAGTGTGGACAGGACTAACCAAACCCAATTGCCTCAACTTGTGGAACAAAGCGGTGTAGGTTTCTCCCAACTCCGTGAAAGTTCTCTGTTTCCGCAACCTGTCATTCCTAGCATCTGGATTTCCCCGAAAGCCTGCCCCTGAAGAGTTTCTATACGCCCTCGGTGGAGGGTAGGTGTTTTGTGGTGGTGCATATATGTTCTGGGGAGCCGGCGCGCGCCATTGCGGGCGAACCGGAGGCTGAGTGTATGCTTGGGCCTGGTGTACGGAAAAATATGGTTCTCGAGGTGGATAGAAATTTTGTGGTGGGTTGTATGGGTAGTTTGACCTGTGAGGACTGGGTTGGTTGTAGTGTGGCCGGCCAGCCCTGGACCAACTGCCTGCCTCGATCGTGGCAACCTCTTCTTTCTTTCTTCTCAGCGCACCTCCCGTGCCGCTTTGAATAGCCTGGGTTGTGGCCCTGAGTGCCGAATAGTTCAAGATTTTGTCAGACCTCAGACCCTCTTCTATCATGACCCCTATCTTGACCACCTCGTTGAAAGATTTTCCAACTGTTGTCACCAAGTGGCCAAAGTAGGTTGGATCTAATGTTTGTAAGAAATAGTCCACCATCTCTCCCTCTCTCATAGGAGGATCGACTCTAGCTGCTTGTTCTCTCCAACGGAATCCGAACTCGCGAAAGCTTTCCCCGGGTTTCTTCCCAGTTCTCAATAATGTGAGACGGTCAGGGACTATCTCGAGATTGTACTGTAAATGACCTGTAAAAGCCTGCGTCAGATCATCCCACGTGTACCACCTGCTGGAATCCTACCTGGCATACCATTCTAGTGCAGATCCGCTCAGACTTTGGCCAAAATAAGCTATCAGCAGCTCATCCTTGCCGCCTGTCCCTCTCATTTTGCTACAAAATCCCCGCAAATGTGCCATGGGATCACCGTGCCCTTCATATAAATCAAACTTAGGCATCTTGAACCCAGCCGGGAGTTGGACGTCTGGGAAAGGGTATAGATCTTTGTATGCTACGCTGACCTGGTTGCCCAAACCGTGCAGGTTCCTGAAGGACTGATCCAGGCTTTTGAACTTTCTCAATACCTCATCCTGTTCAGGGGCCTTGACCGGCTTCTCAATCTCTGCCGGCACTTCCAAGTGTGGATTGTAAGCCTGTGGCTCGGGAGCGTGAAACGTAGGCTCGGGGGGATAGTATTGTATATCATGAGCCTGAAACAATGGCTCACTGGTCGTTCTTTGCAAAGGGGCTGATGTTGGTCCCACAAAATGGGAATATTGGGTATTGGGAGAGGTTGATGGGGTGGTGGAGCTTGGGAATCATGAGGGCTTCTTTCTTGATGATAAAGGGGATTTGGGCGGCTTGTGGAAGGGCCGGAGTGAGGGTATTCTGGCATATGTCCCAATGTTTCAGGGCTCTTTTGTGTTTTGGCTATGGCTAGCTGCATTGCATTCATCTCTAGTCCCATCCTTTCAATCTTTTCCATCGCTTCTTTTAACAACTGGCTCATCGGCCTCTCTTCCTCATTACTATTCTCTGAAGTAGTCATGCTTGTTGCTATCGGTCCTTTGGATCTGGTTTGATAGGAGTGTGTTGCCAGAGTTCTTTAACAACTAACTTGTCTGGATCAACAACAACAAACTTTGTTAGCGTTAGAGCTTAAAAGATTTGATCACAACACATAGAGGATGCAATGCTCCTAGGTAGTTAACCATTTCTACATGCTTCGCTTCGAACAACATGCGTCATCCCGGTTTGCTCATTTGTTCCCTTTTTATTTATTTTTGTATTTTCTCTTCTTTCTTTATTAAGAGCGGTCGAATCTTATGGAGATTGCCTACGCATCACGTCCCCGCGCGAATCAAACCAGGCGTAGTTCTGCACAAATGAGCATAAAAGCAAACAACCTTTTATTGTTGAAATGGCCTATTACAAACTACATTTTGCAAACGAAAGAGCAAACTTTGAAAATAAGCCTAGACTCAAAAATAGACCAGAAATCACCCTGATAAAAAAACAAGCAAAAAGTGCTAAGATACAGACTTTGACTTATGAGTACATTATGGTTTTGAAAATTGGTGTCCGCGGGGCGTCGTTCGGCCTTGCCGCGGTCCTAGGTGCGAGATCCCTCTCAAGTTGCTCCAGCTCATGCATGGTCTGCTTGACATAACTCATCACTGCCTAGAGGATGGTAACGCTGGTCATGTTCTCACATCGTAGACATCATCGGGTGATGGCATGGGCAATGGACTTGATCCTATTTCTGGTTTGCTTCTTCTCTATAAATAGGCATTTTATCTGATCGCTGCACATCTTGAATACCTGAGCATCCTGGATATGTTGATTCTTCAGTTGTCGTACTTCTAACTTCATTCAGGCCAACAAGTCGTACCAGTATCTGTTCTCAATTTGGAGATCCTTGGCCTGATTAGCTTCTTTGATTTCAAGTGTAGCCATCTCTCTCTTCATTTTAGCAACAGTTTTCTCGTGGTCGCCTTCCAATTGATTCAGGTATCGGCGATGCTTATCTGCTCTTGTATCCCACTGTGCCCTGAGCTCTGCTATGACGTTCTCGGATTTCTCCAAACCATCTTGCCATTCCCTGATTTCACTTTTTAGCCTTTTTATCAGCTGCTCGTCTGATCGACGCCTTGGCTGTTTATCCGCATCCACCCTTATCTGTTTGATCTGGGCTCTGAGCATTTCGGTTTCCTGAATTAACCTGCTCCGCTCTCCCAGATTGGTAGCAACTTGCACATTGTGCTCATATTTCAAGCTTTCCACTTGTCGCTTCAACCTGCTAATTTCGGCGCAATAGCCTCTTTCCTTCGCTAACCAATCCCACTGCTTTTGCGATGATTCGGTGAAATTCCGGATGTGGGGTCTCTTAGCCGGCCTTTCATGCTCAAATTCCCTTCTATACCATGCAAGGTAAGCTGGCGCCGTCTCTTCTTTAGCTCGATCCTGCACGCAAGTATCTGATTTCAAATATTGACCCTCACTCCAGATTTGGCGAATCTTCGCTTCTGGGAATTGTCCGTTAGGACTTATCTCAACTGCTTGAGTGCTAAGATCCTCCTCATGAGGTACTGTTTGGCATCTTCCGAACTGTCTCAAAACTCGGCAGGGTGCGTAAGGTTGAATGCTCTTAAGCCCCATCAGTAAGAAATGAGTTTTAGCTGCCGACATATATAGGATCTCATCAACAGGCAACCATCCTAGCGTCCATTGTATTTGGCTGGCAGTAAGAGCTTGAAAGAACGAGGTCCATGCCAGGACTCCTTTGGGCAAACTGATCTCTTTGGTTCTCGTGTAAAATTCTTCTATGCAAGTCTTTTCTGGGGAACCATGGCTCAAAATCTCGGAATGATGGCAGAGGTGCTCGGTCATCCATATTTGTAGGATCAAGTTACAACCTTCGAAGAAATTTCCCCCAGCTTTACAAGCTGTAAGAGCTCGAAAGATGTCAGATACCACCATAGGTGCGAGAGTACTGTCATTTTGCGTGAGTAAAGTGCTGACGACCCCGAATATCTTCAAATCAATGTTTCCGTCTTTCCTTGGAAATACCAGAAGGCCCAGGAACATCATCATGAAAGCTACCCGTCTGTGTTTGTCCCACTTCTGACGAACACCTTTGCTGCACAGTTTGTTGATTGGATTATTGAATCCCCCCTCATGACCGTACCTATCATATATGAAGCATGGAGTACAAAATCCGGCTGCCAGATCCGGGTTGTGGACCGTTCTGGGTATCTTCAATGAATCTAGGAACCGATGTACCGTGACAACTCTTGGGACGACCAAGTATTTTTGCCTCAACGGAAGTTCAGCATTCCCGATGTACCCGGCCATTTCTTCAAAAGTCGGGGTGAGTTCAAAATCAGAGAAATGGAAAACATTGTGTGCCGGGTCCCAGTAGGTAACCAAAGCTCTTATGATATCTCCCCGAGGCTGGATTTCCAACAAACCCACGAGACCTTTCAGATATTTCTTAACCTTATTTTGTCCTTCAACACCTAGATCATTCCACCATAGTCGTAACTTGACAGGGATTTTGGTCATTATTGAAAAATGTTCATTTTGCATCGTGCTCATCCTGCACATTTATTAAGGTGATTTTAACAAAATGACTTGACTCAAAAATATTTTACAAAGGGGATCAAGTTTTGAACACGGCCTTTAAACACTTCGGGGACGAAGATTTTAAGGCTGTGTGGGTCAACTGGACAAAAATGCTAAACAAGACCCAAAGGTGGCTGTTTATGCAAAGTCAGCCTTCCGGCGTCCCTTTTCGGGAACATTCGGCTATTTATGATAAAACAGTATTACCTGACTTACTTATGACTCTTTTAAAATTTGACACATCTTTTCTTTTTTTTTCTTTTTTTTTTATTTATTGATTTTGGCTATTTTAGCAAAAATGGGGTTGAACCCGACGAGGGTTGCCTACGTATCTCACATCCGGTGAGAATCAAACCGGCGTAGTTCGGGATATCGTGAATAGAGAAAATCAAATAAACCTAGAAAACGAGAATATATATTTATTATTTTTTTTCTTTTGAAAAGAGATAAAGACTAAAGAAAAAATTTATTTTTTAGGAAATATTTGGACTATTAGTCTGAGTTTATAAAAGGGGTACTACGAAAGAAACAACATTTTTGAATTATGAATTTTCCGTTTTTTTTTTACTTTTAAATAAATACCTTCTCTTTTTTCTTTTTTCTCTTTTTTTTTGATTTTGGAAGTGATAAAAAGAAAATTTTTATATTATTTTTTTTCTTTTTTTTAAAAATCCAACTAGAAGTAATTTTTATATTATTTTCGACACTACTCGGATATTGGTTTTTCCAAAAGAAGTAATTATCTCCCTACGCTGCTATTTTTCCCTTTTATTTTTAGAAACCGGTCAGCATGCGGAACTGAAGCAAATAGATGCGCAAAACAAATAGGATGCAGCAGGATGGTCTTTTCATTTCAGGTTGCTAGTCCTAGACGGACCCAACCCCTGTGTTGAGTCCCCTAAGTCAAATGCAACATGATACAAATAAGCGTTCCTACTAGGGATCCGGCATAAGTTTCATTATACTAGGTTCACAACCTGGGTATTTGTTCTAGACTGTGTACCCGAGCGGACAACTCGAGTCGAGGAGGGGGCTACGTACCGGGGACCCGCGAGATCATCCGGCTTTGTAACTTGTCCGACCTCTTTCTTATTTCAGGGTATGACACTAACAGAATAGGGAGTCTCGACCAGCGAGCTTCTCCCCGGAGGTAAGAAGAGAAGGGTTTCGGCACAGTTTATATGTACAGTTCAAATAATATCAAAGCGGTAAAAGCAGCATTTAGCACATTAGGCTCAAACATGTAAAAATCAGATAAAACCAAATATAACAATTTATTTAAGCTCGAATTTCTAACCCTGAACCAGTGGTTCTGGGTTTTATCCCCAGCAGAGTCGCCAGAGCTGTCACACCTCCTTTTTACGTACCCGCGAGGGCGCAAGGGAGTTTTTTCCAATTAAAGGACAATCGAAACGGGGTTGGTTTAATTATTTCAGAGTCGCCACTTGGGAGATTTAGGGTGTCCCAAGTCACCAATTTTAATCCCGAATCGAGGAAAAGAATGACTCTATATTATAGCCTGCGTACCAGAAATCCGGATAAGGAATTCTGTTAACCCGGGAGAAGGTGTTAGGCATTCCCGAATTCCGTGGTTCTAGCACGGTCGCTCAACTGTTGTATTCGGCTTGATTATCTGATTTTATACAAATTGAACATATGTGCAAATTTTAAACTTTTAACCGCTTTTGTCGTTATTATTATTTTACGAGAATTGCAACGTCGTGAAAACATATCTCGAACCACGTTACATCAATGCACCCGTGGCTATCGATATATCTCGACTCGGTTGAGATTTGGATTTGGGTCACATAAATGTGCACCCGAATTAAGGAAAATAAATTATTAGAGGCACGCCTAAAGCAACTAGCGTCTTGTTATTTTGAGGAAGGTCGTAAAAATTCGTTAAACGGCACATCCCGAATTCTAAATACTTTGATATATACATACATTAGAGGGCCCCGCAACTTTTGTACATTTTGTTTGTCGAGGCTCGTCTCATTCTTGTTTTTTAAAAGGAATTTGCGACGTCATGGACACGCATCTCGAACCACGTCACAATCAATGTACCCGTGATTAGAAACACATTTCGAATCCGTCGAGATTTGGATTTGGGTCACATAAATGCGCACCCGAATTCAAGAAGGTAAAATTATTAAATACGCGCTTAAAGAGACTATCGCGTTATTATTCCGGGAGGTCGTGAGATTTGCTAAACGACCCACCTTAGGGACTGAATGCTTCAATATATATATACATTTAACGAGGGCCCCGCAATTTGTGCGTTTTTCTTTACTTTTGTCGAGGCTCATCTCGTTCTTATTTTAAAAGGATATCCTATAGCAACTACCTTTCTTGTCGCGTTTGTCTCTACTAATTGAAAACAGTAGATAGCCCTAGTTAATTACATGCTTGCAAGTTATCTATAACAGAATTCCGAGTGCTTGCGCAAAATCAGTAGCACGGCCACGTACACAGTCAGCCGAGCAAATTTAAGGGCCCAAATCCAGCCCATGCGTGATGGACCAGACCTGGGCCATTGTTTGTTCGATGCAGGCCTGCTTGGTCTGTTTCGACCTGGGCTCGACCTTCGTGAGGTTGAGATTGCAAGATCTGTGTTCTTTGTCTTAAAACATGGTTTACCAGTTATATGAAGCAGTTTTTCAGAAGGGAAAGAACTTAACTAGTTAGTGTACGATTTTCATGTTTGGCATACATTACAGAATTATACTACACCATTAAGCTAAATCTAAGGTACAACCTACTGCATTGGGCATACTTTTATCACCAACCTATATACACAGTCTAACATCCGACTACCATATATTGACATTTATTAGGCATGAGGACTATCTCCAGTGTCCAAAACAAGAACGTAAACTATTATACATTACATGAGGCCTAACATAATAGTCTATGTATATATAAACATCTGCAGATCTTCTCTTTTATACTCATTGCTCAAACTTTCGAGTTACATTGGTAGTGTAATTGTGTACCTGGTAAGGAAAGCAAGGGAAGAAAGGAATGATCAGCTGAGTAGTATTGCAACAAACACAGCAACAACAACCAACCAACAATGATGAAGCTCAAGAGCAGTCGAGCAACAAACAAACAATCCCAGAACCAGAGTAACGAACCAACAGAAATAACAGAGTATTCAATGCAGCAACACCAGCAGTTCAACAATCACAAGCAGCTCAATCAGGGAAAGCAACAGAACTTGGCCAAGACAGCTTGACCAAATGTGAATTCTTATGTAGTTTACAGACAATGTTTGGTCATAATATCCTCTGAATTTATGTCTCTTTCTTTCAGTTTTTTTTTCAGAAGAACCTCCTCCTTTTTTGGCTCCCAATAGAATCCCCCTTCTTATAGCCTAACCTCAGCACTTTACAGCCTATTGGACAACTCAGAATTCCCCCTCCCTGTTGTTTTTCCACTCACTTATTTTAAATAACAAAACTCCCATGAAATCCCTGACAGCCCTCTCTCTTTTTGTTGTTAAAGTGTCCTAATCCCTTATTTATTTAGCCAAAGTATGGGCAGCAGGAATATAATCTGACAGCACATGCTGTCCAATTATTTTAATTCCTTAAAGCTAATAATACACATGCTGCCCACAGTCTAAGCCAAGAGAACATGTTATCCATAAAAAAAACACAGCCTGGACTGCAACTATAACACACCCTCAAATGTTTTTGATTCAATTCGAACAAATCTCAGGCAACACACTCAGTTCCTAATTGAATTCAAATACGATCACAGCAGCAATAAACAACACGGATCAAGTTGTTACCATTAATGACTGAAACTAATTGACGACATACATCGACTCGACTATATTAATCGTAACACATAACAATCAATCGTTCATGTAAACAACACGTACAGAGTCCCGAATGACTTCAGACAACTTTGTTCAATCACTGGGAGCCTATATGAATTAACTCATTTGACGACTAATTTAATTGACGATCATGTATACCACAGAATACATTCAAAGCATACACAGAAAACAATCGACCAAATAAAAGGTATTTGACAGAGATGAAAGAAATTAAGAAAACTATCAAACAATAACAAACAATCACAACAAAGCATGCTAACAACTTAATTAGCAGTTGAATAAAACAAAAAGGAAAAGAAAAACTTACCGAAAAATGTTTAAACCAAAATGACCCAAATCTGACTCAACTTTGACCATTTGAGGCCGAACAAACTTTAACCAGGGTGTTCTCACATGAGAACACCTTGGTTAAGGTCTATTAGATCTCAAACCCCTGTCAAGACCGGCCGGATTCCAAGGCTACTCGTGTTCTAGGTTTTGGGTCTTCAAATCTGGTTTTTTAGGAGTTGTGGGTAGATTCGGACCAAACCAAGCTTGGTTTGGTCACAAGGGAGGTCAGGGGATTGTCTGGTACGAAGATGGTGAGGTTTAGTATAAATCGAGTTTTGTCTCGAATCTTCAAATCCATATTCGAGACGATGGGAGGTGATTCGAGGTACATGGTTAGTGGATTCGTACTCAGGGTGGTTAGATGTTTCAGGGGTGTGAAGGGGGTGGTCACTGGCGTTCATGCCGCCGGGTTCTGGTGAAAAGGATATCAGGGCGGCTGCTAGGGTTTGGGGGTTCAAGGCTTGGGGAAGGAGATGAGTGAAGGGGGGTTCGGATAGGGGGCGTGGGGTGTGAAGGAAGGTTTATATACGGCGTAAAGGATTGGATCCAGGCCGTTAGATCATCTGATCTTAACGGCTGGGATCTGATGGTGAGGGGTGAGACGAGGTCGTTTGGCATTAGAACGGGGTCGTTTGGGTTTAAGTGGTGGGTTGGGTTAGACCGGCTAAACATGTCGGGTTACGGGTGCGGATGTGGACCGTTGGATCAAGGGGTTTAGACGGCTCAGATCGACTTGCCTGAAATGGCGTCGTTTGAATTGGTGCTTGGGCAGGCTGGATTTGAACTGGACTTGAGTGCTGGTTTGGGCCTATTTTTGTTTTATTTCTTGGGCCCAAACCGATTTTCCCTTCCCTTTTAATTCAAAAAATTAACAAAAATTCCCAAAACAATGTAAAAAATTAACATAAACTTATACACATATTGGGTAACACCTACAACAAATGACACACATATATAGAATTTTAAAATGGTTAAACCACAGCCTAGAGTAAAAGTTGCATATTTTTGTGAGTTTTCTCTTAAAATCGGACTACGGCCTGATTACACACGGCGTACTTATTTTTGTATTTTGTAAGATTAATTGCAACATGGGCTGAACCACAGATGACTAGCAGCACATGGCGTGAAAAACTGAAAATTTGTACAGCGAGGTCACTGGTCACTATTTTTGTTTTCTTTTGGAGTGATTGTCCGTGAGGCAAAAATCACGTGCTTACAACTACCACTACTGGCTCTTCAGACTGGCCAGTTGAAGTAGTGGATTTCCTCTTGAAGTGCTTGCCTTTAGGGTTGGCATTACCCTGTAGGCTATACCACGAGAAAGGTGCCTTTGCCTTCACTTTCACGTCAAATTTGCGTTTCTCCACATTTTGGTCCTTCGGGTACATGGTTAGGAAGTTGGGGAATGGGTAAGACCGGTCACCCTCATTCACTACCCGTGTAATGACCCAGGACATCACATTCCCAACATTGATCGGGTACCCTGCCATTATGGATGCTACTAATATGACCTGGTGAAGTGGGAGTGAGTTGTCATGGATGGTAGGGCCTAGTATGCTACACATGAATGTCTCCCACCCCTTGGCCTCGAAGTTCAATGTCCTCCTCGATATCTTCACCCCCGTAGTCAGCCACTCGGGGGTGGTACTTGGGATTGCCAAGTACTTCGCCAACCACGGATGGGCTTCTTCACCCAATTTCATCTTGTCTATGTACAAGGACTCATCCTCCTCCGTGAAGCCTAAATAGTCATTGATGGTCTTTCCATCAAACTTCACTTTCAAATTCCGTACTTTGGTGACCGTGGTACCCTTTTTTATGTGGGCCATGTTGGTGTAAAATTCTTTCACCAAGTGCTCACTGGCGTCATCCACCTGGCTTATGAAGTAGTCCCATCCAGCTCTTTCTCTGAATTGCCTCAGCACATTGGGATTGTGAGGCAAAAGATCCCGGGTGATAATTTTTCTCTCAAGTATTAACCTCTTTTCTGGCCACAACTCTCTGAATTTGTGGTAGGCAATCTCACTGATGAACCGATCCTCCCATGCCTCCGGGTTCCTAGTCCGCTCTACCCTACCAACTTGGGGCTCACCCGCTTCTTCTGCTACTGCATCCTCTCCGAATAATGAAGTTGTAGGAGAGGCGGAGTACTCATTTCCACTACCGACAACTGAGCCCTCAGACGACTCAAAAGATATGTGCACTGAAGCTTGGGTAGTGGGGGAAGGTGGTGGTGTATCTCTCAACCTGTTTCTATCCGGCCAGTTAGGAATGTACTCTAGCACGGAGTCTGATGATATATTCGGGGAGGGCTCATACTCACTCCCCGACTGGTCAATGGCCTTATCTGTCGCTTTAATGATTTTCTTCGTGTTCTTAATGTTTTGTGTGACTTGTGGGGTCAACTTTATCATCTTTTGTTTCCCACCCCGGGAGGACTCTCCTCTTCCTGTTTGTTTACCACCTTTTTCTCTTGATCTCACCAATGTCTACAAACAACATTCATTCAGACTTTGTTAGTATCCAGAAAAACAATGCAACTCACAGTTGCAGAAAAAATGTTGTAGACAGTTTTAAACTTGCTGAGTGCGAACCGCACAAAATGCAGTACGGCTGCAAAGAGGCCATTGTGGACCGCACAAAATCCATTGCGGTCCACACAAAGGTGGGGTTCAGACTACCAACTCTCTGAAACTATGCACCGCGGACGACACAAAATGGCACCGCAGTCCGCATTGAGGCACCGCGGACCACACAAAATAAAATGCAGTCGTGGTCCTCACTTATCAAAATGTAGAACATAGTTCACCATGGTCCGCACTAAATGGTATTGCAGACCGCACAGGGGCACTGCGGACCGCACAAATTCCACCGCGGTCTGCACTGAGCACCCAGTAGCAGCACCAACCTAGGGTTCATGATTTGTTCAATTTTAGTCCACTTTGTTCACCTATTGAAGAGTCCCTAAGTGCTGGTTCAGTCATTTAAATACCTAATCCTAATTAACACAGTATTTTAACTACCCTAAGCTACAAATCGAAGGGAAAACGGGAAGGGAAGAAGAAGAACTAAGAAAAAAAAATAATTCAAAGAAAATACATAAATTAAACAACTAAAAGAAGTTAATGTTACTAGAGATGAGATGAAATGTTGAGTAATGAACTTGAGCAGTTAATTTTGTGCAGATTAAAGAGATGAACATTGTATTTTTGTGTTCTGAGCGTGAAAAGTTCAAAAAGATCAAAAGGAGGGCCTCGGTTCCTATTTATAGAAAAATGTCCTAGGGCCCAGCTTACCTACCCACCGCGGACCGCACAAAATGGCACTGCGGTCCACATTGCTAAAAACCATAGGGCTCAGACAAGTCAACCATTGCGGTCTGCATAAAGTGCAATGCGGCCGCAGTGGACCATTGAGGACCGCACAAAATGCAATGCGATCGCGGTGGTAAACTTCAGAGAACCCCAACTTTTTCAAATCACCAGTGCTGTCCGCATTGATTTCTTGCCCCCGCACTGAGGTCTTTGCGGCCGCACAAAATTGCAGTGCGGTTCGCATTGACAACTTCAGAGAGTGGTTATTTTTCTAACTTTTTTCATGCACTGCATCAACACAATCCAACAGCATCTCACAACCAGTCAGTCCAAAAATAAATCCTACACTACAATGAAAATCAAAGAAAAACACATGGGTTGCCTCCCAAGAAGCGCCTGATTTAACGTCGTGGCACGACGCAGGTTACAATTAAATCATTTGAGATGAAAAAGTGCCACCACGTGGCTATCATCAATTTTTCCCATGTAGTGCTTGACCATGTGCCCATTCACTCTGAAAACTTCCCCATTTTTGTTCTTCAAATCAAGTGCACCAAACGGGGTCACAAACACAACTTCAAAAGGTCCACTCCATTTTGACTTAAGTTTTCCCGGAAACACACGTAACCGAGATTTGAATAAGAGAACAAAATCACCCACTTTGAACTCCTTGCAACGCGCATATTTATCATTAAGGTATTTCATCTTGTCCTTGTACAAGGACGAACTGGAGTAGGCATGGAATCGGAATTCATCAAGTTTATTAAGCTGCTCCACACGAAGATTTGTTGCCACATCTCATTCGAGATTTAACTTTCTCAAAGCCCACATGGCTTTGTGCTCTAACTCAACCGGTAGATGGCAAGCTTTCCCAAATACCAACCGATATGGAGACATACCAATCGGAGTCTTGTAAGCAGTCCTATAAGCCCATAGAGCATCATCCAACTTCTTTGACCAATAGGTCCTATTTGCATTGACCTTCTTTGACAATATACTCTTGATTTCCCTATTTGAGACTTCAACTTGGCCACTTGCTTGAGGATGATAGGGAGTAGAAACTTTGTGATTGACACCATACTTTGCAAGCAAAGTGTCAAAAGCTCTATTGCAAAAATGAGACCCCCCATCACTTATGATTGCACGAGGAGTGCCAAACCTTATAAAAATACTCTTCTTGAGTAATGCAACAACACTCCGGGCCTCATTGTTGGGTAAAGCCACGTCTTCAACCCACTTTGAAACATAGTCCACCGCCACAAGAATGTATGTGTTCCCACAAGAACTAATAAATGGACCCATAAAATCAATGCCCCATACATAAAAAATATCAACTCCAAGAATGGCATTGAGAGGCATCTCATCTTTCTTTGAAACTCCCCCTATCTTTGACATTCGTCATGCCTCTTCACAAGTTCACTTGCATCTTTGTACAAAGTTGGCCAATAAAACCCACAACTAAGAACTTTGGAAGCCGTCCTCGCCCTGCCATGATGGCCACCATAGGGAGAGGAATGACAAGCCTCCAAGATACTCAATTTCTATTCCTCCGGGACACACCTTCGTATCACACCATCCGTGCAAATTTTGAACAAGTATGGCTCATCCCAATAGAAATCCAAACTATCCCGTTTGAGCTTCTTCCTTTGGTTAGAAGAGAGCTTACATGGGATTATACCAGTCATAAGGAAATTAGAAACATTAGCAAACCATGGCATACCACTCACCAACACTGAAAGGAGCTATTCATCGGGAAATGATTCATTGATCTCTAGGCCATCACAAGGCCTCCCCTTCTCCTCCAAGTAGTACAAGTGGTCCGCCACTTGGTTTTCACTACCCTTCCAGTCCATAATCTCCAAATCAAACTCTCGAAGTAATAAGACCCATAGCATCAGTCTAGATTTGGAATTCTTCTTCATCATCAAGTTTCAGAGTACGACATGATTGGTATGGACTATGACCTTGGCACCCATAAGATACGCCGAAATTTTTCCGTTGCGAACACAATAGCCAAAAGTTCTTTCTCGGTCACCGTGTAGTTCACTTAATCATCATTCATTGTCTTGCTCGTATAGTACACCAGATGAAACATTTTGTTCACTCTTTGACCAAAACCGTCCCAACCGCAACATCGCTCGCATCACATATGAGCTCAAAGGGCAAGCTCCAATTAGGTGCGGTAATGATAGGAGTGGTGGTCAACTTATGCTTGAGAAGTTTAAAGGCTTGCATACATCTCTCATCCAACACAAACTTGGCATCCTTTTCCAATAGCTTGCACAAGGGGTTCACTACCTTCGAAAAGTCTTTGATAAATCTATGGTAGAACCCCGCATGCCCAAAAAAACTTCTAACTCCCTTGACAGAGGTAGGGGAGGGAGCCTTGAAATCACATCAATTTTTGCTTTATCGGGAGCCTTGAAATCACATCAATTTTTGCTTTATATACCTCAATACCGTGCTTTGAAATTCTATGCCCAAGAACTATGTCCTCCTCCACCATGAAGTGGCATTTCTCCCAATTAAGAACAAGATTGTTTTCTTCACAACGGGCCAAAACTCTATCAAGATTTTTCAAACACTCATCAAATGAATCACCCATAATACTGAAGTCATCCCTGAACACCTCCAAAATGTCTTCCACCATATCGGTGAAAATGGCCATCATACACCGTTGAAATGTAGCTGGTGCATTACACAACCTAAAAGGCATCCGAGAAAAGGCAAAGGTGCCATATGGACAAGTGAATGTGGTATTCTCCTGATCTTCCGGAGCAAACAAGATTTGGTTGTACCCAGAATACCCATCCAAGAAACAGTAGAAGGCACGCCCAACAAGTCGGTCTAATATTTGGTCAAGAAAAGGCAATGGAAAGTGATCCTTGTGGGTCACTTTATTCAAATTGTGGTAGTCCATGCATACCCTCCAACCGGTGACGGTTCTGGTAGGAATCAACTCATTTTGTGAATTTGCAACCATGATCATTCCACCCTTCTTCGGTACACATTGTACCGGTGAAGTCCAAGAGCTATCAGGGATGGGGTACACAACCCCGACATCCAAACACTTGATCACCTCCTTTTTTACAACTTCTTCCATTGCCTCGTTCAACCTCCTTTAATATTCCAAGGAGGGCTTTGCATCATCTTCCAGAATAATCTTGTGTATACAGAATGCGGGGCTTATCCCCCGGATATCAGCTAGAGTCCATCCAATTACCTTTTACCGCTTTTGAAGCACCGCCAATGTGGCATCAACCTGCATGTTAGTAATACAAGAGGAAAGAATAACTGGCAAAGTAGAACTAGGGCCTAAGAACTCATACCTGATGTGTGGAGGCAACGGCTTCAACTCCAACACCGGAGGTTCCTCAATTGAAGGTTTTGTTGGTGGAGTCTTCCAATTCTCAAGGTCTAATAATCGTTTTCTAGGCTCATAAGAGTAAGAGCTCATCCCATGTAAAGCATTCACACACTCCACTCGGCCCTCATTATCATTGACATCAAGATTCAACAATACGGCCTTCAGAGGGTTCTCTACATTGATCATTGCACTATCATCAACTATCACTGCCATGATAAGGTCCACAAAAGAGCACACCTCAAAACTGTTGGGCTGCTTTATTGACTTGCATACATGAAAGACCACTTTTTCATCACTCACCCACAAGGTGAGTTCCCCTACTTCTACATCAACTAAGGCCTTCCTAGTAGAAAGGAAAGGTCTCCCCAATATGATTGGAACTTCATAATCCACCTCACAATCCAAGATCACAAAATCAGCTGGCAAGATAAATTTGTCTACTTGGACAAGCACATCATCAATAATACCCAATGGTCTCTTCATCGTTCTATCTGCCATTTGCAATCTCATGGAAGTCGGCCTCGGTTGTCCAATACTCAAAGTCTTGAAAACTAAGTAGGGAATCAAATTGATACATGCCCCCAAATCACATAGAGCCTTAGCAAATTCTGCACTCCCAATGGTGCAAGGAATGGTGAAAGCACCGGGATATTTAAGTTTCGGGGCCATTGAATGCACTATTGCACTAACTTGGTGGGTCATCTTTATAATTTCACAATCCATGGGTCGTTTATTTGTCACCAAATCCTTCATGAATTTAGCATAGCCTGGCATTTGTTCAAGAGCCTCCACCAAAGGTACATTAATGGATAAGTTCTTCATCATATTAATGGAATGGTTGGGAAGTTGCTCAAGTCAATCCAATGCCTTCCCTCTAAGTGAGAATGGGAAGAGTCTCAACCAAAGTGCATCCTCGAATACATTAGTTTGCTTGCTCTCCCAACAGGTATCCACGAACCCCTTAAGATGTTTGTAAGCATTTTGATTGGCAGCGCCCGTGAAATACCCAAGCTGCTCTAGCAATGTCAGCATCACATTGGTAATTTGAAAATTGTCTGCCTGAATCCGGGGTGGGACAATTGCACTTGCATAGCCTTGGTTTGGAAGCACTCGAGGAGCCACTCTTAGAAGTGGCAGGGGAGGGTCTGGAATATTATCATTGGCATGACGGCCTCTCATTTGTCCTTGAGGCACAATAGGGACCTCATCTTCAACATTACCATCTACTTCCTCCCTCGGCGGAAGATCTCCAAGAGGTGCATTGTTTAAGTTTGCTGCCATTTAGTACCTGAAGTTGTGACACACATAAATTAGTAACAAAGAAGGAAAGAAGAACACTACACAAAACTATTTAGATAGATAGCCAAAACCGTTAGCTCCCTGGCAACAGCGCCAAAAAGTGATCTAGGACAACGTTGTACTACTATTGAGTAGCAAGAGGGGTCGAAGCAGCTTTTACCCGAGAAGGTCGGGATCGATTTCCATAGGGAGCTAGATATTGGACTTGAGTTTCTATCTAAAGTGGAGTTGTGTATTTGTTCCTAATTGTACTTTTAAACATTTTTGGGTTTGATATTAATCCTAATTTTATAATACTACATGTGAGCACGTGATTTTTGTTTTTGCGCGATAGTTGCTCCAAAAGAATAAAATTGGTCCTGCTGTACAATTTTTGGATTTTTTTTGTGCGGCACTTTGTTGATTTATTTGTGACTTTGGCCTATTTTTATTTATTTACTTTATTAAAACAAAATTAAAAAAAATGTGTACGTGTCATGCATAATCTGAACCGTAACATGGTTTAAATAGAAAGGCATAAACAGACATCTTTGTCCGTGATTTTGTTTTGTTTGATTTTACTTATTTTGAAATATTTTAGTGTGTGTGCGAATAATTGTATTGAGTGTGTATTTAATTTTTGATTTTTTGTTTAGTTTTGTTTTTAAAATAAATAAGGAAAAGAAATAAAAAATAAAAAATAAAAAGAAAAGAAAAGGTCCCTTTCTTCTTCCGGACTTGGGCCAATTTTAACAAAATTGGCCCAAACAAACAGCCCAAAACCCAGGCCTGCCCGGTCCAGACCACCTGATACCCAGGACATCCAAACGATGACGTTTTAGTCCAGTGTGATCTGGGCCGTTGATCTCAGATTTATCAATGGCCAAGATCACTTCCCCACAACCCACTGAGGAACCCGACCCGTTTACACCCGGACCGAACCCAAACCCTCAACACTTGAAACGACACCGTTCCACTTAACCACCAGATCCAGACCGTAGATCTAAATTGATCTAACGATCGAGATCCGTCCACCCACTAACTATATAAGTTCATAATCGTACCCTACCCCCTATCCAATACCCCAGCCTCGTCGTCTTCACCCAAACCCACAAACCCTAGAGCCGCCCCTGTACCCTTCACCATGAAAAACCGGCGGCATGAACGCCGGTGACCTCGCCCTGAACACCATAGAACCCCCTCACCACCCTGAACATAGACCTGTTAACCGTTTAGTTCGAATCACCCTCCAGGTCAAGATTCGAGTCAAAACTCGATCTACACCAACCAACCCCAGCTTCACACCAGACACTCCCCAGACCCCCCTCGTGACCAAACCATACTTGGTTTGGTCCGAATCTGACCAGGGAAGCCTGAATCCCGGATCCGAGTTTTGGAAATTTTTGTAGTTCTTCGTCACTGGTTCATACCAGTTCAACCGAAGAGATTAAGGTCTAATGGACTTTAATCAAAGTGTTTCTCATCTGAGAAACTCTTCAATTAAAGTCCATTCAGCCTTAAGAAAGGTCTGTCCAAATCCAAGTCAAGGTTTTGATTTTTCAAAGATTTGAGGTGAGTCTTGTTTTCTTTTCTTTATTTTTGTTTTAGTCCGTGTAATTTGTTTTTAAAAAAAAGTCTGTTCATATTTGTTTTAATTTTACCAACTTCTGTTTGTCCACTTTGCCTGAACCACTGTGTTTGTTTGAACCCCTCCTATTCTGATAAGACATGTGTATTGGTTGTATTCCAAATTTGTACTGACTAGTTGACTCCTCGAGTGCATTTCTGCTTAGTCAGTATAATTCGAACCATGTATCGATACTGTTTAAATATCTGATTTTTGGCTACGATTGAGTATGTTAATGCTAATATAGTCGAGTCGACATGTGTCGTCAATTAGTTTCAGCTATCCGAACAATAACAAATCGACTTACTTCTGCTAAGCATGTGTTGAGTCAATTAAGAACCAGTTTTTGTTTACTTATGGCTGTTTGAATTGATCAGTAATGTAAAAAGGATTAATTGTGTTTAAATTCTGAATTGGAAGGCATGTGCACTCGTGCACAGCATGTGCATTGGTGCACCTCATGTGCTTTGTGCACAGCCTGTGGCCTGCATAAAGGTCTTTGTTTAATTTTAAAATGGTTTGACAGCATATGCTGTCAACATATTCTACTGCCCATACTTGCTTTTAGTTAAATAAAATGGAAAAGTTAAATCTGCCAGGGAATGATGGGGTTTTTATACCTAATTAACTAAAGTGGAACTGAAAATGGAAGGCACATGGGAGGGTACTGTGATATTCTAAAACAGGCTGTTAAAAGGGGTGGTGTTGAGGCTTATAAAAGGGGACTGGACCTGGAGAGCTGAAGAAAAAAAAAGAGAATTAGAGGAAGAGGAGAGAAGGAGGAGACCCAGAGGATTAGAGTTTAGAGGACCTGAAGAGCTGAAAGAAAATATACACACACAGTGAGGAGTTTTGAGAGAGTTTGAAATACATCCAAAGGGATACAGAAAGTAATAGACAGAATTAGAGGGGGAAAAGAAAATAGACAGATTGTGAGGAATTTCTGAAAGAGAGAGCTGAAACACAAATAGATACACAGAGGGGGATAGAGACTAAACCTTAAGAGCTGAAAAAGAAAAATACAAACACAGATAGAGAGAGGTTAAGGGATAGAAGGTGTACAATCAACAATCAGAAACTGTTTCCTCCTATTATTGTTTGGGTTTCAGCTGTTCAATTTGTTCAAAATCAATTCTGATTCTTTGAAGTTCCAGTTGTGTCTACTAGTCGAGTGTTTTCATTGGTTTACTACTGGTTTGGTCTGTCCGGAGTCCTGATTCTACTCCACTGGGTGTTGCTGTCATTTGGCTACTGTTTTCTATTGGCCATAGTTGCATCTCTGCACTCGAGCCTGTTCTTGCTGTATTGTTTTGTCTGTTGCTATCCTGCCCTGCTGCTGCTGCTATCTTGTTTCCTGCTGTTGCTGATTTTCCCTATCTTCTTCCTCTTCCCTTTGGCATTTTCAGCTGTTTCCAGGTACACATCTCAAGTCTCACATTGGTGTAGCTGAATGTAACATTGAAAAAGCATGAATAGAAAGATTTGAAGGAGTTATAATCACCTGTTTACTGACTGCCTTTTCATAAATGTTGTTAAGTTTATGTAAATTGTAGTTTATAGCTGATAGGGAATACATTGTTAAGCTTGTACTATGTTGATTTGAACTGTGGTGTTCGATTCGTTTAGTGGCATACAGAATGAAAACAGAACTCTTGGAATGTGAAATTATTTAATGTGATTGTTAAAATTAAATTCACTCTTTCAGCATGTATTGAATAAGTAAGGGCAAATGGCTATTAAACCTAGCCAAATATAATGTGGTTTTGAACTGCCCGGTTTTTCGATTTCTTTAGGCCTTTATAGGATTAGTTTTGAATGTTATCGGGGGTATTCTTCAATAAGGAATTCTATTAACCCTGTTCAAGCAAGTTAATCTAATTTTGACCTAAAGATGTTTGTTCGGATTAAGTGTTGTATTTCATTAGACTAAGCGGATTTCTTCTGTCAAACTAAAGCAATTTTCCATTGAAGTGTAGTGTTTTCCCTACTTTGTAAATAATTAATCAGAAATTGATAAGAATCCGGATTAGGCAAAAGCATATAGTTAAATTAGCATGTTCTTTTTTCTTTTAGTTTTAGGGACAAACGTAATAGAAATGTAGCCACTGTAGGATTCCCTTCTAAAATAATGAGACGAGCCTCGCCAAATAAAAATGCAAATTGCGGGGCCCTCAACAACTAATCATAATATTTAGAATTCAGGCTAGGCCGTTTAGTGAATCTCATGGCCTTCTCAAAAAAATAATAACGCGTTAGACTCTTTAGGCGCGGCTTAATTAAATCATATTCTTAAAATTGGGTGCACATTGATGTGACCCAAATCCAAGTCTCAACGGAGTCAAAATGTGTTAACAACTACGGGTGCATTGATTGTGACGTGGTTCGAGATGCATTTTCACGACGTTGCAATCCTACAAAAATAAATGATAATAATAAAAGTGGTTTAAACTTAATAAAAGCACATAAGTCACAACATGTATTTAAATCAGATATTTAGCCATTATAACAATTTAAGCGACCGTGCTAGAACCACGGGATTCGAGGGTGCCTAACACCTTCCCTCGGGTCAACAGTATTCCTTACTTAGAATTTCTGGTTCGCAGACTTCATTTGGAAAAGTCTAAAATTTCCTCGATTTGGGATTCAAGATAAACCGGTGACTTGGGACACCAAAAGCCAAACCTTTCCCAAGTGGCGACTCTGAATTTAAATAAATAATCCCATTTCGAATATTGTCACTTAAATTGGAAAAACTCCGCTCGTGCATTTAACCCTTCGGGGCGAGCGCGCAAAAAGGAGGTGTGACAGCTCTGGCGACTCCGCTGGGGATTATTAACCCAGAACCACTGGTTCAGGGTTCAAGAATTCGAGCTTAGAATAATTGTTATATTTGGCTTTATTATCTAATCTTTATTACATGTTTTTGCATAACATGCTAAATGTTGTCTTTTACCGCTTTGATATTATCTGAACTGTATATAAACTGTGCCGGAACCTTTCTCTTCTTACCTCCGGGGAGAAGCTCGTTGGTCGAGACTCCCTATTCTGTTAGTGTCAATACCTGAAATAAGAAAGAGGTTGGACAAGTTACAAAGCCGGACGATCTCGCGGGTCCCCGGTACGTAGCCCCCTCCTCGACTCGAGTGGTCCGCTCGGGTACACAGTCTAGAACAAATACCAAGGTTTAAGCCTAGTATAACGAAACTTCATGCCGGATCCCTAGTAGGAACGTTTATTTGCATCATGTTGCATTTGACTTAGGGGGCTCAACACAGGGGTTGGGTCCGTCTAGGACAGGCAACCTGAATTGAAAAGACCACCCTGCTGCATCCTATTTGTTTTGCGCATTTATTTGCTTCGGTTCCGCATGCTGACCGGTTTCTAAAAAAAAAGAGGAAAATAGCAGCGTAGCGAGATAATTACTTATTTTGGAAAAATAAAACCAATGTTCAAGTATTGTCAAGACCTCACCGGAATTTTTCTAAAAAAAAAAAGAATAAAAACAAAATTTGTCTTCTTAGTTTGAATTATTAAAAAAAAAGGTATAAAAAAAAAATCTTTCACTTTCAAAATCAAAAAAAGAAAGGTATTTATTTTAGAAGTAAAAAGGATGGAAAACTCATAATTCAAAAAAAATATGTTGTTTCTTTTGTAGTACCCTTTTTATAAATTCAGACTGATAGTCCAAATATTGCAAAAAATATATTTTTCTTTAGTCTTTATCTTTCTTCAAAAATAATAAAAATACTTATTTTTGATTTCTAGGTTTATTTAATTTTCTCTATTCACGGTATGCCCGAACTACGCCGGTTTGATTCTCACCGGATGTGAGATACGTAGGCAACCCTCGTCGGGTTCAACCCCCATTTTTTTTGTTGCTAAAATAGCCAAAATCAAAAAAAAAAGAGTCGTAAATAAATCGGGTGACGCTGTTTTGTCATAAATAGCCGAATGTTCCCGAAAGGGACGCCGGAAGGCTGACTTTGTATAAACAGCCACCTTTGGGTCTTGTTTAGCATTTTTTAGACCCAAACAGCCTTGAAATCTTCATCCCCGAAGTGTTTAAAGGCCGTGTTCAAACTTGATCCCCTTTGTAAAAATATGTTTAAGTCAGTCATTTTTTGTTAAAATCACCTTAATAAATGTGCAGGATGAGCACGATGCAAAATGAACATTTTTCAATAATGACCAAAATCCCTGTCAAGTTACGGCTATGGTGGAATGATCTAGGTGTTGAAGGACAAAACGAGGTGAAGAAATATCTGAAAGGTCTTGTGGGTTTGTTGGAAATCCAGCCCCGGGGAGATGTCATAAGAGCTTTGGTTACCTATTGGGACCCAGCGCACAATGTTTTCCATTTCTCTGATTTTGAACTCACCCCGACTTTGGAGGAAATGGCCGGATACATCGGGAATACTGAGCTTCCTTTGAAGGAAAAATACTTGGTCGCCCCGAGAGTCGTCACGGTACATCGGTTCCTAGATTCATTGAAGATACCTAGAACAGTCCACAACCCGGATCTAGCAGCCGGATTTTGTACTCCATCCTTCATATATGATAGGTACGGTCATGAGGGGGGATTCAATAATCCGATCAACAAACTATGCAGCAAAGGAGTTCGTCAAAGGTGGGACGAGCACAGACAGGTAGCGTTCATGATAGTGTTCCTGGGTCTTCTGGTATTTCCAAGGAAAGATGGAAACATTGATTTGAAGATATCTGGGGTCGTCAGCACTTTACTCACGCAAAGTGACAGTACTCTCGCGCCAATGGTGGTATCTGACATCTTTCGAGCTCTCACAGCTTGTAAAGCTGGGGGAAATTTCTTCGAAGGTTGTAACTTGCTCCTACAGATATGGATGACCGAGCACCTCTGCCATCATTCCGAGATTTTGAGCCATGGTTCCCCGGAAAAGACCTGCATAGAAGAATCTTACACGAGAACCAAAGAGATCAGTTTGCCCAAAGGAGTCCTGGCATGGACCTCGTTCTTTCAAGCTCTTACAGCCAGCCAAATACAATGGACGTTGGGATGGTTGCCTGTTGATGAAATCCTATATATGTCTGCAGCTAAAACTCATTTCTTGCTGATGGGGCTTAAGAGCATTCAACCTTACGCACCCTGCCGAGTTTTGAGACAGTTCGGAAGATGCCAGACAGTACCTCATGAGGAAGATCTTAGCGCTCAAGCAGTTGAGATAAGTCCTAACGGACAATTCCCAGAAGCAAAGATTCGCCAAATCTGGAATGAGAGTCAACACTTGAAATCAGATACTTGCGTGCGGGATCGAGCCAAAGGGGAAACGGCACCAGGTTACCTCGCATGGTATAGAAGGGAACTCGAGCATGAAAGGCCAGCTAAGAGACCCCACATCCGGAATTTCACCGAGTCATCGCAAAGGCATTGGGATTGGTTAGCAAAGGAAAGAGGCTATTGTGCCGAAATCAGCAAGTTAAAGCAACAAGTAAAAGGCATGAAATACGAGCACAACGTGCAAATTGCCACCGATCTGGGAGAGCAGAACAGGTTAATTCAAGAAAATGAAAAGCTCAGAGCCCAGATCAAACAGATAAGGTTGGATGCAGACAAACAACCAAAGCGTCGATCAGACGAGCACCTGATCAAAAGGCTAAAAAGCGAGATCAAAGAATGGCAAGATGGTTTGGAGAAGTCTGAAGATGTCATAGCAGAGCTCAAAGCGCAGTGGGATACAAGAGCAGATAAGCATCGCAGATACCTGAATCAATTGGAAAGCGACCACGAGAAGACTGTCGCTAAGATAAAGAAAGAGATGGTTGCACTTGAGATCAAAGCAGTTAATCAGGCCAAGGATTTCCAAATTGAGAGCAGATACTGGTACGACTCAATAGCCCAGATGAAGTTGGAAGTACGGCGATTGAAGCATCAGCATATACAGGATACTCAAGTATTCGAGATATGTAGCGATCAGATAAAACGCCTACTCATAGAAAGGAAGCGAACCATGGATAGGATCAAGGCCATTGCCCATGCCATCACCAGACGATGTCTACGATGTGAGAACATGTCCAGCGTTACCGTCCTCTCGGCAGTAATGGGTTATGTCAAGCAGACTATGCATGAGCTGGAGCAACTTGAGAGGGATCTCACACCTAGGACCGCGGCAAGGCCGAACGATGCCCCGCGGACACCAATTTTCAAAACCATAATGCACTCATAGTTCAAGCCTGTATCTTAGCATCTTCTGCCTGTTTTTCCATCAGGGTGATTTTTAGTCTATTTTTGAGTCTAGGTTTATTTTCAAAGTATGCTTTTTCTTTTGCAAAATGTAGTTTGTAATAGACTGTTTCAACAATAAAGAGTTTGTTTCTTTTACGCTCATTTGTGTATTTCGAACTACGTAATGATCTGATTCACGTAGGCATCGTGATACGTAAGCAATCCTCATCGGATCCGGTCACATTTCTTTTACTGCAAAATAAAAAAACATAAAAGAAAAACAAAAGAGAAAAAGAAAAGAAAGAAAAAAAACTAATTAAAAAAAAGAACTAATAAAAAACGCCGGAATGACGCATGCTCTCGCAGCAAACATATGGTGATCCACTTAACTGAATAGGTGCATCATGCCCAACGTAAGATTAACTATCTGTTATTTGCTGCAAATTAACCGTGTGTTTGTCATTGAGCATCCCAGAGTTTTTTGAAAAGACGGTTGGTTTGGTGAAAGTCTGGCCTCGCACTCATACTTCACGAGGTCAAAGAGAAGTGTTCAACTACCTATGGTTAGGGCCAGAAGCAGTACTCACACTTACTTCACCAGGTCGAAAGGAAGTGTGGAAATGTCTTCAGAAATTCCATTACAAACGATCCCTGTTTCTGAGGAGAGCTCAATCTCAGCCGTCCTCACACCTGAATCTGCAACTGCGGAGGAAAATAGAATCCTACGGCTCCGCATGTTGGAAATGCTGGATGACTGGAACAATGGGAAAGAGCCGCCAAGTGTCATCCCCGGATTCCCTGAATTATTCTCCAGGTCAAGTGGGACTTCTAATGTCCCCATAAATTACCCTGCTACCCCATTTGGGTACCTAGCCACCTCCGCTTTCTCTGCCGGATCACCTTCTGAGCCTCATCCCCGAATGTCGGCCACTGATGCAAGCATGAACATCTTTACTGCATCGCCTTGCCCAGTTACGGTACAGCCTGCCACGTACAAGCCAAGCTTTGACTCATCCTCTTTTACATTGCAAGCACCATCGTTCTCAATGGAACCAACTAGGTTCGCTACCAGTACTAATCCTCTACCGCCTCAGTGCGAGCTCGCACCAGGACAGGATCAGAACCCCAGAGTTGTAGAACAAAATGAGATTGCCAAGAGAATGAGAAGCCTTGAACAAAGTTGGAAGAATATGCAAGGATTGAGCGGACAAAAGAGCGTCTCTTACGCCGACCTGTGCATGTTCCCTCACGTGTACCTGCCGACGGGTTTCAAGACCCCCAAGTTCGAGAAATACGATGGGCACGGTGACCCCATTGCACATCTTAAGAAATACTGCAACCAATTACGGGGAGCCGGCGGAA
Organism: Nicotiana tabacum; assembly: GCF_000715075.1. Taxonomy (NCBI): domain Eukaryota; kingdom Viridiplantae; phylum Streptophyta; class Magnoliopsida; order Solanales; family Solanaceae; genus Nicotiana; species Nicotiana tabacum. Next base: position 213,089,387 of record NC_134085.1, read on the forward strand.
AAGAAGAACTGCTGATGGCGTATTTTGGGGAAAGTCTAGTAGGGATAGCTTCGGAATGGTATATGGATCAGGAAATATCCCGATGGAATATATGGGATGATCTCGCCAGAGATTTTGTTAAACAATTCCAGTATAACATCGACATTGCGCCAGACCGAAACTCTCTGTCGAATTTGAAGAAGAAGCCTTCGGAAAGCTTTAGAGAGTATGCTATTAAGTGGCGTGAACAGGCGTCGAGAGTGAAGCCTCCCATGGATGAAGTGGAAATGGTCACTACCTTTCTTCAGGCTCAAGAGTCTGACTATTTCCAAAACATGATGTCAGCCATGGGTAAACCATTCGCGGAAGCGATCAAGATTGGAGAGATGGTGGAAAATGGTTTGAAAACAGGTCGGATTCTGAGTCAAGCAGCCATAAGGGCAACCTCCCAGGCCATCCAAAGCGGGTCCGGAGGAACGACAAGAGGGAAGAAGAAGGAAGAAACGGCTATGGCAGCCTCTGAAGCAAGGGAGTATCGTCATCCCAGGCCCCATTTTTCGGAAAGGGCCCCACAACACTACTACCCCCACTCAAATGTGGCATATGCTCATCAACCTTATATGGTCATGAATGCCCAACCTTATAACCATCCCCCACAACAGGCCAACCGAGGCCCAGCTCCACTTCCCAGAAATCAGCCTCCTTACCGCAACCACTATAACCCACAACCCCCGCAGAATAACTACCGCCCCCAGGAGCCACCTCGACGACGGACTTTCACACTCATCGGTGAACAATACTCTACTTTGTTCCCTAAGCTAGTCCAGTTGGGTTTCTTGCAACCAATTCCCTAAACAAGGCAAAACCCAACATCGCCTTCTTACAAAGCCGGAGTCAGATGCGCTTATCATTCAGGAGCCGAGGGACATGATACAAACGACTGCTGGTCATTGAAAAGAGTGGTTGAAAATTTGATAAAGCAGGGGAAAATAGTGCTAAGGGACGAAGAGATCCCAAATGTGACTAACAATCCATTTCCCGCTCTCAATAATGGGCCGCTGATCGGAATGATTTGCGAAGACAAAGAGTTCGACCCTGCTTTGAAAGCTATAATTGCCATTGTCGACACAGGGAAGAGGCCTGAAATAGACTAGAAACCAGAAAAGGGGGAGGAGGCCAAGGCTATAAAGAGCAAGCCTGAAAAGAAAGTGGAAAAGAAAGTGGTACCAGCCAAGGGTGGAGTTCTTTACGTACCACGAGGTCGAGCTGAGAAGGAGCAGAACTTCGGGATCAAAAAGACAAAACCTATGTACGTGCCAAAAGGGGCCTATGTGGCCCGGGGGACGATTCAACCACCTCGGCTGAATGAGCCAGTGGTTATCGGACGCGTGCCACAAAAGCCAATGACCAACCCGTCCACAGTGCCGTGGAATTATCAAAAGACTTTGGTAATGTACAAAGGTAAAGAGGTCATGGGAGAACTTCCAGAAAATACTTTCATTGGAGGGTACTCAAATACCCAAGAACTGAACAACGCCACACAAAGGCGCTTCCCTCCAAAGGAGCCCGTGAGTGTTGAAGAAGCGGAAGTGTTCTTCCAACAGATGAAGATGCCGGATTACGAAGTGATAGATCAGCTGCGCAAGCACCCTGAGCAAGTATCCATGCTGTCATTATTAATGAGGTCAACCGAGCATCAAAAGATCCTGCTGAAAACCCTGAATGAAGCATATGTACCAGTCGAAACCTCGGTGGAGCAACTAGAGCGGATGACAGAGAGATTCTTCGTCGTCAACCAAACCTCTTTCAGCAAGAATGATTTACCCCCGGAAGGAGCAGCACACAACAAGGCTTTGCATTTAACGGTCAAATACGAGGACTACTATGTCAAGCGGGTAATGTTGGATGGAGGCTCAGGCGTTGACATTTGCCCACTCTCCACGCTGCAAAGAATGGAAATTGAGACCGAAAGAATCCGACCCAACAACGTCTGCGTGAGAGCTTTCGACGGCATCAAGAGAGATACCATGGGAGAAATAGACCTGCTGCTGGTCATAGGACCAGTCGAATTTCGAGTGACCTTCCAGGTGATCGACATGGACACATCCTACAATTTTCTCCTTGGCAGACCTTGGATCCATGCGGCAGGAGCCGTGCCTTCCACTCTTCACCAGATGGTGAAGTTCGAGTACGAAGACCAAGAGATCGTGGTTCATGGGGAAGACGAACATGCCATTTATCGGGACCCATCCATCCCGTATCTTGAACCGAGAGAAGGGAGCGAACATACGGTCTATCAAGCTTTCGAGGTTGTACTGGCAGAGCAGCACGAAGAGGGAATACCTTGCCCCCAGCCTTTCTTGTCTAACGCCTCGGTCATGGTGGCCAAAGAGATGATCCGGCACGGATTTAGGCCAGGGAAGGGACTTGGACGAACCCTTCAGGGAATAACAGAACCCATTACTTTGCCAGTCATCAAGAAACCTTTTGGACTAGGTTTCAAACCTACTCCAGCAGACGAAAAATGGGCAAAGAAAAGGAGAGATAAGGGCTGGAAGTTGCCTCAACCACTGCCGGATTTATATGCAACTTTCATTAGGCCAAAGTATGTTGAAGAAGATGATGAGGTCTTCACAGCTGAGGAAATCGAGGAAATATGTGGGGCGATGAGAGAAATGCTCTACGAGGTCCACATGGTTTAACCAGGTGAAGGCACAAGCACTGCTGAGATGTTGTACATGGGACCGAACGCCCAACTTCAAAACTGGGAGGCCACGCCATTCCCGACTAGACGGAAGTCCGGGTAGACCTGTCCTGCCACCTTTCCTGTATCACAAGTTATCTCCGGGACATAACTTGAACGTTTTCTTCTTTTCAATTGATGTTTTGAATTCCTAGTTGTAAACATTGATGTCTTCCAATTTTCCAAAGAAAATATACAAAAAAAATCATCATTGCTTTCCTATTCTTTCTTTTGTTCTGATTTTTATTACTTTTCCTTTTATCTTCCTTTTCAGTCCTAATAATGCGGCTTTAAATATGACATGCTTGCGGACTTTACGCCCAGATCACAATGAGTTATTTAACTGCGAATTAACGAACCCGGAACCAGAATATGATGCGGAAGAGGCTTTTAGGGAAATAAACCGAGAGTTGGAATATTTCGAGAATAAACCTAAGCCAAATCTGAATGACACTGAACCGGTAAATTTAGGAACCCCGGAAGAAATCCGGGAGACCAAGATAAGCATTCACACAGACAAGAAAACGCGAGAGGCGATAATTCAACTTCTTTTTGAATTCAAAGACGTGTTTGCTTGGTCATATGATGACATGCCGGGACTAGGTGTTGATCTGGTGGTTCATAAATTGCCGATTCATCCTGATTGTCCTCCAGTCCAACAAAAGCAACGAAAGTTCAAAACTGAGGTCAGTGACAAGATTAAAGAGGAAATCACCAAGCAGCTGAAAACAGGAGTGATCCGGGTAGTCCAATATACAACATGGTTGGCAAATGTGGTTCCAGTACCAAAAAAGGACGGGAAAACTCGGGTATGTGTAGATTACTGAGACCTGAACAGAGCAAGTCCTAAAGATAATTTCCCACTGCCCAACATCCACATCCTCGTTGATAATTGCGCCAAGCACGAGATACAGTCTTTTGTAGATTGTTATGCCGGGTATCATCAGGTACTGATGGATGAAGAGGACGCCGAGAAAACTGCCTTCACCACGCCTTGGGGCACCTACTGCTACCGAGTTATGCCGTTTGGTTTGAAGAATGCGGGGGCTACTTACATGAGGGCCATGACTGCCATTTTCCATGACATGATGCATCAGGAAATAGAGGTGTACGTGGACGACGTGATAGTCAAGTCCAGGACGCAGGATAATCACATCCAAGACTTGAGGAAATTCTTCGAGAGGCTAAGAAAGTATGACTTGAAGTTAAACCCAGCCAAATGCGCTTTCGGAGTTCCGTCGGGCAAACTTTTGGGCTTCATTGTAAGCAGGAGAGGTATCGAGCTAGATCCAACTAAGATAAAAGCCATCAGAGATCTGCCTCCCCCGAGAACAAAGAAAGACGTGATGAGTCTGTTGGGCAGGTTGAATTACATCAGTCGGTTCATCGCCCAGCTGACAAGCACGTGTGAGCCCATATTCAAGTTGTTAAGAAAAGATGTGGCGATTAAGTGGACAACTGAGTGTCAAGAAGCCTTTGATAAAGTCAAAGAATACCTTTCGAATCCCCCGGTCTTGGTCCCTCCAGAACCGGGAAGGCCACTTTTCTTGTATCTGACAGTCTTAGAGAACTCTTTCGGTTGCGTCCTCGGGCAACACGACGTAACCGGAAAGAAGGAGCAGGCAATCTACTACTTGAGCAAGAAATTCACCGGCTACGAGGCCAAATACACACTGTTGGAAAGAACATGTTGCGCTCTCACATGGGTTGCTCAAAAGCTGAGACATTATCTCCAAGCCCACACTACATTCCTCATAAGCAGGTTGGATCCTTTGAAGTATATATTTCAGAAACCAATGCCTACTGGGAGACTGGCTAAATGGCAAATCTTGCTTACGGAATTCGACATAGTTTATGTCACTCGCACGGCAATGAAAGCCCAGGCGTTAGCAGATCATTTGGCCGAAAATCCGGTCGATGAGGAATACCAGCCATTGGATACCTACTTCCTAGATGAAGAAGTAAACACCGTAGAAGTGATCTCGGAGGAAGCTCATGTTTGGAAGATGTTCTTTGACGGAGCTGTGAACGCCAAGGGTGTAGGGATTGGGGCAATTTTGATCTCGCCTTCCGGTCAGCATTATCCCGCCACGGCTAGACTTCATTTCTTTTGCACAAATAATACAGCTGAGTACGAAGCCTGCATTATGGGCATGCATATGGCAATCGATCAGGATATCGCAAACTTATTGATTATGGGAGATTCTGACCTGATCATCCGGCAAGCTCAAGGCGAGTGGGAAACTCGGGATGTCAAACTTATCCCACACCGACAACATGTGGAGGACCTTAGCAAGCGCTTTACCTCAATAGATTTCCGGTATATTCCGAGGTGTCACAATGAACTGGCAGATGCACTTGCTACTTTGGCTTCAATATTACCCTATCCGGGCAACGCCCACGTCGATCCTTTGGAAATCCAAATCAAGGAAAGACACGGTTACTGTAGTGTAATCGAGGCGGGATCAAATACGCAGCCTTGGTACCATGACATCAAGAAATTCCTGAAGACACAAGAATACCCCGAGCACGCTAATGGAGATCAAAAAAGGACCATTAGGCGACATGCAAGTGGTTTCTTTCTGAGCGGCGAATTGTTGTATAAGAGGAGCCCGGACCTCAATCTCCTAAGATGTGTCAATATCGAGGAAGCGAGAAAGATCATGCACGAAGTACACGCAGGTGTGTGCGGACCTCACATGAACGGGTATGTTTTAGCGAAGAAAATCCTTAGAGCAGGTTATTACTGGATGACCATGGAAAAGGATTGCTTTAGCTTCGTTCGGAAGTGTCATCAGTGTCAGGTGCACGGTAATTTGATTCATGCACCTCCCACGGAACTGCATCCCATGTCCGCACCTTGGCCATTTGTCGCTTGGGGCATGGACGTCATTGGACCAATTGAACCAAAGGCTTCGAATGGACACAGGTTTATACTGGTTGCCATCGATTACTTCACAAAATGGGTAGAAGCTGTCACTCTCAAGTCGGTCACTAAGAAAGCTGTGGTGGATTTTGTACACTCAAATCTTATCTGTCGCTTCGGTATTCCTGTGACTATCATTACAGATAACGCAGCGAACTTGAACAGTCACTTGATAGGAGATGTATGCGAGCAATTCAAGATAACGCATAGGAATTCCACTCCTTATCGGCCAAAAGCCAATGGTGCCGTGGAAGCGGCAAACAAAAACATCAAGAAGATTTTGAGGAAGACTATCCAAAGTTCCCGACAGTGGCATGAGCAGTTACCATTTGCACTATTAGGGTACCACACTACGGTACGTACATCGGTGGGAGCGACTCCTTATCTTTTGGTTTATGGGACCGAGGCTGTAATACCGGCAGAAGTAGAAATTCCTTCGCTTCGAATCATTGTCGAAGCAGAAATCGAGGACAGCGAGTGGGTCAAGTCTCGGTTAGAGCAATTGACGTTGATCGACGAAAAGTGAATGGCAGCTGTTTGTCACGGACAGTTATACCAACGAAGGATGGCCCGCGCTTACAACAAGAAAGTCTGACCCCGGAATTTCGAAGTAGGTCAGCTGGTACTGAGGCGTATTCTGCCGCATCATGAAGAAGCAAAAGGAAAGTTTGCCCCAAATTGGAAAGGCCCATACATCGTAAGGAAGATACTGCCGCGAGGAGCATTGTACTTAGGTGATATCGAAGGAAATGACCCCGACACAGCAGTAAATGCAGATGCAGTCAAGAGGTACTACGTCTAAATCATACTCCGGTGGTCCCGACACGTTTGAAAATAGCGAAGGTTTTGTCCCCCACTACTCTCCGAACACTACCCAATTCTCTCCACCAACTTTTGAGCCAATTACAAAACAAAAACAAACAAAAAAAAAGCAAAAACAAAACATTGATTGAGGCCTGAACTACGTTTGACTTGATTCCGAAAGGATACGTAGGCAGCCTCTCCCTGAGGTTCAGTCACACCAACAATAAAATCCCATCCACCTTGAAATTGAAACCGGGGCACATCGAGCAGTTGAGAAGTTAGTATCACTACCTCTCTTTACCAAGCACAAGCCTTCAGATCAATTACCAAATATGGTGGGAACCATTAAGCGTCACAAATGGAGACCAGCAACACTCTGAATTGAGAGAGATAAAATGAGAGAGTCTCGGCGGTGAAAACCTTCGGGCACCACGAGGCGACGGGAGTAGAGAAACCAAAATGAGAGAGCTTGTTTAGTAAAAACTCGCAAAGAGTGCTATCAAGCGATGACAGGAAGAGAAATGAGAGAGGTCAGCCAGCGAAAACCCGCAAATGGCGCCGTTGGCCGAAAAAGAATGACGCCACCCCAAGAAAGTTTCAGCAGAGTGCCCCCAGTTTGGAATCACAGATCCGTTCTGGTTCAGGAAAACGCAAGTTCTTAGAAGATCAGATGTCCAGTCCAAAGAGCATGTCATGTCATTTAAAGCCAGCGTTATCTTCCTCAGATAAGTCTTCCTCGTCCCGAAAAGGGTGTTCCTTTTCTGATTTGTTTTCCCCTTTCTTTGTTTCTTTTCGAATCCCTTTTGCATTTTAACCCCGAGTTCAGGACACACCGGAAAGGACATGTGGCATGGTTTGTTTGCACGGAATCCCGTCTCATGAAGGAAAGCGCCTCATCTCGTTTGGCATGATTGCCCAAGCATGATGAATCATGATGTTTGATGGCGTTTCAGAGTAAAGAGGAAAGAGAGAAATCTTGAAATCTTCCCCAGCAAGTCCGCCCTCGGACAAACCCCCACAAAGTCTCCCTCTGTACAAATCCCCACAGAGTCTCCCCTTTTGAACAATCTCCCGCAGGGTCTCCCCCAAAAAATATATAAAAAAAAAATCCCCAGCACATCCCCAGCGAGTCCTTGTATAAATATTCCCCAACAAGCTTACTCCAACGAACCCTAGAAAGCCCGCTTTGAAACAAATCCCCAGCATGTCCCCAGTTAGTCCCTTTGTAAATATTCCCCCCATAGAGCTTCCTTTTGTACAAGTCCCCATAGAACACCTCCAATAAAATCCCCGTTGAGAACCTTCGATCAAAACGGGACAAAAGAAAAAAAGGGCCTTACGAGGCAAATCATCGCAGAATCTGGAAATACAAGCCTGAACAGCCTAGAAGGGTTTCGCCATTCGAATCAAATCAATGGCGGAACTTCACAACAGAGATAAAGACGCAAGAAAGCAACTGGGAACGATCAAGGTCACCAAACCGACCGTCATTTCCGAACTAACAAACGATTCTTTGTTTGAAAGGTTGAAACAGGTCTAATCCAAGACAACCGTGCAAGAAGCAGGTGTCGCCCAAAGAAGAAGGTACACGGGTACAGGAAGTACTTCGGCAATGATGAATTCACTCGAAAGGTAAGTTTCCACGAAACTCCCTTTTATCTTCTATTAAAACAAGAAAACTCAAAAAAAATAGATCGTGTAGTATTCTCGAGCCTTATCCCCAGCCAGTCAGCATTAGGGTTTTAAACCCTAAACTAAATTTTTCTTTTAGTCAGCATTAGGGTTTTAAACCCTAAACTGAACTTTTTCCTTTTCAGTCAGCATTAGGGTTTTAAACCCTAAACTGAATTTTCCTTTTAGCCAGCATTAGGGTTTTAAACCCTAAACTGAGCTTTTTCCATGCAGTCAGCATTAGGGTTTTAAACCCTAAACTGAATTTTCCTTTTAGCCAGCATTAGGGTTTTAAACCCTAAACTGAGCTTCTTCATGCAATCAGCATTAAGGTTTTAAAACCCTAAACTGAATTTTTCTTTCAGCCAGCATTAGAGCTTTAAACTCTAAACTGAGCTTTTCCATGCAATCAGCATTAGGGTTTAAACCCTAAACTGAGTTTTCCTTTTAGTCAGCATTAGGGTTTCAAACCCTAAACTGAACTTTTTCCTTTCAGCCAGCATTAGAGTTTTAAACTCTAAACTGAGCTTTTTCATGCAATCAGCATTAGGGTTTTAAACCCTAAACTGAATTTTCCTTTTAGTCATCATTAGAGTTTTAAACTCTAAACTGAGCTTTTTCCATGCAATCAGCATTAGGGTTTTAAACCCTAAACTGAATTTTCCTTTCAGCCAGCATTAGAGTTTTAAACTCTAAACTGAGCTTTTCCATGCAATCAGCATTAGGGTTTTAAACCCTAAACTGAATATTCCTTTCAGCCAGCATTAGAGTTTTAAACTCTAAACTGAGCTTTTCCATGCAATCAGCATTAGGGTTTTAAACCCTAAACTGAGTTTTCCTTTTAGTCAGCATTAGGGTTTCAAACCCTAAACTGAACTTTTTCCTTTCAGCCAGCATTAGAGTTTTAAACTCTAAACTGAGCTTTTTCATGCAATCAGCATTAGGGTTTTAAACCCTAAACTGAATTTTCCTTTTAGTCATCATTAGGGTTTTAAACTCTAAACTGAGTTTTTTCATGCAATCAGCATTAGGGTTTTAAACCCTAAACTGAATTTTCCTTTCAGCCAGCATTAGAGTTTTAAACTCTAAACTAAGCTTTTCCATGCAATCAGCATTAGGGTTTTAAACCCTAAACTGAATTTTCCTTTCAGCCAGCATTAGAGTTTTAAACTCTAAACTGAGCTTTTCCTTTTAGTCAGCATTAGGGTTTTAAACCCTAAACTGAACTTTTTCCTTTCAGCCAGCATTAGAGTTTTAAACTCTAAACTGAGCTTTTCCATGCAATCAGCATTAGGGTTTTAAACCCTAAACTGAATTTTCCTTTCAGCCAGCATTAGAGTTTTAAACTCTAAACTGAGCTTTTCCATGCAGTCAGCATTAGGGTTTTAAACCCTAAACTGAATTTTTCCTTTCAGCCAGCATTAGGGTTTTAAACCCTAAACTGAGTTTTTTCATGCAATCAGCATTAGGGTTTTAAACCCTAAACTGAATTTTCCTTTCAGCCAGCATTAGAGTTTTAAACTCTAAACTGAGCTTCTCCATGCAGTCAGCATTAGGGTTTTAAACCCTAAACTGAATTTTCCTTTCAGCCAGCATTAGGGTTTTAAACCCTAAACTGCGTTTTTTCATGCAATCAGCATTAGGGTTTTAAACCCTAAACTGAATTTTCCTTTCAGCCAGCATTAGAGTTTTAAACTCTAAACTGAGCTTCTCCATGCAGTCAGCATTAGGGTTTTAAACCATAAACTGAATTTTCCTTTCAGCCAGCATTAGGGTTTTAAACCCTAAACTGATCTTTTTTTCCATGCAGTCAGCATTAGGGTTTTAAAATTGAGCTTTTTCCATGCAATCAGCATTAGGGTTTTAAACCCTAAACTGAACTTTTCCTTTCAGCCGGCATTAGGGTTTTAAACCCTAAACTGAGCTTTTTCATGCAATCAGCATTAGGGTTTTAAAACCCTAAGCTGAATTTTCCCTTTAGTCAGCATTAGGGTTTTAAACCCTAAACTGAATTCTTCCTTTGTTCGGCATTAAGGTTTTAAACCCTGAACTGAACCTTTCCCAGCTAGTCGGTATTAGGGCTCCAACCCTGAACTGAGCATGCATGTCCTCTTTCATTAATTTTATGAACTTCTTGGTGAATAATTAACGAAATTTTCCTAGTGAAACTGGGGCAGAAAATTTCGTTCGTTTGTTTTCTTCCGCAGGTCTGACCTCGAGCCACATGGATCGAAATGACCCACGAGATGAATCCCAGTTCGGAATCAAAGAAGAAAAAAAGAAAAAAAAAGAGAAGATGTCCCGAGATATCGGAGTAAATGCAAGGAGGATTGACTCCAACGTTTGATTAAGGGCCTAAACCCTGCCAATCGCGGCTCACTCAGTATCCCAAAGGTTAAACAAGTCGCCGCAACGCGCGAGCATCAAGATTCAGATCGGAGTCTACAAGCAGAATCAGCTAAAGACCCAAGATCACGTCATCAAAGAATCACAGATAGGAATCTTGTAACTAGCAGTTGACATGCATATAAGTAGTTAGTTCAGTCTCCAATTTTCATTTGGTTGTAATAAGACGGTCAGTGACGTAGCAGTGACAACAGCAGTAGCAGCAAGCATTGCAGTCCCATGATAGTCCCAGCTACCAAAACTTCTCGAACTACATTGACCTGATTCATGTTTAGCCCAAGATATGTAGGAAATCTTTGAAGCAAGATTCGGTCAGATCTTTCAAAAAAAACATGCTTCATACGGAGTGGCCCATAGGCAAAAAATCGCTCATCCACGCTCACTTTATCTTTGCACGGAAACTCTTTGTGTTTCCGAACAAAGAGGGGCAGCTGTGAGCACGTGATTTTTGTTTTTGCGCGACAGTCGCTCCAAAAGAATAAAATTGGTCCTGCTGTACAATTTTTGGATTTTTTTTGTGCGGCACTTTGTTGATTTATTTGTGACTTTGGCCTATTTTTATTTATTTACTTTATTAAAACAAAATTAAAAATAAATGTGTACGTGTCATGCATAATCTGAACCGTAACATGGTTTAAATAGAAAGGCATAAACAGGCATCTTTGTCCGTGATTTTGTTTTGTTTGATTTTACTTATTTTGAAATATTTTAGTGTGTGTGCGAATAATTGTATTGAGTGTGTATTTAATTTTTGATTTTTTGTTTAGTTTTGTTTTTAAAATAAATAAGGAAAAGAAATAAAAAATAAAAAAAGAAAAGGTCCCTTTCTTCTTCCGGACTTGGGCCAATTTTAACAAAATTGGCCCAAACAAACAGCCCAAAACCCAGGCCTGCCCGGTCCAGACCACCTGATACCCAGGACGTCCAAACGACGACGTTTTAGTCCAGTGTGATCTGGGCCGTTGATCTCAGATTGATCAACGGCCAAGATCACTTCCCCACAACCCACTGAGGAACCCGACCCGTTTACACCCGGACCGAACCCAAACCCTCAACACTTGAAACGACACCGTTCCACTTAACCACCAGATCCAGACCGTAGATCTAAATTGATCTAACGATCGAGATCCGTCCACCCACTAACTATATAAGTTCATAATCGTACCCTACCCCCTATCCAATACCCCAGCCTCGTCGTCTTCACCCAAACCCACAAACCCTAGAGCCGCCCCTGTACCCTTCACCATGAAAAACCGGCGGCATGAACGCCGGTGACCTCGCCCTGAACACCATAGAACCCCCTCACCACCCTGAACATAGACCTGTTAACCGTTTAGTTCGAATCACCCTCCAGGTCCTCGAATCTTCTTTTGAAGATTCGAGTCAAAACTCTATCTACACCAACCAACCCCAGCTTCACACCAGACACTCCCCAGACCCCCCTCATGACCAAACCATACTTGGTTTGGTCCGAATCTGACCAGGGAAGCCTGAATCCCGGATCCGAGTTTTGGAAATTTTTGTAGTTCTTCGTCACTAGTTCATACCGGTTCAACCGAAGAGATTAAGGTCTAATGGACTTTAATCAAAGTGTTTCTCATCTGAGAAACACTTCGATTAAAGTCCATTCAGCCTTAAGAAAGGTCTGTCCAAATCCAAGTCAAGGTTTTGATTTTTTAAAGATTTGAGGTGAGTCTTGTTTTCTTTTCTTTATTTTTGTTTTAGTCCGTGTAATTTGTTTTTAAAAAAAAAGTCTGTTCATATTTGTTTTAATTTTACCAACTTCTGTTTGTCCACTTTGCCTGAACCACTATGTTTGTTTGAACCCCTCCTATTCTGATAAGACATGTGTATTGGTTGTATTCCAAATTTGTACTGACTAGTTGACTCCTCGAGTGCATTTCTGCTTAGTCAGTATAATTCGAACCATGTATCGATACTGTTTAAATATCTGATTTTTGGCTACGATTGAGTATGTTAATGCTAATATAGTCGAGTCGACATGTGTCGTCAATTAGTTTCAGCTATCCGAACAATAACAAATCGACTTACTTCTGCTAAGCATGTGTTGAGTCAATTAAGAACCAGTTTTTGTTTACTTATGGCTTTTTGAATTGATCAGTAATGTAAAAAGGATTGTTTGTGTTTAAATTCTGAATTGGAAGGCATGTGCACTCGTGCACAGCATGTGCATTGGTGCACCTCATGTGTTTTGTGCACAGCCTGTGGCCTGCATAAAGGTCTTTGTTTAATTTTAAAATGGTTTGACAGCATATGCTGTCAACATATTCTACTGCCCATACTTGCTTTTAGTTAAATAAAATGGAAAAGTTAAATCTGCCAGGGAATGATGGGGTTTTTATACCTAATTAACTAAAGTGGAACTGAAAATGGAAGGCACATGGGAGGGTACTGTGATATTCTAAAACAGGCTGTTAAAAGGGGTGGTGTTGAGGCTTATAAAAGGGGACTGGACCTGGAGAGCTGAAGAAAAAAAAAGAGAATTAGAGGAAGAGGAGAGAAGGAGGAGACCCAGAGGATTACAGTTTAGAGGACCTGAAGAGCTGAAAGAAAATATACACACACAGTGAGGAGTTTTGAGAGAGAGAGTTTGAAATACATCCAAAGGGATACAGACAGAAATAGACAGAATTAGAGGGGAAAAAGAAAATAGACAGACTGTGAGGAATTTCTGAAAGAGAGAGCTGAAATACAAATAGATACACAGAGGGGGATAGAGACTAAACCTTAAGAGCTGAAAAAGAAAAACACAAACACAGATAGAGAGAGGTTAAGGGATAGAAGGTGTACAATCAACAATCAGAAACTGTTTCCTCCTATTATTGTTTGGGTTTCAGCTGTTCAATTTGTTCAAAATCAATTCTGATTCTTTGAAGTTCCAGTTGTGTCTACTAGTCGAGTGTTTTCATTGGTTTACTACTGGTTTGGTCTGTCCGGAGTCCTGATTCTACTCCACTGGGTGTTGCTGTCATTTGGCTACTGTTTTCTATTGGCCATAGTTGCATCTCTGCACTCGAGCCTGTTCTTGCTGTATTGTTTTGTCTGTTGCTATCCTGCCCTGCTGCTGCTGCTATCTTGTTTCCTGCTGTTGCTGATTTTCCCTATCTTCTTCCTCTTCCCTTTGGCATTTTCAGCTGTTTCCAGGTACACATCTCAAGTCTCACATTGGTGTAGCTGAATGTAACATTGAAAAAGCATGAATAGAAAGATTTGAAGGAGTTATAATCACCCGTTTACTGACTGCCTTTTCATAAATGTTGTTAAGTTTATGTAAATTGTAGTTTATAGCTGATAGGGAATACATTGTTAAGCTTGTACTATGTTGATTTGAACTGTGGTGTTCGATCCGTTTAGTGGCATACAGAATGTAAACAGAACTCTTGGAATGTGAAATTATTTAATGTGATTGTTAAAATTAAATTCACTCTTTCAGCATGTATTGAATAAGTAAGGGCAAATGGCTATTAAACCTAGCCAAATATAATGTGGTTTTGAACTGCCCGGTTTTTCGATTTCTTTAGGCCTTTATAGGATTAGTTTTGAATGTTATCGGGGGTATTCTTCAATAAGGAATTCTATTAACCCTGTTCAAGCAAGTTAATCTAATTTTGACCTAAAGATGTTTGTTCGGATTAAGTGTTGTATTTCATTAGACTAAGCGGATTTCTTCTGTCAAACTAAATCAATTTTCCATTGAAGTGTAGTGTTTTCCCTACTTTGTAAATAATTAATCAGAAATTGATAAGAATCCGGATTAGGCAAAAGCATATAGTTAAATTAGCATGTTCTTTTTTCTTTTAGTTTTAGGGACAAACGTAATAGAAATGTAGCCACTGTAGGATTCCCTTCTAAAATAATGAGACGAGTCTCGCCAAATAAAAATGCAAATTGCGGGGCCCTCAACAACTAATCATAATATTTAGAATTCAGGCTAGGCCGTTTAGTGAATCTCATGGCTTTCTCAAAAAAATAATAACGCGTTAGACTCTTTAGGCGCGGCTTAATTAAATCATATTCTTAAAATCGGGTACACATTGATGTGACCCAAATCCAAGTCTCAACGGAGTCAAAATGTGTTAACAACTACGGGTGCATTGATTGTGACGTGGTTCGAGATGCATTTTCACGACGTTGCAATCCTACAAAAATAAATGATAATAATAAAAGCGGTTTAAACTTAATAAAAGCACATAAGTCACAACATGTATTTAAATCAGATATTTAGCCATTATAACAATTTAAGCTACCGTACTAGAACCACGGGATTCGAGGGTGCCTAACACCTTCCCTCGGGTCAACAGAATTCCTTACTTAGAATTTCTGGTTCGCAGACTTCATTTGGAAAAGTCTAAAATTTCCTCGATTTGGGATTCAAGATAAACCGGTGACTTGGGACACCAAAAGCCAAACCTTTCCCAAGTGGCGACTCTGAATTTAAATAAATAATCTCATTTCGAATATTGTCACTTAAATTGGAAAAACTCCGCTCGCGCATTTAACCCTTCGGGGCCGGGCGCGCAAAAAGGAGGTGTGACACTACAATGCTAAATTAGGCTTAGTAAAGCTAAGATTAAACTATTGCGAGTTGTTCAAATAGATAAAAGGCACTAGGGTAGTAACTTTCTCCTACGTGGCTAATTGACGGATTCTTGAGTCTAAGGCTATATTATCATATTTGGGGAATATGATATAACCATTGCACGATTCTACTCACTCTACACCTCTCGGTGGTTCGAGTGATTTTGCCCGAATTGACTTTCTCAAGACCAATTAGGTATGCAAATTTGTGCAAGCAATCAAGGTTCAAGTCGGGTATTACTATCTCTATGTTTAACCCTTTAATTGGGGCTATCAATCCCTTGAATACGCCTCAATTCCTTATTGGACTAATTTCATGGACTTAGGCTCTCTTTCTCAAGAAGAGCCAAAATCCACTAGGCATAAACTAGTGTTTGCAACCACTAATTCCACATTAAAACCCTAAATTAGCCCAAATATCAAACACCCATAGACAATCAAGCATCAAACATAATACCCATCAATTACCCATACTAGGGTTGAGCCACAACCCTAGCTAATGGGTCTAGCTACTCATAATTAGAGAAGAAAACAAAGCAATAGATGAAGAAAAGCCCATAATAATTAATTTCTAAATAAAACTTGAAGATTCAATGATGAAACTAAGCTAAAATTACTCAAAATAGTAAAAAATGAGTTCACAAGCGCAGCTCTACATCCAAACTATCTGATGACCTAAAAATGGGAAAAGAAACTATTTATACTAGGCTGAAAATTCTGGACAAAAATACCCCTGCGAGGCTAGTGTGGACCGCACAAAATCGAGTGCGGTCGCACTAAGGATCTTGGCTTGATTAATCTTCTCTCTGAACTTGGGTTTTGCGGACCGCACAAAGTCGAGTGCGGCTGCAGTGACTTCTATTGTGGTCCGCACAAAAAAGACCACAGACCGCACTGGCCAGTTCCTCCAAAATGCCACCTCTCTGAACCTTGGCTCTGCGGACCGCACGAAATCGAGTGCGGCCGCAATGAACCCAATGCGGACCGCACAAAACCCTTTGCGGCCGCATTGCCTTGTGGCCTTAAAAGCATCCTCTCTGAACTTCATATTTGCGGACCACACAGAATGGTGTGCGGCCGCACAGACCCTGTTTGACTGAGCTTGATCTTGTCTTGGTACTTGTGCAAGTTTCACTCCTTTTTGAGCTAATTTTTGACACCTTGTCACCTTGTTGATTAAACCTGCAATCACGCACAACTTGTGAGCCTTTGGGACTATTTGTACATATTTTTAATGAAAACTTAAGCTAGAAGGAGTGTAAAATGCATCATAATCGAGAACTTTGCATATAACTTCTTTTCTCTCAAAGTCTGAAGCACTGTCCTCAGGTGCTGCTTGTGATCTTCCCGACTCTGGAAGTATACCAGAATATCATCAATAAAGACAATGATGAACGAGTCAAGATATGGCCGGAGCACACTGTACATCAAATGCATGAAAGTTGTTGGGGCATTGGTTAGCCCAAATGACATAACAAGGAACTCGTAATGACCATACCGAGTCCGGAAGGCAGTCTTCGAGATATCTGGCTCCCGAATCTTCAACTAATGGTAACATGAACGCAAGTCAATCTTAGAAAACACTCGTGCACCATATAATTGGTCAAACAGATCATCAATACGAAGCAAAGGATATAGGTTCTTCACTGTAACTTTGTTCAACCGGTGATAATCAATGCACATACGACTAATCCTTCAACTCCTTCAACTCAGGAGGAGCCATACGGTACAGAGGAATAGAAATGGGTTGAGTGCTCGCCAATAGATTAATGCCAAAATCAATATCCCTGTCTGGTGGCATACCCGGAAGATCAGCTGGAAACATTAGGGAAGTCCCATACTACTAGGACTGAATCAACTGTAAGGGTATCAACACTAACATCTCTCACACAGGCTAGATACACGTCACACCCTTTCTCAACCATTCGCTGAGCTTTAAGGAAAGAAATAACTCCGCTAGGAGTGTGATCTAAAGTACCCTTCCACTCTACTTGCAGTACACCTGGCATAGCCAGCATCACGGTTTTGGTGTGACAGTCAAGAATAGCATAATGGGGCGACAACCAGTCTATGCCCAAGATAAAATCAAAATCTACCATGCTGAGTAATAATAAATTGGCTCTCTTCTCGAAACCACTAAGAGGAACCCAACATGACTGATAAACACGGTCCACAATAAGAGAATCCCCCACAGGAGTAGAAACATAAAAAGGGGAACTCAAAGAATCCCAAGATATGCCCAAATACGGGGCAAAATAAGAAGACACATAAGAATAAGTGGAGCCTGGATCGAATAGAACCGATGCATCTCTATGAAAAACTAGGACAATACCTGTGATGATAGAATCGGAGGCAACAGCCTCGGTACGGGCAGGAAGAGCATTATATCTGGCATGGCCTCCCCCTCTAGGGCGACCTCTACCTCCCCAACCTCCACCTCTAGCTGGCTGAGCAGGTGGGGTAGCAACTGGTGTTGTGATAATAGCCTGGGAACTCTAGGGGCATGCTGTGAATGAGAAGTCTGTGGAGGTGCACCCCTCCTAAGTCTAGGGCAATCCCTCACCATATGGAGTGTGTCTCCACACTCAAAACAAGCTCTGGGAGGATGTGGCGGGTGTGATGGCTCAGGCCAGATCTACTGGAGAGACCACTGAAATCACCCCGCATAGGAGGCGCACTAGCTATTGGAGGTGCATAAAAGGCTCTTGAGGTCTAGGAGGAGCTGGAATACCACTGGCTGCTGGAAGAGCTGAATGAACAGGGCAACTCATATAACCCCTACCATGACGAACTACAGCTACAGCACGGGCACCAAAAAAATGGCCTAACTCTCGAGACCTCTTGGCCTCCTTTCCTTTCTATCCCGAGCATGCATACCCTCACTCTCTTAGCAATGCTCACCACCTACTAATAAGAAATATCCATCTCCAACTCACGAGCCATGCTAGACCTGATGCTGGGAATGAGACCCTCAATAAACCGGCGAACTCTCTCACGAACTATAGCAACCAAGGCTGGTGCATGCCTAGCCAAGTCAGTGAAACAGCCAACATACTCTGAAACAATCATAGTGCCCTGGCGCAAATGCTCAAACTCTATGCGCCATGCGTCCCTGAGGCTCTGAGGGACAAACTCTCTCAGGAACATATCTGAAAACTGAGTCCAAGTAGGGGATGTTGCCTCAGCTGGACTGTCCAACTCAAAAGTACGACACCACTGGTAGGCTGCTCGCTGAAGCTGAAAGGCAGTGAAAGAAACCTCACTCGATCCTGATATACCCATAGTGCAGAGGATACGGTAACATTCCTACAGAAATCCCAGGGCATCATCTGATGCTAAACCACTAAATACAAGAGTCTTATACTTCTTGAACCTCTCAAGTCTCCGTTTCTCATCCTCTGAAGTCGTTGCCATATCCTCTGGCTGAACTGGGGCCATAGGCAGTACCGGTATAACCTCTAAGATTTGATCAACTTGGACCCGCTGCTCAGGAGTGCGGCGGTGGGAGTCTGTGCTCTTCCCCCGGCCTGGGATGTGGCTGCAGTAAAGGGAATCAGCCATGCCTGAGCTAGAGTGGTGTACATGCTCACGAACTGTGCAAGAGTCTCCTGAAGAGTTGGAATAGTAGTAGTAGTAGTAGGTGTATCAGGTTCCTGGACTCCGGCTAGAGCTACTGGTGGCTCCTCGGTGGTAGCTCGCGCGGGTGCTTTGGCTGCACCACGGGCGCGTCCTTGGCCTCTACCCCGACCCCGACCTTTGACAGCTCTAGCAGGGGGCGCGGGTGCCTGGTCATCTCCGATAGCACATGTCCTCACCATCTGTGAGAGAATAGAAGACAAAAGTTTAGAATTGTGATATCAAGATCTCGCACAACAAGGAACTCAAATGAAGTGGAATTTTTCTAATAGTTACATAGCCTCTCATAGATAAGTACAAACATCTCTGTACCGATCCGCGAGACTCTAATAAACCGGCTTGTGATTCATGACTCCTATGAACCTAGAGCTTTGATACCAACTTGTCATGACCCATGTTCCCCCTCCATGAATTGTCATGACGGTACCTAGTCTCTACGACTAGGTAAGCCTAACAAGTGTGAAAAAAGAAAAGCAAAAGATAAAACTTGCCAAGAACTGCGGATAAAGCATAAATAAAACGTTTTAGATGCCGCTCGGTATATACAATGATAAAACCACAAGTTATTGAGAATCTCATGAAATCACAAGTTGTTGAATAACTACAAGTGTTCTAACTCCAGAATGTCTAAACAAAAGTAAATACATGAGAGTTAAAGCTAAAGGGAGAATAGAGAGGGACTCCTTGTTCTGCGGATGCGGCAGATATACCTCGAAGTCTCTGAAGATCGCCTCGCCTCACTGAGCCGAAGAATCTGGATCTACACATGAAAAACATGTGCAGGAAAGGGCATGAATACACCATAATGGTATCCAGTAAGTGCCAAGCCTAACCTCGGTCGAGTAGTGACGAGGAAGGTTAGGGCCCTACTGGTTATATAAATATATAAGTGAGGTAAAACAATATGGAATACGACAATATAATAAGAATATTAATAGTCTATAACGAATAAAATCATAGAAAAAATCTAATTCAATGCACAGAAATAGCAACAGGGAACTCCCAGGATATCGTCCCGTAGTCCCAAACCTAAATGTCCAGAAGATCTCCCGTGATATCATCCCGTAGTCCAAATCATAAATGTGCAAGAGGAACTTCCGGAATACCAAATCCGTAGTCCTAAAGTAAATATCCAGTACGGAGAATCTACCGGGTGTTGTCCCGTAGTCCCAATCATAAATGTGCAGGGAGATTTACCGGAATACCGATCCGTAGTACCAAAGTAAACAATCAGGGGGATCTCCCAGGATATCGTCCCGTAGTCCCAAAGTAAATACACAACCATCTCAGAAAAATATACAGTTCTATTCAAGAATTAGACAGGAATTTCTACTCTAACATGTTGCACAGAGTACAAGTAGGCAATTAAAGCACGAAAGACAATTAAGTCATGTTGGCATGCTTTTCCTAATCTAAACTAGAGGCTTCAAGTACATGTATTTGCTAAACTACAAGAAAATATGGTATTAGCTTAATGAAAAAAGGATTTTTCAACAATTAGCACGTGTACACACTCGTCACCTCACGTACATGGCACTCATATAACAACAATACCAAATCCTAGGGGGAGTTCCCCCACACAAGGTTAGGTAATCCACTTACCTCGAACCAGCTAAATCAACTCGAAATCACGTTCTTGCCATGAGTACCTGACTCCAAATGTCCCAAATCTATTCAAAATAGTTGCATAATATAAATATAACTTCAAGTAACTACAACTAATTAATTCGAAACTAACACGCAAAATTAAGAAAATCGCCCAAAAGGTCCCCCGTGCCCACGTCTCGGATTGGAGAAAATTTACAAATTCAAAACCCTCAATCACTCACGAACACACTCGAACAAAAATCACCAAAATCTGACGTTAAAATCCCACTCAAAACTCAAATTTTCAATTGGGGAAACCTTCTCTCACTTTCCAAACTTTTACCCCCAATTTCCTTAATTAGAAGAGGAAAACAATAATAGATTATAGTTGTAGGATCAAAATCAAGATAGAAAATGTTACCCAATGTTTCTCCTTCAAAAACCCTCGAGAAAACGCCTTCAACTGAGCTCCAAATCATTTTTCCAAGTTTTGAGTTCAAACGCTCGTTTTTTCCTTTTTCTGCCCAGCGATCCCGCTTTTGCGACCATGGGACCGCACCTGCGGTCCCGCTTCTGCGGCAAATGAACTGCACCTGTGACTTTTTATTAAACGGACCAATTCTGCACCAGCGACCTCTTACCCGTAGATGCGGTGCTGCTTTTGCAGTACCTGGGCCGCATCTGCGACCAATTTCAACATTGCCTCAGGCCGCACCTGCGGTCCTCATAGCGCTTCTGCGGTGCCGCACCTGCGGTCCTACACACGCAGGTGCGGTTATGACAGGTCTAGCCAACTTCAGATTTTCCTAAGTCCAATTCAACTTCCGTTAAGCACCCGAAACTCACCCGAGGCGTCCCGGACCTCAACCAAATATGCTGACCAATCCTAAAACATCATACGTACTTATTTCAACCCTCGAATCATATCAAACAACGCTAAAACCATAAATCACTCTCCAATCCAAGCCTTATGAACTAGAAATCTCAAGAATTCTACACCCGATGATAAAACCAACCAAACCAAGTCCGATTGACACCAAATTTTGCACACAAGTCACATTCAATACTACGGAGCTACTCCAACTCTTTGAATCGGATTCCGGCCCCGATAACAAAATTTCACTATCGAACCGAAAACTTCCAAATTTCAACTTTCGGCATTTCAAGCCTAAATAAGCTACGGACCTCCAAAACACAATCAAACATGCCCCTAAGCCCAAAATACCCAACGGAGCTAACGGAACCGACAGAATTCCATTTCGAGGCCGTCTTCATACTGCTCCAACTACGTTCCAAATTCTAAAGCTTAAGCTCTCATTGAGGGGCTAAGTGTCCCAAAAACACTCTGAAACTCACAACGAATCATTCCGGTAAATCAAAATAGCAGAAATAAATACAGGGGAAGCAGTTAATAGGAGATCGAGGCGTTAATTCTTAAAACGATCGGCCGGGTCGTTACATATAGATTTCACTGAATGCGAAAAAAGTAAAAAAATTAAAATTAATATACCAAATTTATGCGATGCTTAAAATGGATAATTTGGTTAGAACTGATGTCATTTCAAAAGAGGTTGATATTTTAAGTCATGATAGACGTGATTAGTCTATACATACGGGCTATTAAAGATGCAATTAATTTCGTATCATTGTTCGAGATTGCATAGTTTAAGGAGCCTGGCAAAATATTTATTGATGGCATTATTCTACAACATACAAAATGGCCAATTGAAGTTGAAAGGGTGTACACGACCAACCACAAAACAACTAGACAAATAGATTTTTTTAAAGTAAAGAAAAAAGATGTTGATGATATTTGAAGGAACTTATCATAGGTAAAGCCGAATCAATTACGTTCAATATTGAAAAGAATATGAAATTAACTAAGGATTGCACTCGTGATTTTATTGATGTTGCATATTTTAGAAACTTGATGAATATCTTAAGGTATTTGACCCCTACAAGCATTGATATTACTCATGGCATGCTTATGTTTGAAGATCTTAGTTTAAGGAAAGACATGCAGTGAAGAATTATTATAGGCTTAAACGTTCAGGCACCGGAACAAGCTCACTGATAGATTTCTGTCCACACTGCAGCAAGAGAGGGCACACAATGCAGAATTATTGTAGGCTTGAACATTCAGGCACCAAAACCATCTCTAATACCAAATACGAAAAACAAATTGTATCATTCTCTGGATGCTCTTTATATTTTTTCACACTTGTCTCCACTAATCTTACATATATAAAATAAGCTAGCAGTACTCATTTTTTCAATATTACCAACCTATTTTAATCTAAAACTTTAATTTGTAACTAGATATGAATTAAATAAACTTGTAAATACCAAATCCTAAATTTAGTTTCCTACTACAACTTTGAATTAGTTTTCTAATAGAAACTAAGACCAAACCATATTCTAATCAACATTACTTTAGAACTCAAAAATATAAAGCAAGAGTGCCAAACTTCACTTAATAAAACTATCAAAGTGGAGGTAGGAGGCGGAATGGATTCACACTTTGCTAGAAATAACATTATGTATATAAGGTTAAAAAAAAATTGCGCGCGCGCGACACACACACATATATATAATGAGATGGTGAGAATCAATTTGTGTTCGGCTAATAAATTTCAAAAGTACTTTTGAGCAGTAATTAGTATTTGGCCAAGCTTTTAAAAAGTACTTATAAGTGTATTTTTCTGAAAAATACTTTTCAATAAAATGCTTTTGGAGAAGTAACTTTTTGCTGTTTCACAAAGACTACTTATATTTCTACTCAAAAGCATTTTTTTCTTCTAAAAGCTTGCCACGCACCTTAACTTTGGAAAAAATTGCTACTGGTAAAAACATAATACTTTTGGCCCAAAAGAAACTTAGCCAAACTGGCTATAAATATGTTAAGTTCCAAAATATATTTTTGTGCATATAATAGAGCATTTTCATATATACACACTTTTGAAGTCACCATTGAAGTTATAGAATTGGACAAAAATTTACAAAGTGTACATACTCGAATCTCAAATAGTTCAATCTTTTCAATGCAACTTTAGAAATCAAATATGAAGTTCTTCAATCTTCCAAATGCAATTTCATAAATTTGAATCTAAGTAGTTCAATCTTCTTAGGCAACTTCATAAATAAAATCTGAAGTTTTTCTATCTTTCAAATGCAACTTTAAAAATTTCATTCTTGAGTAGTTCAATCTCTTCAGTGCAATTTCATATTTCGAATCTTAAGTTGTGAGACATAAACTTGTTCTTCGAATTTCAACAATCCAAGGCACGATTCAATGCCCAAATCTACTCCAAATGAGCTCAAATTTAAAATATAACTTTCAAATATCATAAAGAACAAATCCTAGTCGTCAAATTGTCAAAATAACGATAAATTTAACAAACTCATTTTGCAACTAAGAAAAAGAAACCTTAAGTAAAATTGTCAAGAAGAAGAAGAAGAAGAACCATCCTTAAGAAGAAGAAACCTTAAGAAACTTGGAGCTTTTGATAACCATCCTTCGTATAAGATCGAATCTTATACTCAATACTAGTCCTGCAAAGCCCGTGCTGAGCTCGGGCCCAAGATCAAGGCAATAAAGAGGGTGTTTGGCTCTTATAAGCTGATCAAACCAGCTTATAAGTTATTTTTGGTTTATCTACGCGTTTGGTAAAATTAAAAGTGCTTATAAGCCAAAATAAGTTATAAGTCATAATTTGGTCACCCCCAACTTATTATATTTCAGCTTATAAGCACTTTAAGTTAACCAAAGTTTTTACTTCTCTATCTCTAATATTATTTTGTAATTTCCGAAATACCCTTATAGAAATAAAACCCTAACCATCTTTCTGCCTTCATTCTTTGACCTTTTTCACGGACTTTTCTCGAAACCAACAACTCTACCATCAACCTCAAGAAACAATCAAGTTCTGAAGTACTTCCATACATCAAAGGCATGTGAAAGCTTTCTAGTTTAGAAACTCTTAATACGTTCATCTTCTTTATTTTAAAAGAATTGTTTGCAATGTATTATTAAAAGGAACCTGATAAATGTATAAGTTTTCGCATAGAACTGATATACTTGATGCATAATTTTTAGCAAAGTGCCAAACATATTAATTATTATATTATAGCTTATGAGTTTATTTTAGCTTCTCATAAATTAATTTAAACTCATAAAAAACTATCTTATCTAATTAAATTTGTATTAAGTAAAAAGAGAAATAAATTATTTTGTACTTGAATCAATTTGGTATCCAAAAACTTGTAAAAGTCACATTTTTATTAATATAAATAACTTTAAGGGCATTTAAGTCACTTTAGCAAAAAAACGTGCTTATCAGCATTTTTCTGCCAAATACTCAACAGCTTATTATCAGTTTCAGCACTTTTATCCAAACACATAACTACTTATTTTTTAAATAAGTTTCAGCACTTAAAAGTACTTTTTTAGGAGTTAATGTTTATCATCTACTTTATATCAGCTAAGCCAAACAGGCTCAAAGATAATAATAATAATAATAATAATAATAATAATGATAATAATAATAATAATAATAATAATAATAATAATAATAATAATAATAATAATAATAATAATAATAATAATAATAATAATAATTTATGTTACGTTTTTAGGCATAACGTTTTTAAGATCATCGCTTCTTAACTATTTATTATTCATTATATTATTTATGTTTTCTGATTATATCATCAGATAATTTATTAAAAGAGATATTTATAAGAAAACAAATGTGCTAAGGAATAATCATATATCAATGGGACAAAGGTAACTTGATATTTAGTAACATAATTTAAAGTATGCAAAATGATTCCAAATAGACTATAATCATAGATTAAAGAAGATATTTTAATATTTTATGAAATTGTGAGCATATAATTTTTATTTAGAGGTAAAAATAAAAAAGATATTTTAATTGATTATTTTGGTATTTGTTGATTAATTACTCATAATTTTATATGACTATAGTTTATTCCATAAAAAATATGGTGATTAAAGTCTAGGTTTAGATGAAATTCAGAAAAAATCCAAATTTATTAAAACAAAATCCAAGAATTAACTTAGTTTGTCATTAACTCATTAGTCCTTTATTTTTAAAAGAAAATTTCGCTACACAACCAATTAATGATTATATGATTTCTAACAAATTAAATTATTTTAAGAAAAAAATATATATATCTTTGTTTCAATAGCATGTGACCATCAGTCGTATTTAATAAATGTGAGATTACAAGTCGATCACTTGCTAAGCACCTCTCCCTTTTCTTTTGTTCTATCCCCATTTGATTAACCAAATTGGATAAAATATAAATATTTTTTTTATTTTCAATATTCTAATCTATTAATTTTAAAAAAATTAAAATTTATTTTCTATTGTTGTCACGACCCCAAATACCAATCGTGATGGCGCCTATCACATTACTAGGCAAGCCAACCCAAACAATTAGTCACAACCCTTTTTTCGTATAATAGCTATTTCTAACACAGGTTTTAAATACCAAATTTTCATTATAGTGTTTAAAGCAGCAAAATATATATGCGGAAGTCAAATAAACATGAAATTGCACAGCCCCAAATATTCAGTGTCACGAGTCTAGAGCCTCTACTACATAACTGACTGTCTGATACAACATAAGTCTAGAAAATGCGGAAAAGAACAAGATAGGAAGGAGAAAACAAGGTTGCGGACGCCATGCAGCTACCTTGCAATCTCCGTCAAACTCTGGATCAACTGAGGACCCTCACTCTGCCGCTCGGGCACCTGGATCTGCACACAAGGTGCAGGGAGTAATGTGAGTATGCCAACTCAGTAAGTAACTAAAGAAAATAATGTCTGAAAGCAGTGCCGAGCAGTCAAAAATCAAATAAATAATGCACAACATGATAACAGATCAAACTTCACAATTTAAAACCACCTTCGTCGAAAAATCATCAATTTTAGTTTAAATACTTGAAATCGTGTACTTAGCAATTTCTTACAACAGAGGCTTATTTTAAAAGAAGAGTGAAATTAGTGAAAATATCATAACTGGACCCCTCGGGCAAGGTATCACTCAAAATATGGCCTTTCGGGCAGCCTCTCAATCACTCGTGACTCAACTCTCATCACTCAGTACTCACTCTCAGCACTCATGCTCAATAATATTTCATAGTAATAGAAATCATAGTAACCGCTGCGGCATGCAGCCCGATCCGTAATTTATAGTCGACTATGCTCACTAGGGGTGTACAGACTCCGGAGGGGCTCCTACAGCCCAAACGTCATATCGCTGCGGCGCGTAGTCCGATCTAATACATATATTGCTGCGACATGCAACCCGATCCAGTATATATATATATATCGTTTCGGTGTGAAGCCCGATCCAATAAGTATCGCTGCGGCATGCAATCCGATCCATAACTCACGCATATATAAATATCCTCATCCTTAGGTTTTCAACCTCTCTCAGTCATTAACCTCACAGCCTCTCGGGCGCAATAGTAGAAATTAGGGAACTCGGTCCAAATAGTCCTCACATTTAGAAGTGGAGTGGTAAAACCAGTTTCAAACATTTTAAGTAGGTAAAACATGACTGAGGATATGCTTTTAACAAGTAAAGTGAGGAAAAACAGTAAAAATGCCCCTAAGGGTCTCAACAGGTCGACACAAGGCTCCAAACATGGCATACAACCCATAAAATAGTATAAATGACTAAAGTACGGAATAATATAAGATTTCAAATCAAATACGCGTCTTAATAGTCGCTACATATGGACCAAGTCACAATCTCTACCGGTGCACGCCCGCACGCTCGTCACCTAGCATGTGCGTTACCGCATTTATCAAAATAAGTCAAATATCAGGGTTTTGTACCCTCAATTCCAAATTTACAATGGTTACTTACCTCAAACCGGTGAAAATACTACTCTGCAATGCCCTTGCCCCTCGAATCAGCCTCCCTCGCATCGAATCTATCCAAAATTAGAATCGCGGCGTCAAAATATGCTAAGGGAATGAAGCCCAAGCGAAAACAATCAAATAATACCGAAAATCCCGAAATTGCCAAAACCCGACCCCCGGGCCCACATCTCAAAACTCAATAAAAATTACATCAACGGAATCCTTATCCTCCCACGAGTCCATACATACTAAGAACACTGAAATCGGAGTCCAAATGACCCCTCAAATTCTCATTTTAAAGTCTCTTAATCTCAAGCCCTAATTCCTCAATTTTAAGCTTAGATTCCATGATTTATTAGGTAGATTTCACATTAGAATCGAGTTTTAAGCCCAAAATTCTTACCTCCAACCGATTTCCTTTGAATCCCTCTTCAATCCCCTTCAAAAATCTCCAAACATGACCAACAATGGAAGAAATAAACCCCTAATTCCCAGACAAGACAACTATTTAAACCTACTGTCCAGACCTGAAATCATTCATCGCGATCGCGGGATACCCTTCACGATCGTGAAGCATAAATTCTCAGCACCCAAAATTAACCCTATGCGAATGCGTAAAAGCCCACGCGAACGCGATGCTCAGGCATCTTACACTACGCGATCGCAGACTGGCTACAGCGTTCGCAAAGTACAAACTCCAAGCCAAGACCCCTGTTCCACTTAACTCTACATGAACGCGTCTTTCTCCACGCGTTCGCGATTAACAATACCTCCACCTTATACGATCACATTCCCAGCTTCGTGAACGCACTAAGCAAACTGGACTGCCCCCACAACAGCTCTACGCGATTGCGAAGAGGAAAAACTCTGCAACAACTGAAACCAAAATCTGCAACTTTTCTTTAACTTAAAATGATCTGTTCAACCCTCCGAAACTCACCCGAGGCCCCCAGGACATCAACCAAAGGCACCAACATATCCCAAAACCTTATTCAAACTTGTACCAATCTTCAAAACACCTCAAACAACATCAAATCAACCAAAACACATCGGATTCAAGCCTAAGTTTCCAAAAATGAATTCCGCTTTTGATCAAAAACCCAACCGAACCATGTCCGAATGACCTGAAATTTTGCACACACATCCCAAATGACACAACAGAACTACTGCAACTCTCGCAATTCCATTCTGACCCCTATATCAAAATCTCAACTACCAACCGGAAATCGCCAAAAATCCACTTTCGCCAATTCAAGCCTAAGTCTACTCTGGACCTCCAAAACTCATTCCGATCATGCTCCTAAGTCCCAAATTACCTCCCGAAACTAACCGAACCATCAGAACTCACATTCGAGCCCTCTAACACATAAGTGAACATTCAGTTAACTTTTCCAACATAACCTTCCTCAAAAGAGACTAAGTGTCTCAAACCTTACCAAATCCTCTCCGAACTCTAACCAATCAACCCGATCACATGTAAAACCATTATATAAAGCAATAAGAAGCAGAAATGGGGGAAATAGAGCGGTAACTCATGAGACAACTAGCCGGGTCGTCACAATTGTATAATTTAGTTAAATCACTAAATCTAAATTATATATTCAAAATATTTTTTCTATTAAAAATAAGACCGAAGAGAAATTTAATTATAAGTTTAGAATTACTATAAAAATTTGATCGACAGAGTACTCTCCCAATATCAAATGAGTTCTTCAAGGTTCTTATTATTAGCATTTTAGATTTATTTTTGTGCATAATTATTCACCATCATTCACAACTTTCGAGCATTTTTGAAGGGCTCAAAGAATGATATATTTATCAAATTAAATATAGGAATCTAAGCCAAAAAAGAAATACGTAGGGGCAAAAAACTTATGGTGCATACGTCACCTGCAAAAAGTTAGGTTAAGGAGCTATGTATTACCAAAAAAGGTTTGAACGTATCTTGATTTATTGGAAACATATTTTAGTATATGAAGTAATAAATAACAAATACAAGGACATATTTGGAAGAGCAAACCCTTTTGGTTGGCAAGCTAACAAGATAGTTACAATGTAACTAAGGACTACAAAACTCTTTAAATGGTCTCTTATATATAGTAGTAATCTATTAACTTTAAATTTTTTATAACACCGCTCACAAAACTAGGTAACGTAAAAAATATAAAGGAGATTGGTTTTCCTAATTATTTTGCTCTTTTCTGGTAATAAAACAAAAGCAAACCCGATTTGGCAAGGCAATAATGTATACAAAGATACACGAACTGATGAACAAAACCATGTTTCCATTAGAGCCCTCTACTATCCACGAATCACAAGGGCCCATATGATTCTACTGCCAAAGAAAAGATGGGTTGCCAGCTTTCCTTTTTGGGCCCAACAAATAGTTAGTGAAAGCTATTATTATTCCAGTGCTTATCTATCCACATTTCTGGAAAAAGCAGATCTTTCAAACAAAGTTAACAGGAATATAGGGAAGGCCAATTAAGCAGGTCCGATTACTATGACTATGTTGTGGCTTTTATGTGACAACAGAGTCTACTTAGGGTTCAAACAAAAAGTTATTGCTTATAATGGAGGATGAAAAATGTGAAGAAATTTTCTTGATCATGGCAATTATGGTGAAATCATGATTAAGAGATTGTTTGTCTAGTCATTATACATGGAAAATATCTTATGTGACAAGTTCTACGCCGTCTATTTGCTGGACATTATATTTTTGTTTATTGTGGATGTTCCACAAAAATATAGACATTCTTCGTCCTAAATTGAACATTTCATTTTATGGAAAATATAGCCATTTTTGTTTATTGGGCTTTTTACCTAGCTATACTATAATAGAAACCTATTTACTACTTTTATTTAGACTCCTTATTAATTACTTTATATACCTGTATTTACTAGTTTTATACAAAATCTTTAAAAAAAAAAAAGAGGAAATGAAATATACATTAAATAGTGGGTATCAGTTACACAAAATATCCTACATTTAATATACCCAAAATCAATACTTATCCAAAATCCCTTCACCATAAGAAACCCACCCCAAAATCATCACCTCTCTTTGCAATTACCAAATCCCTTCACCGCAAGAGACCCATCCCAAAATCATCACCTCTGTTTGCAATTACCAAATTCCTTCACCGTAAGAGACACACCCCAAAATCGTGCTCTTGCAAACAATTGAGAATATAACTTGGAGTTTATATCTCAATTTTGAAGGAGATC
Organism: Nicotiana tabacum; assembly: GCF_000715075.1. NCBI lineage: Eukaryota > Viridiplantae > Streptophyta > Magnoliopsida > Solanales > Solanaceae > Nicotiana > Nicotiana tabacum. The sequence goes on from NC_134085.1 coordinate 213,119,865, forward strand.
GGTGAAGTTTAGAGTTGTTTTTAGGTAAAATTTCATATTGAAACTCGAAGAAAAAAAGTTTCTGAATTGTATCACGATTGTATTATAATTGCATCATATTTATTTCATAATTGTATGACAATTATATCAAAATTGTATTTGATTTGTATCTGATATAGCAATACCTAAAATAATACTTAATACAATTATAATACAATATTGTTTCAGAATTCATGTTTAGAGTTATGATTGAAACTTGAAGAAGATGAGGAAGATCAGAATTGTATCACGATTGTATCATAATTGTATTTGTATTATAATTATTGCAAAAATTGTATCACAAATGTATGATAATTGTATATGGTGATGAGAAATTGTAAGTTATGAGCTATTATTCTATTAAACAGCTGAAGCAAAGTTAGTAGCTTCTTGCTGAAGACGTGCAACTATTGAAGAGAGAGAGAGAGAAGAGGAGATTTGCGTATTGAAAAAATTAGGAAGCATGAAATAAGGAAAAGTGTGAAAAAAAGGAAAGGTTATAATTGAATCCCTTAATTAAAGACATTAATAATGGGATGAGAGATTTTTAAGGGAGGAATGTACACAATTTGTAAGAAAAACCTAGATACTTTTTGAAAACTACAAAACCTAGAGAAAATAAATTAATAAGTTCCTATCATAATATATATAGGAAAAACTCCCTTAAAATTTTGTGCAATCTGGGCTGGGTAGGCATAATATTCTGAGGTCCGGTCCATCTCCTCCGCACTTCCAGAAACTTTGCTTGACATGAATCAATACAACTTCTCACTTTGTCTCATGGGCTGGCCTACAGACTTTAGGCTTTGGATTACATGCAAGCAATTACTTAAATAGCGTGCATTGCTATCCACGTGCTAGTTCATATGTTCTTTAACCTTTCTATCATTTGGGATATAGCAACCGACAAAGCATAGGTTAACTGGACATATTATTTTCAACATGAATTATTTACATATATGAGGAAAAATATAAATTATATATGCACCTAAATAAGATCATTCCATTAAGCTCTATAGATGTTTGAATATTCGCTTAGTACTTAAACCTTCAATCACTCAGATTCATCGTTCGCATTTTCAAACCGACGAAGTATGAATTCACTAACTCAAAATCTTAAGTTTATCGTGAGCGGCGGGTGAACACAAAGGAATTTTAAGGCAAGGGAAGGACAAAGGAGGATACTTTCGTCCTTCAAAACGAATAGGGGAAATACCCAATTGGTCACAAGCAAGAGCTCAAGTGCAATTTGACATTCCAATTACAATGAAGATAATAGGATGGTACAAAGTCATGTCGGGGTTGGTGTATGGTCCTCTCAATATTGTAAATTGGGGCCTAACCCAAAAGAAGTGCTCATTTCGAAAGAATCTCAGTTTAAAGGACGAGATGTTGGATTGAATTGATGTTTATTTGGGCCTTCTAACAATTAGCCTCGTACAATTATTAATAGTATTGATGCAATCTGTCCAGTATCTTCTTATACACTTGAAAAACAAGTCTAGTCAAGACACGTGGCCCCTATTTGTATTTATTTATATATAAACAAAAAAGTTTTCTTCTCCTATCCCCACTCTTTTTTAACTTTTTGTTTTTGCATAATTAACAAGAGAAGAGGAGGACATTAAAGTTCAAGCATGTGAACTGTACACTTTGGGACAATTCTCTCAATAACTCAAAGAAACGTTTCAGAAATCAACAATATGAGTTAGTAACACTTTAAAATCAATTAATGTAAAAGAGTACTCCCTCCTGTCCATAATAAGTGACCATGTTACATTTGGTACACCCACTAAGGAAATATGAATTCCTAAAGAGAAAAAGATGTATTCACTAAATTAATTTTAATTAATTATTTCATTTGACACATTGGAATATGTAAATAACGGAAAATATTTAGAAAAAAATAAAATTAATTTCTTTTTTATTATGTAAATAAACACTTATTTTGAACCAAAAGAAAAATGTAAAATGGTCACTTATTATGAATAGGAAGGGATATCTAGGAGAGGTGAGTCCAAATTGCCTAAGATTTTCATCGTTAAGAACTGTTATTAAATGCCAAGAACTAGATTATCGAACTCAACCGTTACGATGTGATTCCGAAGTAAGCAGTTGAGTTATCATTATCAAAGCCAGCCTTCCTTCTGCCAAAATTATAAATTATTTATAAACCTTTCTCATTACGCGTTATGTTGTTTTCCTAAGTTTAGTCATTTTAACTAATTAACTCCTTTCAATATTATATGGCTTTAATGTTTCTAACATCCTTTAACAAAGACATTTAATAACCTTAACTTCTTGCTTTTCGAAACGGGATTTTTTTTTTTTAAGAAAACAATGCAAGAAAAAATGACTAGCATCTGAAACTGAAAGGAGTAAATAACAATAAATGGATTATATTATAAACAAAATTCATCACTTAGATACGAATTTATCCCTTCTTTTCCCTCTTGCTTGACCCCAGGTGGGGGCAGTGGCGGATCTACATGGTCATTTATGGGTGCTAAAACACCCATTATTTTTTACAAGATTTAATAAATTTGCACAAGTAATTATAAAAATATTTAAAATAATATTGAGTGAGCATTCATAACTATTTTCTTTTTAGTAATAAATGTGAAATTGTATTACCAGTCCATCAAACAAATTCAGATTTACAAAGAGAGAGCACTTTACCTGGTGATTCCAGGAAAAGCCTCAGTAAAAAACAAACAGATTAACTCATCGACGACATCCAATGTCTACACTACCAAAAAATGGGCCTATGGGAGCAGTTATTTTGGCAACGGTTTGTGAACCGTTGCCATAGAGCATATATAGTAACGGTTGCAACCGTTAAAATAGAATTTGGGTGGTATCAGCGCACTTTAGCCATCAAACCGTTGCAATTGTGACAAAAACTGTTGCTATAGGGATTTGCTTCGCAACAGGTTTTTAAACCATCCCAATAGACATATATGTGGCAACGGTTTTTGGAAAAAAAATTTTATGGGAACGGTTATTCATTCCCCCTCATTTTTTCCGCTGAACCAACTGACCTGTCATTTTTTATATTTTAATTAATTTTAATAATGTAAATATAATAAACGTTAACCCACCTCCAGCATGACTCATACAGTTGATACATCCAAACTCCCCTCTCTCTTTTCTTTTTGCTTTGGATTCAAGAATCCATCTCCTAAATCCTCTCTTGGCCGAATTTCTTCCAAATCTTTCAGATTTACTTTGTCACTTTCACTCTCTCTATATCTATGCAAATACCTCTTCATTGGACCACAATAATCATCAAACCCTAGAGTTCCCAAAGCCGAAAACGTGGCCGTCGTTCACCATTTTCTGTCGGTCTTTCCGGCACTTCTCCAAAGCTTCGCAGGTTACAAATCCAATGAACTCAGATACCCACTTCTTCAAGGACAGTTGCTAGCCTTCTCCAAATCCCCAAATTCTAAAATTATATTTGGGCTCGAATTAGAGAAGCCCAAAATCACCATAGCCTAGTAAATTTCTCTTTTCTTTTGGTCATTTTTAGTGTTTTTGTTACCATTGCTATACGTTTTTACTGTGTTTTTTAGTTTTTGGCAAAAAGGTTCTTAATTCATGTTGTAGTCTTTTGGGTTCTGTGTTTAATTTATGTTGTAGTCTTGGCAAAAATGTTCTTAATTCATATGTGTTTTATGTGTCCGATGTAGTCTTTTGGGTGTTCATTTCCCTAGGCTTTTGTTTGCTGCTAATTTTTATTATGGAAAGCCCTGAAAATAGTGGATCTGGCGCTTCAATGTGCTCAATTCGAGGCAAACGCCAGGCCTGTGATGAGGGATGTCGTAAGGTCTCTTGTCGAGTTAAATCATAGATGTAAAGAAAAGAAACGAAGCTTTTAACACTGTAACTCGGATTCATTTTTCCAACTTCCAACATAATACATGATCCTGAATCTTTTAGTTTAACTTTCTGACAACCAATGCAACAACACAAACTAAAAAAATGAATGATATTTTCAGTACAGATTTAAAGTTTGTCTTAAGAGCGAGAATGGACAACGCTTTGCTACAAACTATTCCTAACTTTGTGGCTTATAAAAAACAAAGAAGAATAATAAAAAGCAACACTTCACAATCAGCAGAAAAAGATAGTTTTTTGTTGGATTTGATAGAACTAATTATGACTCCTGCAAAAGAATGCAAGAAAGGATGATGTCTGTCTTACCCTTCTTCTTTGAGTACCAAACTTTTAGTGACTGAATTATGATGAATAGAAATAGTTTGTGGAACAATCATTATATTTCAAGCAAATACATATTTAAATAAGGCAGACATAACTTAGGTATGGGTTATGATAGATTTGTTTAACTAATATTTCATGTTGAAGACATAATTCATGTTCTGCAACTATGACGATCCGGCCAGTCGTCTCATGAGTTACCGCTCCGTTTTCCCCATTTCTGCTTCTTTATACTTTGTTTATCCGTGTTATATGGTATCGGGTTGGTCGGATCAAATCCGGAATGATTTTGGTAAGGTTTGAGACACTTAGTCTCTTTTGAGGAAGCTTAAGTTGGAAAAGTCAACTAGATGTTGACTTAGGTGTTAGAAGGCTCGAATGTGAGTTCTGATGGTTCAGATAACTTTGGGAGGTAATTTTCTACTTAGGAGCGTGATCAGGATGAGTTTTGGAGGTTCGGAGTAGATTTGACTTGAATTGGCGAAGTTGATATTTTGGCGATTTCCGGTTGGTAGGTGAGATATTGATATAGGGGTCATAATGGAATTACGAAAGTTGCAGTAGTTCCGTTGTGTCATTTGGGATGTGTGTGCAAAATTTCAAGTCATTCAAACGTGGTTTGGTTGGGTTTTTATCAAAAGCAGAATTCGAAAGATTTTGGAAACTTAGGCTTGAATCCGATGTGTTTTGGTTTATTTGATATTGTTTGAGGTGTTTTGAAGATTGGTACAAGTTTGAATAAGGTTTTGGATATGTTGGTGCCTTTGGTTGATGTCTCGGGGGCCTCGGGTGAGTTTCGGAGGGTTGAACAAATCATTTTAAGTTAAAGAAAAGTTGCAGATTTTGATATAGGGGTCAGAATAGAATTCTGAGAGTTGCAGTAGTTCCGTTGTGTCATTTGGGATGTGTGTGCAAAATTTCAGGTCATTCGGACATGGTTCGATTGGATTTTTGATCAAAAGCGGAATTCGGAAGATTTTTGGAAACTTAGGCTTGAACCGATGTGTTGGTTGATTTGATGTTGTTTGAGGTGTTTTGAAGATTGGAATAAGTTTGAATAAGGTTTTAAGATATGTTGGTGCTTTTGGTTGAGGTCCCGGGGGCCTCAGGGTGATTTTGGATGGTTGACGGGGAGTTTGGATTTTTAAGAATGATGCAGATTTGCTGTTTCTGGTATTTCCGCACTGGCGGCTTGGGGACCGCAGGTGCGACGCCGCATATGCGGAGGAGTGGTCGCAGAAGCGAAAACGGGTGATATTGGCAGGAACCGCAGATGCGGTTGTGGGACCGCACCTTCGAAGGCGCAGGTGCGGAATGTGGATCGCAGATGCGATTTTGGCCGTTAAGTGAAGAAACGTAGAAGCGACTAGTTGGACGCATATGCGGTACCACAGAAATGGTAAATAGGGCCGTAGATGCGAAAATGCCTGGACAGAAAGTATAAATTGTGTCCTTCGCGATTTTGAGCTATTTTCACCATTTCTAATTCGGCTTGGGAGCGTTTTAGACGATTTTGAAGAGGGATTTCAAGGGAACTTCATTAAGGTAAGGAATTTGGACCTAAAACTCATTCCTATGCTATTATTTCACGGATTAGAGCTATGATTAATGGAATTTATGGGCTAAAATTGGGGAAATTAGGGCTTGGAAACTTAGACCTTTGCTTGAGGATTTGAAGGATATTTGAGGTCGAATTTCAGAACTTTTGATATGTATGAACTCGTGGGGAGATAAGGAATCTATTAATGTAAAAATTATCAAATTTTGAGATGTGGGCCCGGAGGTTGGGTTTTGGTAATTTCGGGATTTATGTTGTAAATTGATTATTTTCGCTTGGGTTTCGTTCCCTTAGCATATTTTGACGTCCTCGTTTTGATTTTGGATAGATTCGACGTGAGTAGAGGTCGATTCGAGGGGCAAAGGCATCGCGAGCTAGAGATTTGACCAGATTGAGGTGATTAATGATTGTAAATGATGTTCTGAGGGTATGAAACCTCGGACTTGCACGTCGTTGTGCTATATTGAAGTGACGCACATGCTGGATGACGAGCGTGAGGTCATGCACTTTTGGGGATTGTAACTTAGTCTGTCCCGAATGACTATTTTACCGCGTATTTGACTGAAATCTATTTGCTATAATCATGATTTGGGCTGAATGCCATATTTGGGACTTGTGCCAGCTATTTGGACCCTTCAGAGATTTTTATTGATATTTCCTCACTACTTTGACTTTATACTTGAACTCAGTTGCGTTATTTTCCATTGTTTTTATACTCAACAATGTTTACTCTGTTTTATTACTTAAATGATCTTTCAAATGATAATTGGGCTGAGAATCATGTTTCACTATTGCCCAAGTGGCTTGTGAGGAGTTTTGGACTGAGTAAGGCCGATGGCCTATGTTTTGAGGAAAATATTTGATATTGATTATGAGGCCGAGGGCCTGAGATATGTACGCCATGAGGTGACTTGTTGATACGAGGTCGAGGGCCTAGTGATGATGCCACAAGATGACTTGATATTGCGTTTGGACCGTAAGGGGCCCCTCCAGGAGTCTGCACACCCCCAGTGAGCTCGGGTACCTATTGTGATGTGAGATTGAGCCCGAGGGGCTGGTATTGTTCTGAGATATTTCCCGAGGGGTGGAATTGTTGATACTGTGCCCGAGGGAAGAACCTTTATGTGTTTATTTTTTATAATTGACTATCAATTACCTACTTAATCGTTGAAAAAGGCTTTTCATGAAGTTAAATTTGAGTTAAAGGATTTTTACATATTTTTCACTGGTTTACTGTTTAAAAATGGTTTTACTGCTTCATTATAGCATGGTTTGTGCCTTACGTGATTTCCTGCTTTCGGTCTTTATTTATGATTATTACTCACTAAGTTGGAGTACTCACTTTACTCCCTGCACCTTGTGTGCAGATTCAGGCGTATTTGGTCTCGCTCCCAAGTGCTGATTATTTCCGGCTTAGGAGGATCCAAGGAGTCTCTAGGTAGTTGTTGGCGTTCGCAGCCCGGAGCTCTTCCCTATCTTATTCCTTCATGTTCTTAGTTTTCTGTATTAAACTCTGTAGTTTGATTTGGAGTATTCCGTGTTGTTAGACGATCATGACTAGTGACACCCCGGTATCGGGTTGTTTTGGGTTATTTTTTTCCGCGAATTATGCTATTATCTGCTTAAACCTTGGTATATTTGATCATGCTTAGACTATTTCTTAATGCTTAACTGTTAAATACTGAAATGGGTAGTGTCTGCTGGCCTTGTCTTCACGAGAGGCACCATCACGACCGGGTTCGGGTTTAGGGTCGTGACAAGTTGGTATCAAAGCCTAGGTCACATAGGTCTCACGAGTCATGAGCAGGTTTAGTAGAGTTTTGCGGATCGGTACAGAGACGTCTGTATTTATCCTCGAGAGGCTGCAGAACCTTTAGGAAAAAAACTCATATTCTTGAAATTCTTATCGTGCGAATTTGTTGATCTGAGTACTAAACTTCTATTATTCTATCCTCTCACAGATGGTGAGGACGCGCACTACCGGTCAGGATGGACAACCACCAGTACCACCAGCTGTGGCCATCAGAGGCCGAGGATGTGGTCGTGGTCGTGGTAGGGGTAGAGCAGCTAGGATAGCACGTGCAGGTCCACCAGCTGCCCCAATTCAGGATCAGGTCCCAGTTATGGACGCTCCAACAGTACCAGTGTTGATACCCAATTTTTCCCTATATATTTTCAATATGCAAAATAACTTCAAAATAGTATATATATGCATATATAAGCATGTCCAAGTATTTTATTATTTTTTCATAAATTTTTAAAAAATTTAAATTGATTTATTTTCTCCCTTTTTATCCATAAAATCCCAATAATTATTTCTAAAATTATTATTTTGATAATTTATCCATTGGATTTTTATATTTATGTCAAAATATGGCTAAGGTAATTTTTATTTAGTATTTTTAAAGCTAAATTTCATATAATTGCAATATTAGCCCTTTTTAAGGTTTAATTAGATTTTATATTCATAAAATTGGATCCTATATTTTTTTAAATTGTTTTTTATGTGTTATAAATCATTTTATCCTTTTAAATTAGTTTTCAGAAATTATTTATTATTTTTATAAAATTAAAAGGGAAAAAATGGCTATTTAACTTATAGCCAAAATTGGCTTTAAAATCTAGCCCAAATTGAATCCCCAATTCCCCAACCCAATTCCAATTCAAATTCGACCCTAACCCAATTTTAACCCAAGCCCAAACCGGATCCCTACCTACCCATTTGATCATGACCGTTGATCATTCAAATCAACGGTCCCCTTTTCCCCTTACCATTTTTAACCCAAAACGACCCCTAACCTAATTCATTTGTTACGGTCCACCGCCCTTGAATACCCTCTCCTCTCAAACTCTCTCTAAAAACTAAAGCCAACCCTAGCCGCTGCCACCCAAACTAACCCTAATCCCCTTCGATCCTCACCCAATCCATGGATTCTCATAGTTGTTTGAGATGTATACCGGTCTCATATGTCTACTGGTTGCCTATTTTTGTGATTTTATGGAAATATCTCGAAGATATCTAGTCTACACCTTGCTCAACTTCTATCCATGGTCTCTTTCCAGCCATTCATTACTGTTTGAGTCAGATCCTTGACTTTTCCGGCTAGATCGGTAACTTTTTAAAGTCTTTCTTATTTTTCTGGGTTCTCCGAAACCCTAACTTTAAAGGCTTTCCGATTTTCTTTCAGATCTATCTTATATCTATGTATGTTATGAACCTCTAAGTATTTTCCTTAAAGGTTTTCCGATTTTTCAAAACGACTCTTCGTCTTCAACGACTATGGTTTTCTCAGCCTCTTTTAAAAGATCTCTTCTCCGATTTTTAGTATTGTTTTATGATTTTACTATGTTTAAATGATTTGTTTGTTTCCTTCTACTTGGCTCATTGTGTTAAAACCCTAGGTATTTTTGGTTTTATCCGGGTTCTGAAACTGCCTTTGTTTGTTTTGTATGTATACTTGTTTCGATTAAGTTCTTTGTGTTTAGATCCTCTTCTTTGTTAACTGATTCAGAGTTCTTACCATTTTTAACTCGATTATTGTTAAAACCCTAATTTCCTAAAACTCTTCTCACTTGTTACTGTGAGTTTTTAAAGATTTCCTTTACTTATTTCTGTATGTTGGTCTGATCTCCTTTACCTGTTGCTATGTGTTAGACTGGTTTCTTCACTTTGGTTCTATGTGTGAGTCATGACTACTTGACCTGTTGATTGTCATGTTTCGAATAGGTTCTTTTACTACCGAATCCTTAGCCTACTCGCGTTACTGCTGTATGTTTATCTAGTTTCTTCTTTTGCCAATATGTTGGCCTTGCATGTCTGAAACTCCTGTTCATTCTTTCCTATTCATATGTCGAAGTGCATAATCATGACCCCTTTCTTGATTGATCTTGATTTCCTTAAGTTACGGTTTGGTTGCAAGGTTTTCTTATAAACCCTCAATTTTACTCATTTGTTGATTCCCTTCCTTTATTTGTTGTGATGTTTCACCTTGCTGAATCCTTTCCTTAATTTAGTATATTCTGTACCTAGACTCAATTGTATACTCTATATTCTTGCTATCCCTTATATGGTCAAAAATCAATCTTCCTCAAATTGATTTTCTTTCTTAATTATCCTTGTTAGTATCTGTTAAGCAGTAATTCCTTGATTAAATGGAAGTACTTGTATTAATGGGATTCTGAGTGTGATTATTTCCATATTTGTGTTAAACTTTTACTTGTTACCTTGTTTTTTACTCGTTTTCAAAGCTATAAATACCCTACCCTCTCTTCTCTAAAGATGGACAACTAACTTCAGAATACACACACACATTCAAACTCTCTTTTCTTTCTCCACTACTTATGCTACTGCTTTGTCTAGCCGGCTGAAAGCCAAGGCTAGATTGTGAAACTCTACTCGCTTTATTTTCTGCACTTTTCTTCATTAACTGGTATGTCCTAGTTTAATTTTAAAGCTTCAACAACAATATGCTTCTTTATTATTCAGTCTCTCTCATTCTTGATCTACTTCTGCTTGTGGTTCTGTTGTGAAACCTACATTTAAGTTACATTACCAGCATGCTATAATGTCTCCCCTTCCCCTTTAGATTAATGCACTCCCCTATGTTTGTTTCAAGGCATACTTTGTCAGTCACTTATTGTGTACTTGCCATCCTGTGAATCCCAAGTCCCTATCCCTTCAATGTGTTTATGTTCTTTCTGACCAGTTTGTGATTGTGCCAATACCAGTTATTGTTGTGCATGTCCAACTAGTCCTAAGACCCTTGATGGGGCTATGTGTTTACAGTCAAATATCCTCTATGTCCCCAACCCCTCTGCTCCTCTGTTTATAATTGCTTAAGCATGTACTCCTCTCTGAATTTGTTCTGTGTGTGTTATTGTTACTCCTAGTCCCTTTCCTTTTCAAAAACTGTTTAGTCAATCCTTCTGCTGTTTTACAAACTCACTTCAAACATGTTATTTCTAAAAACTATTTTCCAACTCAACTCCTGTGAGTCTATGTCCAACACTCTCACATGCTCTCTTAGATCATTAGGTTCTGCCCCTTTTATGTGAGCCATACTTTGGGACCGTTGAGCTCCCTCTGAACCTAGACGCATAAGGGTTGGCTCTTTCACACTACACTTACTCTTGGTTATGCAATCTGGGTGTGAGCACTGTCGGGATCCCTTGAGGTCCTTAGGGAACTCTAACACACCCAGGTATGAGAATGACTTTGGAATAGTATTGACATTTGAAGTGGTTTATTACATAACTCATGTTATTAGGTTTATATTCCAAGTTGTGCAATAGAAATCATGTTTAGGATTCATACAATGCATTAGAAATCATGTTCTTAGGATTCATGTTGCCTGCTTCAGCATCTCATTCATTAATCCATGTCTTATGTCTATCGCTTAGAAATCCTGCTCCTAGGGCAATAACAACAATGGTATAAAAGGCTGTTATTTCAAAGATTCTGCAATTCTTGTGTTCATGTAGAAAGCTTGCCTTAGGGTTTCTGTTTTCAACAACCCTGCCATTTGCATGTGCATGCTAGATACCATGTTCTAGGATCCTGTTTAACATTTTTAAAATGCTTAGTTAATTACTGATTCAGGAGAAGTTAGTAATTTTCACATTGTGTTTTCTAAATAAAATTGCAACGATCTCTGCGACTAGAACACCATGTTTTAGGTAATCAAAATAATCTCCAAACTGTCTTAATGACTTGGAACAACTGCTGCATCTCGCTTTGCGCCTAGGCAAGCCTTAGGTAATTACTTAAAAAAAACTGAAACTGCCTTTGTTTAAACATCAATTGTCATAACTAGCAGGCAGGCTTGATTCGGACTTATTTTTTGAGTCATGTGAAAAATCTGGTTCTGACTTAAACACCCTGCTTAGGACTTTAAATTCAGATCTTAACTGTGTATAAGTCATGCTATCTATGTGCACTATTTGTAGAGGTATAACTGAGCCTTCTACTTGCTTATATGTTCCCCCCTAATTGCAGTCTTATATGTTTTTGTATGTCACTTTAGTATTTTTTCCTTTAAACCTGAGGGTCTGCCTAGAACTTCCTTCTTATAGGAATAGGAGTCCTAAATTCCTCCGGGACTGATAGGAATGGGACGGGTAACAGCATGCAATAGAGGTCGAGACCAACCCTCGCTTTAATTACCTTAATGAGGCGGGAAAGGGTAGATATGGATATGATGACCGGTGCGCTAATACCACGTATATCCCCTCTTCTGAGGAGTGTCATACCGGGTATTGCATTGATGTGATCCATATTACAAACAAACCTAGGACACCCCTTTATTTTTATAAGTACGCTTAGATTATAACTCTTTTCAAAACCTTGATTTTATTAATCGTTTTTCAAACACTTGTGTACTTTAACTTAAATCCCCCATTATTTGGGCCCTACTTGCCTACTTGCTAATTGCACAAATTCACAAAAACTATCTGGCCGGAAACCACACTAGTGGATCCTGAGGGGTGCCTAACACCTTCCCCCTTAGGATAATTTCAAGCCATTACCCTATCTATGGTTATCAGACATAGTTGTAGTTGAACCTTATAGGTGCCCTAACGCACCTTAAAATCGTTAGGTGGCGACTCTTCAAATACCCAATTTCTAAAAGGAAATGAGTCACTACACCCCATGAATATCGAAACCCGGACTCCTCTCTGCGGAGGAAAAAAGGGGGCACGACAGCATGGCGACTCTGTTGGGGATATTTAGGCTTTTACCATTTCAGATTGTTCTTGTGAATTTGTACCCCTCCCTTATGTGCAATTACTTGTTTAATTCCTTTAAGCGTTTAATTTCTTTTTCAAAAGCGAACTGACATATCTTCTTTGTTTCTTTCCTTTATTGCTGCTTTAAATTATAAAACTACTGTATTTATTGCTTTCTTAACGTGCAAGTACATGTCAACATGCTTTTAATTATTGCATAATCATGCTCAACATCATACTCCACTCGTGCCAAACAAATACTATATCAACACTTGATGAGTGGTTGCACTCTTCCTATATCATTACCCCTAAATTTGGAATGACATATTTGCAGTAAAACTAGTTGATCAGCGGTGCAGTCGATAGTTCCGTGCCTTCCCCCTTGAATCATTGTGCATGCATCACGGTCAAACCTAGTCAGGTCAGTTATGTTGTCCGCACAATGATCCTTTAAGATAGCCTTGTCCAAAAGTCCACTGGGTTTCCCTAAACCCAAACGGACATCATCACGTTCTGTGCATTTATTTGAAGAACTGAATGCTTCATGCTAATTGTTGATATTAAATAATCGAGTCTGGTGGGGGTAAGGGCCTAACCTTGTTTGTCTTGCAGAAAATGAGGCACGAGGTCCCCAGTTTCAGTATGATTAGCATGCCCTCACTCTTGCTAGACTGGTGGAGGAGTCTTCCGTCAAATGACCAAATAATGAGTGGAAAGAGAGGGCCGCCAAAGCTAGCGAAAAGTTGGAATATCTGGAATACAATCTGCTAGAATTGGAAGGGAAAGTGAGGAAGAGAATCATCGACTGCCAGAACGATGAGGGAAATGAAGGAGAACACCTGACAAAGGCATTTTTACTGGTGAACCTATGCGAACTGGAGGATCTGATCAACGAGAGCATTCAACCTGAGGAAGGTCCTTCTGGGACCAAATAGATAGGAATTTACTTTGTCACTTTATGAATGTAATAAGGCCAATGGCCATTAGTGACTTTTATTTCTTATTTCTTTAGTGTCGTTTTGGGATTCGTCTATTTTTATCAATAAAATGAGGCATTTAGCATTCTAAGTTCTCTAAATCAATTTGTCGCTAGGCCTACCTCGGGCACAAAGAGGTTCCCAAATTAGGACACGCTTTACATTCTCGCACTATGTGTTTAAATATCACAATACTTTTTATAATCCTCACTGACTTGATTACCTTTTGTTTTTATTTTTTGTTTCGTTTTTATTATTCGCTTCCCTAAAGGTTAGTTCGTACATTCTGGCATCATCATCATATTTCACAAGATCCAAGGGCCATCCACCCACTCCTCCTCTCAGTCCCATTAAAGGCAAATGCAAGAACAAAATGGAAGATTTGAACAATATTAGGAAGGAGAATATAGCTGAACGGGTTGAGGCCACTGATGGCCAGGGTATTCGGGTTCCTAACGAGAATGTGTCACAACTTGAACAGAAACTGCTGAAATTCCAAGAAGAGCTTGATCAGGTCCGAAATCTGGGAAACCTGTCATTTTTCCTCAATACCCCAGATGTCAACTTCCCCAACACTCAAAACCCTACACCTCCTCAAAACATCCCAAAACAGCAAAATCATCCCGCTCCTCACCATCACATTGCTCTACCAAAGAACCAATATAACACTTGCCATACCCCCAAACAACACTCCCCTACTCATCCCAGAACCTCAGAACTCCACAAACGACCATTTCCACACCAGGCCACCATAACACTCCTATCTACGTGGAAACCATGCCACACCCCACCCAACCTATCTCAGGCACACCTGAGTCTAATGAAAAGGATCTGCTTATCAGGAACGTGGCCGAGGAACTTAAGAAACTGACCAGCCGGATTCAGGGCGTTGAGGGAAGCAAAGGAATTGAGGGGCTGAACTATGAAGACCTCTGCATACAGCCTGATGTCGAACTGCCTGAGGGGTACAAACCTCCTAAGTTCGAAATATTTGATGGTATGGGTGATCCAAGGGTCCATCTGAGGACATATTACGACAAGCTGGTTGGAGTAGGGAAGGATGAAAGTATCCGCATGAAGCTGTTCATGAGGAGTTTGAAAGGAGATGCATTATCTTAGTACATCAGCCAAGATCCCAAGAAGTGGTCGAGCTGGGTAGGCATGGCATCTAACTTTATGGATAGATTTAGGTTTAATATAGAGAATGCACTAGACATGTTCTATATCCAGAATTTGAAGAAGAAGCCCACAGAGACGTTTCGCGAGTATGCTACTCGCTGGAGGTCCGAAGCTGCTAAGGTTAGACCCGCCTTAGAAGAGGAGCAAATGAACAAGTTATTTGTCCGGTCTCAGGACCCGCAGTACTATGAATGGCTGATGATGATTGAGAACCACAAGTTCTCCAATATTATCAAACTGGGTGAAAGAACTGAAGAAGGTATAAAAGCGGTATGGTTACAAACTTTGAGGCCTTGCAAGCTACAAATAAGGCTTTACAGTCCGATGGTGTGTCCAAGAAAAGGGACGTAGGGGTCGTGATGGTTGCACAAAGGACCAAGTCTCCCCTCAAATACCAAACTTACCCAGCAGCCCCACTCACATACCAGCCAACCCCAAATTACCAAGCACCCTCACCCTCATACCAAGTTCCGCCACCAACTTATCAGTCATCTCCACCTCCTACATATCAACCTACTTCACCCAGATACTCCCAACCCGCTCATGTCTACCAAACCTATAATGTTCAATAATCCCATTATCAATCACCCCTTGCATGCCAGAATTTCCCTAGACCCCGACCTGATTTTGATCGCAGTCCTCCAAAACAATATATAGCCATCACCGAACCCATTGATCAGCTGTATGAGAGACTCAAAGTTGTTGGTTATGTCACCCTCATCCCTGCTGCAACCCCTGAGAAACATTCTTAGTAGATTAACCCAAACAAATCATGTGCATACCACTCCGGCATGAAAGGGCACACCATCGATGAATGTCGTTCTTTGAAAGACAAGATACAATCTTTGATTGATAACAAGATCATTGTGGCAAAATAACCCGCTCCAAACGTCCACAAAAACCCTCTGCCAGACCATAAGGGTGGAGTTATCCACATGATTGAAATAGAAGATGACTGGGATCCCGAGGGGTCAATCGGGTTGATCACAGAAGGGGATGACCCAAAGAAACCAACAATTATCCTCAATCCAATCATAATCCAGATTCAACCGTCTGAGGATGCTGAGGTGAATATGTCTGTACCACTTGAGTTTGAAGAAACATCATCCACAAAGACACCAGCACCAATTGAGGTTGAATTCGTGTCTCCAGCAAATGCACCCGCACCATTTGAGGTTGCAGTTTTGCAACCCAAGGCACATGTTCCGTTCGGAGTAAGGATAGCCGCCGATCCCAGTAGCGATTTCAACCATGACACCATTCTATACAAATGTTATACCCTGGGACTACATAGCCGAAGCAAGAAGGAAAGGCATGGTCAGGTTTGAAAAAACCGTTGCAGCACAGGGTATGACAAGAACTGGTAGAGTCTATACCCCTGAACACCTAGCTGAATCAAGCAAGCAGGCCTCCAATCAGCCGCCCCTCATTGAGACAGGTCCGGACGACCTTTGGAGGAAGATACAGGCCAAGGAATATTCGGTCACCGACCAGTTAAACAAGACGCCGGCACAAATCTCCATTCTCTCTTTGCTACAAAATTTCGAGGCACACAAGAATGCTCCGTTAAAGGTGGTAAGTGAGGCATACGTATCAAGTAACATCATTAGCGGGGAAATGGCTAACATGGTAGGACAAGTGCTGGAGAGTATTAAGATCACCTTTCATGAGGACGAGCTACCACCTGAAGGACTGGGGCATAACAAGGCACTGCACATCACCGTGCAATGCGAAGATTATTTCATCACCAGAATCCTGATCGATGGAGGTTCCAGTCTCAACATTTGTCCAATAGTAATGCTCAAGAAGCTAGGTAAAGGACTGTATAAGATAAAAGACAGAGCAATCAATGTGAAAGCCTTCGATGGTTCTCAGAGGTCCACCATTGGTGAGATTATTCTATGCTTGCAGATGTGACCAACATGGTTTGAGGTCGATTTCCAAGTGATAGATGTGCCAGCATCTTACAATTTGCTGCTGGGACGGCCATGGATTCATGTTGCTGGGGTCGTAGCATCAATGCTGTATCAGGCAGTAAAGTTTGAATGAAATCACCAGGAGGTAATCATTCACGGTGACGGTAGCAACCCTATATACAGTTGCCAGACCATTTTGGCGATCGAGGGAAGAAGGAAACTAGGTAGGGAGACTTACCACCACATTGAGCGGGTCAATGCTATCGACAAAGACAAATGGTGGGATAGCAAAATCGAGAGTATACTGAATTGGAGTGGGTACAACCCTGGCAAAGGGCTCGACAAGAACCTCCAAGGAATCGTTAAGCCCATAAAACTCAAGAAACATGGCACTACCTTCGGTTTGGGATATAATTACACCTAGGAAGAATTCAACAACTGGTCGCCACCATGGCGTGGTCCTTACTATCCACTAGAGCAGCCAATACCGCATCTGGAGCACACTGTCCAATAGGCCGACATTGTTTATGGGTCAGATGTAGAAGAAGCACTTGCAGCGGTAAAGAACTTATTCCTAGAAGACAATGATATGGACTATTGTGTTGTTCTCGAGGAGGAGGGGGAGGAAGGCCCTTCCATACAGGTTGTGAGCAGAGGGGCATATCTCAAGAATTGGACCATCAGGACAACCAAAGCCCGACGTGCCTCGGGGTAGCAAGGCTAAAACAAGCATTATTCATTATTTTTACTAAATGATTTTCTTTTCACATTTTCAATTCCCGCAATAAAATCTTCAATGTTCAAAACAGTTATTCAACTTATCAAAAGCATTTTGATTTTTCTTATGAAATAATTTTATTACTATTGTTTTCTTTCCTTACGTTACCAATACAATATTACTATTACTTATCTTGATAAACCAATGACTGTGACATGCGATGAGACGATGCAACAAACGGACATTGATTTAGAGGAAGATGACATACCTGACAAAATTGTCAAAGAAGTTGAGAACTTTGAGAACAAGCCTAAGTCCAACCTGGACGAGACTGAAATTGTCAACCTGGGAGATGCAGAAAACGTCAAGGAAACACGAATCAGCGTTCACCTATCATCATCAGAAAATAAAGAATATACAAAATTTCTAAAAGAATATGAGGACATATTCTCCCGGTCGTTTGATGACATGACCGGTCTGAGTACGTCTATTATGTCTCACAAACTGCCAACCGACCCAATGTGTCTGCCGGTAAAGCAAAAGCTCAGAAAGTTCAAGCCTGATATGAGTTTGAAAATCAAGGAAGAAGTCAACAAGCAGATCAAAGCTAAGGTTCTCAGGGTAGTAGAATACCCGACATGGTTAGCCAACATTGTACTAGCTCCAAAGAAGGATGGGAAGGTTAGAGTCTGTGTCGACTATCGGGATCTCAATCGGGCTAGTCCGAAGTATGACTTCCCTTTGCTAAATATACAAATCCTGATCGACAATTGTGCCAAGCATGAGTTACAGTCCTTCGTAGATTTCTTCACGGTTATCATCAGATCTGGATGGATGAGGAAGAAGCTGAGAAAACAACTTTCATTACGCCGTGGGGAGTGTACTATTACAAGATGATGCCATTCGGCCTAAAGAACGCAGGGGTGACCTACATGAGGGCCATGACTACCATCTTTCATGATATGATACACAAGGAGATAGAGGTGTATGTGGATGATGTTATTATCAAATCCAGGAAGGCCACTGACCACATGGAAGATCTGAGGAAGTTCTTCAATAGATTGCGGAGGTACAACCTGAAACTGAATCCTGCAAAGTGTGCATTCGGGGTTCCTACTGAGAAATTGCTTGGGTTTATCGTAATTCATAGAGGAATAAAGTTGGATCCATCAAAAGTCAAAGCCATTCAAGAACTACCACCGCCAAAGAACAATAAGGATGTGATGAGTTTCTTGGGGTGGCTTAACTACATCAGCCGATTCATAGCATAGTCTACAGTTATCTGTGACCCAATCTTTAAGATGTTGAAGAAGGACACTGCTACCAAATGGACCGATGACTGCCAAAGGGCCTTTGACAGAATCAAGGAGTACCTAGCAACACCACCAGTCTTAGTCTCGCACGAGCTAGGTAGACCCTTACTAGTCTACCTTGCAGTGTTAGATGGAGCTTTCGGCTGCGTTATGGGACAGCATGATGAAACAGGGAGGAAAGAACAAGCCACTTATTATCTCAACAAGAAGTTCACCCCGTACGAAGCCCAGTATTCTCTATTGGAACGTACCTGTTATGCTTTCACTTTGGTAGCTCAGAAGCTGAGACATTACTTCTGCGCCTATACTACATATCTCATATTGAGGATGGATCCTTTGAAGTACATCTTTCAGAAGCCCATGCCCACCGGCAAGCTGGCTAAGTGGCAAATCCTGTTGAGTCAGTTCTACATTATCTACGTAACTCAGAAAGCGGTCAAGGGACAAGCACTGGCAGACCACCTCACTGAAAATCCCATGGATGGAGAATACGAACCCCTGAAAATATATTTTTCCTGATGAAGAGGTATCACTCATAGGATAAGACATTGCAGCATCCTATGATGGTTGGAGAATGTTCTTCGTTGGAGCATCAAACTTCAAAGGAGTTGGCATAGGAGCAGTCCTAATGTCAGAAACCGGTCAGCATTATCTGATGTCTGCCAAACTCAGGTTCCCCTGCACCAACAATATGGTCAAATATGAAGCCTGCATCTTAGGGCTCAAAATGGCCATTGACATGAACGTTCAAGAGCTGCTAGTGATTGGAGATTCAGACTTACTTGTACATCAGGTACGAGGAGAATGGACAACCAAGAACTCCAAGATTCTCCCATATTTGCATCACGTACAGGAATTGAGAAAGAGGTTCACAAAGACAGTATTCCAGCATGTTCCCAGAATCCAGAATGAGTTCGCCGATGTGTTGGCCAATCTATCATCCATTATGCAGCATCCAAACAAAAACTTCATTGATCCCATTCCAGTAAAAATCCATGATCAGCCTGCTTATTGTGCCCATGTCGAAGAGGAAGCAGACGAAAAGCCTTGGTTTCATGATATCAAGGAATATTTGGCAAAAGGAGAGTACCCGGAACTTGCAAATCCTACTAAAAAACGCACACTTCGGAGATTGCCCAACAACTTCTTTCATAGCAGAGGAATCTTATATAGGAGAACTCCCGATTTAGGACTATTAAGATGTGTTGACGCAAAGGAAGCATCCAAGCTGCTGAGGAAATTCATGCTAGGACTAGCGGTCCACATATGAATGGTTTTGTCTTAGCAAAGAAGATACTCTAGGCTGGTTACTTTTGGATGACCATGGAAATGGACTGCATCCAGTATGTCCGGAAATGCCACCACTATCAGATACATGCAGATATGATAAAGGTACCTCCGAGCGAGCTCAACACAACAAGCTCACCGTGGTCGTTCGCCGCCTAGGTAATGGACGTTATTGGACTAATTGAGCCTGCCGCTTCCAACAGACACAGGTTTATCCTAGTAGTCATCGACTATTTCACCAAATGGGTCGAAACAAAATCTTACAGAATAGTAACTAAGAAATTCATGGCAGACTTTGTCTACGACCGCATTGCTTGTTGATTCGGGATTCTGGAGTCAATCATTACTGATAACGGCTCCAACCTCAACAACGACTTGATGAAAGCTATGTGTGAAACTTTCAAGATCAGACACAAGAATTCCACAACCTATAGGCCTCAAATGAATGGAGCTGTAGAAGCCGACGCCAACAAGAATATCAAGAAGATATTGAGGAAAATGATAGAAAAGCATAAACAGGGGCACGAGAAGTTATCATTTGCTCTATTGGGGTATCGCACCACAGCCTGCATATCAACCGAGGCAACCCCATATATGCTGGTTTATGGTATAGAGGCTGTCATTCCCGCTGAGGTAGAAATTCCTTCCCTAAGGATCATACAAGAAGCTGAGCTCGATGACGCAGAGTGGGTAAAAAGTCGTTATGACCAACTAGCCCTTATAGACGGAAAGAGAATGAATGCAGTCTGCCATGGTCAACTCTACCAGAACAGAATGTCAAGAGCCTTCAACAAAAGAGTCAAGCCAAGACGGTTCACACCGGTGCAGCTGGTGCTAAAGAAAATTTTTCCGCATCAAGATGAAGCCAAAGGGAAGTTCTCTCCCAACTGGCAGGGTCCATACATGGTTCACCGGGTTTTGACAGGAGGAGCCCTCATACTTGCAGAAATGGACGAAGAAGTCTGGCCAAAGTCTATTAATTCAGATGCAGTCAAGCGTTACTATGTGTAATCTTTATGCTTTCCTTGTATGATGTAAATTGAACTACACCTGAACTGATTCCTGTTTAAGAGGGGATACGTAGGTAGCTCTATGGGTTTGGTCATAATTCAATAAAATTTCATTTCCCCCCGCAATTGGAAACTGGGGCAGAATTTTGAGGAGGACCCTCAAAATTTCGAAGTAATTTCAGCCGATCGCCACACGAGCAACAGTCAGAAACGTCAACCCATCAAACTGGGGCAGAATTTTGAGGAGGACCCTCAAAATTCTGTAGCAAGAGAGGTTGCAATGTCCCGAACCACGTCATAGTCGTCGGTTCATCTAAATGCTATTTTCAACTATACATTTATGTCATACTTTTACAAAATCATGCATGTTTATTATTGAAACTGCTTTGTTTAGCAATGCTACCCCAATCAGACAGTATCATCAAATCAAAGTCGAACGAGTCAAGTAAAGCCAACGGGGATGCGAACTAACCTTCCCCCTTACAAAACTCATAATTTTTCTTTGGATGCAGGCACTAGGATTGCGAAATCATTAAACATACTATATGCCCATGGAACAAACATTATTCAAGAATACGACTCTCCGAACCGTTGCACTTGCCAACATTTTCTATCAGCACACACCAGTGAGGTTCCGTACGTCATAGTGCTCCCAGTGATCACAACGCTGCAATCTGCTATCAACTAAGAAAACTCTACTATTGTTTGTTGTTTTATTTTTTGCATAAGGCTACCATTTTGCCTTCCGAGACTAAACGCTGTCTCCATCTGCATTTTTGTATAAGGCTACCATTCTGTTTTCCAACTTGCATAAGGCTACCATTTTGCCTTCCGAGGTTAAGCTCTACCTCCATTCTGCATTCTTGCATAAGGCTACTATTCTGCCTTCCAATTTGCATAAGGCTACCATTCTTCCTTCCGAGACTAAATGTTGTCTCCATCTGCATTTCTGTATAAGGCTACCATTCTACCTTCCAACTTGCATAAGGCTACCATTTTGCCTTCTAAGGTTAAGCTCTACCTCCATTCTGCATTCTTGCATAAGGATACTATTATGCCTTCCAATTTGCATAAGGCTACCATTCTGCCTTCCGAGACTAAACGCTGTCTCCATCCACATTTTTGCATAAGGCAACCATTCTGCCTTTCAAGGTTAAGCTCTACCTCCATCTGCATCTGCATTGCATAAGGCTACCATTCTACCTTCTGAGGTTAAGCTCTACCTCCACCTGCATTCGCATCTTTGCATAAGGCTACCATTCTGCCTTCCGAGGCTAAGCTCTGCCTCCAATTTTTTTTAAAACTAAGCACTATCTAAATCATTATTTATCCCTCTTTCCTTACGGGCTAAGCTCTGCCCTTAAATTCGTACGACTAAGCTCTGTCTTGTCCGCATTATACTGATGCATCTTTCATGGGCTGAAATATCGCCAACTCATCCAAAGGCGTCATCATTCGGAGGCGCCATCTTCATAGCCCGAGAACACCATGTCATAGTCTGAGGATCTCTTTCAATCTTTAGCATATAATTATTCAAAGGCGTCATGGTTCGGAGGCACCATCCTTATAGCCCGAGAACATCATTTCATGGCCTGCGAATTCCTTATCATACGCTTCATGGCCCAGGACATCATGGTCTAAGGACGTCATCCTCATCGTCCAAAGATAACATTCATGATCCAATGGGAATTTGCATCATGGTTAAATTTATGCACAATATATGCTTGTATTGCTTATTTGCAGATAAGACAGCAAGAAACGGCCAACCCGGTAGGAGCGGTTCTGCTCCAGTGATCGCAGCCTTATCAAACCTAAGCATTCCCGTAAATCGTCCACTCACTCGGCCCTAGATATTGCATCCGTCCTTGAAATATCTTCATCGACATACTCCGCAGGTGAATCCTGAACTACATACGGCCTGATTCCTGTAAAATCAGGGATATGTAGGCAGCTCAGAAGCAAGGTGCGGCCTAAACCTCTTCAACTCGTTACGCTCGGTCAAAATTGGCCATCATATCTTTACCCAACAACTCTTTCATCCTTCCCGGGTAAAGAGGGGCAGCTATTAATACCCAATTTTTTCCTATATATTTTCAATATGCAAAATAACTTCAAAATAGCATATATATATGCATATATAAGCATGTCTAAGTGTTTAATTATTTTTCCATAATTTTTAAAGGTTTAAATTGATTTATTTTCTCCCTTTTTATCCATAAAATCCAAATAATTATTTTTAAAATTATTATTTTGATCATTCATCCATTGGATTTTCATATTTATGCCAAAATATGGCTAAGGTAATTTTTACAATTTTATTTAGTATTTTAAAGCTAAATTGCATATAATTGCAATATTAGTCCCTTTTAAGGTTTAATTAGGTTTTATATTCACCAAATTGGATCCTGTATTTTTTAAATTCTTATTTATGTGTTATAAATCATTTAGCCTTTTAAATTAGTTTTCAGGAATTATTTATTATTTTTATAAAATTAAAAGGGGAAATGGTCCAAAATTGGCTTTAAAATACAGCCCAAATCAAATCCCCAATTCCCCAGCCCAATTCCAATTCAAATCCGACCCTAACCCAATTTTAACCCAAGCCTAAACCGGATCCCTACCTACCTATTTGATCATGACCGTTGATCATTCAGATCAACGGTCCCCTTTTTCCCTTACCATTTTTAACCCGAAACGACCCCTAAACTAATTCAATTGTTACGGTCTGCCGCCCTTGAATTCCCTCTCCTCTCAAACTCTCTCTGAAACCTAAAGCCAAAACTAGCCGCCGCCACCCAAACTAACCCTAATCCCTTTCGATCCTCATTCAATCCATGGACTCCCATTGCTATTTGAGATGTATATCGGTCTCCTATGTCTACTGGTTGCCTGTTTTCGTGATTTCATGGAAAGATCTCGAAGAGATCTAGTCCAAACCTTGCTCAACTTCTATCCATGGTCTCTTTCCGGCCATCCATGGCTGTTCGAGTCAGATCCTTGACTTTTCTAGCTAGATCGGTAACTTTTCGAAGTCTTTCTCATTTTTCTGGGTTCTCCAAAACCCTAACTTTAAAGGCTTTACAATTTTATTTTAGATCTATCTTAGATCTACGTATGTTATGAACCTCTTAAGTGTTTTCCTTAAAGGTTTTTCGATTTTTCAAAACGACTCTTCGTCTTCAATGACTAGGGTTTTCTCAACCTCTTTTAAAAGATCTCTTCTCTGATTTTCAGTATTGTTTTATGATTTCACTATGTTTAAACGATTTGTTATGTTTCCTTCTACCCGGTTCATCGTGTTAAAACCCTAGGTATTTTTGGTTTTATCCGGTTTCTGAAACTGTCTTTGTTTGTTTTGTATGTATACTTGTTTCGATTAAGTTCTTTGTGTTTAGATCCTCTTCTTTGTTGGCTGATTCATAGTTCTTACCATTTTTAACTTGACTATTATTAAAACCCTAATTTCCTAAAACTCTTCTCAATTATTACTGTGAGTTTTTAAAGACTTCCTCTACTTATTTCCGTGTGTTGGTCTGATCTCCTTTACCTGTTGCTATGTGTTAGACTGGTTTCTTCACTTTGGTTCTATGTGTGAGCCATGACTACTTGACCTGTTGATTGCCATGTTTCGAATGGGTTCTTTTACTACTGAATCCTTAGCCTACTCGCATTACTGCTGTATGTTTATCTAGTTGCTTCTTTTGCCAATATGTTTGGCCTTGCATGTCTGATACTCCTGTTCATTCTTTCCTATTTATATGTCGAAACGCGGAATCATGACACCTTTCTTGATTGATCTTGATCTCCTTAAGTTACGGTTTGCTTGCAAGGTTTTCTTATAAACCCTCAATTTTACTAATTTGTTGATTCCCTTCCTTTATTTGCTGTGATGTTTCACCCTACTGAATCATTTCCCCAATTAATTATATTATGTACCTAATCTCAATTGTATACTCTATATTCTTACTATCCCTTATATTGTCAGAAATCAATCTTCCTCAAATTGATTTTCTTTCCTTAATTATCCTTGTTAGTATCCGTTAAGTAGTAATTCCTTGATTAAAGGGAGGTACTTGTAATAATGGGATTCTGATTGTGATTGTTTCCATATTGTGTTAACCTTTTACTTGTTACCTTAGTTTCTACTCGTTTTCAAAGCTATAAATACCCTACCCTCTCTTCTCTAAAGACGAACAACTAAGTTCAGAATATACACACACATTCAAACTCTCTTTTCTTTCTCCACTACTTGTGCTACTGCTTTGTCTAGCCGGCTGAAAGCTAAGGCTAGACTGTGGAACTCTACTCGCTTTATTTTTTGCACTTTGCTTCATTAACTGGTATGTCCTAGTTTAATTTTAAAGATTCAACAACAACGTGCTTCTTTATTATTTAGTCTCTCTCATTCTTGATCTACTTCTGCTTGTGGTTCTATTGTGAAACCTACATTTAAGTTACATTACCAGCATGCTATAATGTCTCCCCTTCCCATTTAGATTAATGCACTCCCCTATGTATGTTTCAAGGCATACTTTGTCAGTCGCTTATTCTGTACTTGCCATCCTATGAATCCCAAGTCCCTATCCCTTCAATGTGTTTATATTCTTTCTGACCAGTTTGTGATTATGCCAGTACCAGCTATTGTTGTGCATGTCCAACTAGTCCTAAGACCCTTGATGGGGCTATGTGTTTACAGTCAAATATCATTTATGTCCCCAACCCCTCTACTCCCCCGTTTGTAACTGCTGAAGCATGTACTCCTCTCTGAATTTGTCCTCTATATGTTATTGTTATTCCTAATCCCTTTCCTTTTCGAAAACTGTTTTATTAGGCGATTCTTCTGCTGTTGTACAAACTCACTTCAAACATGTTGTTTCTAAAAACTATTTTCCAACTCAACTCATGTGAGTCTATGTCGAGCACTCTCACATGCTCTCTTAGATCATTAGGTTCTTCCCCTTTTGTATGAGCCTTGCTTTGGGACCCTTGAGCTCCCTCTGAACCTGGACATATAAGGGCTGGCTCTTCCACACTGCACTGACTCTTGGTTATGCAATCTGGGTGTGAGCATTGCCCGGGATCCTTTGAGGTCCTTAGGGAACTCTAACATACCTAGGTATGAGAATGGCTTTGGAACAGTATTGACATTTGAAATTTATTGCATAACTCAGAGAGGAAGTCAGGATCAGGCTTCATATGATTGTAACTTCTTATTTTTTCATTTCTTATGTAATTCTATCACAGGGTCTGTAATAATTTGTATACAAATATTGGGGTGGCTAGTGAAAAGAGATGGGAAATATGCATGCCATCGTTGTTCAAGGGTAGAAAATATATTATTAGGTTTATATTCCAAGTTGTGCAATAGAAATCATGTTTAGGATTCATACAATGCATTAGATATCATGTTCATAGGATTCATGTTGCCTGCTTCAGCATCTCATTCATTAATCCATGTCTTATGTCTATCGCTTAGAAATCCTGCTCCTAGGGAAATAACAATAATGGTAAAAAAGGTTGTTATTTCAAAAATTCTGCAATTCTTGTGTACATTTAGAAAGCATGCCTTAGGGATTCTATTTTCAACAACCCTTCCATTTGCATGTGCATACTAGATACCATGTTCTAGGATCCTGTTTGTATTTTTAAAATGCCTAGTTAATTACTAATTCAGGAGAAGTTAGTAATTTTCACATTGTGTTTTGTGAATAAAATTGGCAACGATCTCTGTGACTAGAACAACATGTTTTAGGTAATCAAAATAATCTCCAAACTATCTTAATGACTTGGAACAACTACTGCATCTCACTTTGCGCCTAGGTAAGCCTTAGGTAATTACTCAAATAAAACTGGAACTGCCTTTGTTTTATCATCAACGGTCAAAACCAGCAGGCAGGCCTGATTCAGACTTCTTTTCTGAGTCATGTGAAAAATCTATTTCTGATTTAAACACCCTGCTTAGGACTTTAAATTTAGACCTTAACTATGTATAATTCATGCTATCTATGTGCACTGTTTGTGGAGGTATAACTGAGCCTTCTATTTGCTTATATGTTCCCCCCTAATTGCAGGCTTATATGTTTTTGTATGTCGCTTTAGTATTTTTGCCTTTAAACCTGAGGGTGTGCCTAGAACTTCCTTCTTATAGGAATAGGAGTCCTAAATTCCTCTGGGACTGATAGGAATGGGATGGGTAACAGCATGCAATAGAGGTCGAGACCAACCCTCGCTTTAATTACCTTAACGGGGCGGGAAAGGGTAGATATGGATATGACGACCAGTGAGCTAATACCATGTGTATCCCCTATTCTGAGGAGTGTCATACCGGGTATTGCATTGATGTGATCCATATTACAAACAAACTTAGGACACCCCTTTATTTTTATAAGTACGCTTAGATTATAACTCTTTTCAAAACCTTGATTTTATTAATCGTTTTTCAAACACTTGTGTACTTTAACTTAAATCCCCCATTATTTGAGCCCTACTTGCCTACTTGCTAATTGCACAAATTCACAAAAACTGTCTGGGAACCACACTAGTGGATCCTGAGGGGTGCCTAACCTATCTCTGGTTATCAGACATAGTTGTAGTTGAGTCTTATAGATACCCTAACACACCTTAAAATCGTTAGGTGGCGACTCTTCAAATACCCAATTTCCAAAAGGAAATGAGTTATTACACCCATGAATGTCGAAACCCGGACTCCTCTCCGCGAAGGGAAAAAGGGGGTGCGACAACCATCTCAGGCACCAGCTGTTCCCATTGTGATTCCGGGTCTTCAAGAGGCCTTGGCTCAGATCTTATCTATTTGCACTGGCATAGCTCAGGAGGTTTTAGCCACTACAGCCACAACTACTTCTCAGGCCGGCGGAGGCAATTAGATTCCCGTCGCTCGCACACCTGAGCAGGTCGTGCAGGGACTTCAGACGTCGGGGGAACATCTAGCCCAGCCGGTTGTAGCTGCTCAGGACTATGTAGTTCCTGTTATGACGGATGATGAGCAACATAGGTTGGAGAGGTTTGGTAGACTACAGCCTCCGACCTTCAGTGGTGCAGAGGGCGAGAATGCCTAGGGTTTTTTGGATAAGTGTCAGGGGATGCTTCGTACAACGAGTATTCTGAAGACCAGCGGGGTCGCTTTCACTACTTATCAATTTTTTAGAGCTGCCTTCACTTGGTGGGAGGCTTTTGAGAGGCGTAGGACTGTTGGTGCAGCACCCCTTACCTGGCAGCAGTACTCCGTTCTCTTTTTGGAGAAGTATGTGCCGCAGTCCCGCAAAGAGGAGCTGTGTAGGGAGTTTGAGTGGTTGCATCAGGGAGAGATGACTGTGATGCAATATGAGATGAGGTTCTCCAAGTTAGCTCGTCATGTTATTTGGTTGGTTCTTACAGATAGAGAGAGGATTAGGAGGTTCGTTGATGGCCTCACTTATCAGCTTCGTATTCTCATGACCAGGGAGAGGGTGATTGGTGCTACCTTTAAGGAGGTTGTGGACATTGCTTATGAGATTGAATCTGTTCGTCACCAAGAGCAAGAGGAGAGGGAGGCCAAGAGGCCTCGAGGATCTGGCAGTTATAGTGGTGCTCCTTCGAGAGGTCAATTTCAATACGGCAGAGGCCATCCCTTCAGGCATGCTCATCCAGCTCGCCCAGGCTACCGTGGGGCACCGTCAGGTCATGGTTCTCACAGTTCTCATAAGGGCCAGTCATCACTTAGTGCCCTTCCAGCTTAGAGTTTGTCCCGTGCTCCATCAATTCAGGGCTCTTCTATGCCGAGTGCATGTTCCCTTCAGTCCCCTTCTCCAGCACCTGGGATTTATTATAAGTGTGGTGAGATGGGTCATACGTGGAGGCAGTGCCCTCGTCGTCTTGCGAGTTCATCTCAGCAGAGGGGTCAGTCATCGGATTTATCGCTATTTACTTCATTACCACCCACCTAGTCAGCTAGGGGTGGAGGTCAGTCAGCTAGGGGTCGTCCCAGAGGGGGAGGTCAATCAGGTGGCGGTTAGGCCCATTTCTATGCACTTCCAGGCAGACCCGATGCTATTACTTCAGATGTTGTTATTATAGGTATTGTTTCCGTCTACCACAGAGATGCCTCTGTATTATTTGATCCCGGTTCCACCTTTTCTTATGTTTCATCATACTTTGCTCGTTATTTGGGTATGCCCCATGAGTTTCTTGCTTCACCTGTTCATGTATCTACCTCGATAGGCGATACTGTTGTTGTAGACCGTATGTATCGGTCGTGTGTGGTAACTATTGGGGGTCTGGAGACCTAGGTGGATCTTTTATTATTGTGTATGGTTGATTTCGATGTAATTTTGGGCATGGATTGGCTATCTCCGTGTCGTTCTATTCTGGACTATCATGCTAAGACAGTCACATTGGCTATACCAGGTGTACTACGGATTGAGTGGCGAGGTATGACTGATTATGTTCCCAGTAAAGTGATCTCATTATTGAAAGCACAACGTATGGTTGGGAAGGGTTGTCTTTCGTATCTATCCTTTGTGAGGGAGGTCGGTGCTGAGACTCCCAGTATTAATTCTGTTTCAGTTGTGAGGGATTTTCCTGATGTGTTTCCTGCAGACCTGCTGGGCATGCTACCGGATAGGGATATTGATTTCGGTATTGACCTGGTGCCGGGCACTCAACCCATTTCTATTATGTCGTATTGTATGGCACCAGCGGAGTTGAAGGAATTAAAGGAGCAGCTTTAGGAACTCCTCGATAAGGGGTTCATTCGGCCTAGTGTGTCACCTTGGGGTGCGCCGGTTCTATTAAGAAGAAGGATGGCACTATGAGGATGTGCATTGATTATAGGCAATTGAACAAGGTAACAATTAAGAACAAGTATCCTATGCCTCGCATTGATGATTTATTCGACCGGCTTCAGGGAGCGAGAGTGTTCTCCAAGATTGATCTCCGTTCAGGTTATCACCAGTTGAAGATCAGGGACTTGGATATTCTTAAGACAGCTTTCAGGACCCGATATGGTTTTATGAGTTCTTGATGATGTCTTTTGGGCTAACCAATGCCTTAGTAGTGTTCACGCATTTGATAAACAGTGTGTTCCGGTCTTATCTTGACTCATTTGTCATAGTCTTCATTGATGATATTCTGGTATATTCGCGTAGTTAGGAGGAGCACGCAGAGCATTTGAGAGCTGTATTGCAGAGATTGATGGAGGATAAGCTTTATGCAAAATTCTCTAAGTGTGAGTTTTGGCTCAGTTTAGTGGCTTTCTTGGGGCACGTAGTGTCTAGCGAGGGTATTTAGGTTGATCCGAAGAAGATAGAGGCAGTTTAGAGTTGGCTCAGACCGTCCTCAACTACAGAGATTCGCAACTTTCTTGGTTTGGAAGGCTATTATCGCCTGTTTGTTCAGGGATTCTCATCTATCGCATATCCCTTGACCAAGTTGACTAAAAAGGGTGATTCATTTGTATGGTCAGACGAGTGTGAGGAGAGCTTTTAGAAGCTCAAGATAGATTGACCACAACTCCAGTGTTAGTTTTGCCATCAACTTCAGGTTCATATACCGTGTATTGTGATGCTTTGAGAGTTGGCATTGGTTGTGTATTGATGCATAAGGGTAGAGTTATTGTTTATGCTTCTCGTCAGTTGAATCCCCATGAGAAGAACTACCCCGTTCATGATTTGGAGTTGGCTGCCATAGTTCATGCGTTGAATATTTGGAGGCATTACTTGTATGGTGTGTTTTGTGAGGTGTTTATTGATCATTGTAGCCTCCAACACTTTTTCAAGTAGAAGGATCTTAATTTGAGGCAGCAAAGGTGGTTGGAGTTGCTTAAGGTTTATGATATTATCATATTGTACCATCCAGGAAAGGCCAATGTGGTGGCCGATGCTTTGAGCCGAAAGGCAGTGAATATAGGGAGTTTGGCATATATTCTAGTTGGGGAGACACCTCTTGCAGTTGATGTTCAGGTTTTGGCCAATCGGTTCATGAGGTTAGATATTTCGGAGCCCAGTCGGGTATTGGCTAGTTTGGTTTCTTGGTCTTCCTTATATGATCGCATCAGAGAGTGCCAGTATGATGATCCGCATCTGCTTGTCCTTAAGGACAGAGTTCAGCATGATATGCCAGAGATGTGACCATTGGTGATGATGGGGTGTTGAGGATGCAGGGCTGGATTTGTGTGCCTAATATGGATGGGCTTCAGGAGTTAATTCTGGAGGAGGCCCATAGCTCGCGGTATTCCATTCATTCGGGTGCCGCGAAGGTGTATCAGGATTTGAGGCATCACTATTGGTGGAGAAGAATAAAGAAAGATATTGTGGGATTTGTAGCTCGGTGTCTCAATTGTCAGTATGTGAAATATGAGCATCAGAGACCGGGTGGCTTACTTCAGCGGATAGATATTCCAGAGTGGAAGTGGGAGCGGATCACTATGGACTTTGTTGTTGGACTTCCACGGACTTTGAAGAAGTTTGATGCTATTTGGGTGATTGTGGATCGATTGACCAAGTCCGCGCACTTCATTCCTGTGTGTACTACCTATTCTTCAGAGAGGTTGGCAGAGATCTATATTCGGGAGATTGTTCGCTTGCACGGTGTCCCAGTTTCCATTATTTCAGATAGGGGCACTCAGTTTACATCGCAGTTTTGGAGGTCTGTGTAGCGAGAGTTGGGTACTCAGGTTGAGTTGAGCACAACCTTTCACCCTCAGATGGACGGGCAGTCCGAGCACACTATTCAGATATTGGAGGACATGTTGCGTGCTTGTGTCATTGATTTCGGAGGGTTATGGGATCAGCTTGTACTGCTTGTAGAGTTTTCTTATAACAACAGCTACCAGTCGAGTATTCAGATGGCTCCATATGAGGTTTTGTATGGGAGACGGTGTAAATCTCTAGTTGGTTAGTTCGAGCCCGGTGAGGCTAGAATATTGGGGACAGACTTGGTGCATGATGCTTTAGAAAAGGTGAAGGTGATTCAGGAGAGGTTTCGTACGGCGCAGTCGAGGCAAAAGAGTTATGCTGACAAGAAGGTTCGAGATATGTCATACATGGTTGGCGAAAAGGTTCTGTTGAAGGTTTCACCTATGAAGGGTGTTATGAGATTTGGGAAGAAGGGGAAATTGAGTCCGCGATTCATTGGGCATTTTGAGGTGCTTCGGAGGATTGGGGAGGTGGCTTATGAGCTTACTTTGCACCCAGCTTTTTGAGTGTGCATCTTGTATTTCATGTTTCTATGCTCCAGAAGTATATTGGGATCCGTCTTATGTTTTGAATTTCAGCACGGTTCAGTTGGATGATGATTTGACTTATGATATGGAGCCAGTAGCTATTTTGGGTCATCAGGTTCGAAAGCCGAGGTCAAAGGATATAACTTCAGTAAAAGTGCAGTGGAGAGGTTGGCCCGTGGAGAAGGCTACTTGGGAGACCGAGTGGGAGATGCGGAGCAGATATCCTCACATGTTTGAGGATTCAGGTATGTTTCTTGACTCGTTCGAGGATGAACGTTTATTTAAGTTGGGGAGGATGTGACGACACGGCCAGTCATCTCATGAGTTGCTGCTCCATTTTCCCCATTTCTGCTTCTCTATGCTTTGTTTATCCGTGTTATGTGGTATCGGGTTGGTCAGATCGAATCCGAAATGATTTTGGTAAGGTTTGAGACACTTAGTCTCTTTTGAGGAAGCTTAAGTTGAAAAAGTCAACTGGATGTTGACTTAGGTGTTAGAGGTCTCAGATGTGAGTTTCGATCGTTCGGATAGCTCCGGGAGGTGATTTGGGACTTAGGAGCGTGATCGGGATGAGTTTTGAAGGTTTGGAGTAGATTTAGGCTTGAATTGGCAAAGTTGATATTTTGGCATTTCCGATTGGTAGGAGAAATTTTGATATAGGGGTCGGAATGGAATTCTGAGAGTTGCAGTAGTTCCGTTGTGTCATTTGGGATGTGTGTACAAAATTTCAAGTCATTCAGACGTGGTTTGGTTGGGTTTTTTATCAAAAGCGGAATTCGGTAGATTTCTGAAACTTAGGCTTGAATCCGATGTGTTTTGGTTGATTTGATGTTGTTTGAGGTGTTTTAAAGATTGGAATAAGTTTGAATAAGGTTTTAAGATATGTTTCTGCTTTTAGTTGAGGTCCCGTGGGTCTCGGGGTGATTTCGGATGGTTGACGGTGAGTTTGGATTTTTAAGAATGCTGCATATTTGCTGCTTCTGGTATTTCCGCACTTGCGGCTTGGGGATCGCAAGTGCGATGCCGCATGTGCGGAGGAGTTGTCACAGAAGTGGAAATGGGGGATGTTGGCAGGAACCGCAGATACGGTTGTGGGACCGCACTTGCTAAGGCGCAAATGCGGGAAATGTAGCATTTTGGCCTTTAAGTGAAGAGCTGCAGAAACGGTTAGTTGGACGCATATGCGGTATTGCAGAAGCGGTAAATAGGGCCGCAGATGCAAAAATGCCTGGACAGAAAGTATAAATTGTGTCCTTCGCGATTTTGAGCTATTTTCACCATTTCTAATTCGGCTTGGGAGCTTTTTAGACGATTTTGAAGAGGGATTTCAAGGGAACTTCATTGAGGTAAAGATTTTGGACCTAAAACTCGTTCCTATGCTATTATTTCACGGATTAGAGCTATGATTAATGGAATTTAAGGGGTAAAATTGGGGAAACTAGGGCTTGGAAACTTAAACCTTTGCTTGAGGATTTGAAGGACCATTTGAGGTCGGATTTCAGAACTTTTGATATGTATGAACTCGTAGGGAGATAAGGAATCTATTGATGTAAAAATTATCGAATTTCGAGACATGGGCCCGGGGGTCGGGTTTTGGTAATTTCGGGATTTATGTTGTAAATTGATTATTTTTGCTTGGGCTTCGTTCCCTTAGCATATTTTGACGTCCTTGTTCTGATTTTGGATAGATTCGACGCGAGTGGAGGCCGATTTTAGGGGCAAAGGCATCGCGAGCTAGAGATTTGACCGAATTGAGGTGAGTAATGATTGTAAATGATGTTTTGAGGGTATGAAACCCGGACTTGCACATTGTTGTGCTATATTCAGGTGACGCACAAGCTGGATGATGAGTGTGGGGTCGTGCACTGTTGGGGATTGTGACTTAGTCCGTCCTGAATGACTATTTTACCGCGTATTTGATTGAAATCTATTTACTCTCATCATGATTTGGGATGATGCCATATTTGGGCCTTGTGCCAACTATTTGGACCCTTCGGAGATTTTTATTGATATTTCCTCACTACTTTGACTTTATACTTGAACTCAGTTATGTTATTTTCCACTGTTTTCATACTCAGCCATGTTTACTCTGTTTTATTACTTAAATGATCTTTCAAATGATAATTGGGTTGAGAATCATGTTTCACTATTGCCCGAGTGGCTTGTGAGGAGTTTTGGACTGAGTAAGGCCTAGGGCCTATGTTGTGAGGAAACATTTGATATTGATTATGAGGCCAAGGGCCTGAGATATATACGCCACGAGGTGGCTTGTTGATACGAGGCTGAGGGCCTAATAATGATGCCACGAGATGGCTTGATATTGAGCTAGGGCCGTAAGGGACTCCTCCAGGAGTCTGCACACCCTCAGTGAGCGCGAGTACCCATTGTGATGTGAGATTGAGCCCGAGGGGCTGGTATTGTTCTGAGATGTTGCCCGAGGGGCGGAATTGTTGATACTGTGCCCGAGGGGAGAACCTTTATGTGTTTATTTTTCATAATTGACTGTCAATTACCTGCTTAATCATTGAAAAAGGCTTTTCATGAAGTTAAATTTGAATTAAGGGATTTTTACTTATTTTTCACTGGTTTACTGTTTAGAAATGGTTTTACTACTCCATTAGAGCATGCTTTGTGCCTTACGTGATTTCCTGCTTTCAGTCTTTATTTATGATTATTACTTACAGAGTTGAAGTACTCACTTTACTCCCTGCACCCTGTGTGCAGATTCAGGCGTATCTGGTCCCGCTCCCGAGTGCTGATCATTTTCGACTCAGGCGGATCTGAGGAGTCTCTAGGTAGTTGTTGGCGTTCGCAGCCTGAAGCTCTTCCCTATCTTATTCCTTTATGTTCTTAGTTTTTTGTATTAAACTCTGTAGTTTGATTTGGAGTATTCTGTGTTGTTAGATGCTCACGACTAGCGACACCCCGGTATCGGGCTGTGTTGAGTTATTTTTTTCCGCGAATTATGCTATTAACTGTTTAAATCTTGGTATATTTGATCATGCTTAGATTGTTTCTTAATGCTTAACTATTAAATACTGAAATGGGTAGTATCGGCTGGCCTTGTCTTCACGAGAGGCACCATCACAACCGGGTCCGGGTTTAGGGTCGTGACAACAACAGATTTGTTTAACTAATATTTTGTCTTAACTCACTAATTTCTGTATTACATCGCTTTAACTTTTTATAATACTATATTCTAACAATTTTCGTCTTAATTTTATTGCAGGGAATTTTCCATACTGAGATTAACTGAAGTTTTTTTTGCCTGAAAATTCTTTGTTTTTCTTAAGGTTGTATCTCGATAGCTATAATAGCAATCTGGTTTGTTCCCCTTTCCCACTCTATTTCTTTTACTTTGAGTTTTACTGATTGAAAATTTGATTTTGACTTGCAAATTTGGCTATGGAGTTGAACGGACGATGCTTCATTTGTGATTTCCTTGTTTGTTTTGACTTGAATAGGTCAAATATTTGTATTCCTTGTAATTTGTCAACAGCTAATGTAACAAGACTCATTATTTGGTAGCTTCAAGTGATGTTAATTTAACAAACTTACTGATTTTGTATGTGTACTGGTCTCTATAATAATTTTATAATATTATAGAAACAAATCAGTATTAACGCACTAATAGAAATATAGAGCGAGATTTAATTTGTGTGTAATCAGATTACAAAATATAATCAATTAACTAGGCTTATTTCCAAAGTGGCAGCAGTTTTTACTTAACTTGTAGTAAGAATAACAGCGACTTACATCGAGTGATAGATTGATCAACAATGAAATGGACAAAGAAACTTTACAACACTTCTCTTCTTAAATGTTCATTTGAATTAGTTCCAAGACTCCATTTTTCAAAGAATTCAATTATTTATTCTATAAATTCCTGATCATATAGATGCAAAAAATTCACATTTAATCAGAATAATGTGAATAAGTGTGAATACATTTGCTTAAGCTTCATATATGAATTTGTATTTAAAAGAGTATCATCCGGACATAGATATCATGCTCATTGTCTGAAAATAATTGGTAAAGAATGTGAGTTTCTCTGTTATTGTTGTAAAAATTTGTCAAAGACTGCTTCAGTTTACCTATTAAAAGTCGTGATAAGTCTTAAACAATAGTTTGAAAACCATGAATGTTGCTGGTTAAGTTCTATATTTAAGTAAAGATCATTTTCCTAGGTGTATATCTTTTAAGCATAATTTGAATAGAGCCTCAGAGAAGTTATCATGAAGACTAACACTTGTATAACTCTTCTTGGGACTTTTTGTCCTCTTAATGTATTTAATTGGAGGAAACTTGACACAAAAGATGATATATGGAAATATATCAAGATATGAAGTTCCCAATGTCCAATAAACATGGATGATATTTCTTATTTCTTACACTAACCCAATTGCACTAAATTGTAGGAAAAATATAACATTTCCGACAAGGCAAAACAATGGATTTTTTAATCAGTTTGTAGTGCTTGGAGAAAGTATAAGAGTCAAATGAAGACAAACCACTTCAAAGCCTATGAAAATGATGATCTTCGAATGGAGAATAGGCTAGTAGATATTCCGGAATCTCACTTTAAGGATCTTCTTAAATATTGAAACTCCGATCCTCACAAGGTAATTATATTCCGAATCTCTTGTCTAGTCTTCGGTAAGTGAACCATAACAACATTGTAATTATGATTACATACTTGAAACATTTTGAGTGGACTATTTCTAACGTAGCATGATGTGTTGGTATAAGGAAAGCTAGATGCAATAGTGACATCAAACTTGCAAACCATCTTTCCAATTGCTAAATAACTTGGTTATTTACACATTAGTATTCAAAATATATGAGTATATAAAATAAACTACACGTAGGGAGGTAACACATACTAGGTCAAATGATGAGTTATTCAGCTCACATGCCTCTTATGTGCCATTATTCCTTTATGTATCTTATCTGGTACTGTTCATTTGGAGCTTGAGTACTTGAATCAAAGACTTAAATTTATTTTTCTTTTTTTGTTGCTGTTGAATTTTGATCGAGATCTTGTCGTCATGTTTTTAGTTGAATTTGATAGTGTCTACTACTGCATTGAATACTAGTTTTTGACTGTTTGAATTGAATCGAGTGAATAGCTACTATTGATTGAAAGATTGATCAGATTTGTTTCTGAAATGTTAAATTGCTGCTATTATCTCTAAAATGGCTTGGAATGCCATCATCTTTGCGAGCTTGTAATCCCCTTGAAAATTGCTACTGCTGGTTTCATGAAGTATCAAATGGCTTGAATTTGGTGTTATAGTTTGAAGTTGTTGCTGGGTTGATTATTCTTGGGAGTTTTGAGTGTGATTTCTACACTGTTTGAGCTGCTGAAAAGTTTCTACCAGTTTAAAAGCTGATTGTTGGCACTGATTCTACAGCTTTTGTACCAATTTTTCAAGCTTCTGCATAATTTTAGTTACAATCTAACTTCTGTACAATTGCCTGCTTAATTCTTCAGTCATGTACTTCTTAATTTGCACCAAGTGTGGCAAAAATTGTTTCTCTTTGTTAAAATGAATTGTTTGGTTGGTTGTTTTGAGAAAATTGCTTGGCAGTAACTGTTTGGCATGCATTTTGAAGGCAAATTGACTTGCAATTGAGGAAGGAACTGCAGTTTCAAGTGAAACAAGGTTGTTGAACCTTTCATATGTGACTGTCCAATGATTGCTTTGTGATTTTTCTTCAGTTATGTTATTCCTATAGTTGAAAATTCTGCACTTTGTGAGCTGTTGTCCAATAGTTGACTCGTTCCTTAGTTGGAATTTTGTTTTGGTTCCAGGCAGAGTGGATACGGTAATATCCTTTCTTCTTCCTATAGATATGAATATTTTGGTATTATTGGTATCCAACTTCTTTTATAACAACTTCTGTTTCTGTATTGGTTGATTTTTATGATATATACTGTCTTCTTTAGATTCTTGGTCATTTTTATACTATATACTATCCAAATATCATAATGCATGAATGAGGTGGCTGCCACAAATTTATGTGAGCCAAATCCGATGGTTAAATATCAAACGTTGTTCTAGATCTTTTCCTTCTTCATGAAAATGGAAGGTTATGTGGCTGTCACCGCTAGTCACTTTTTCCTGCTAGTGTGCAGCAGTGAACAACAACTGACTGATTTTGTGCATATCAAAGGCCTTATTTTAAATGAAAATGTTCATTTTTTATGAGTAGCATATAATGTGTCTTTATGGTACGATTTTGCGCATTTTTATATGGGACCAAGTGAATACTAAATGCATGAGTGGCTCCCTTCTAGAGAGCTCATATAAGTTGGGTAACTATCTGAGGTGTTACCAAGTTCTAGGTGATAAATAATTTTGAAATTTGACTAATTAACTAGATTCACAAATAGTTGTGCTCTATTTTCCAGTGCTACAGATTCTAGGATATGGTACCAAGGTTGTGGATACCCTGTTTCTTTGATTGCAAGGGAGAGTAGAAGCCCTCTGATGCCATGATATATTTTGAAATGATTATACCAGTCTATCTGTAGCGTAAAAGAGAGAAAAAAAAGTTGTAGTGTTAAATGCTCCAACCTATTTTCCTTGACTAATAAAAGGAACTGAACTAATTATAGACCAAATGAATAAAAGTTTGTACTCTTAATTAATTTATAAATGGCTTTTGAAAATGATAAAGATGGTGAGATATAATACTGTTGAGTAGGTGAAGAACATATGATATACCTATCTGCACTAATATGGACAAGCCAGATCTAACTAATTTTAGCACAGAGATGGTTGTTCAGTTGTTCTCCTGATTATATTGATATAATATAAATATAGCACATACTTTAAAGCATATATTAACATCATTCTTTATAGGATATAAGAAAAACAAAATGAAATATACCAGTTCAGAAGGTACTACGATCCTAACTGCATTAGCAAACAGTTCATGGCTTGGCATCTTATGGCCAACTTGGAAGACTTGAACTTCTTTTGTAGTTTCTTTTTGTTTTGCAACTACTATTGTTGGTTCTGGAGTTTTCATGTTCTTTTTTTTTATGGCAATTTGTGCTATGAGTATTCTTAGACCGAATTCTCTTGAAGGGTAATAACTTTATTTATCCTCTTTTGTAGGTGGAGTAGATCAAGAAATGGATGATGAAGACAATGAAGAACTAGACCTTACTTGAGATGAATTTTGAATTGTTATATATAAATGTTCTAGGAATCTTTTGTTACCAACATTTTTGAAACATATTTACTCTCTTGAAATGTACTAAACTTATGCACTCATGGGGTAGAACATTTGCTTTATGGATATGTCACGACCATGATTTTCCACCATTGGGGGTCGTGATGACGCCTACTAATGAAAGCTAGGCAAGCCAATTGTTCCAATTACTTAACCTTTTTCATATATTTTAATCCTTTAACAATGGTGAACAAACATCATAAAAACAGTGGAATTAAATAAGCGGAAGAACCGAAAGGTAACCGTTTAATATTAACACTGATACAATTCTTAAACTAAAAAGCTACCCAGATATGGTGTCACAATTTCACAGACGGTCTAAGAGTACTACAAATAAGGGTCTGAAAGGTAAATACAAGCTGTTTCAGAAATACATAGTAGAAACAGTATAGAAAGATAGAAGGAGACATCAGGGCCTGCGGATGCCTACAGGACTACCTCAGGTCGCCTGAATAGACTGAAGACAACATCCTCACTGCAGTCCAAAAGCTACAGCACCGAGATCTGCACACAGGCCAGAGTGTAATATCAGCAAAACCAACCTCATGTGCTAGTAAGTACCGATCCTAACCTTGACGAAGTAGTGAAGAAGCTAGGACCAGACTACCAAATAAACATGTGCAGTTAAATAATATACAACAAAAAATAAAGGCAGAAATACACAATTAAGGATAGGAGGGGGAAGCATGCTGCAGGGAACATCAAGCAATAACAAAAGAACATCAGATAAATATAAGAAACACCAAAGTTCAATTATCAACAAGAATCAAAAATAAAAGACAAGTACATGGCATCACCCTTCGTGCTTTTACTCTCGTCCTCACCATAAAATCAATAAAATCGGTACGGAATCACCCTTTGTGCTTTTACCTCACATAATCATGGAAAGGAATGATCCTTCGAGTATTATCACTCATATCATGGCACGGAATGGTACATCGTGTGGCACGACATCACTCTTCATGCTTTAACCTCACAAAATCGGCACGACATCACCCTTCGTGCATTAACACTCTCTCACAAATATCATGCACGACATCACCCTTCGTGCTTTAACACTCTTTCTTACCCAAACAACAATCACAAATCAATAAGGGCAAGGGAAACAATGTCAAAACAATAACATCCTGGCAAGGGAGATAACATCAAAAGTAACAACATCCCAACAAGGGGACAATATCATAAACCTCTTCTCTTTTTCACATTTACTTCACAACTCAATTCACAACTTGAGCCGATGCTCTAAAATGTTCAATTGCCAATAATACTTCCACAAATCATTTTACAACTTAAGCCAACGCTCTTCAATGTTCAATTACCAATAATACTTCCACAAGCCTTGTTCAACAAAATAAATCATCATATAAAGCATGAATAATACGAATCGGAGTCACATTAATCATACTATAAGACTCACGAGCATGCTTGACACCAACGTATAGATACTCGTCACCATGCCTATACATCGTACTCAACAATTAACACATAGCAAATAAGACACGACTCTTAATCCCTCAAGCTAAGGTTAGACCAAACACTTACCTCAATGCCACGAACACAATTCAAGCCTCAACTAACGCTTTACCTCTTGTTTTCACTACCAATTCGCTTGTATCTAGCCACAAGTTACTTAACTATATCAATAAATGCTAAATGAATCAATTCTAATAGATAAAAATAAGTTTTCCAATGATTTTCCCAAAAAGTCAAAAATCAACCTTGGGTCCACATGGTCAAAACCTAAGGTTCGAACCAAAACCCGATTACTCATTCACCCACGAACCCAAATATATAACTTATTTTGAAATCGGACCTCAAATCGAGGTCCAAATCCCCAAATTTGAAAAACCTAAGTTCTACACAAAACACCCAATTTCCCCCATGAAAACCCTTGAGTTTGAGTTGAAATCATGTGAAAAGATGTAAAAGATTAATAAAAATGAGTTAGAAATGACTTACAATCGATTTGGAAAAGTACTTGTCCTTAAAAAATCGCCCAAAGGTGTTTAGGTTTTGAAAAGGTTTGAAAAAGGCAGAAATTTTTGGCTAAGTTATGATTTAGCAGGTTACAAATGTCGCAATTGTGACCAGGGTTCGCAATTGTGAACCCTTAAGAAACCTGCTACCTTCGCAACCCGAAGCTGATCGAACAAATCATCAATCATCGACAATGGATACTTATTCTTGATTTTAACCTTGTTCAACTGCCGGTAATCTATACACATCCTCATCGATCCGTCCTTCTTCTTAACAAACAACACCGACTCACCCCAAGGCGAGACACTAGGCCTAATAATACCTTCATCAAGCAAGTCTTGCAATTGCTCCTTCAATTCTTTCAACTCAGGCAGGGCCATACGATATAGCGGAATAGAAATGGGCCGAGTACCTGGAGCCAAATCAATGCAGAAGTCAATATCCCTATCGGGTGGCATACCCGACAGGTTTGAAGGAAACACCTCAGGAAACTCACGAACAACAGACACAGAATCCATAGAAAGAACCTCAGCACTAGAATCGCGAACATATGCCAAATAGGCCAAACACCCCATTCTCGATCATTTACTGAGCCCGCATATATGAGATAACACTACGGGTAGAATGACCAGGAGTCCCTCTCCACTCTAAACGAGGTAAACCCAGCAAGGCTAAAGTCATAGTCTTGGCATGACAGTGCAAGATAATGTGGTAAGGTGATAACCAGTCCATCCCCAAGATGACATCAAAATCAACCATGTCCAATAGTAACAAATATGCTAGAGTCTCAAGACCCCCAATCACAACTATACATGAACGATGGACACGATCTATCACAATAGAATTACCTAACGGTGTAGACACAAATACAAGAGCACTCAAAGAATCACTAAGCATGACCAGATACAGTGCAAAATAAGATGACACATATGAGTATGTAGACCGTGGATCAAATAGAACTGAAGCATCTCTACTATAAACCAGAATAGTACCTGTGATAAGTGCATCGGAAGCCTCAGTCTCAGGCCTGGCTGTAAGAGCATAACATCGGGGCTAAGCCCCACCACTCTAAAC
The DNA here is from genome assembly GCF_000715075.1 of Nicotiana tabacum. Classification (NCBI taxonomy): domain Eukaryota; kingdom Viridiplantae; phylum Streptophyta; class Magnoliopsida; order Solanales; family Solanaceae; genus Nicotiana; species Nicotiana tabacum. The sequence continues at coordinate 213,162,302 of NC_134085.1, forward strand.
TATATCTTTAGGACGGCCTCCTGCTGGTTGTCCTCCACCTCTAGCGGCCTAACCTCCACCTCTAATACCTCTACCTCCACCTCTAGCACCTCTACCTCCACTTCTAGCTGGCTGAGCGGGCTGTGGAACACTCGGTGCCTGAACCATGGCACGGGAACCCTAATGCTGAGAGTTGCTCGGTGCCCGAGGGCAAAATCTAACAATATGTCCTGTATCACCACATGTATAACAAGCCCTCGGTGGCTGAGACTGCTGACCCTGACGGCCTAAATAACCACTCTGAAAACTCTAGAGCGGAGGTGCACTGATAGGAGCTGGCGGTACGTTGTAGCGCAACTGATCAGAATACTGCATACGAGAGCCACGACCACCTGGAGCACCGTGAGAAGCCTGAAGTGCTGAATGAAACGGCCTGGGAGGATGTCCCCTACCAAAAGAATCCCTGCCTCTAGACTACCAAATAAACCTTTGTAGTTAAATCATATACAGTGGAAAATAAAGGCAAAAATGTATTGTTAAGGATAAGAGGGGGAAGCATGCTGCGGGGAACATCAAGTAATAACAGAAGAACAACAGATAAATATAAGAAACACCAAAGTTCAATTATTAACAAGAATTAGAAATAAAAGACAAGTGCACAACATCACCCTTCATGCTTTTACTCTCGTCCTCATTATAAAATCAATAAAATCGGCATGACATCACCCTTCGTGCTTTTACCTCACATAATTATGGCATAGAATGATCCTTCCTGCATTATCACTCATATCATGGCACAGAATGGTACATCATGCGGCACGACATCACCCTTCGTGATTTAACCTCACAAAATCGGTACGGCATCACCCTTCGTGCGTTAACACTCTCTCACAAATATCATGCACGTCATTACCCTTTGTGCTTTAACACTCTTCCTTACCCAAACAACAATCACAAATCAATAAGGGCAAGGGAATCAATAAAATTACAATAAAATTCCGGCAAGAGAACAATAGTATAACAACCATATCCCGGTAAGGGAAACAATATCAAAATAATAACATCTCGGCAAGGGAGATAACATCAAAAGTAACAACATCCAGGAAAGGGGACAATATCATAAACCTCTTCCCTTTTCCACATTTACTTCACAACTCAATTCACAACTTGAGACGATGCTCTAAAATGTTCAATTGCCAATAATACTTCCACAAATCATTTTACCACTTGAGCCAACGCTCTTCAATGTTCAATTACCAATAATACTTCCACAAGCCTTGTTCAACAAAAGAAATCATCATAAAAAGCATGAACAATATGAATCAGAGTCACATTAATCATAGTATAAGACTCACGGGCATGCTTGACACCAACGTATAGATACTCGTCACCATGCCTATACGTCGTACTCAACAATTAACACAAAGAAAATAAGACACGACTCCTAATCCCTCAAGTTAAGGTTAGACCAAACACTTACCTCAATGCCACGAACATACTTGAAGCCTCAACTACCGCTTTACCTCTTGTTTCCACCACCAATTCGCTTGTATCTTGCCACAAGTTACTTAACTATATCAATAAATGCTAAATGAATCAATTCTAATGCATAAAAATAAGTTTTCCAATGATTTTCCCAAAAAGTCAAAAATTGACCCCAGGCCCACATGGTCAAAACCCGAGGTTCGAACCAAAACCTGATTACCTATTCACCCACGAACCCAAATATATAATTTATTTTAAAATCAAACCTCAAATCGAGGTCCAAATTCCCAAAATTTGAAAAACCTAAGTTCTACCCAAAACACCCAATTTTCCCCATGAAAACCCTTGATTTTGAGTTGAAATCATGTGAAAAGATGTTAATGATTAATGAAAATGAGTTAGAAATGACTTAAAATCGATTTTGAAGAGTACTTGTCCTTGAAAAATCGCCAAAGGTGTTTAGGTTTTGAAAAGGTTTGAAAAATGCAGAAATTTTCGGCTAAGTTATGATTTAGCAGGTTGCAGATGTCGCAATTGCGACCAGAGTTCGCAATTACGAACCCTTAAGAAACCTGCTACTTTCGCATTTGTGAAGAATAAGTCGCATTTGCGATGAAATGGTCGCATTTGCGATCAAGGCCCAGGAGATCTTCCCATTTACGATACATCTTCGTATTTGCGAGCCAGGCTTCACAAAACTTGCAACACACCAGCAATTTCCTAAGTTCAAAACACTCTGTGGCCTATCCAAAACTCACCTGATCCCTCGGGGCTCCAAACCAAACATGCACGTAAGTCCAAAAACATCATACAAACTTGCTCGTGTGATCAAATCATCAAAGTAACATCAATAACTATGAATTTAGCATCAAAATCAAAGAAAAATCTCATAAACTCTTAAGTTCCAAATTTAACAACCGATGGTCCGATTCACGTCATACCAAGTCCGTTTCTTACCAAATTTTACAGGCTCAACTTAAATGCCATATAAGACCTGTACCGGGCTCCGGAACCAAAATACGGGCTCAATACCATCAAATTCAAACACATTCCAATTTCTAAAAACTCTTATAATTTTAGTTAAACAATTTCTTTCAAAAATTTATTTCTAGGGCTTGGGACCTCGGAATTCAATTTCGGGCATACGCCCAAGTCCCATATTTTCCTACGGACCCTTCAGGACCGTCGAATCACGGGTCTGGGTTCGTTTATCCAAAATAATGACTGAAGTCAACTTAAATTCATTTTAAAAGCAAAATTTATCATTTTTCACAGATTTTCACATAATGGCTTTACAGATACACGTCGGGACTGCGCACGCAAATTGAGGGAAGACACAAAAGTTTTTAAGGTCTCGGATCACAGAATCGACTTGTAAAACAAGTGATGACCTTTTGGATTATCACAGGATATTATTTGCTTGATGGATAATTTTATATTAATAATAGTTTCATTTTATGATGTATTTAAATTTTAGTGGTATTATAATTTATTAGATATATAAATATTCATTTATAACAGGTGCTATATTTTGGTTTTAACTGAACTGATACAACATCCTACTAGAACAGTTGCAATAGGACACAAATGGCATTCTAGTAGACAATATAAACCATTGCAATAGGTTCTATAAACTGTTCCAAAATGATCTATAAACCGTTCCAAATACAAATATAACCGTTAAGATAGCTTAAAGAAACTGTTGCTATATCCAACATAACCGTAGCAATAGCTAACATAAGTGTTACTTTAAATAATATGGTAACGGTTAAGAACCGTTGTATAAACAATACAATAACAGTTTTAAACCGTTCCAATTGAAAAAATAATCGTTCCAACAGAGAAAGGAAAACCTGTAGCGATAGACATATCTATAGTCACAACGATCCAAACCGTTGCAAGAACCATTCCAACAGACCTATGGGCACGTGGACTGATGTAACGGGCTGTAAACCGTTCCAATATCCCTATGGCAATGGTTTGACAGTCTGTGGGAACAATTTTTCAAGCGTTATAGACCAATTTTTCAGTAGTGCTATCACTAGATACACAACTTATTTATTATGTATCTAGCCTTCCTAGCTCGTTTTGAGTTCTTTATCATGTCCACTCTTTATCTAATTACACTTTGGATCTCTTGCACTATAATATTACTCTGTACAATAGAGTCCCTAAACATCTTCCAGTTTCTTGCCTGCCAAATCTGATATAAGCCTGCTCCACATACTATTGCAATAATGCTCTTCTTCATCACACTCCATCTCCTACTCTGTATTCTACTTAAGGATTGTAGAGCATCATATTGCTGAAGTCTAGTACCATTCTATTTGTTTAACATCTCCCACAGCTGTGTGGACCATACACAATCAGAAAAAGATGTATATCACTCTCCATTCCAGCTTCATCACATAGTACACACGTAGTATTTTCACATTGTAGTCCTATTGTCAACATCCTTTCCTTTGTCAATAGCCTACCTTGAATAGCCAACCACAGGATGAACCTATGTTTTAGTAGACTAATTATGTTCCACACCAGCTCTGCAATTTTTATTTTTGGTGTGTCCCCAATCAGTTTTAGGTGTTCTTGCATGACTGAATATTTACCATTTGCATTTAGACTATGTCTTCCATTCTTATACCAGTTTATCATGCACAACTTCAGTTTGTGTAACCTCTTCCAATATCAACTACTATCAGCCCGAGGTATGTGACTCCAAAAATCCACTCCATTGTTCATATAAAAAGCATGTACCCATTTTACCCATAGGTTATCTGCTTTTTCCATTATCAACCAGATCATTTTACCTACAGAAGCTTTATTCTAGTTTTTACATCATTTTATATTTAAACCACCCTGCTTCTTAGGTTTGCAAATTTTCTCCCATGCTACTAAAGACAATTTCTTCTTCTCTTCTAAGCTTCCCCGTAAAAACTCCCTACACTTCCTATGTACCTTATTTAACACACTTTGAGGCAACACAAATATTGTACCCCAAAAATTATGAACTAAGAATAGCACATAGTTTATTACCTGCAGCTTCCCAGCATATGATAGATGTCTTGCAGAAGTGGCCCTAATTTACTTGGTGATCTTCACAATCAATTGGTGACACTCCATTTTATTCCACTTTTTGGGGGATAGGGGAAGATCCAGGTATCTGATAGGGAAAGTTCCCAGGGTGAAGCCAGTCATTTGAACTATTCTTATTTTTGTCTCCTCATCAACTCCTGCTATGAATATGTGTGATTTTATCAATGTTGGCCACTAGCCCAGATGCTTCTGAAAAGTGGTGCAATGCTTCCATTACCCTTTTCACTTAGCTATCATTTTCTTTATGATCATCAGCAAAAACCAAATGTGTAAGCTTCTGTCTTTTACACATTGGGTGCTATCTGAAGTCTGGTAGTTGGCTCATCCTATTTAGATTTCTTGAGAGGTACTCCATGACTACGACAAATCCCATAATACCTCAATGTCATGGTCATTGAGAGGTACTCGATGACCATGAAAAATAACAGTGGAGAGATTGGTTCCCCTTGATGCAAGCCCCTCTTTCCTTCAAAATACCCATGAGTACCATTCACTTTGACTGAAAAAATAGTAGTGGTCACACATGTCATAACTAGTTATGTGAAGCTGCTCGGAAAACCAAATCCTAACATCATCTCTGCTAAGAAATCCCATCTAACCATGTTATAGGCCTTTCTTAGGTCTATCTTCATTAATCACTTAGGAGTAATCTTCCTTTGGTAGTACCTCAAAAGGTCATGATATATGAGGATATTATGGACCAAAGATCTACCTTGCAAAAATGCAGCATGTGATTCATTCACTAGGTATGGCAGTACTTGCTTCAACCTTTTGCATAACATCTTTGAAATACACTTATATACTACATTACAACATGAGATGGGCCTGAACTGGCCAGCATTTAAAGGATTGGCAACCTTTGGGATCAATGTAATTACAGTAGCATTTATTTGCTTAAGGAGTTTCCCATTTATAAGAAACTTCAATACTGCCTCAATAACATCTGAGCCCACAATATCCCAAGCTTCCTTAAAAACCCACTTCCAAACCCATCTGGTCCTGGACTTTTATTCACATTGATGTCCACATAGCTTCTTTTACTTTTTTGTCAGTATAGGGTCCCAACAGTTACATTTGTTGATTGGCAGTCAACCTTTACCCATTTTCGAAGAACCAGCTGAAAATACCTCATCTACATTCTCCTTGTTCACCCAATAAATTCTTATAGTAATCAACAAAAATGTATGTTATTGTATGCGGTTCATACAGTATTTGAACATTATGGTCTGGTAGTTGTGTGACTGCCTGCATTAGCTTTCTATACTTAATTACTGAGAAGAAGTATATGGTGTTGTCATCTCCTGCCCTAATCAAAGTTGCCTTACTTCTCTGATGAAGGAACATCTCTATTAAATAGCTTGACCTTCTGAATTTTGCCCCCATAGCCTTCTCCTCTAGCTGTAAAGCAGTGTTCAGTGGGAACTTTTGAAGTTCCTCCTGACTTCTCAGTAGATTAACTCTATCCTTTGCTTCCTCTTCCACAATATTACTAAAATGGTTCCTATATTAGGTCTTCAATTGTCGTTTAGGCAGCTTTAATTTATTAACTACTTGGAATATTTTATACCCCTAATACTCTGAGACCATACATTTTCCACAATTTCCACATGTTACAGTAGCTGAATATTTTCTTTGCTTGGATGTTATTTTGTGCTATTGTGATCTGAATAGGACTGTGATCACTCACACCTTCAGGTAGAAATTTTACTTTACAGTCTATCACAATGTCCATCCATTCACCATTTACAAACACCTAATCAATTCTAGAGAAAATTCCTCCACTCTTATGCTTATCATTCCAGGTGTATGAGCATCCATTGTTTGGCAATACAGTTAAACTTGTTACATCAACCATGACTGGAAATCAATTACTTCATTAAGTGTGATCGGATTGCCTCCTTGTCTATCCTCTACATGTAGCACAGAGTTAAAGTCTCCCATAGTTATTCATGGCTTATGCCACATTCCAGATATATGACAAAGATATTTCTATAACTCTTTCCTTTCTTCTCTTAAGTTGTAGGCATACACAAATGTTGCTAGGAATTCCATTTGTAATGGGACACATGTTACTGCACATGTGACAACCTGAACATTCTCACTGAGGACTCTAAGTTTATAATAGTCTGCTTTTCATAGTATCAAAATTCTATCATTGTAGTGTGAGACATGATTTGAATGAAACTGTCATCAACCAAATATTTTATTAACTACTTCTTCTACTTTATTATGCTTAATTCTAGTCTCCAATAGACCAATTAATCCCACATTCAACTCATTGCAGAGTTTGACCTCCTTCTGTTTTGTAGGGCCATTTAGGCCCCTAATATTCCAACTAAGGATATTAACCATCTCTCACAGGGAGAGATATTTGGCTACCCACATTCCCCTGACTTTCTTTTTCCTTATACTCTCGAACTTTCTCCAATGCTTGGAATGTATTAGTAACAGTCATTACATCCTTAATAACTACAGGGACATTAGCATGTTTCTACGGCTGATTCCACCCTGTACCCTGTTGTTTCCTATTTCTCCTATCACCCTGCATCACTGGGTCATTTGTAGCTTTCCCATTTTTGTTATCCCTGCCTGTTCCAGTTTGCTTTTGTAGCTCTGTTGGAGCTACCTATTTTGTCTGCCTGCTTGGACTACTTGTACCATGTCTTCCTTCTACGAGACCAGAACCAAAATGTGGTTCTTTTGGACAAGTAGCGCCTTAATAGGTGTAAAAAAAGATGACATTTTTATATATAGCGCCCAAATACTGGGCTCTATACATTAACGTTAACTATGCCATTAATGTATAGCGCCTAGTATTTGGGCGCTATATATAAAAGCTGACACTAACAGGTATAGCGCCCAAAAACCCGGTGCTATACATAAAACTTTATGTATAGCGTCCAGTTTTTGCGCGCTTAATACCTTTTTAGTGGCCCCACCAATAATTCTTGACTTCAATAATTCAAAAGCGTATAGTGCCCACTTTTTGGGCGCTATATATAAAAAAAATTCCTGACTAGCCATTTCCTATATAAAAAGGTTAGGATTGTATAGAAATTCATTCAAAAGGTGTATAGCGTAGAAATTTCCCGACTAGCCATTTCCATACTCTTGTTGAAACGTTTATTGTTGTTAAATTCTCCAGCATTTTTTCATTATATCTGAAGAGCATAGAATAAGAGTTTCATTATATTGGGGGGGGGGTGAGGTTGTGATGGAGAATAACTCCGTGGGCTACAGTTTACTTACTCAGTGTCATGTTAAATTGCCACTTACAATGGAGTACGATAAATTAATATCGTTGTTATGCAAAAAAATGAGTGTGATGAAACGTTCAGTGATACTTAAAGTAACTGGAAGATATCCGTATTTCGTCACTCCGTAAGGGGTTGCTTTTTACTCGGAGTCTAACATCGATGATGATGAAACTTTGAGTGATTTTCTGAGGACTCCGGATGAATGCCGGGAATTTCTTGTAATCACAATGTTGGAGATGTACGTGAAGGTCAAAGACGTTCCAAAAAATGAGGTTGTGCGTAGTAGAGATAACCCCCAGTCATCGGGTGGTTATTCTGGAACAGTTTTTGCCGGACAGGTTCCGGATGAAAGAGTTTTCCTTGATTTAAACTTATCACTGCCGGCGAATGAGCAGCGAAAAAATAATTTATACCCTGCTTTCCATAATTCGCAATACGAGTAGTAAACTTTAATTTTCATTTGTGTTAATTCTGTATATTTTGGTGTATTGAATTTGTATTAATGCTCATGTATTTAATAGGGGATACCGGCCGGATATGAATTTTACAAGTGGCCCATCCGATAGTCATCACCTAATTGAAAACGTCCATCATGGAATTTCATCACACTACGACTTGTAAGTGTAGTGATATAGCCATATAGAAAACATTTATTAGTTCAGTAGCTTATATTTTTGTTGGTTGTGCAGTGAAAACGAGCAAGTTGAACCACCCGTACATACTCAATTTCCCAAAAACGACGCATTACATCGGGATCTGACAGTGATTACGAACAATGCCGATGAATCCGGAGACGAGACACCCTTTTCCTCGTGAGGATGGTGATGCGCAAGATGAGGAGGAAGGACCTGATTTGAAGAGAGACCCCCTAGATGAAGAGTGTACGAGTCCGAAGTGTCGTTTCATTCAAGGGATATTCCTTACATTGATAACTTGCCAACCGTGCCGGATGTGGAAGCGCTCACAAGGGATTTTGATGAAATCTGGATAGCAATGTGGGATGAGTCTAGACCAACGGTGCTTGCAAAGGGGATACTTTTTCCTGATAAAGCGCGCGTAAGCAGGGCTTGTAAAATGCACAACGTAAAAGAGTGTCGTGAGATGCAGGTATGGGAGTCAAGTCCGATGGTATACAAGGTTGTTTGATGCAGGTGGTTTTGGCCATGTAATTGGATGTTGCGTGCGACCAAGAAGAAGACAGGTATGTGGAAAGTGGGTAAATACATTCCCACCCACACATGCGAAATGGACACATTCAACAGGAATCACTTCAACTTGGATATTGACTTGATTTCTCTTGTACTTATTCCGCACCTCGAAGCGTCCATAAGGTATAAAATCAAAGAGTGCATTATATCAGTCCACCAGGAATATGGCCATACCATTACAAAAAGAAAGGCATTTCTAGGGCGCAAACGAGTGTTTGAAATTGCCTACGGTAATTGGGATAAGCCATTTGCATCTCTGCCAAAGTACATGGTCGCACTGCAGCACTTTAACCCCGCGATAGTTGTTGAATGGAAGCTTGAGCAGAGTTCGGGAACACTAGAATACATATTCAATTACGTGTTCTGGGTATTTAAGCAAGCAATTGATGGTTTTCCCCATTGCCGGCCCGTAATATCCATAGACGGAACTCATGTCTATGGAAAGTACGATATCAAGCTATTGATAGCCGAGGCAGTGGATGCTAATGGACAGATATTTCCTCTAGCTTTTGCTGTTTGTGCCAATGAAAGCACAGAGACATGGATGTTGTTTTTGAACCACCTAAAAGAGCACGTTGTCAAACAGCGTTCAATTATTTATCTAATATCTGATCGGTACGGTGGTATATTAAGTTCTGTGGAGAACTTGCCTGAATGGCAAGAACCTTATGCATATCACCGTTACTATGTGAGGCACTGTAAGGCCAATTTTCAGAAGGAACATCCCAACAAGAATCTACATGATTTGATGTGGATGGCAACAACAGACCACCAACAACATAAATTCCGGAGGCATATGGATTCTATCAGGCAAGAAGACGAGGCAGCCTATTGTTGGTTAATGCGACATCACCTGAAAAAGTGGACTTTGCATGTGGATGGTGGCAGACGATAGGGAATTCTTACTACAAACGTGTCAGAGTCCTTAAACGGGTTATTGAAGTCGGCAAGAGGATTGCCCATCAATGCCATGGTGCGGATGTCGTTCAAGTAGATGGCGAAGGTTTGTTGAATAGTCTGCAATTGCAACGAAATTGATGGAAAAGGGTGTTGAATTTATGCCAGTGCCGATACAGAGATTTGAGAAATACAGACGGCGAGCACATTGGCATTCATTTTTGTAGTATGATAACGAAAGAGGTATTTTGAAGTTCGCACCGCTATCCATAATAATCGGAGTAATAATGTACATACTATAAATGAATCAGCAAGGTTATGCTCCTATGGGAAATGGTCCATCTACCATATGCCTTGCTCACATGCCATCAAGTATTTTCAACGTGTTGGTTATGCGGAGACCAACTATGTTGATCAACAATATAGTGTTTCCAAGTACCTAAACACATATAGTGTTCAGTTGCAGCCAGTGGGTGCTGAGCATTATTGGCCTCCGGAACCATTTAAAATGGTGTGTAACAAGTCTTATTTGCGTAAAATACAGGTGCAGAAGAGAACGCATATACGGAACCAAATGGATGTTAGTGATACCGTTTATGCGCGCAAATGTGGTATATGCTCGCAAACAGGACAAGACCGTCGTAAATGTCCTTCAGCTAGTTTGGGTGGCAAAACTAATCAAGCTCGTGGTGGGTGTTCTTCTAGTGTACCTAACTACCCCTGAGTTGATATTGTAATAATTAGTTGTTATGTCTATGTTGCAAGATTTATGAAATAAAATTATGCTTGTTAATTATGATTTGTACTTCTCCATTTTTCCTATTTAAATAATAATTTAATAAAATTATCTATATATTTTGCGTGGTTAAATATACAATTTTGTGTGTGTTGTCTTGTCAAACTGAAAAAGCTGACCAGCTGACATAAAGTTGTCTTGTCAACATCATGATATTTAACACGCAAAATATAGCGCCATTAGATAGTACGTTATGTATTTAGCGCGGTTGAACACTACATTATGTGTGTGTTGTCTTGTCGAACTGAAAAAACTGACCAGCTGACATAAAGTTGTCTTGTCAACATCATGATATTTAACACGCAAAATATAGTGCCATTAGAAAGTACGTTATGTATTTAGCGTGGTTGAACACTACGTTATGTGTGTGTTGTCTCGCCTATAAATAACGGGATCATTGTAGTTATTTTGTGTGCTCAAAATTTACTAAAAGCAAATATTTCATTAAAAGTAAGGGTTTTTTACTAAAAGCAAATATTTCACAAATGGCTCAACTTCTTCGTCCACCAAAGTGCAAGTGTGGAAAAGCATGCTTGATGCAAAATTTTTGGGACGGTGGTGAAGTTGAACGCCGTTACTGGCACTGTATGAACCAGTTTTACAAGGTTCCCGGGGAACCTATTTGTGATTTGAGGAATGGGTTGATGAACCATGTTATCAGGAATGCTACAGAGAACAGCTGCAATATCTTCATAATGTGTGTTTAAGACAAGGGGAACATGAAAAAGAAAGTAATAGAATTATTGCAGACTTGAGGGTGAAACTGAAGGAGGTGGGAGAAGAAAAATGGAAAACACAATGGAATTGTGAAGCACAAAAGGAACATAAAAAAAATATAAACGGGAACTTGCGGAGGTGAAGGCGAAACTGAAAGAGGTAGAAGAAGAAAAAGAACAACTGGAAGAACGATAAAAAAAATATAAACGGGAACTTGCGGAGGTGAAGGCGAAACTGAAAGAGGTAGAAGAAGAAAAAGAATAACTGGAAGAACGATTTAAGTGGTTGGAGCGGAGAATAAATGACAATCGGGGCTAAACATTAGCATGTATGTGTTTAGTGTATTTTTCATATTTCATGTATTTTATTATGTTGGTCTGTTATGTTTGTGTTTGTGTTGTAGTAATGTTTTCCTTGTTTGTTGTACTAAATTTTATTTTAATTGAAGTGGAAGTTAAGTTTAAGTGCTTGTGTTGTTATATGAAACTATCAAATGAATGGGGAACTAAAACAAGTAATGGGCATATTCGATTAAATATTGTTGTTAATGTATACAAAAATATTATTTACACCAAATAAAAAAAGGGAAGGCCAAATCAATGTGTCCCGCATCCGGTGTGTCTCAACGCAGCCGCTGGCCTGAGCAGCATCCCCTCCCACCCGGGTGCGCTATCAGGATCATCATCATCAAGTTGTCTCCTCATAGCCAGATGCGGCGCAGGATAACACGTATCGGTGGTGCTGTCAGGTCCAGTAGAAAGCTACATAATAATATGAAACTTAGTATAGAAAACTACATAACAATTCATAACAATTTATATTGTCTTACCATCATCGTGTCTGGATCCTGAATGTAGTCATCTGTCGTAGCATCGCATGAAGCCTTAAAAAGGAAATTAATAAAGTTAAAGAAAATAAATAAGTTACAGTTAAAACAAATTCAAATTTAATACTAATAAACTCATACCTGCGCATGTGATGTGGAGCCATAACTCAGTCGGCGCCCACTATAAAAATCTCGAGTCGGTCTCTCCTCATCAGTGGTAGACGGGCCTGGGAAGTATCTACCCCAATCCACTCCTTGAATATCCAAGCCCGTGATCAATAATTGTCCCGATGGGTTCACCTGCGATGGCACTGGAGTGCGATAAATTCCAAGGTTGTAAGACGGCATGTCCGTCTCATGCATGCCACCTGCCATATCAGCAACAACATCATCAGCAGGAGCCTCAACTCCCCCTTGCTGGGGACCACCTCCTCTCCACCCACGACCACGTCGTCCGGCACCACCAACTCATCGGGCACGTTCAGCTCGTGGGATACCACGACCTCGCTTGTACTGCGCTAGGTTCATATAATCAGCCTCGTGTGCTAAACGTTGATCCAATCGGGCTCACTGCAGTGTCTGGCCAGCCACATCCATGAATCGACAACTATAATCCTGCATGGACACATGATCGTGGGCATGACTCTGCATCTGCTGCCCCATATGATAGACGGTATGCAATCCAATCGCCTGCACCAAGTAAAAATATAAACTACATATTTGGCACTAAATTACAAGTATATAATTAATAATAACATAAAACATACCAGGGCCTTGTGTCTCCCGGCGTATGGGACGTACCGACCGTGTGCCTGATGAACTGGGTTCCCGATAAAAAGCCGGGAAATAGTGTTGTACCATGCCATATAATGTTGAATAGGAAAGTGCTGCGGAGGTGGGGTCAAGTCCCCTCGTCTGTCCCAAGTACCCAACTGCTCGTCAAGCCATGCCATAAATGTGTCGTCCGCCCTGGACCGATCATCCCTCTCATAATGTAAAGCAAGCCATGTAGGTGGACTCGGTATAGGCTGCGGCAGGCCAAACTGACGAAATACCCGCTCGGAGGCATGATGCTCAACAATATCGAGGTATATGAGCGAGACAGAAGCCCTTTAAATATGTCGGTCGAACGTGCAATATGTTGGCAGGGTAACTATCACCTCATCGATGTACGACGTCCAGATGAACTATCAAATAAGAACACAAACTGTTAGTATGCGCAACACTATGTTAATCTATAACAGGTAAGTTTAGTTAGATATTCACCTGTGCGTCCTCCAGCAGATCCAACACATCTCTACAGAGGGGGAGATTATGATGGGCATCATACTCTCGTGCAAGAGTACGACGCATAACCCACCTATAGGCTAGAAGGAGATGCGGAATTTCTACATTAGCCGATAGCTGTGGTAGAGGTGGCTGAAACTGCAGAAATCGCTCTCAGGCCCAAACCTAACATACAAAGTTGATGTAAAGTATAAGATTAACTATAACTAGGTAGAATTGTAACTAATGGACATATTATTTGAATATGTTGTCACCTGTAGAAGAGGCAGAAAGCCACCAACGTCTCTCTATGTGCCGATGCAAGCCCGACACATCTGCCTGTACAAATATGAGATGATTGCACCACCCCAACTGTAGATGGTTGTATCCTAGAACCAGACAATATGATGCAGAAAATGGAGGCTCACTAGGTTCCTCGAAGTGTACGGGAACAAGACCCCCCCCCCCAAGTATAAGGAGCAACAACAGCCTCGTATATCGCTGTATATCCACCTCCGCTGACTCATTGGTGATAGTATGATGGATCTGCTCCAGGTGGTCTCTAATGGGGACCAACTGCATACGACTAGACCTAGACGCTATAGTCTCGTCCTCCGGCCTGAAACTCGTGAGCATGTGTAGCATATCCCAATAAGACTGTCGCGAATAATATCTATGGTCGCAGACAGTAAAACTGGCAAGCCATCAGCGGACAAGCCATATAAAATCTCAGCGTCCTGGAGTGTGATGGTGGCCTCGCCGATGGGTAGATGGAAAGTGTGCGTCTCCGGTCGCCACCGCTCAATCAAGGCCGTGATCAAAGCCCAGTCGAGCTGTATCCGGCCAATCCTATATAATCTCATCTCCTCCAGGTAATGGACCACGCGGGGATGTAGAACTCTATGACTCAAAAACTCCCACAATAGATCCACTCTCCCGGCCCGGAAAGTCTGCGTAAGCAACTGTCCGTCCCATATATACTCGGATCTATGCTGGGGCTGTAGGGCTAATAGATCCAACGTCCGACGATCGGGATGTATAGTCGCGTCCATGTCGTCAACTGTAAATTAAAACAACATTAATTGTATTTTATTCTGTATATTAAATATTAATTTTTTGAGATACACAATTTTTAGCGTTATACAAAATTATACTTATGGGTTCCAGGCTCGATATTTGAATCCCAGTAGCACCAAACTATCATTAATAATTATGTGTTTGTTTTATAATTTAAATTCATATTTTTAATAACTTAATTGTACAAATTATATATATATATATATATATATATATATATATATATATATATATATATATTATATACTATAGGTTCCGGGCTCGATATTTTGAGGTCCAATGGCACCAAACTATCATTAATAATTATGTGTTTGTTTTAAAATTTAAATTCATATTTTTTAATAACTTAATTGTATATATATATACCAATGGGTTCCGAGCTCGATATTTTGAGGCCCAATGACACCAAACTATCATTAATAATTATGTGTTTGTTTTATAATGTAAATTCATATTTTTTAATAACTTAATTGTACAAATTATATATATATATATATGCACCTATGGGTTCCGGGCTCGATATTTTGAGGCCCAGTGGCACCAAACTATCATTAATAATTATGTGTTTGTTTTATAATTTAAATTCATATTTTTTAATAACTTAATTGTACAAATTATATATATATATACTTAAATTCATATATATAATTATATATATATATATATATATATATATATATATATATATATATATATATATATATATATATATATATATATATATATACACACAGAGTTCTGGGCTCGATATTTTGAGACCCAGTGGTACCAAATTAACATTAGTAATTATGTGTGTTGATACAATTATTAACTTAATTGTACAAAGTTTGCATTTTCAACTATCAGTATAAGATACTTAAACAAAAGGAATTCTAAGCTAAAATACTACACATTACTACGCTACAAGGCTCTAAATTTTAATACGCTAAAAGGGTCTACATTTTACTACGCTATAAATGTCTAGATTTTACTACGCTAAAAAATAATCTAAACTAAACATAAACAACAAATAAATTTAATTGCAAATAAAACACAAAACGGCATGAAAACACATATATATAAATCAGGATATTAACAAACAAATTTATTTGACAAATTTATATTTTTTTTATAAAACACTAATATTAAATCCGGATAAATTTAACATACTAGTTTCAAAAAAAAACACAAACCGAAATAGAACACATGCAAATCAAATAATATGCATTATTATAAAAGTTTCAACTTAAAATAAATCGAAATACCTCGATTTAGAATTTTCGGAAAGTAAATAGATTGAAATTTTGACTCCGGAAGTGTGAATCAACAATAATACGAAGCTCTACTCGAATGTGGGACCTACGTTCTTCACCTTTTATGTGACGGGGGACCCAAATTTTTTTTTTTTTTAAAAATGGTGGGGCAGCGGGTATGGGAGTGGGGGACCAAGAAGAAGAATATGTAAAATATTGAGGAAGAAGAAGAAGAAGAATCGTCATCTTGAGGAAGACGGCTCGATTTTTAAAAAATATGTATAGCGCCGGGTTTTTGGGCGCTATACCTGTTAGTGTCAGTTTTTATATATAGCGCCCAAATACTGAGTGCTATACATTAACGGCATAGTTAACGTTAATGTATAGCGCCCAAATACTGGGCGCTTTATATAAAAATGTCATTTTTTTTACACCTATTAAGGTGCTACTTGTCCAAAAGAACCACGTTTTGGTTCCGGACTCTTCCTTCCACTTGAACTAAATTTCTTTTTCCTTTATTTTTAAATTTTTTATCGTTGAGCACCTACTATTTTAAAATTCTGGATTTACTCCTAGGTGAGGGTGGGGTGAGTGAATAAGGGGTAATGTGTTCCTTGTATATTTTCTAAGCCATATTATCTCATGGTGAAAAGAAAGAACCATGTGAAGCCTAACATGATGGTGGAGCTTTTGTCCACTTGGAATTTTTCTAATTTGTTCAATTTACAAGCCTAGATCTCCTCTTTGACTTTCACAATTCCATTCTTCCTTGTCGACTAAATCATCTTCTGACGATCAGTTGCGATAAGAAAAGAAAATATTTTTAAATGACACGATAATTTTTGAGGGCATAAGAAATCCAAAGTCATAGGTTATTGTACTGTGGACTATGTATTCCTTATTGGTAGGGTACGGTTGGTGAGAAACAAAATGTCTCGTCTTGCATAAACTTCTACATCTTGCCAATCATCCATCTCTTCAAAGTCTATGTCAACCCTTTTAACACTTAACCAAATTCACGTTATAATTTCACCCAATAGTACTACAGGAAATGATATGTTACACGTGTCTCCATTGGTGTGTCGTACAGCTTATTATCGCACCCAAAAATATTTAGACAGAAATTTTAGTTAAAAAAAAAATTACTATATGACCTTTTAGGGGATCATCTTGCCACTAACTATTATACGAAGAGAAAGGAAGAGACTCAGCCGAATTCTGTATTGGACTATAAGGGGTTGTTTGGTACATGGAATAAGAATAATAATTTTGGAATAAAATTTGAATTAACTTTATTCCATGTTTGATTTAAGGTATTAGCTAACCTCAAACTAACTTTTACACTAAAATAGTGAGATTAACTATCCCACATAGAAGGTGAGATCACATTAGAGTATCCCATCCCGTAGGATATCCTTGGATATTTCACTATTGTACCATACGACCCCTAAAAGCTTCGTCATAAATCCAACACTAGAAAACAACAAAGAGACATATGATATGGAAATCCAGTTAAGAAAGTGAGTCTTTTTCCTTTTTATTTTTTTATAAGGAAAATAATGTTTGAACTTCTTATTTTTTCTGGAAGAGTAAGGTAGAATTATTTATGTGATCAAGGTAAACTTAACAATTTTAATTAACCACTCAGGAATGCCAAGGAACGAATGAAACTCCTCCAATTTCTTAATATGAAATCTTGGGTTCGAGTCATAAGATAGAGAAATAATAATTCTGAGTGCATCCTTTATTACGTATAAGATGTGAAAAGTTATTGTAACAAATTGATGGTAATTGTAAAGATATTTTTGACAATGTCAGTAAGATTTGACCTATCCAGAAGAAAACAAACATTTTGGATCAGATGTTACCATCACATGTAAACCCCAACCCCACCAATCCCTCGTTAATTTAAGATACCAATCATAGTGGCATTATACCAAATGTAGCTTCTGTTGTGGAAGTCCCTTTTTGTAGAGCGGGGAACCATACTATTGTTAATTTTTACTAAATAGACTAAAATAAGTGCAAAAAAAAAGTTACCAAAGTATATATAACGCCACTAATAGTGGCGCTATACAGTAACGTTAACTGAACCGTTACTGTATAGCGCCACTATAAGTGGCGTTATACTGAGAAACTTACATAGCGCCATTAATAGTGGCGCTATATGTCTTATATATGAAGACATAACGCCATTAATATTGGCGCTATACCCCTTAATACAAATCCCCCATCTTCTTCTTCTTCGTTCCATCTCCGTCTTCCACCTCTTTTCACTTCTGGTCCCCCCACACCACCGATCTGGCCCAATTTTTTTAAAAAAAAAATTTTTTAAATTTTTTTTTTGGGTCCCCCGTCACATAAAAGTTTAATATTTGAGGTCCCACTGTCGAGTAGAGCTTCGTGTTTTAGTGGATTCATTCTTCCGGAGTCAAAATTTCGATCTATCTACATTTCAAAAATTCTAAATCGAGGTATTTCGATTTATTTTAAGTTGAAACTTTTATAACAATGCATATTACTTGATTTGTATGTGTTCTATTTCGGTTTGTGTTTATTTTTTCCGAAACTAGCATGTTAAATTTTATCCGAATTTAATTTTAGTGTTGTATAAAAATATGTAAATTAGTCTAAAAATGTGTTTGTTAATATCCTCATGTATATTTATGTGTTTTTATGCCGTTTAGTTTAGATTATTTTTTAGCGTAGTAAAATGTATACTTTATTAGCGTAGTAAAACGTAGACCTTTTTAGCGTAGTAAAACGTAGACCCCTTTAGCGTAGTAAAATGTAGAGTCTTGTAGCATAGTATTGTGTAGTAATTGTTTAATTATATTATATTCTAGCACGAAACCCATATATATCTAATTATGGTGCCACTGGGCCACAGAAAATCTAGCACGAAACCCATAATTATAAATATATATATATATATATATATATATATATATATTTTACAATTTAGTTATTAAATAAATATGAATAAAAATTATTTAAAAAACATAAAATTATTAATGATAGTTGGTACCACTGAGTTTTAGAAAATCTAGCACGAAACCCATAATTATAAAAATTATATATATATATATATATATATATATATATATATATATATATATATATATATATATATATATAATTGTTACAATTAAGTTATTAAAAAATATGAATTTAAATTATTAAAAAAACATAAGATTATTAATGATAGTTTTGTACCACTGGGCACGAAACCCATAAGTTTATATATAATTTTATACAATTAAGTTGTTAAAAAATATGAATTTAAATTATAAAAAACACACATAAATTTTAATGATAGTTATTAAAAATTGTGAATTTTCAGTTGACGACATGGATGCACCTATACATCCCGGCCCTCGGACGTCGGAGCTACTACCCCTACAGCCCCAGCATAGATCCGAGCATATATGGGGGGGAGATTTCTGCAACTTCGGCCACCTCTACCACAGCTACCGGATAATGTACATATTCCTGATCTCCCTCTAGCTTGTAGGTGGGTATTGCGTCGTAGACTTGCACGAGAGTATCATGGCCATCATAATCTCCCGTTCTGTAGGGATGTGTTGGATTTTCTGGAGGATGCACAGGTGAATATCTAACTAAACTTACCAATTTATTTTTAACTAGGTGTTGCGCAAACTAACAGTTTGTGTTATTATTTGATAGTTCATCTGGACGTCGTACAGCGAAGAGCTGATAGGTACCCTGCCAGCGTATTGCACGCACGGTCGCCATATTTGGAGGGCTTCCGTCCCTCTCACGTGCCTCGATATTCCCGGCATTCATCGGGAGTCCTCAAGAAATCACTCAAAGTGTCATCATCGTCGATGTTAAACTCTGAGTAAAAAGCAACCCCTTGCGGCGTAACGGAATACGGATATCTTCCGGTTACTTTGAGTATCACTGAACGTTTTCTCACACTCATTTTTTTGCATAACAACGATATCAATGTTTCGTACTCAATTGAAAGTGGCAATTTAACATTACACTTAGCAGGTAAACTGTAGCCCACAGAGTTATTCTCCATCACAACCTCACTCCCCCAATATAATGATACTCTTATTCTACGTTCTTCAGACATAATGAAAAAATGCTGGAGTATTTAACAACAATAGAAAGCAAGAAGAGTTAAAAAATAAATTTACCCGGATGATGTTGGAGCGATTATAAGATGTTTATATAGAAAATGGCTAGCCCGTTTTTTTTTTTTTGGAATATAGCGCCACAAAAAGTGGCGTTATACACATTTAAATTATTGAACCCGGACATTATTGGTGGGGTCAGGATAAAAGACATATAGCGCCACTATTAATGGCGCTATGTAAGTTTCTCAGTATAATGCCACTAATAGTGGCGCTATACAGTAACGGTACAGTTAACGCTACTATATAGCGCCACTATTAGTGGCGTTATATATACTTTGGTAACTTTTTTTTTTACACTTATTTTAGTCTATTTAGTAAAAATTAACAATAGTATGGTTCCCCACTCCCTTTTTGTATTAGCTTTTCTGGAAATATTCCCTAGTTTTACTCATCCTGCTGCCCTTGTTTATGGTTCTCTCGAGACTTGTTATTTTCGATAATAATTGTTAATTCCCTATGACTTACTCCATCGAGATGTGTTGTTGACTCTTCATAATTTTCATATCATAATCTTTACCTTTTTATGGAGATAACTAGAGTACAACTGGGACACTGCTTGGAATTTCTCATGACTAAAGAGAAATCTCTGAATTGACTGGCTTGGAAAATGAAAGATGATTTCAATTATTGATTTTTTTGGGTGGGTGGGGGTGGGGGTAGGGGATCAAGAAAATCTGGATCTATGATAGTATCGTGCAGAGTAAAACTGCAAGCAGTACGTTTATTACATAGTCACGCAATGGCATCCCTTTTCAACTCGTCGATTTTCCTATTTCCTCAGTTTCATCTTTTTAACATGAAAAAAGAAGGGAAAAGTTTATGTTTTTGTTTTAAAAAAATTAACTGGAGGGAGTTTTCTTTTAAGAATTCTTGATTGATCTTGTAGTGGCCCCTTGTTGTGTAAACAATACCCTTCGTCCAATATCACTTAATAAAGGCACGTGCTTCTTGAAAACGTATGTTTCTCTTTATTTTTTGTCTATTGTCTGCTCATTTGCACCTATGGTGGAGGTGATTCTCGATGCTACTAGTCTATCCATCGTTCATATATCAATAGAATAATTCTTCACCGATCATTGCACCCAATCAGAATTTAAAACATAATTTGTTCCTTCTTCAAGCTTTCTATTGGTTTTTTCAATCTTTCGTAATAGCAAAGCGGATAACAATTGAATTTATACGTGATTTTAATGATATGTGAATTAATTCAATACAAATGATAAATTACATTAGATTAGACAAATAAAAGACGTAAATAAAATATCAAACCAATTGTGGGGGGTGAAACCGAACTCGATAACAGCCTTAATGAAATACCTGTTTTCGATCCCGGGCTCACAATAACGAACCACTTGATGAACAAAAGTGAGAACTTTTAATAACAAAGAAAATAAAAATATATTGCATTAATGTGCGTGTTACGATGTCTTTCATGAATAATCAGGCCCCCATTTATATCGTAGGGGAGTTTTATCTCACGTATAAAAGGTAAAAATCTTCCGTTTAACTAATCACCAATTCTCTGTCGATACGTGCAGAGATTCACGTCGTGATATTCGGCTGGTCACGAATATCACGACCTTTTGTTGGTCGTGCTCGATTACCTGGTAATGCTCTCCATGGACTTTGGGGTTCAAACCGGCATAGGGGCCATGGTCCCGATATTTCCGAGGGCAGGTGTTTTGCTCTTATCCCGATTCGAGGGGTTTCTTGCCTCGATTCCAGTTCCTTACCTTTATGTCTATTGCTCCATTTACTTCATAAAAAACCGAGGTGTCACATGGGCTCGATGTCATCGGTATGCACCCTTCTTATTGTCCTAGCAAAACCATAATTCTACATACCACAACTAGTTACATAAGCATATTTCACGTGTATCAAAGAATGTGTGCTGGCCTTTTTGCGGTATCATACAATATAAGGTAGTAGATACCCGGTCCTTTCTCAAGCTAGGAATAAATAATGTCTACATATTATCTTTGACAGACAGACTTTACTGATAAGATTTTACCGAGTTTATTATTATTGTATGTATACAATATTAGGTATCAAACATTCCTAACCATTACAATCCACAAAAAAAAAAAAAAAAAAAAAACTTTTAGCTTGAAAGTTTTTGCAAAGTGACGTCACAAAGTTGAGAAACCTTAAAATAAGCTATTTTTTGGAAACTACTTAAGTGTTAATACTAAATGCAAGTAATTTCTGTCTAAAAAACCTACGATATATTTTCCTGATGGGTCAGAGGAGCCTAGAAATAAGAATATTAGTTTCTGGCGATCTATGGTTAGGTTGAAGAATTTGTGATTATGGATGCTACTATAAAATTAATAGGGAAGAGTTGTTGACACAGTGGAAAAGGGCCATAGTAACCTGGCATTTAAATGTCATTAAGGACCCACAGATTGTGGAATTAGCACATATCTTAAACTTAAATCAATCACTTTTTCTCTCTGCCAGTAAAGCAAGGCATTTCCCATCAGCTTAACGACGAACTAATTAACATAAAAATCACCATCTTTCTCTTCTATATATATTCTACTAACTACTAAGCAGTTGAGCGATCATTTCCAATCCTCATTCCAAGATTTCCATCATTAACGTCTCCACCGATGCCTTTCTAAAAAACGTCTAATATTGTACTCGGAAAAAAGAAAAGATTCAAATTCTAAAAAACGTCTAATATTGTACTCGGAAAAAAGAAAAGATTCAAATACTTAATACTCCACACATTTCTAAATTTAAAAATAATTCAACTTTAAACTCTTCATTTTACCTGTTTTACCCTTAATGATAAGTTTTTATATATAACCACATAAATGTCATGGCTCCATAAAACTTTTACCGCTTAAGCTTTTAAGACCACAAGTTTCAAAAGTCATATTTTTTTTTCTTAAACTTCGTGCCGAGTCAAACTAGCTCATCTAAATTGAAACAGAGGGAATAATACAATTTATTAATTGACTTGTGGTTTGCTAACCTTGCAATTCTTTTTTTAGTCTTTTAGGGCTCGTTTGGTATGATGAATAAAGAATAATTAATCCCAGGATTAAATTTAAGAAGAGTTTATCCCATGTTTAATTGAGAGAAAATTACGGTATAATTAATCCCGAAATTAGTTATCCCGGGATTGTAATATTTTTTAATCCCATAAAAAGGTAAAATAACTAATCACGGGTTAATTAATCCTTGTATAACTTCTTTCTAACCAAACGACCCCTCAGTATTTGGAATCCATCAACTCTTCCGGTCCGTAGGGTCAATTTATAGCGGAAGCGTTCCTTAAAGAGGAATTGGTTTATTGTCAAAGTTCAAATCTCAAATCTCTAATTAAGGATAGAGAAACCTTATTTACCTTGTTATATGCTTAATTGTTCCCCTTTTAAAACAATATAAAAGTATATCCCTGTCCAACTTTTTAAGACATATCAATCTCTTCCGCTCCTCCCCGTCTAAATCGGAAAATAAAAACATAAAAATGATAAGACTAGGTTGTTCAAGTGGTGAGCACCCTTCATTTTTTAATTAAAAATTGTGAGTTCGAGTCATCCAGAAAAAATGGGGAGCTCATGAGTAGAGCTAGAGGGAATAATTTAAAAAAAAAATTTGGAGAGAGAATAAAAAGAAGTCAAGTTTACACATATGTGTTATTTTTTATATGGTGAGGTGAAATTTGTAGTATGCGTGATCAGAGAATCTTGCCTAATTTTTGGACCAAGGAGTATAGAAACAATGATTGAAAAAGGCCATTGTCTATCCTAGCATATACTCCTCCCACACCCACGGCCCCAGTCCCCAGCCCAACCTCTCCTAAGTCTTGTCCCTTTACCATCTTTTTTTTTCCTTTTTGATGTTGAAACAAGCAAGGCTGCTAGTATATATTAACATGCTAGGGTTAGGTTTATATTCAGAAGACTAAGCTTTATTTTCTAGCTCTCGATCCTTTCAAAGTAAAGAATCCCGTAGAAGGACTCAATCTAAAATCAGTATCCTTATCTATATAAGTCAAAATTCAAATAGGGTTTTTTCAGAATGATGAAAAAAAGGCAAGTGGTTGTGAGAACAGACGGATCCAGAAGGAACATCGGAGGTTCCTCGACTAGGAACATACGATACGTTGAGTGCCAAAGGAACCATGCGGCGAATATCGGAGGCTACGCCGTAGACGGCTGCCGTGAATTCATGGCGAGCGGAGAGGATGGGACGACCGCCGCTCTTACATGCGCTGCTTGCGGCTGCCACCGGAATTTCCACAGGAGAGAAGTCGATGGCGGCGAAGTTGTTTCTGAGTGTTGATGATTTATTATGATGATCATGTTTCGTCCAAGATTATATGAAAAAAGGAAAGGTGAGTTTAATTTTTTATGTATCAGATCAGTCTATTATAGTTTATTATTTGTGGTTTGAGCTTGAATGTTTGTGTATAATTGTTGTACAAAATTGATGAATTCCAGCTGAAAGAATCTTTCTTGTAACTCAAACAAGATATATAAAATACTCTTATCAGAAGATTTTATATTGATGTGTTTGATTATTTTTTCTTTTCTCTTGCTTCCTCTGCCAATAATGATCAAATCGTAACTTCTTTAATAACTGTATCTAGGAGTTAGAAAGAACAAGCTAGAAACTGATCCTCAAGTTCCAATAATTAAATCCGAATATACACAAGAGTACTGAAAATTGTTTTGCAATTCTTTCTACATTATTTTGACTTCAACTTGGAATAGAGATATTGAAAAACTTATTTGGAAAAAATATTAAAACTGGAATAATTTTCATTTACGAACCTTCTAACTTTATTTCCAATGGAAATTCATGTCTAATGCCAATTTCAAGTTCCAAACAATCTTTATTAACTTGACTTCAAATATCCCTTTTCCAATTGCAACCTAATATTGTCCCAACGGGCCTAAGTGCGCGAATTCATTAGCACCTTTTGCATGTACATTTGAGCCAAAACTTAATTAGCGTCCTTCTTTATTTAGGGAAGATAAAACCCTGGGTAATTCAAAAAAATAGATGTATTGGTCAAAATCTGATCGTCATGGCTGAGCTGACCAACGTCCCGCCCAAGTGACAGGGCAATAAAAGATAACATGGTCCACTCTACATCCCATTCTTGACACCCGTCGAGTCAGAAGGAGCAATGTCTAAAGAACGATCAAGGCTCACTTGGTACGAGAGAGCGTCAGACCAAGTAAATAACAAGGGTGCCTTGATTATATATAGTAGGGAAAAACCCTCGATGTGGGGTGGTCTCCTTCCCTTTCTCTCCCCAAGCTCTCTTCAATCTTCATAGGAAAGAAGTAATCCTCAGAAACACATGTAAAGCTACCTCTCCCATCGGTTGATGGGAGCCACAATTTCAATAAGATCGATTATATCTATTTCATCTTATAATATTATCTATTCTGTTAGTTCTTTGATCTTGAATTTATTATGTCTGACTAAGATTTACCCCTTTATTTTTTTTGATTGATTTACTCAAAAAGGTTCTGATATCTTTGAGTCAAACAATAGCACTATGATTTTACCTTAATTTGCTGCTTAAAATTTAATATCTAGCTGTTAAAGAATATTGATGAATCAGGAGGAAATTTCATCTCTATCACTTCCATGGTGTGCAAGACAGATAATATGTCTCCTTTATGAAGCTGCAACAGATAGTTTCCAGTTCAGCCAGGCATTATAATAGAGTGAGTTTTTGGTGCTTTTGGTACTCCAAGGAACCAAAAGACAGATAAGTAAAATAATAATCCAATCCTTAGCTCATATTCTATTCCTCCATTAAACTCTCTGGCAGACAATTGGAGGAACACAATTTTTTATCAAGTTGCATCATTTCAGCTTTGCAAGAAGTGAACGTTTTCTTTATCAATTCTTCTAGGCCCACATATCTACTCATGCTTTCTTGCCATAATGCAAGTCTTCCTACTAATTAATTAAAAGTGGACTAAAGTCTAACTACAAATAAAATAATTTCGCTCAAGTGATCCTCATGTTCTTGAAACGAAATATTAGAATATGAGAAAGCAAAAGTTAAAGAATAGAATAGGTTAGGTGATTCTACATAAAATCATGGTGGATCATACACTTAATTTCTTTAATGACTTTTTGACTCAAAATTGGATTTATTTAAGCATTATTAATCTCCAAAGAAAGGATGATGAGACAAAGCAAAGATCATGCCCCAGGCATTGATCTAATGGTTAAGAGCGCAATGCTTAATATGTAAGTTAGGCGCATATCACGTATTTGAATCCTAGTGATTAAGAGCGCAATGCTTAACATGTAAGTTAGAAGCGAGGAAGATTTAGATTTAAAGAACTTGGAGATTTATAAGTCATTCAAACTTTCCAACAATGAAATCATCTAAAATCTTGACGACTTCCCTTGTCATTTATAAAATAGGTTTTCCCTTTTCTTTTTGGTGTCATGTCGAACTTTTTTTATTTTGGTTGTGTTGTAGAAACTGTGGCACTGTACAAAAGAATGGCGTGGAGTCACTCAAAAGAAAAGTGAGTAGTTGAGCATGACTCCATGTTGCAATTTACGACAATGGATTAAACTAAGTTTTTCCACTTATCTTGGCAATATATACTTACATTCTGAACATATTGCTGAATATTTTTTCACTTTGGTTTGTGCGATCCTCTTGTAGTCCTACAAGAGACTTACGCCGCAACGGAAATGAAAGTATATATATATATATATATATATATATATATATATATATATATATATATATATATATATATATATATATATATATATATATATATATAACTCGTCTTCAGCAAGTCTGTGAATTGTCTTATATGAGGACTTGGATTCGATATGAAAAACAAAGGATGAAACTTTACACCACGTTTTACAGTATGCTAACAATGAAAAAGTTTTGTCTTTTTCTTAATTTCCTAAAAGCTAAAGCTAGAAGCTGAAAGAAAAAGAAATGTTGGAGATGATTTGGTTAGTTTTTTTACAGATAAAGCAACAAAATTTAATTGATACGACGCCGCCGGGTGATTTGACATGAGGCCACTTATGTGGTTGTTTGTGGTTGGTTTATGTGGTTTTAACACTGCGTGATGAGATAAAAGACCCACTTAATTCTGCCTCTTAAGTTTCAATTTCAACTTCGTTTAAACAGTTGTTTCCATTGACCTTAAGTAATTAATAGTGCAAAAAATCATACCAATCTGCATCTCTATGACTATAAGGTGATCATTTTTCTTTAATTTAATAGTATTAGAATTCGATGAACTGCAATTATTCAAGATATACGAATGCTTACAAAGTCATGTTACTGTTCGGTATTCTTATGAATAACCACTAAAGGTGTGTTTGGTACTAAGGAAAACGTTTTTCTAGAAAATGTTTTCATGAAAAATAAGTGGTTTTATCACTTATATTTTCTCTTGTTTGGTTGGTGATTGAAAAGTATTTTCCGATAAATTTTCTAGTGTTTGGTTAGAAAGTATAAAATATTTTTTAAAAGAAAATATTTTTTATACTACTTTCCTCACCCCCCTCCCCTTCCCCATCCCCGTGTTTTCTTGCTCTCCCCCTCCCCCAAATACCCAATGTTTTCATGACCTATTTTCTTCAATAATTTAATCTTCTAAAAATTCACACAAACTCAAATGAACTAATGTGCTGCTTTACTTTTTTACGCAAAACAACGTTGGAATTTATGCTCCATGATTATAAAAAAAATACTCTTTTTTTTGGTTGAAAAAGAAAGTACTCTTTATACAACATGAAAATAAAGTAATCATTTTATTGAAATAAAAGAAAATACTTTTTCTACATCATGAAAAGAAAATACTCATTTTGTTGAAATGAAAAAAATATTTTTTTCTACATCATGAAAAGAAAATACTTTTTTTGTTAAAATGAAAGAAAATACTTTTTCTACGTCATGCAAAAAACAATACTCATTTTGTTGAAATGAATGAAAATACTTTTTCTAAATTATGAAAAGAAAGTACTTTTTATATCTTGAAAAGAAAATAGGGTTTTTAACACAGTTATCCACAAAAATAAAACTATTTATCCTTGTCTACCCATAGTAAGTTTTGTGGGAAATTTTTTCTTTATTCTCCAATTCTTTTTTATTTCTATGTTTCTTTTCTTTTCTTTTCTATTTTTTTTCTTTTCTCCTTTTCTTTTTTCTCGTTTTCTTCTTATTTTTTTCTTTTTTCCTTTTCTAGTTTCAGTTAACTTCTTTTTTTATATTCTTTTTCTCTTCATAATCTAATTTCATTTGTTGTTTTCACTATTTTTTATTATTCTTTTTTTATGTTATTACTAAAGAAAAATCAAATTGTGTACCAATTAAATGTAGCTAATACAACCAAATTAACATATTAACTAACATATGATACCAGTATAATATATAGTTATACCAACAGGGTATACAATTGTACGCAAAGAGTTAAAAAAATCTAATTCAATTATTACACTGAAATAAAATCAATTGTCAATAAAAAATTCAAAAAATTCTAAAAGGAACTAATTGTAAGAGTATACCATTATATTATATATCACTATAATTTTATTTTATTTTTTGCATTTTCAATATGCCCCTCATGCTGGGTAAAAGCTTAAAGCAAATTAAAAGGGAAAAGGCAAGTGAATTTAAGTGTAATAAGTATACTATTATTGTAAATTGTATACTATTACAACATACTGTTACAGTATATTGCATATTATTACAGTGTACTATAAAAATAGATTGTATACTATAATAGTATACTGTTCCAGTATGACTATATACTCCTATAGTATATTGTATACTGTAACGCTATATTGTTAGGTAATTATGTTCTTGTTCGATTATTACAATATACCGTTGTAGTATATTGTATACCGTAGCAGTATACTGTTGCAGTATAGCTATATACTCCTACATCATATTGTATACCATAGCTGTGTTCTTCTTTGATTTTCAACTGAAAATTTCGATCTCAATCACCACAAATCAGCTCCAAATGCTTTCAAATTTCAATATGAACTTCCAGAAGGTACTATAAACAATATTTAACAACACCCACTTTGAATATGGTTAAGGTAATAAACAATAATTGCAATTTGTATAACTTTCTAACTTTTCGTCAGTCAACTTGCAGTAGTAGATAATCCTAATTGACTCATAAATGAATTTATTTCTAATTCAATTCACAAGAACATACACAGACATAAAAGTTGCACTTCAACTAAATTTAATACTTTAGTTCGAACTTAAACATAAACTTAGTGGGCGTTTAGACATAAGAATCGTAAAATTTCAAAAAAAAAAAAAACACTTTTCCAAGTGAAAAGGTATTTAAAAATTAGAGTTGTTTTTGGACATGAATATAATTTTGGTTGTTTTTGAATTTTTGTAAATGATTTGAGTGAAAATTTTAAAAAATAGTTTTTTGGAATTTTTCAAATTTTAGAAAATTCTAAAATTTATATTCAAGTGAAAATTAAAAATTTTATAGCCAAACATTAATTTTGAAAAAAAGCAAAAAAAAATTGAGAAAAATTAAATAAAATTCATGGCCAAACGGACTCTTAACTTTCATTCCGCGATTTGTCAAAAGTGAACAAAATTAGAAGAAGAAGAAGAAGAAGAAGAAAAATATGGGGTGTAAATTGTAGAATAGTCAAGGGGGGGGAGGGAGGGGGGGGGGGAAGGCAATCAAATCGTGGAAAATTAAAGATGAAATACAGGAGAGATGCATTCCGCATTAAAATGTGGTAGATGGGACTGACCCAGAACTGGACAATAAAAGAAAGAAAGATGGTTGACAAGAAAAAACCGGGTAAATAGTTTTATGGAATTTTTACACCCTATAGAAAATCTTAATACCCTATTTATTTTAAATAAATACCATTTTAAAATATTACATCCTATAAATACCTTTATCCTTTATAGCAAAAAATCTAAATATAGTTACATCCTACAATTAAGGCACCATATATGCTAAATATTATTTTTCTCTCTCCTTTTTTGTATTTTCTCTCACATAATTACCGCGTATCTGCAAACCCCAATACAATCTCTCTCTGTTTGCATATAACCAGACTCTCTTCTCCCACAAACCCTAGTTTCTTAACTCTTCTTCCACCCAAATTCTCAATTTTCTGCTCTGCGTCACGAACGTGCAGATGGCTTGTCAAGTGAAGATGATGAAAAACTCAAGCAAATACTCCTGGAGCGAATTAAGGGGATTTCCGCTATGTCACCTGAAGATTTTGGTGCTGCCAAAGAAGAGCGGCAGCTTGTGGATTCCCTCTGGAATACCGGCTACAATGAGTCTTCTTCTCTTAGAGAACAAGGCCTAGTTGTTCTCCCCGGAGAGGATGATGCATTACCGCCTGATGTGGCTAGTAAGCATTTTGAACCACCTCTGAGAGCCTGAGCGACAAATAGGAATGAGGATACGAAGCCGAGTAGCAGCGGCTGCGATTTCTTGCACCAGAACTTCCAAGGCTGGAGTTTTTGTAGATGTGTTAGGGGGCTGACGAGCCCGAATTAATGGCTGGCCGCCGGCCGGCGAAGCCATAGGGTTGTTTCTCTCTCTAGATCGCCCAAATCGCCTATTTATATTCAGTTGTATTCGAATGTATTCTTCAGCTGTATTCACTTGTATTCAGGTTTAATAAGCTGTATTTAACTATTTTATTCAGTAGTAGTTAGTTGTATTCAAGTATTTTATACAACTGTA
Organism: Nicotiana tabacum; assembly: GCF_000715075.1. Lineage (NCBI taxonomy): Eukaryota > Viridiplantae > Streptophyta > Magnoliopsida > Solanales > Solanaceae > Nicotiana > Nicotiana tabacum. The sequence goes on from NC_134085.1 coordinate 213,193,019, forward strand.
TTCAGTTGTAGTTAGTTATATTCAACTATTTTATTCAGCAGAAGTTAGTTGTATTTTGTTGCATTCAAGAGTTTATTTAGTTGTATTCAGTTGTATTTTTGTTGTATTCAAGTGTTTTATTCAGATGAATTAAGGTGTATTTTGTTGTATTCAACTATATTATTCATATGTATTTCTCTTTATTCAGCTATAATCTTTATTATGTATCTTTCAAATACAGATTAATGAGGGATCGTTTTAGTTCGTTGAGTTAAATTAGGAGAATATCATGTGATTTTATTTCCTTCCGTTTTTAGCGCAGATACGTTACTGTATTTAATGTTAATGTCGCTTGAATACAGCTAAATACATGTCAAACTTAGCTGGAATTCCAGATTTTACGCCTATCTTTTTGGTTGTATTAATGAATACAACAGCTTAAATACATGAAATACATTGTATAAAAACATAAAAGGTATCTATAACACGTAATTAGCAAAAGGTATCTATAAATGACTCATTAGACCAAAAAGATGGTGCTTTATGAAAAATTCCCTAGTTTTATATCCATGGGTAGGAGTAGTATATAGTTTGGGCCTGCATTAAAGGGTAATAGTTTAGGATTAATGAGTATAAAGTGAGATTTTCTCAAGAAAATACTCATTTATTGAAATGAAAAAAAATATTTATCTATAACATGAAAATAAAGTACTATTAATAATATTTTTGTTTAGGATGGGGATGCAGGTGAGTGGGGATGCAGGTGAGTGCGAGGGTGGGTTGAGGTCGGGATGAGCAGAGTTGGGGTGGGTTGGTAGGGTTTGGTGGGGATGGAGAATGGGGGAAGATTGAAAAAGAGTTTTGGAAAATGTTTTCGCTTCTCTTGATAGGGAAAACATTTTCCTCCAATTGATAAAGAAAATTATTTCCAAAAAAGTTTAAGCCAACCAAATATGAAAAAATTAAAAAATATTTTTCGAAAAATATTTTCCTTCGTACCAAACACACCCTAAGTGCAATGTTAAAGAACGATTCCACGTCGAATTGAATAGTTGAGCACTTGAGTGTTACCAATGGAATTGTTATCAAGCAAACAGCTCTCGTGCAAGCCTTCTATCTCTTAACCTGAGACTCAACACTCGATAAACACCGACGTGTTTCCATAGAACGTATTTGTTTGGGCGTCATTACATATCTTTTTTACATTTAATTGAAGTCTTCTATTAATTGACTAATTAACTATTTAGCTGGGAAGATAATAGCAAAGGAAAGAAATCAGGTAGAGCTTTTCCAAACGTACGTTGTTCGGTTCTTGCTATGCGTTTTTCTCTGGGAAAATGACATTATATAGTCGTTCTCAAAATAATAGTCAAATTTTTATTTTGTATATGTATATCTTATGTATGTTATATACAAAAATTATATAAATTTTATACACATTTTCCGAATATCTTATATAAATAATTTATATCGCGTGTTAAAAATAAAAATAAAAGCCCTTTTTCTCTCTTTAATTTCTCCACCTTGGGCCACAAAAAAAGATGAGGAGAAAGAAAGAACCACAATCTGTTGCATAATTTTCACTTGGTCAAAATACTTATTCATGTGGACGGCCAAAAACTAGAATTCCTAACGGAATTTTTACCTAGCTATACTATATTAAAAATTTATTTACCTATATTCTCTATGTTTTACAATTTTTAATAAGTATCTAGGTTTTTCTTACAACTTGTATACATTGCTGCTCCCACCCATTATTAGTGCCTTCAATTACATCCTTTCCTTTTTTCCCCTTCTCCTCTTCTCTCTTTTTTTAAAAAAAATCAAAATTCCTTAATCCGCGTCCAGAATCTCCATCTTCTCTCTTCACCATTGCCTACAACTTTATATTATTAAAAAATATTCAGAAATTGTATGATAGCTATATCATAATTGTAGTTGAATTGTATCAGATACATCAATGCCTAAAACATAAATGTATCATACTTGTATCGCAATTGTATCTAACTTATATCTGGTACATTAATACCCAAAACAATACCTGATACTATACTAATAAATTAATATACAATTATCATATTTGTGATACAAATTATGAAATTCGTCACGGATTCACAACTGCTCGTAACAACATACAACGAATATACAATTATCACACATTTGTAATACAATTCCTGCAACAATTATGATACATATACAATTATAATACATCGACATTTCTGAAAAATTGTGATACAATTATTATTTTCATCTTCCTCAAGTTTCAATCACAACTCTACACTAAAAATTTATTATAATAATATTATAATTGTATTATTATTGTATCCACAACTTATCCACAACTTGATTGTAGAGCAAAATTTCGAATTTCTTCTATATTGTATAAATAAAAAAGAGATTTTGGATGATTGAAAGAGAGAAATTGAATATCAAAAGCTTTGGAAGAAGAAAGAATAACTTTGGAAGAGGAGCGAGTAAGCGAGATTTTTGGGTTAGAAAGATTTTGGGTATCAGTGGGTAAGGGAGAATTCGTACGGTGGGTAAGTACAAATTTGGATAATTGTTAAAGAAAGAGAGAAGATGTGTTTTTGTAATCCTTTGGAAAAGGAGGAGAATCTTAAATGTAGGGGGATTATGTGTAACTGATATGCTATATTTAAGGTATATTGCATTTCCTCTTTTTTATGGTTTTGAATAAAACTAGTAAATATAGGTATATAAAGTAATTAATAAGGAGCCTAAATAAAGGTAGTAAATACATTTCTATTATAGTATAGCTAGGTAAAAATTCATTCCTAACTTATGGCTTTTGTCATAAAAGTCATTTAAAACAAGCCCATCCAAACAGGCTCTTTTATTGGTAATAGACTAGTAGTATCTAGCAAGTGATACACACACACACACACACACACACACACACACACACACACACACACACACACACACACACACACACACACACACACACACACACACACACACACACACATATATATATATATATATATATATATATATATATATATATATATATATATATATATATATATATATGTATGTATGTATGTATGTATGTATGTATGTATGTATGTATGTATGTATGTATATATGTATATATTATTATTTTTTCGAGCGGCTATACTGTATAATTTTCCCAATACATTAATCCAGATTTATATTCTAATGTTCATTTATGATGGACATGTCAAAGTGACCATGCGGCATATTTGTTTTGTCTTGCTTGTTGTCACGGCCCATTTCCAGGATAGGTCATGATGGCGCCCGGCACCACTGTCAGGCAAGCCGACGCGGAAGTATAATTAAATTCTCACTTTTACCAAAATTTAAGTGCAACATATCCTCTGATTTAAAGTTGAGATAGGAAATGATCAATACTGTACCAAAGTGATAATAAAATCCAAAAATAAGTGTCTACTCGAGTGTGTGCCAAGACCTGGTGTCACAAGTAATAGGCATCTAGTAGAATATACAAAAGAATATCTCTATCCTACTGTCTGAGATAGAAAAGACAGCAAAAGTAAGAAAAGACTCCACCCGGCTGCTGAAAGGCATAGGAAGGGAGCATCTCACCGTAGAAGTCTCGGTCTATGAATTAGGGGAGCGCACCAGACTGATAGCCAGATGTACCTGCCTCAAATCCTGTACAATTAAGTATAGAAGAGTAGTATGAGTACATAAACAATATGTACCCAATAAGTATCCGTCTAATCTCGAAGAAGTAGAGACGAGAGGTCGACTTGATACTTACTAGGGTCAAATAATATTATAAAGTGTTATGCTAAGCATGTGGGTCACCATTAATCAACAGTTTATAGGAAGAGGTAAAATTATGTTCTTAACAATATTCCAGTTAGCTATTAACATTTCGAGGTGTTAGCATAACAAATTGGGTATAAGCTTTTCATATAGATATCATCCGCACATTATGCCGAGGTCGACGGGCCGCTCCAACAGAAAGTAAACTGTGCACTGCCGAGGGTCAAACGGCGTGAACCATAGATGCATCTATTTATACCAAGGCGATCGGCCCGCTTCATAAATATCGTGAAACATCAAGAATACACATGAAGGCGCATTTACATTCAATAAATTCTTCCAAGGGTTCAACAAGTATACATGTTCACCTTTATTCCTTTCCAAGTCTCTAGCATATCCTACGTGATCACATTAGCAAGGAAATATAGAGATATTCACAAATAAGGCATGATGTGGGTCCTAGACTATCCGGACAGTTAACATCATAGTAGCTACGCACGGACTCTCATCACCTAGTGCGCACGTAGTCCTCGCATTTAGTAGCAATTACCCAATTATTATACCTATGGGGATAATTCCCTCTTACAAGGTTAGAAAGGAGACTCACCTCTCTCCAAAGTGCACTTCCAAATACCAAGAACAAGTCCAAGCCCTCAATTCGGAGCCGAACTATCCCAAACTTGTTAAACGAAGTAAGAACTAGTTAATATAGGCCCACAAGATCGAATTCTAACTATTTAAGCAATTTTCCAACCATTAACACAAGTTTCCTAAATTCTGACCCCGGGCCCACGTGCCCGGATTCCGAGATTTTATGAAGGAGGTTGTTCTCTACAACCTAAGGATCAATAATATATGATTTCTAATTAATTCCATAACCATTTTCGTAGTTAAATCTAACTTTTAGTAAAATCCTAGGTCTTGCTTTAGCCCCTTGCTTTTACCTAATTCTTAGTGTTTAATCTACCTAATATACAAGTATTAAACTAAGGATGTGAGGAATAAACTTACCTCACAATGCTAAGTGGAAGTCTTCTCCCCAAAGCTCCCAAAATCGCCAATGGAAAAGGGTATAAGTGATAAAAATGGTCTTGAACTCGTATTAAATGAACCTCACTGCCCAGCGATTTTCGCATCTGCGGTCAGGGGACCGCATCTACGGTCCCCAATCTACGAGAATGAGGTCGCATCTGCGAAAAAGGGAAAGGAAGGCTGGGACCGCTTTTACGGTCTGAAGTCCGCATCTGCGGAGCCGCATCTGCTATTCCTGGCCTGACCTGCCCTAGGCCGCTTCTGCGATGCTTGGACCGCTTCTGCGGTCTCGCACCTGCGGTCCACCAACCACAGGTGTGGTTATGACAGAAGCAGCAACCTCCAGCCCTTTTCTCAAATTTTCCACTTCACTCGAGCCTCGTTCGATTGACGCTCGGGGCTTCCGGGGCCCCACCCGAACATACTGACAGGTCTGAAATCACGAGACAGGCCTACTCGAACCTTTGGAACACCCGAAACAACGCTAAATCTAGGAATCACCCCCTAAAACCAAATGAATCAAACTTGTGAACTTCAAGTTCTTAATTTTCCTCTAACGGGCCAAAACACCCTTAAACTACTTGGATTGACACCAAATTTTACGGACAAGTCTTAAATGATATTTCAGACCTGTACCAGGATTTAGAACGAATATACGAGCCCGATACCCATAAAATCAATCATTACTTAGTTTCTTTAAATCCTTAAAACTTCAGATTAACAATTTCTAATAAAAATTCATTACTCGGGCTAGGGACCTCGGAATTCAATTCCGGGCATACGCCCAGGTCCCATATTTTCCCACTGACCATCCTGGATCGTTAAATCACGAATTTTGGTCTGTTTTCTCAAAATGTTGACCAAAGTCAAAATTAGTCTTTTAAGAGAATCCTAAAGAATCAAATGGACATATTTCACTCAAAACTCTTCTAATTCCCGAACCAACCACCCCCGCAAGTCGTAAATTAGCTAAAGCAAGTGTAAGAAGTTTTATTTAGGGGAACGGGGTCCGAAAAGGCAAAACGATCAGTTGAATCTTTACATTCTCCACCTTTTAAACAAACGTTCGTCCTCGAATGGACATTGAAAAGTATCTGAGCTGCTGAATAAATGTGGATATCCGCTCCGCATGTCCTCCTCGGACTCCCAAGTCGCCTTCTCGACTGATTGGCCCCCCCACTGGACCTTTACCATGGAAATCCTCTTGGACCTCAACTAGCGATCATGTCTATCAATGATGGAAACCGGCTCCTCCTCATAACCCAGACTCTCGTCCAGATGAATACTACTAAAGTCCAACACATGGGAGAAGTCGGCATGATACTTCTGAAGCATCGATACATGAAAAACTAGATGAACTCCTGATAAGCTTGGGGATAAGGCAAGCTCATAAGCAACCTCCCCAACTCTCTTCAACACCTCAAAGGGACCAATAAACCTTGGGCTCAACTTGCCCTTCTTCCCGAACCTCATAATACCTTGGTCAACATATCCACAATGACCCATACTGAATCAAACTTCTGCAAAGTCCGCAGCAATCCAACTACGAAATCCATGGTAATGCGCTCCCACTTCCACTCCGGAATAGGCATCTACTAAAGTAGGCCACCCGACCTCTGGTGCTCATACTTGACCTGCTGGCAATTCAAACATCTAGCTACATACTCCACTATGTCCTTCTTCATTCTCCGCCACCAATAATGCTGCCTCAAGTCACGATACATCTTCGTGGCACCCGGATGAATGGAATACCGCGAACTATGGGCCTCCTCTAGAATCCTCTCCCTCATACCATCAACATTAGGAACGTATAGACGAACCTGGAATCGCAAAACACCATCCTCGCCAATAGAAACCTCCTTGGCACCTTCCTGAAGTACCGTCTCTCTAAGAACTGCCAAATGTGGATCATCGAACTGTCGGGCCTTGATCTGCCCCAATAGTGAAGACTGGGCAACCATGCATGCCAGAACTCGGCTGGGCTCTGAAATTTCCAACCTCACAAGTCTGTTAGCCAAGTACTGAATGTCCAAAGCTAGTGGCCTCTCCGCTGCTGGAATGAATGCCAAGCTATCCATACTCTCCGCCTTTCTGCTCAAGGCATTCGCGACCACATTCGCCTTGACCGGATGATAAAGAATGGTGATGTCATAATCCTTCAGTAACTCAAGCCACCTACACTGTCTCAAATTAAGATCCCTCTGCCTGAATAAGTGTTGTAAGCTGCGATGATCAGTATAAACCTCACATGACGCCCCATACAGATAATGCCTCCATATCTTAAGAGCATGAATAATCGGCGGCCAACTCTAGATCGTGCACAGGATAATTCTTCTTATGAACCTTCAGCTGATGCGATGCATATGCAATAACTCACCCCTCCTGCAGCAATGCATATCCCAAGCCAACGCATGAAACATCGCAGTATACCGTATACATCCCCGAGCCTGAAGGCAATACAAGGACTGGTGTTGTAGTCAAAGCTGTCTTGAGCTTCTAGAAGCTCTCCTCGCAATCATCAGACCAACGGAATGGAGCACCCTTCTAGGTCAATCTAGTCAGAGGCGATGCTATAGATGAAAACCCCTGCACGAATCATCTGTAATAACTTGCTAACCCCAGGAAACTCCTGATCTCGTTCACTGAAGTAGGGCGTGGCCAACTCTGAACCACCTCAATCTTCTTAGGATCCACCTTAACACCCTCTCTTGACACAACATGCCCCAAGAATGCCACTGACTTTAGCCAAAACTCACACTTGGAGAACTTAGCATATAGCTTCTACTCTCGCAAGGTCTGAAGCACTACTCTCAAATGCTGCTCATGCTCCCCCAGGTTACTTGAGTATATCAAGATGTCGTCAATGAAGACGATGACAAATGAATCAATATAAGGCCTGACTACCTTGTTCATCAAATCCATAAATGCTGCTGGGGCATTAGTCAAACCAAAGGACATCACCAAAAACTCATAATGGCAATATCTAGTCCGGAATGCAGTCTTTGGAACATCCAAGTCCCGAATCTTCAGCTGATAATACCCTGACCTCAAGTCGATTTTTGAGAACACCCTAGCACCCTGCAATTGGTCGAACAAATCATCGATAAGAGGTAGCGGATACTTGTTTTTTATGGTGACTTTGTTCAATCAGCGGTAATCAATGCACATCCGCATATTCCCATCCTTCTTTTTTACAAATAACACCGGTGTACCCTATGGCGATACATTGGGCCTAACAAACCCCTTCGCCAACAACTCCTCAAGCTGCTCTTTCAACTCTTTCAACTCCTTAGGAGCCATACGGTACGGTGGAATAGATTTAGGCTGGGTTCCTGGAGCCAAATCAATACAGAAATCAATATCACGATCCGGAGGCATGCCAGAAAGGTCAGAAGGAAAAACATTGGCGAACTCTCGAACCACTGGAACTGAATCAATCGTCGGAGACTCTGCGGTGGTGTCCCGAACGTAAGCTAAATAAGCCAGACACCCCTTCTCGACCATAGTCGAGCCTTCAGTAAATAAATAATCCGACTAGGTTTATCGACTATGGAACCCTTCCACTCTAACTTTGGCAACCCTGGCATCACTAGTGAAACAGTCTTGGCATGACAATCGAGGACGGCGTGATATGGAGATAACTAATCCATGCCCAAGATGACCTCAAAATCGATCATATCAAGCAACAAAAGATCTTCTCTAGTCTTGAAACCACATAATGTGACCACATAGGGCCGGTATATTTGATCCACAACCACAGAATTGCCCAAAAGGGTGGACACATGAACAGGAGTGCCAAAGGCTCAGGAGAAATAACTAGGAAACGAGCAAACAGAGATGATACATATGAATAAGTAGACCTTGGATCAAATAATTCCAAAGCATCCCTACCACCAACGAAAATAATATCTATGATGACGATATCTGAGGCCAATGCATCTGGTCTGGCTGGAAGGGCATAGAATCTGGCATGAGTGCCGACTGGCTGGCCTCTACCTGACTGTGCAGTAGCCGGCTGACCTCTCCCTACCTGACCTCCACCTCTAGGACAACCCCTACCAGTCTGCCCTCCACCTCTAGGTGGCTGAGCAGCTGGTGCTAAAATCATAGGTTGCTGGCCCTGCTGCACTGCCTTGCCCCAAAGTCTGGGGCAGTATCTCCTCATGAGGCCAGGGTCTCTACACTCAAAACAACCACGTGCTGCGGTGACCTGCTGCCTTGATGGCTGACTCTGAAAACCCGTAGATCCATTGGAGAAAGCCTGGATAGTCGGTGGGCGGTATGAACTCTCCGGCATAGCACTGAAATAGGAACCAGAAGAATCTATGGGACCTGAATACCCACTGGAGGAACCCTGAATAGCTGGCGGGCGATAAGAACTCTCTGGCATAACGCTAAAATAGGGGCGCGTTGGAGCACCCCGAGCAGGTGCTGATGCTGAATACGGGGGCCTGCTGGGCTGACCCCTCCCAAACTGGCCTCTACCCCTAGCCGGGGCACCTCTGAACTCTCCAGAGAATCTAGCCCTCTTATCCTGCTGCATCTGCTCTCTACCCTTCTGATGATATCCCTCGATCCTGCGAGCAATATCGACACTAGCTGATACCCTGTACCCATCTCTACCTCTCGGGCCATGCTTGCTCGAATAGTAGGGTGCAACCCTACAACGAATCTCCGCACTCTCTCTGCATCTGTGGGAAGTATCATGAGTGCATGGCGAGATAACTCAAAGAACCTCGCCTCATAATCGGTCACCAACATCTGACCATACTCATGATGCTCAAACTGATACCGCAACTCTTCCCTCTTAGAGGGTGGAATGTACCGATCCAAGAATAACTATGTGAACTGACCCCAAGTAATGGGAGGAGAACCTTCTGGCCTGCTAAAAACGTAGGACTGCCACCATCTACGGGCCCTGCCTTCAAGCTGAAAAGTAGTCAAGTCAACTCCATGCGACTCCAATATCCCTATATTGTGAAGTCTGTCCATGCATCTGTCTATGAAGTCCTGAGCATCCTAATGACGCTCACCCCCAAATATGGGAGGGTGAAGCCTAGTCCATTTATCCAATAACTTCTGCGAATCGCCATCCGCAACTGGCCTGGGCTGGGGTGCCACTGCAGCAACTGGCTGAGCCCCACCCGCGGGTAGTGCACCCGGAGTCTAATACACTACAGCTGCATGACCAGTAGCCTAGGCAGTAGGGGTCTGTTCTCCCCCTCCCGCCTGTTAGGTAACTGGATCTGCTGGAAATAAACTAGCATGAGTCATAGTATCCATGAACCGCAGCGTACGACCCATGACCTCTTGAAATCCCGGTGTTATCATAAAGTCTGTCGGGGTAGGCTCAGCCGCTGGCACCTCACCCTGCTCCTCAATGATAGGATCTCCCACGGGATCTGCTGGTGGTGCTACTAGAATATCCCTGGGACGCCCTCGTCCCCTACCACGAGTCGGTGCCCTCCACCGGCCTCTGCCTCATCCTCTAGCAACGAGGGGAACAGCTCGACCAGGTCTGGAACATCAGCCGTGTGTGTCCTCACCATCTGGGAGACAATAGAAGGGAGAATTTTAGTACAACAACTACTACACGATAGGAAGTGAATAACGAGTAGCTTTTCCTAATACCCTATAGTCTCTAGAAGATAAATACAGACGTCTCTGTACCGATCTACAAGACTCTATTAGGTTTGCCCATGACTTGTGAGACATACGTGAACCTAGTGCTATGATACCATGTTGTCACGACCCATTTCCAGGATAGGTCATGATGGCGCCTGACACCACTGTTAGGCAAGCCGACGCAGAAGTATAATTATTTCTCATTTTACTTTTACCAAAATTTAGGCGCAACATATCCTCCGATTTAAAGTTGAGATAGGAAAATGATCAATAATGTATCAAAGTGATAATACAATCCAAAAATAAGTGTCTACTCGAGTGTGTGCCAACACCTGGTGTCACAAGTAATAGGTATCTAGTAGAATATACAAAAGAATATCTCTATCCTACTGTCTGAGATAGAAAAGACAGCAAAAGTAAGAAAAGACTCCATCTGGATGCTGAACGACATAGGGAGAGAGCAGCTCATCGTGGAAGTCTCGGTCTATGAATCAGGGGTACGCACCAGACTGATAGCCAGATGTGCCTGTCTCAGATCCTGTACAATTAAGTACAAAAGTGTAGTATGAGTACATAAACAATATGTACCCAGTAAGTATCTCGTCTAATCTCGAAGAAGTATAGACGAGAGATCGACTTGATACTTACTAGGGTCAAATAATGTAATAAAGTATTATGCTTAGCATGTGGGTCACCATTAATCAACAGTTTATAGCAAGAGGTAAAATCATGTTCTTAACAATATTCCAGTTAGCTATTTACATTTCGAGGTATTCGCATAACAAATCGGGTATAAGCTTTTCATATAGATATCATGTGCTCATTATGCCGAGGTCGACGACCCGCTCCAACAGAAAATAAATTGTGCATTGTTGAGGGTCGAATGACGCGAACCATAAATGCATCTATTTATACCGAGGCGATCGGCCCGCTCCATAAATATCGTGAAACATCAAGAATACACACAAAGGCGCATTTACATTCAATAAATTCTTACAAGGGTTCAACAAGTATACATATTCACCTTTATTCCTTTCCAAGTCTCTAGCATATCCTACGTGATCACATTAACAAGGAAATATAGAGATATTCACAAATAAGGCATGATGTGGGTCCTAGACTACCTGGACAGTTAACATATAGTAGCTACGCACGGACTCTCATCACCTAGTGTGTACGTAGCCCCCGCATTTAGTAGCAATTACCCAATTATTATACCTATGGGGACAATTCCCTTTTACAAGGTTAGAAAGGAGACTCACCTCGCTCCAAAGTGCACTTCCAAATACCAAGAACAAGTCCAAGCCCTCAATTCAGAGCCGAACAATCCCAAACTAGTTAAACAAAGTAAGAACTAGCTAGTATAGGCTCACAAAATCGAATTCAAGCTATTTAAGCAATTTCCCAACCATTAACACAAGTTTCCTAAATTCCGACCCCGGGCCCACGTGCCTGAATTCCGAGATTTTTCAAAGGAGGTTGTTCTCTACAACCTAAGGATCAATAATATATGATTTTACCTAATTTCTAGTGTGTAATCTACCTAATATACAAGTATTAAACTAAGGATAGGAGGAATAAACTTACCTCACAATGCTAAGTGGAAGTCTTCCCCCCAAAGCTCCCAAAATCTCCAATGAAAAAGGGTATAAGTGATAAAAATGGTCTTGAACTCGTATTAAATGAACCTCACTGCCCAGCGATATCCGCATCTGCGGTCAAGGGACCGTATCTTCGATCCCACATCTGCGAGAATGAGGCTGCATTTACGAAAAGGGGAAGGGAATGCTGGGACCGCTTCTGCGGTCTGAAGCCCGCATCTGTGGCTAGGGAGCCGCAACTGCGGTTCCTGGCCTGGCCTGCCCTGGGCCGCTTCTGCGATGCTTGGACCGCTTCTCCAGTCTCATACCTGCGGTCCACCAACTACAATTGCGGTTATGGCAGAAGCAACAACCTTTAGCCCTTTTCTCAAATTTTCCACTTCACTAGAGCCTCGTCCGATTGACGCTCGGGGCTTCCGGGCCCACCCAAACATACTGACAAGTATGAAATCACGAGGCGGGCCTACTCAAACCTTTGGAACACCCGAAATAATGCTAAATCTTGGAATCATCCCCCCTAAAACCAAATGAATCAAACTTGTGAACTTCAAGTTCTTAATTTTCCTCTAATGGGCCAAAACGCCCTTAAATTACTCGGATTGACACCAAATTTTACGGACAAGCCTTAAATGATATTTCGGAACTTTACCAGGCTTCGGAACCAATATACGAGCCCGATACCCATGAAATCAATCATTACTTAGTTTCTTTAAATCCTTAAAACTTTATATTAACAATTTTTAATAAAAATTCATTACTCGAGCTAAGGACCTCGGAATTCGATTCCGGGCATACGTCCAGGTCCCATATTTTCCCACGGACTCTTCGAGATCGTCAAATCACGAATCCGGGTCCGTTTTCTCAAAATATTGACCAAAGTCAAACTTAGTCTTTTAAGGGAATCCTAAAGAATCAAATGGACATATTTCACTCAAAACTCTTCCAATTCCCGAACAAACCGCCCCCGCAAGTCGTAAATTAGCTGAAGCAAGTGTGAGAAGTTTTATTTAGGGAAACAGGGTCCGAAAAGGCAAAACGATCAGTCGGATCGTTACACTTGCTTTACATGGGTTTGAACTCAATAATATCGGAGTAAGTGCACAAATAGTCATTCTTAAATATGCTATATATTATGTGCTTCTTGTTATTTTTTAGAGCGGCTATAGTATATAATTTCCCCAGTACATTAATCCAGATTCATATTCTAATGTTAATTAATGTTGGATAGGTCAAAGTGACCATGCAACACATTTGTTTTGTCTTGCTTTCTCTTCATGGGCTTGAACCCAATACTATCGGGATAAGTGCATAAATAGTCATTCTCAAGTATACTATTTAAAAATTAGACAATACTTATTTGGTCCTGAGCCCATTAGGATAAATTGGGGGCTACTCCGCTATAACCCTAATTTATGCCTAAAAATAAGATTGCGTTTGTCCTTCAAAAACTCTCGAAATATGCACAAGATCAAATATACGATCTCCATAATTCCATAAAATTTTTGGAATATTCATTAAGAAATGAAAGTCATGTCAAATATATATTGCTCAAAGTTCTAGTAACATTCAATATCCAAATGGAATGATGTTACATGCTTCTTGATCATCAAATACATCAAGGAGATGCAGATCATCCTACGTTCGAGAAAAAAATCGCTAAGGCCTTCAAATTACGGATAACAAATTAGAGGGAAGAATCAAGGAAAAAATAGAGTTGTACCACACAATGTTTATCAATAAAATTATTTTTTCTTTACTATTATTTGTGATTGCTGTTTTATTTTTTTGTACAAATTTATTGCAAACAATGTCCATACACGAACTTCTTTTTACGAGTTCTACTTCATATCAATCTTTGTAATAATCCGGATATATTTAGGATAGGCAAAATTATGAACCCATTAAAAAGGAAAAAAAATTACACATAAGCATAGTTCACACATATACATTGCAATTAGGTGGCATATAAGTGTTAAGCAAAAATAATAGCCCAAAATTCAATATCCAACTCGAACTATGTTCTTGAAATCGATATTTATTTTTTATTTAAAAACTCAAGCTTCTAACAAGTCTCCGAATGTGACTCATTAGTTCGACAAACCAACATTCAATGATGTTTTCAAGAAAACCAACAATACCCATTTCGGATTAATCTCAAATCTCAAATTGGAGTCTGGCTTTCAAACTCAAAATTTTAGGTATGGTTCAAACTTCGCTTCAGTTCTTCAAATTTTAGATGAGAAATCAATTTTGGCAGAGTTAAAAACAGTGAAATACCACTAGTTCTGATTTGCATGACAATTCGGAAGTCCACATGGTTCTCACAAGTGAGGTAATTACTGGTTTCGTCTCGAATATTTGATGGCTAAAAACTGGAGAGAACAAGGTAAAACCTAAAATGAAAAAGATGTTATAATACCGTCGCTGGTGAAGGAGACTACATGTGAATGGTGAGTGGGGGTAGGTATCGAGTCATCAATATGGGCTTGGCCCGTTGGGCCGACCCAATCTAGCCTAGATCAGCCCTTGGTTTAATAGGGTTGGGGGAAGATTTTTGGAGACCATTTAAAAATGATGCTTTTAAACCCAACCCAACTAAGCATGTGGCTCATGAGATTTGACGGAGGCTGGGTTGGTCCAGCCCGTGAGCTTATTGTATTGCATAAGCTTGTAGACCCATCAAGCAAACTCTTATTCAAGTACAAGACTTTTCGATAGAATTTCTTTAGGTCTCTTCAACAAACAATCTTCAAAAATAAAGAAGAGTTTGAACCAATTTCTTTTTTTTCCTCCAAAAAGGTGTATGTCAACCAAATAACCAAAACAAAAAATTTTAAGTTTTTGCATAGATTGAATTTTTTTTCCTTTCTCGATGTTTGGTTGAGAAATAGTTTTTACAAAAATTGAAGGGAAAAGAAATGAAAACAAGCCTTTTTAGATTTGGACGCAATATCACCTAAATGTATTCAGATATTTGGGGGTCTAGGACAACAAGCTTTTTCAAAGAGAGAGAATTTTTTACTTTTCCAAAAAAAAAAAGCCTAACTAGAGAAACATTAAATAACCTAAATTGTAACACAGAATAACAATCGCAAATTTAGAAACTAACCTGAGAAAAAAGAAGAGAGAAAACAGAATGCATACTAAATTCTCGATCTGCATCGCAATACAAAGTCGCAAAAAATAAAACGAAAACACATGTATAGCGATTGTAGCAGTATCGTTGCTTGTTGTGCGTGTGGATTCCCGACAAAAGAGGAAATTCTTTTTCTGACAGTGAAGGTAATGGTAAAGAGGATTTTGGTTTTGCCAATTTTGATTCTCATTCTGCTGTTGATTTTGGTTTGGTTTTAATTTTCATCTGCTATCCTTTTCTCATATAGAGTTCGAGAGGTTTCTGGGTTTTGGGTATGGAATGAGCACGAAAATCCACCTTTAAGAGAACCAAGTCACATAGTATATAGTAACCGCTAATCGGCCTTGACGATTTTTTTTCCTTTTTCCGGTTTCATCCATCAAATAGTATACTCTATCGATAAAAAGGAGCAACACTAAGTGGTGTGGTGTTAAAACTTAGAAACCATGTTCAGGTGTGATGCTACTGAGCCCACATATCTACTCATATTTTCTTGCCATAATACAGTTATTAATTAAAAGGTGACAAAAGTCTAAGTGCAAATAAAATAATGTCGCTCAAGTGATCCTCATATTCTTGAAACGAAATATTAGAATATGAGAAAGTAGAAGTTAAAGAAAAGAATATCTTTGGTGATTCTATATAAAATCATAATCATACACTTAGCCCCCCGTTTGGCCATAGATTTGCCAAATATTTTCTAAATTTTTTTTGACAAATACCTATTTTGATAATAGATTTTATTCATATTTTGGCAAATTTTCAAATCCCAAAACCATATCAAGAGATGTTTTTGGCCCAAAATAATACCGTTTCGTTTTTTAAAAAAGTTCAAAAATTACCCCAAACTTTTTAATTTTATAAAAAATCTATTTTTTATTATTATGACCCAACTAATCCATATCTACCTACTTTTTCCTCATTAAACTCACGCGACTTTGCCATTCTCTATAAATAGAAGAAAACCTTCGCCAAAGTTGTTGTGCCAATCTGTGGCAATCCAACACAAAGACAAAATTTGAAGGTAATTTATTAAAATCTGCTAATGTTTGTATAAATATTCTTCAGATTTTTTTCGCTTGTTTTGTATGAATTTATTTTTAGATTTTTTTCGCTTGATTTGTATGAATTTTCTTCAGAGTTATTGAGTATTTTGATAGTTTTTAAAATTTAAGGGTATAGATCACATTTCATGCTTTTTCAACAAAAAAAAAAGTGAAGTATCTTTTGCAAAATTATGTCCAAACATATTTTCATCTTCAAACCAAACTTCACCGAAATCAGATTTTTTAAAATAAATTTGAGAATCTATGGCTAAACGCTAGCGTAATTTCTTTGATGACTTTATGACTCCAAATAGGTTTTATTTAAGCATTATCGTTAGTCTATAAACAAAGAATGGTGAGACAAGTAAAGATCATGCCCCAAGCTTTGATCTTGTGATAAGAGCGTAATATTTACTATAAGAGTTAGGCGCACACCACATGCTTGAACCCTGCCATCGAATTTTGAATCGTACTCGACTCACTTGATTTCTGTTAAAGAATGAATGCAGTCATAATCCTATTATTATACATGATAACATGATTATAGGGATTTGATAGAAGATCTAAGAGTGAATAGAGTCATATTCCTTGTAATATACATGATATCATGATTGTAGGGATTTGATCGGATATCTATAGTATTTTTCTTTTCTTGATTCTTTTCATAACTTGTATTCTCTGTACATGTATGTATACAAATTCCTTCATGGAATAACATATGAATTATTTTCCCATACCTTGTTCTGTTACACTAAGTTATCAAAAAGAAAAGCAAGAGCATAGGCCATTAACATTTGCTTAGGTATGGCAGTGGGGAGGGGGTGTGGGGACCAATTGAGCTTTCACCTTCCCCGCCTCCCATAGCACTTTTGTATATTTTTAACCTGTCCTGCCCGGCCCCGCATCAACCTGCCCTGCCCTTCTTAATTTTAAAAAAAAATAATTTTGCTATTTTTACAATAGTACTTAATTATTTTTGTTAGCCCGTTTTCTAGCCTATTGTTTGATTTCCAAATGAGATATTTAGATAACGCTCAAAGAGATTAAAAAAGTTTAAATTACAATTTTTTCCTTCTGTATCGTCAATTTTGGTTTGTGGTAAAATATCTGAAAGTCGTACATGAGATAAAATGATAAATGTGAATCTTCACGTATTGATACATCCTCTAAAAATGGAGTTGCTGAGAGGAAGAATAGGCATATACTTAAGACATCTCGAGCACCTTTGTTCCAAATGAAGGTTCCTAAATATTTCTGGGCTAGTGAGGTCTCTATGACTTTTTTCTAATTAGTCGCGTGCCATCTATAGTGCTTAGTAATAATGTGCCTTACAATGTTCTTTTTCCAAACAAGTCATTATTTCAGGTGAAACCTAAGGTGTTTGGATGCACATGCTATGTTCGACCATCTGTTACCAAGTTGGATCCCCAATGCACTGAAGTGTGTTTTCCTAGGTTATTCTCATATTTATCGGCGGAATCTAAGGTGTTTAGATGCACTTGAAGTGGAATTTTTAGAGACTACAACATTTTTCTATGCACCTCTCATTTTTATAAATCGGGGAGGTGGGGAGGAAAATGAATGGTTAGTCTATCAGGTTACCCGTGCTTTGACAGAACAATCAGATGATATTCTTCAATCTCCTAGTTCTTCTATTGAGCACCAATCTGCTATTGTGCCTTCAACACTTGCTCCAACTATATTAGCAAGAATTGTTCAAGTCTACTAAGATCTTCCTCTGTTTGATCCTTCATAAAACCTTGACCTTTCTATTGGTCTTGGTACTTGAAAATTCACATATTTCATTGCTAATTTTGTTTCCTATGACCGCCTATCCACTATGTCTAGATCTATGATTGCCTCTCTGCACTTTATCTCAATACCTAAAATAGTAAATAAAGCTTTGAATCGTCCTGGATAGTCGGATGCAATACTTGAGAAAATACATGCCTTAGAGGATCATCTCACGGGAAATTTGGTGGACTTACCCGAAGGAAAGAAACCAGTGGGATGTTTGTGGGTCTTCACAATTAGAGTTAATCTAGATGGTTGCATGGCAAGACTTATGGCTAGACATGTGGCTAAAGAGTATGCTAAAAACTTATGGGGTGGATTATTTTGATACCTTCTCCTCGGTTGCCAAATTCACTTCTATCCGCTTATTTATTTTTCTAGTTGCTTCCGAAAATTGTCCTTTACATAAAGAATGCATTCCTTCATGGTTATCATTAGGAAAAAGTATATATGGAGCAACCACTCAATTCTTTTGCTCAGGGAGGGTATGAAAAAGTTTGCCATTCGAAAAAGTCCTTGTATGGCTTGAAACAGAATCCTCGAGCTTGGTTTGGCAAGTTCAGTGAGGTAGTTTAGGAATTTGGGCTAAAAATGAGCAAGTATGATCAGTCGGTCTTTTATCCGTAATCAACAGCTGACATTATTCTTCTTGTTGTATATGTTGATGACATTATTATTACAAGAAGTGACAATGCGGAGATCTATTCCCTCAAGTCTTTCTTGCATATTAAGTCTCATAAGAATGATTTGGCCAGTTGAAATACTTTTTAGGAGTAGAAGTGAATATAAGCAAGAAATGAATTCTTCTATCTTAGAGAAAATATCTTATTGATCTACTTGCAAAAACCTGAAAGTTGGTTGCCAAACCCTGAAGTACTCAAATGGTTCCTAATGTACATTTTATTAAAGATTATGGCGATTCTTTCGATGATCCAAAGAGATATAAGAGATTAGTTGGGAAGTTGAACTATCTCACCGTGACTCGTCCAGATATTTCTTTTGTTGTGATCATTGTTAGTCAATTTATGTCGCACCTACGGTCGAACATTGGGAAGCTTTAGAACATATTTTATGTTACTCGGAAGGAGCTCTTGGACTTGGAATATTGTATAACAATTACCGACATACTCGTGTTGAGTGTTTTGCAGATGCTGACTGGGCTGGATGTAAAATTGATAGAAGATCTACTATATGTTATTGTATCTTTATTGGAGGGAAGCTGGTATCATGGAGGAGTAAGACGCAAAATATTGTATCTTGATCCAATGTAGAATCCGAGTATAAAGCTATATCACAATCTATGTCTGAGATTATATGGATACATTATCTAATAACTGAAATTGAGTTGAAACATCACACACAAGTAAAACTCTGGTGGGATAATCAAGTTGCTCTTCATATTGCCTCAAATTTAGTGTATCATGAAAGAAATGGAAATATTGAGGTTGACTATCATTTTATTTGTGAGAAGATTCAGGAAAACTTGATTTTCACTAGCTACGTGAAGACAAGAGAGAACTACTTGATTTGTTCACCAAGACATTGAATGGAATTACAGTGGATTACCTTTGTAACAAGTTGTGCATGGTCAATATCTATGCTCCAACTTAGGAGGGGAAGGGACGAGGGGGGGATAAAGAATGATTGTACTCATAATCCTTGTGTAATACATGATAGCATGATTATAAGGATTAGATAGGAGATCTATAGGATTTTCCTTTTTTTTATTCTTTCCGTAACTAGGATTCTCTGTACATGTATACATACAGATTGCTTCATGGAATAACATATGAACTATTTTCCAATACCTAGTTCTGTTACACTAAGTTATCAAAAAGAAAAGCAAAAGCATAGGCCATTAACATGTGTGTAGGGATGGCAGGGGGTGCGGGAGGGTTGAGCCTTCACCCACCCTGCCCCGCGCAACACTTTGTATGTTTTCGACATACCCCGTGCCGACCCGCCCGCTTAATATTTTTAAAATAATTTTTTTATTTTTACAATAGTACTTAATTTTTTTATTAGCCATTTTTCTAGCTTGTAGTTTGACTTCCAGATGAGATATTTATAGATAAAGCTTAGCAAGAATAAAAAAAATTAAATTACTATTTTATCTTTCCGCATCGTCAATTTTGGTTTGTGGTAAAATATTTTAAAATTTTATAAATAAACTATTTATTTTTATATCTTCACAAATTCTAGAACGTGGAAGTTCATTTAACTAAAACAAGGCTCGTTGGTTAACTAATCAAAATTTAACTTTGATATTTTTACTAATCCAATAACAGTTAGTCTAAGAACTTTTTGAAAACATATTACTTATTCTTCAACTAGCTTTATTTGTGGATAGAGAATCGGAGAGACGCATAAGGTAATAAGGTTCTAGTTTAAGACATGTGTCTCAGATTGGATTTCCCAACCCGCCCCGTCCCGTCTAATTTTTTATTTTTTATTTAATAAAAAAATTGGTGTAACCCGCCCCGCCCATTCCGCTCCGCCCGTCCCGTACCGCACGCGAACCGCCCCATTGTCATCCTACGTGTGTGTACTGTTCAGATTTGAACGCTGACACATGAGAGCTCCGAGGAGTAAGAGAAAGGGAGAGAAGTGAGAAAAGAGGAAGATTAATATTCAAAGAACTTGGACACTTATAAGTCATTCAAATTTTCCAACACTGAAATCATCTAAAATCTTGACGACTTACCTTGTCATTTATAAAATAGATTTTTTTGTGAAGCAATTTTTTTTTATTAATTCTTCACCTCTGATCTATTACATGCTTTCTTCTTTCATTTTCTCATATCTCTTTCTGTATATATACTTTACCTATACATTTTGCTATTTCGTCAAACACTAATAACTCTATCTATCTCGCCTTCTAGCTCTGCAGCAGTTTCTCAATCCAGTCTCTTTCTTTAACACTTGTTCTGCTACTCAAGTTGTAATCTTCCTCAATCTACACTCTTGCTTAATCTAGCTCAGCGTGTATGCAGTGGTGGATATTCTGAGGTCCCATATAGCATTGTTTCTAGCCTTCCATATCCAGTATACCAGGGCAGCCAGTATAGCAATGACAACTTCCCTGCATCTCTTCCCTTTGATTAGCCTGGTCATTCTCTTCCAAATCCCTGCTATATCTGTCAGTTGTAGTCCTATGCTCATCCAATTCAACACCTCATGTAAGCATTGTTTGGAGAATGCACATTCAAAGAAAAGATGTTGGATGGTCTCCTCTTGTGTTCCACATATTGGGCATCTATCATCTTGACTTATGCCCATATGGTATAATCTGGCCTTTGTCAGCAATCTTTGGTGCATAGTGAGTCAGCAAATAAAGTTGTGCTTAGGTTGGTTCAATCTGTTCCACACCCATCTTCTCCATGGCCAGCCTTCCTTTTCTCCCATTCTCCATAGGTAACCTTCCTTAATTGTGTATTGTCCATTGGCACTTATCTAATTATTTTGATTAAATCCAGGAGCAAACATCTCTCTGATCATGCTGATTTTCTTCCAATACCAGCAAGCATCATTGGGGCATTTGTACTGCCACCAGTTCTTCTCCTTTAGGTAGACATTGTTGATCCATTTCACCTATAGATTGTCAGTTTTTGAGCAATATTCCATATACATTTAGCAATTGCAGCTTCATTCCATTTTATTATGTCAGTTATCCCCAGTCCTCCTTCATGTTTAGTCCTACACACTAAGTCTCATGCCACTATTGGTAGCTTGTGTGTGACTACTTTCCCATCCTATATGAAATTCCTGCACATAGCTATTATTCCCTTAAGCACTTGTTTTGGTAGTAAGAAAATGGTTGACCAATAGCTATGTAGGTGTAGTAGTACTGAATTGACTAGTTGTACTCTCCCTGCATAAGATAGATGTTGTGTACTCCAACTTTTAATTCTAACTGCTATCTTGTCCATAAGTACCTCACAATCCATTTTAGATATTCTCTTAGCTGATATAGGCACTCCAAGATACCTAAATGGTAGGCTCCCTTTCTGATATCCTATCATTTCCATCAAATCCTTCTGACTTTGTGATGGCATATTAACACTGAAGATGTTTGACTTGCTGGCATTTGTAGTTAGGCCTGAGGTACCAGAGAATGTTTTCAGTTCCCACAATAAAAGAAGCACTGATTGGAAATCCCCAATACTGAATAACAGTACATTATCTGCAAAATATAAATGGTTCAATTTCAGACTCTTACACTTAGTGTGATACCCAAATCCCTCATGCTGTGCTACTACATTCATTATTATAGTGAAATATTCCATGCATATGACAAATAGCAATGGGGATATTGGGTCCCCTTGCCTAAGTCCTCTTTCCCCTTTTATATTCCCATACAGTCCTCCATTGATTGTTATTGTATACTGCACTGTAGTCATGCACTTCATAGTCCATTTGATGAATTGTTGTGGAAATTCTAACCCATGCAACATCTCTACTACAAACTCCCATTCTATTGTGCAATAGGTTTTCCTTAAGTCTATTTTGATCATGTAGCTACTAGTAGTCTGTTTTCTGTTATAAAGTCTTACCAAATCTTGGCAAATTAAGATATTTTGGACAATTGTTCTACCTGCCACAAAAGCACTTTGGTTTGGAGATATGATTTCTGGTAGGATTTGCTTCAGCCTATTTGTTAACATCTTTGACACCACCTTATAAATGGTATTACAACAAGTTATGGGTCTGTAATTAGTAATTGTGTCTGCATGATCTGATTTTGGAACTAGTGTCAGTACTGTGCTATTCCATGCTTTCAATATCTTTCCTGACTTAAAGAATTCCATTACTCCTGCTTCAAGATCTTCCTTAATTATCTCCCAATAATCTTTGAAAAATGGCTCCCATAGCCATCTGGCCTAGGTGCTTTATCCCCTGCTATTTTTCCAAAGAGCTTGTTTAATTTCTGCCTTTGTAATTTCTTCTACCAGCATACCTCTTTGTTTAGCTGAGACTACAGGACCTTGTTTAACAGTAGCATTGCATAACCTCATTCTGTTTCTAGACTTAGTACAAAGCAAAGAAGTGTAATACTCTACAAAACTTCAGCAAGATCTTCCATATCATTTCTAGTGTCCCCTGCACTATCCTTTATAGTGAATATTCTATTAGCATTTCTCCTAGCTTTCAGCATACTATGGAAGAATTTGGTATTCATATCCGCTAAATTCATCCAATTGATTTTTCACTTTTGTTTGAGGTATTAGTTCCTTGCCAAGTTCCAATGTAGAAATTGCTTGGCTAGTTGTATCTCTTTATTTATCAGCATTATGTTTAATGGATCTTTCTGCAGGTCCCTTAGACACTCCTCCAGTTCTTCATTTGCATGTTCAGCTTTGCCTTCTATATCTCCAAATTGAGATTTATTGATTCCTTGTAATATATCTTTAAGTCTATTCAGCCTCCCTACCAGTCTGTACTACATTGTGCCTGCAATTCTCCTCTTCTAGTTGTTTTCCACTTTTTTATAGAAATATGTAGCTTGGCTCTACATATTAAAGTATCTAAATTTGTGCTGCCATTTTTTAGGCGCCTTATCCCGGTTAATCATAGCCGGAAAGTGATCCATAAGGCCTTCATTACCAAAATGAACCTCTGATCCTGGTAATTTGGTCGCCCAATCTCCATTTACTAGTACGCTACCAATTCTGCTATATACATGACTAGTATCTCAATGTTTGTTGTTCCAAGTAAAGAAAGATCCAGATGATCTAAGCTCCTGTAGCGAACATCTTCCTACACACTCCTTGAAATCCTTTATTTCTGAAATTGTGATTGGGTTTCCTATCCTTTTATCTCTATGCAGAACACAATTGAAATCCCCCATAACTGCTCATGGTTTATTGGTGACACCATGGATTTGTTCCAGTTCTTGCCATAATGTTCTTCTTAGAGCTTGGTCATTGAACTCATACACTAAAGTTAACTTAAACTTATGTTGAGTCCCCCTGTGTTCCACCTCACAATGCATCATTTGAGCTAATACACCAGTGATATTCACATTAAAAATATTTGGTTTCTATAGCACCCAGATTCTCCCACCCGGATGGTGTGCTAAATTGTGAATAAAAGACCATCCATTACAAAGATTAAGAGAAGCCATAGATATTTTTTGTCTCTTAATATTTGTCTCCAGGAGTCCAAATAGGCCTACTTTAGCATTGTGCAAATATAGATTTATCTCTCTCTGATTATCCTGCCTGTTTAGACCCCTCACATTCCAAAATCCTAATTTATCCATTTGGGGGAGAGATTATAACTCCCCTCCCAGTTCCTGGACCCATCCATATTTTCCTTTGTATTCCCCTTTGATGGCTAGTTACAATCATTAAGCCTTCCTTTCTTTGGTGGACACCTTCTCCATATGTAGGACCTTTAGACTTGTTGATCCTTTCTGTTGATATTTTTGGTTGTCTTCATTTGCAATCTCCTCTGCATTATGCTCTTCTAATTGATCTTCCAAGGTGGCAAACGAGCTATTTACTGGTGTGATAAGTTGTTTTTGTACAACTTATGCTTTAGTATAACATTTTGATCTAGTTTCTCCCCTTCTGGTACTGGTTTTGCTATCTGCTCTTTTCCCTTTACTGGCTTCCATTCTTTCTTTGCTTGTTCCACTTGTGGATTTTGTTGTAATCTCCTACACTGTTGTTCTGTGTGGCCAAATATCTTACAATATTTACACATTGTAGGTTTCTACTCATATTCTAATTTTTGTTCAATTATTTGCCCCACTTCATTTTCAAACAAAACTGATTTTGGATACATTTTGTTCAATGGTACCTCTATGATTACCCTTGCATACATGAGCTTCTCTTTCATCGTTGTTTCAGTATCTGCCTTCACAGGTTTTCCCACAAGCTCAGCTATTTTTGTTAGAGCTGCTTGCCCCCAGCATTTCAGATCTAAACCCACTAATCTGATCCATATAGGTTTATCTCCATTACAGGCTTCCATGGCTTTACCACTACTAGTTTCCTATCAAATATCTGTACACCCCCTTCAATTGCCTTTATACGCCCTTCTGTGTTGTGAAATCTAATCATAAACATTCCTTTTTTTATTTGCGATACCTTATCCACCTCCAATGTGTACCATATGCACTTGAAATATCCCTCCATGACTGTCAAAGGAGGATTTGACCCCAGTACAAAGCACACAACCACAGTTTGCCAGTATTCTCTCTCTTCTTTTACATCTTCCAAAGTTATTTTGACATTTGTAGTTGAATTAGTTTCACTTTCTAGATCAAATCCCTCAGCTATTGGTGCACTTCCTACTACCTTACTCCATGACTTCAAATTTGTAGCAAGGGTTTGAGATTTATCTATGGATTTCTCCTCTGTTTCGGCCTGTTCTGCCTACGACTGCTTCCATGTAGACAGTACTTGATCATTAGTGCCCATTTCCTTAGTTAATTGTGTAATTGCCGTCAGTGTTGCCATTGATGTTACCATTGATGGTCCTGCATAGATGATTGCTTCAATTCCAGTGGAATTACTCCTTGTAGCACATTTACACTCCTAGTTTTTTTTTTGCGTTTTTAGTTTGTGGGATTGCTCTCATGCCAAAATTCCTCTAATGATTCTTAGTTCCTGTTTGCCCTCTCCCTCCGGTCCATTGCTTCTTCGCCATCCAGCCTTAGCTGAGAGAAGCTCTCATTCTAAAGAGAGAAAGTCTGAAATTAAAATAGGTTTTTGTTTAACCAAAAAATATGTATTTCGGTCAAAGCCTATTTTTAGAAGAACTCAGGTAACTGATAACCAAGAAATTTCGTACTTTCTCGGTTATATGAAAGGAAAAGACAAAAATAAGTAAAGAAATAATTGATTGCAAAGTCAAGATAGCAAAAGAGTAAAGTGAATATATTCCAATATAGTATTAGATGATCTTTACAAATGAAATTCTCTTCCCTTTTATAGGGGTTTTCAAATATAATGTTTCCTCCCTTTTATGACCGAATCATTATGTCATTAATGACATTAATTATCCTTTTATAATAACAATAATAACTGTTTGTGAAGATTTTGTAACGGTTTCAATTCTTATTCCTCATTAACTAGATGTTTGTGAATATTCCCCTTCTTACTGTATTGATTCATTCAACCCATATTTGTTGAATGATTTAGACACGAGCAACTGCATCCCTTCATCTCGTGAGTGATTTGCCCATGCCTCTTCTAATGTAGTATTCCAGCTGTCATTTTCTTAGTGATTCATGTATCATGTCTTGTTAGCTACACATAATTCCACATGTCATATTTATTTTTTTACTAATACAAATAGTCCCCCCACTAGTCGAATGTTATGCAATTGAATATTTGGGATATTGTATGTATTTATGGCAGGAATTTTTGTCGTTGTTTCCTTTGTATCATTATGTCTTCTTCATAACCAATGCATCGTATGTCACTTCCATCTAATGCATGTGCCACGTGGCCTCTGCCGACTGGGTCTGCGACTCTTTAGCGCTTTTTAGGGCTTTCTTGCGGCTGCATCCGTCATGAAGTGACCACTTCATAATGACGTTTCCATCATGACTCACTTTACTTGACGGTTGCTTCTTCTTATAAATACCCCATGTGTAATGACCCGACCGGTTGTTTTGAGATTTTGCACTTCTTTTTCCAGTTCTCGGTCATGTCTAGCACCATGTGAATGTATTATTACTTATGCAAATTGTCGGTTTTCATTTTCAGGGTAATCAGAACAGATTTGGAAGGATAATTCTCAATTGAAGTTTAAAATTTGAAAGGTTTGATCAAGTTTTGGCTTGTTAGTATATGATCTAGGATTTGAATTTTTATGATTCGGTTAGCTCTGTTAGGTGATTTGGGACTTAGAAGCATGATCGGAATGTATTTTGGAGGTTCGTAGTTGATTTAAGCTTGAATTGGTGAAATTGGAATTTTGGCATTTTCTGGTTGATAGGTGAGATTTTGATATAGGGGTCGAAATAGAATTCTGGAAGTTGGAGTAGGTCCGTTGTGTCAATTTTGACGTGTGTACAAAATCTTAGGTCATTTGGACGAGGTTTGATAGACTTTTTGATCAAAGGCGAAATTCCGAAGATTTTGGAACCTTAGGCTTGAATCCGATATTATTTGGTTGATTCGATGTCGGTTGAGGTATTTTTGAAGATTGGTATAAGTTTGGATAGTGGTATATAACTTGTTTGTACTTTTAGGTGAGGTCCCGGGGGCCTCAGGATGATTTCAGAAATTATAAAAGGATCCCTTCGCAAATTTTTGGTTATTTCACCATTTTTAAGACGACTTTGAAGCTTTTTGGGAGATTTTGAAGAGATAATTCAAGGGAACTTCATTGAGGTAAGATTGTTGAACCAAAAACTCGTTCCTATGGTGTTATTTCATTGATTAGGCTTGAAATTTATGAAAAATTTGTGGGTAAATATTGAAGAAACTAGGGCTTGGGATTGGAGACCTTTGATTAGGGATTTGAGGGGTCATTTGTTGTCGGATTTTGGCATTCTTGGTATGTATGGACACATGGGAGGATAAGGAATTTATTGATGTGATTTTTATTAGATTTCGAGACGTGGGCCCGGAGGTCGGGTTTGGTCAATTTCGGGATTTGTGTTGTAATTTGATAATTTTCGCATGGGCTTTGTTCCATTAGTATATTTTGATGTTACGACTCTATTTTTTGATAGATTTGGAGAATCCGTAGGCTGATTCAAGAGGCAAAGGCATCGCAGGCTAGAGTTTAGACCAGATAGAGGTACGTAATGATTGTAAATGTTTGTCCTGAGGGTATGAAACCCCGGATTTCACATCGTTGTGCTACTTTGAGGTGACGCACATGCTAGACGATGACCGTGGGGTGGTGCACCATTGGGGATTGTGACTTATTCCGTACCGTATGACTGTTAAGTCGCGTATTTGATTGAAAACTATTTGATATCATTTTGTTTTGGTAATTATTACCATGCTTTGGACTGAATGCCATATTTGGCTTCGTGCCAACTGTTTTGAACCCTTAGGGGATTTTTACTACTATTCCTCACTATTTTTACTTCATACTTGTGCTCAGTCATGCTATATTCTACTGTTTTCATAACTCAGCCATATTTACTCCGTTATGATATTTTGGGCTGAGCATCATGTTTTACTATTGCCCAAATGGCTTGAGAGATTTCTGACTGAGTGAGGCCGAGGGCCTATGTTGTGAGGATATTGTAGGATCGGATTGCGCGCCGCAGCAGTGTTGTACTGATTCATGATTATGAGGCCGAGGACCTTATTTGTTACGCCACGAGGTGGCTTGATATGAGGCCGAGAGCCTATTTGATTATGCCACGAGATGGCTTATTATTGCGCTTGGGCCATAAGGGGTCCCTCCCGGAGTCTGTACACCCCCAATGAGCGCGGGTACCCAGTGTGAGTGATATGGTGTAGCCCGAGGGGCTATTGTTGATTTATGTTGTTGCCCGAGGGGCTATTGTTGATTTATATCGTTGCCCGAGGGGCAGTTCTTGGTTCATGTTATGCCCAAGCGGCTGATTACGAGTGATTGTGAGATAGCCCGAGGGGATGGTTCTGTTAATATTATGCCTGAGGGGCAGTTTATGATACATATTTTGCCAGAGGGGCCGTTTACATTTTCTATCATTATACTCACTGTTTTATCACTCGTTTGAAACCACTGAAGGCTGTTTTAAAAGATTTTTTTACTAAAACTGAGCTTGATTTACGAAGTAAATGATTTGTGTACTGCTTTGGAAATGATCTACATTGTTGTAGTGTTATGACGTGGTTTATGTGTTTTCTTATCGCTCAGCTTTCATTTACTTTTATTACATACTGAGTTGGCGTACTCACATTACTCCCTGCACCTTGTGTACAGATTTAGGTATTTTTGAACCCGATGGCGGGTGTTGATTGCTCAATTGCAGAGTCATCGAAGTTAGCAAGGTAGCTGCCCGACGTTCGCAGCACTGCTTTTCTCCCTCTTGTCTTCCTTAGACTATATTTAGTACATTTTTAGACTCTTCGTTGTATTCAGACCTTAGTAGATGTTCATGACTTGTGACACCCAGATATTGGGCTTGTGTATTTATTCTGCACTGTTCATTTAGACTTACATTTTGAGATATTTGAATAATTAAAGTCTTAAAAATGAATTTTATTGATAAATGGTTAATTTGGGAGTTGTGTCGGCTGGCCTAGTTTCACGATAGGCACCATCGCGACTGGGTCGGTTTTAGGGTCGTGACACCTTGTGCCTTTAGTTTCATGAAAACCTTCAATCTACAATATCCTTCTCCTTTATTCTTTAGTTCATATTACTTTCTTGCATTCATGTCTTCACCAAACTCCAATCCTCAAACAATCATTGTAGATGAACTTCATCCTTCAATTACTCCTGTTAGGAGTAGAAAAGGTGTAGGTTACGTAGCTTAGGGTCTTTATCTATCTGTGGTTCTACTTCTCAGCCCAATATTGTTACTCCTTCTTCATCTAGGACTAGGTCTTCTTCAACCCATATATCTTCTGTCAAAAATAGGGAATCAGGTGAATTCGAGAACCAACAGTAGATGAAATTATCCCTGCGGAATTTTCTTTCACCACTGATCGTGAATCAATTAGGAACCAAGTTACTTCTATGACTTCCCATGATTGTGTTGATGTCCATCCTTCTCAGATTACTGATGGTTTGATTTCTCTTGTGCGAAGAGAATGCTACTAGAAGCCTTATTTTCAAATTTTAATTCCTGGTCCAAACCAAAGGATAACTTTGTTCATGTCTGGTTATTCTTTCGTTTACACATATCCTTTTACTTTAGGTTTCAAACCCCATATCAGCCAGATTATCATAGAATTCTGTCGCTTCTTCAATGTTTGCTTGGGACAGATTGGTCCTATTATATGGAGAGTCGTTTCATATTTAAGATACTTATCTAATTTGGCCTTTTTACCCTTCACTTCTCAACACTTCTTTCATCTATATTCCCCTAATTTGTTCCGCTCAGGGGTTTTCACTCTCGCTGCCAGGAGCAAAAGGGTTTTGGTTAGCCCTGAAGATGATAAGGATTGTGGCTGGTATGCCCGTTTTATTGCTTCTCTCACAAGTGGTTTAGTGATTGAAGAGATCATGCTTTTTCTACAGAAGTGGAATTTCGCACGTAAGTTATTTTTCATATTTTTCTTATTTTACAAAAGAGGAAGAAATTGATTATCTTATGGACATTTTTTAGCAACCATATAAGTTTTTGATGAAATACCAGACTTCCGTATTTGGGTAGAGAAGATGTTATCGGTTGCCCCCATGGAAAGAAGATCTTGGAAATATCTTTCTCATAGGTTTGCTGGAAAGTCAAAACTCATGGTATCTTTTCCTTTAATTAATTTTTTCTTTCTTTCGTATTTACTTGGGGATTTCTAACTTTTTCCTTTATTAGGATTTCTCATTCGAGGTGTTAGTACCGCATCTATGTCACGCCCCAACCTTGGGAAGCGTGGCTAGCACCCGGTGCCGCACTGGCCCGAGCGAACCACTCTGAAACGCATTCATTCTTTTTGTAATTATCATGGGGTAACATTGCCACAACTCGTAATGTACAATTGTAAGTGGACAATATTGTATCTCTAAATCATTTTTTCTTAAAATATGAATATATATGGGTCGTCAAGGCCTCTGATATACTATACAAAATGAACCTCTGTCTACAAAGCCTCTAAGATTATTTGACTTCAAATGGGACAGGGTACCGGCCTACCCATAAGTTTGTAGCAAAACTCTGACAAGATAACTCATAGACTCGGTTACACCCTGAATGAGGTGGAGTCTTACTGATCATTCGTTGAATGCCTATCTCATCTACTATGAGGGCTCGTCAAACTGATTGTCTATACCTACAGGTATGAATGCAGCGTCCCCATGCAAAAAGGATGTCAGTACGAATAATGTAACGAGTATGTAAGACACATAAATAAGTACATAAAAGACATGAAGAAATATAGAGTAAATGACTCAACATGTAAGTATGGATAACTCTGTAAATCATGAAATACTTATAGTGTCACGCATATACGTATAAATGTCATGTTGTGTATAGGTACATGTGTCATAACATCATGTGATGACCCGACCAGTCATCTTAAGAATTTACGCCCCGATCCCCCATTAACTTCTTTCCCCAAGTTTATTTCTGCTATTTTGATTTGTCGGGATGTTCGTTTTTGAGTTTCGGAGAGTTTTGAGACACTTAGTCCCTAAATGAGAGCTTAAGTGTTGGAAAGTTGATCGTAGTCAGAACAGTGTGAAGATAGTCTCGGGATGGAAATATGATGGTTCCATTAGCTCCATTGGGTGATTTCGGGCTTAGGAGCGTGTTCGGATTGTGTTTTGGAGGTTCGTAGCTAATTTAGGCTTGAAATACCGAAAGTTGAATTTTTGAAGTTTCTGGTTCGATAGTAAGATTTTGATCCAAGGGTCGGAATGGAATTTCAGAAGTTGGAGTACCTCCGTAGTGTTTAATGTGACGTGTATGCAAAATTTTAGGTCATTCGGCCGAGGTTTGATAGACTTTTTGATCGAAAGCGTATTTTTAGAGTTTTTGAAATTCTTAGGCTTAAATCTGATGAAAAATAGGTTTTTGATGTTGTTTTGAGTGTTCCGAAGGTTGGATCAAGTTTGAATGAAGTTATGGGATATGTTTGTAGGTTTGGTTGAGGTCCCGAGGGCCTCAGGTGTATTTCGGATGCTCAACGGACCATTTTTGGACTTGGAGAAGGATCATATTTTTGCTGGTATTTATTGTAGACTGTTCTTCATCGCGATCGCGTGGGGAAGATCACGATCGCCAAGGCTTAGATGAGGATAGGGAAATTTTGCTCTTCGCGTTTGCGTGAAGAGGAATGCAAATGCGTAGTTATGGGCAGTGCTTAATCGCGAATGCGTGGGCTAGGCTGCGTTCGGGTAGAAGAAATAAGGCGGCAGTGGATTTTAAGTGTTTCTCTATGCGGTCGCGTGAAGCCAACCGCGATCACATAAAATTAAGAGGATTTTAAGTGTTTCTCTAAGCATCGCATTCGCGGACGGGGTTCTGCATTCGCATAGAGCAAATATGAGGCGCGTGGTCTGGGCAGAATATAAAATTTCAAATCGAGGATTTCGCCATTTTTGAGAAAACTTAAGCTTGGGAACTCAGATTTGAGAGAGGTTTTGAGGGATTTTTAGAGATATCGATTAGGTAACAATTCTTAACTCCTTTTTGCTTATAACCCATTAATCCAAACATGAATTCATCATTAAATTTTGGAATTTGTATGAAAATTTAGGGAAAGTTCTTAGACCAAATATTTGAGTTTTGATTGGGTATTTGACATCGGATTTGGATAATTTTGGTATGGTTAGACTCGTGAGAGTATGAAGATTCTGAAAATATAAATTTTACCCGATTCTGAGATGTGGGCCCGAGGGGCATTTTGGTCATTTTACCTAATTTCGCGTATTAGCTTAGAATATCTTTGTAAAATCAGTTAATTGAAGTGTTATTTATATTATGCAATTAAATTGAATAGATTTGGGTCATTTGGAGTCGAGTACTCGTGGCAGGAGCGTGGTTTCAGATTGATTATTGAGCCGGTTCGAGGTAAGTGGCTTGTCTAACCTTTTGTGGGGGACTTTCCCCTTATGATTGGTATTATGGTAATGCCTTGAGGTGACGAGTGCGTACTTGTGCTAATTGTTAAAAATCTGATTTTCATTAAGAAACTTTAATTGTGTTTTCCCTTTCCATTTATTCTACTTGCACTTTTAAACCTGCTGTTAGTTAGAGAAGCATATCTAACTGACTTAATTGCTTTATTTACTTTAACTGGCTTATTTGTATTACGTGAAGCATGTTAGGTTAGAATTGTTTGTGCTACCTTGTTATGAAGTTGAGTTTATTTGAGTATTACTTGTGCCATTGTTGTGTGTTTTACTTTGGGACTACGGGTCGGCATCCTGGGAGATCCCCTGTAAGCATTTACGATTTGAGTTGAAGTGCAGGATACCGATAAATCCCCAGCACGTATATTGAGGATAACAAGAGATCCTCGGGATACAAAGAGATCCCTATCATACATTGAGAATACCGAGAGATCCTTGGGATACCAAGAGATCCCTGACAGATATTGAGGGTACTAAGAGATCTTCGGGATACTGAGAGATCCCCGGTTATTTCCTTGTGATTGTTTATGCCTCTATTTCAGTTATTGAATTCCTTGTTTTCTTGTATTAGATTATTATCGTTAGTTTTCAACTGTACTGCTTATCTTATACTGTTATGTCTTATATTCTTTGTTTTACCTCAGTTGGGCCCTGGCATTCCTCGTCACTACCAGACCGATGTTAGGCTTGGCACGTACTGAGTACTGCTGTGGTTTACTCATGCCCCTTCTATGCATGTTTTCATATGCAGATCCAGGTACTGCGACTCAGTCCTATCCCCCTTGAGGCGAGGCGACTACTCCAGCGACTTTGAGGTATATCTGCTACATCCGCAAATCGAGGAGTCTCTTTCTATTCTAGCTTTTAAACATTTGCCCTTCTGTATTTCTTTTCCTTGTTAGATATTCTAGAGTTAGAGTACTGTGTAGTGATCTTTAGCTTGTGATTCATGGGTTTCCAGGTCTTGGAATTATGTATTGGTTGAGGGTTAAATATTGTGTATGTCGAGCGGCACTTTAAAACACTATTTTATCACTCTTCATTCTGTTTTAATTTGTTTTTATTCCACACTTTGGTTATCTTCCATAATTTAGGCTTACCTAGTCGTAGAGGACTAGGTGTCATCACGATAGTTCACGGAGGGCGAATAGGGGTCGTGACAAATTGGTATCGAGCTCTAGGTTCATAGGAGTCATGAATCATAAGACAGTTTATTAGATTCTCGCTGATCGGTACGGAGACGTCTGTACTTATCTACGAGAGGCTATGTAACCGTTAGGAAAATTCCATTTCATTTGAATTCCTTATCATGGGAGATTTTTGATATCAAAATTCTAAACTTCTATCTTGTATCCTCTCACCAATGGTGAGGACATGTGCTACCAGAGATGATCAAGCACCTGCGCCCATGCGAGAGTCGCCAGAAGTCGAGGCCGGAGTAGAGGTCGAGGACGCGAACGTGGTGCGGCCAGAGCACATGCGCGTGCTACCACTGAAGTGCTACCAGCATTTCTAGACGGAGTCCAGGCACCGGATGCACCTATTGCTACTACTGCTCCAGCACTTTAGGAGACATTAACATAGTTCCTGAGCATGTTTGGTACATTAGTTCAGGCGGGATTGATTTAGGTTGTACCAACTACCTCACAGATCGGGGAAGGGACCCAGACTTCCGCTATACTCCAACTCCAGAGCAGCGAGTTCTCATTGGTCGGGTTCTAGGTGTCATAGTGACATAGCTTGTGTTCCCAGTTTAGCGAGTGGTGAGGACCTCTCGAGTAGAGGATGGGTGGGTCCAGGAGAGAGAGGACAGACGAGGTCAGGAGAGAGAGTATAGGGAAGTAAGGAGACCTCGTAGACCGCTTCTCAGTTAAAGATACATGAGAAGAACTACCCTGTTTACGAACTTGAGTTAGCTGCCATTGTTCACGCCTTGAAGATATGGTGCCATTATTTATACGGTGTGCCTTATGAGATTTATACTAACCATCGGAGCTTGCAGCACTTTTTCAAGCAAAAGGATCTAAATTTGCGCCAAAGGAGGTGGTTAGAGTTGCTGAAGGACTATGACATCATTATTTTGTATCACCCGGGCAAGGCCAATATGGTGGCCTATGCTTTGAGTCACCGGGCAGAGAGTTTGGGGAGTTTGGTTATTTACCAGCATCGGAGAGGCCTATGGTAATGGATGTTCATGACTTAGCCAGCCAGTTAGTGAGATTGGATCTTTCGAAGCCTAGTCGGGTTCTAGCTTGCGTGGTTTCTCGGTTTTCCTTATTTGATCGTATCAGGGAGCGGAAGTATGATGCCAGAGATGTGACTATTGGTGATGATGGGGTATTGAGGATGCAGGGTCGGATTTGTGTACCCAATGTTGATGGGCTTCAAGAGTTGATTCTAGAGGTGGACCATAGCTCGCGGTATTCCATTCATCCGGGTGCCGCGAAGATGTATCAGGATTTGAGGCAGCACTATTGGTGGAGGCGGATGAAGAAGGATATAGTTGGATTTGTAGCTCGATGCCTCAACTGTCAGCAGGTGAAGTATGAGCACCAGAGACCGGGTGGGTTACTTCAGCAGATAGAGATTCCGGAGTGGAAGTGGGAGCGTATCACCATGAACTTTGTAGTTGGGATCCCACGGACTTTGAGAAAGTGCGATGCTATTTGGGTGATTATGGATCGGCTAACCAAGTCAGCTCACTTTATTCCTGTGTGTACTACATATTCCTCAGAACGATTGGCGGAGATCTATATCCGGGAGATTGTTCGTCTGTATGGTATTCCAGTGTCCATCATTTCAGATAGAGGTACTCAGTTCACATCACGTTCTGGAGGGCCGTTCAGCATGAGTTGGGTACTCGGGTAGAGTTGAGTACATCATTTCACCCTCAGACGGATGGATAGTCCTGAGCGCACTATTCAGATTCTTGAGGATATGCTCCGTGCGTGTGTGATTGAGTTTGGAGGGTCTTGGGATCAGTTCTTTCCATTGGCGGAGTTTGCTTACAACAATAGCTATCAGTCCAACATTTAGATGGCACCGTATGAGGCTTTATATGAGAGACGGTGTAGATCCCTAGTGGGTTGGTTTGAGCCGGGTGAGGCTAGATTATTGGGCACAGACTTGGCTCAGGATGCTTTGGAGAAGGTTAAGGTGATTCAAGATAGACTCCGTACAGCCCAGTCCAGACAGAAGAGTTACGCGGACCAGACAGTTCGTGATGTTTCCTATATGGTTGGAGAGCGGGTTCTACTTCGGGTTTCACCTATGAATGGCGTTATGAGATTTGGGAAGAAAGGAAAGTTTAGTCTGAGGTTTATTGGTCCTTTTGAGATATTGAGGCATGTTGGGGAGGTTGCTTATGAGCTTACTTTACCTCCCAGCTTGGCAGGAGTTCATCCGGTATTTCATGTTTCAATGCTCCAGAGGTATCACGATGATCTGTTGCACGTGTTGGATTCCAGTTCAGTCCAGTTGGACAAGGATCTATCCTATGTTGAGGAGCCAGTGGCAATATTAGACAGGCAGGTTAGAAAGCAGAAGTCAAAGAACATCGCTGCAGTAAAGGTTCAGTGGCGGGACCAGCCGGTCGAGGTGGCGACCTGGGAGACCAAGCAGGATATGCGTAGCCATTACCCTCATCTTTTCACTACTTTAGGTATGTCTTTATGCTCGTTCGAGGACGAATGAATGTTAAAGTGTAGGAGGATGTGACGACCCGGTAGGTCGTCTTAAGAATTTATACCCCGATCCCCCATTAACTGCTTTCCCCAAGTTTATTTCTGCTATTTTGATTTGCTGGGATGTTCGGTTTTGAGTTTCAAAGAGTTTTGGGACACCTAGTCCCTAAATGAGAGCTTAAGTGTTGGAAAGTTGACAATAGTCAAAATAATATGAAGACGGCCTCGGAATAGAAATCTAATGGTTCCGTTAGCTCCGTTGGGTGATTTCGGGCTTAGGGGCGTGTTCGGATTGTGTTTTGGAGGTATGTAGCTAATTTAGGCTTAAAACGCCGAAAGTTGAATCTTTGAAGTTTCCGGTTCGATAGTGAGATTTTGATGCGAGGGTTGGAATGGAATTACGGAAGTTGGACCAGCTCCATAGTGTTTAATGTGATATGTGTGAAAAATTTCAGGTCATTCCGACGAGGTTTGATAGACTTTTTGATCGAGAGTATGTTATTAGAGTTTTTGGAATTCTCAGACTTGAATCCGATGAAAAATAGGTGTTTTGATGTTGTTTTGAGCGTTCCGAAGGTTGGAGAAAGTTTAAATGAAGTTATGGGATATGTTGGTAGGTTTGGTTGAGGTCCAGGAGGGCCTCGGGTGTGTTTCGGATGCTCAACGGACCATTTTTGGACTTGGAGAAGGATCAGATTTTTGCTGGTATTTATTGCAGACTGTTTTTCATCGCGATCGCGTGGGTAGGATCACGATCGCCAAGGCTTAGATGAGGCGGAGGGAAATTTTGCTCTTCACGTTTGCGTGAAGAGGAATGCAAATGCATAGTTATGGGCAGTGCTTAATCGCGAATGCGTGGGCTAGGCTGCGTTCGGGTAGAAGAAATATGGCGGCAGTGGATTTTAAGTGTTTCTTTACGCGGTCGCGTGAAGCCAACCGCGATCACATAGGTCTGAGGGAGCTAAGCATCGCGTTCGCGGATGGGGTTCTGCGTTCGCATAGAGAAAATATGAGGCGCGTGGTCTTTGCTCGTCGCGATCGCGTCTGGACTTTCGCGATCGCGATTAAGGGAAAAGCTGCGAAGAATATAAAATTTCTAATCGAGGGTTTAGCCATTTTTGAGAAAACTTAAGCTTGGGAGCTCGAATTTGAGCGAGATTTTGAGGGATTTTCAGAGATATTGATTGGGTAATGATTCTTAACTCCTTTTTGCTTATAACCCATTAATCCAAACATGAATTCATCCTTAAATTTCGGAATTTGTATGAAAATTTGGGGAAAGTTCTTAGACCAAAAATTTGAGTTTTGATTGGGGATTTGACATCAGATTTGGATAATTTTGGTTTGGTTAAACTCATTAGAGTATGAGGATTCTGAAAATGTAAATTTTACCCGATTCCGAGACGTGGGCCCGAGGGGCATTTTGGTCATTTTACCTAATTTCGCGTATTAGCTTAGAATTTCTTTGTAGAATCAGTTACTTGAAGTATTATTTATATTATGCAATTTAATTCAATATATTTGGGCCATTTAGAGTCGAGTACTCGTGGCAAGAGCGTGGTTTCAGATTGATTATTGAGCCGATTCTCGGTAAGTGGCTTGTCTAACCTTGTGGGGTGGGGGGACTTTTCCCTTATGATTGGTATTGTGATAATTGAAATGCCTTGTACGTGAGGTGACGAGTGCATACTTGTGTTAATTCTTGAAAATTCGGTTTTCATTAAGTAACTTTAATTGTGTTTTCCCTTTCTATTTATTCTACCTGCACTTTTAAACCTATTGTTAGTTAGAGAAGAATGTCTAACTGACTTAATTGCTTTATTTGCTTTAACTGCCTTATTTGTATTACATGAAGCATGCTAGGTTAGAATTGTCTGTGTTACCTTGTTATGAAGTTGAGTTTATTTGAGTATTTCTTGTGCCATTGTTGTGTGTTTTACTTTAGAACTACGGGACAACATCCTGGGAGATCTCCTGACGCATTTACGATTTGAGCTGAAGTGCGGGATATCGAGAGATCCCCAACACGTATATTGAGGATACCAAGAGATCATCAGGGTACCAAGAGTCCCTAGCATATATAGAGGATACCGAGAGATCCTCGGGATACCAAGAGATCCCTATTATACATTGAGGATACCAAGAGATCCCTAGTATATATATATATTGAGGATACCGAGAGATCCTCGGGATACCAAGAGATCCCTATCATACATTGAGGATACCAAGAGATCCTCGGGATACCAAGAGAACCCTAGCATATATCGAGAGATCCTCGGGATACCAAGAGATCCCTGGCATATATTGAGGGTACTAAGAGATCCTCGGAATACTTAGAGATCCCTAGTTATTTCCTTGTGATTGTTTTTGCCTGTGTTTCAGTTATTGAATTCCTTGTTTTCCTATATTAGATTATTATCGTTAGTTTTTAACTGTACTGCTTATCTTATACTGTCATGTCTTATATTCTTTATTTTATCTTAGTAGGGCCCTGACCTTCCTCGTCACTACCCGACCGAGGTTAGGCTTGGCACTTACTGAGTAGTGCTGTGGTGTACTCATGCCCCTTCCGCGCATGATTTTTATGTGCAGATCCAGGTACTGCGACTCAGTCCTATCACCCTTGAGGCGGGGCGACTACTCCAGCGACTTCGAGGTATATCTGTCGCGTCCGCAGACCGAGGAGTCTCTTTCTATTCTAGCTTTTAAACATTTGCCTTTCTGTATTTCTTTTCCTTGTTAGATATTCTGGAGTTAGAGTACTGTGTAGTGATCCTTAGCTTGTGATTCATAGGTTTCTGGGTCTTGGAAGTATGTATTGGTTGAGAGTTAAATATTGTGTATGCTGAGCGGCACTTTTAAATACTATTTTATCACTCTTCATTCTGTTTTAATTTGTTTTTATTTGGTACTTTGGTTATCTTCCGTAATTTTGGCTTACCTAGTCATAGAGGACTAGGTGCCATCACGATGGTTCACGGAGGGCGAACCGGGGTCATGATACATCATCACGCCTCTGAGGGCATCCCATCATATCATCTCGGTCACTGTGGGCAAATCATCAACATATACCAGCTGATCAGGTGGTGGTGCGTATATAACACCATAACCTTTCCTTATCCCATATACATATATATATATATACACACACACGTATATAACGCCATAACATTATCACTCCTCTGAGGGCATCCCATCATATCATCTCGGCCACTGTAGACAAATCATCAACATATACCAACTGATCAGGTGGTGATGCGTATATAACGCCGTAACCTTTTCCCGTATCATATATATATATATATATATATATATATATATATATATACATACATACATACATACATACATACATACATATGCATATATAACGTCGTCTGAGTCATGGGTAAATGCACATGTATAAATGAATGAAATGCATGAAAATATATAATAATCTCAATATTCCTTTCGGATAAACTTTATCAATTGCATATTATTCTGAGACCAATGAACAGAAGATATAATAATATGACACATGGAAATTCAAGAACATATGTACCTCTAACATTTCAATGAATTTAGGCTTAACATGTCCAACTTGTGAATTCTAACTCAATATGCACAAATTAAGTTCACATGTCCCAAGTGATCCTTTTCTCCGTATGACTGAAATTGCTCTGCCAAAGTTTGTATCATATTAGAGAAGCTTTGCATTCAAATGGTTGGCAGTAACATTTTTACTTCAATTTCTATCCTTTGATCACTTAATAGATTTAAACCAAAGTCAAGTACACCCCCAAGCTATAATAATCGACACCCATTAATTTATCATCATCTTTCACCACAACGATTATATCCAAAGTTTCAAACACTGGGAACAAAGAAACAACTGATAAACTAGCATAAATAGTGTTACTAATTACTCGATATCCACTATTCCGATATTTTCGAAATATTGATGCTATTGCTTTAATTTAAGTGGGGGCATGCTAACTTTATCCAAAAGTAATTACCTAGTTGAAAAGTTGTAATATTTTGATAAAGAATGCTTCTTTTAAACTCAAAGGACGCTCATTCACTCCATCCGTAACCGAGCACAGAAGAGGATTTGAATTTGTTAGATGCCAATGAATTGGGTAGAGTATGTTTTGTTCCAAATTCATTCTTTAAATTATATAGGATGATGCCCACAACAATGACGATATATGTAATACTCTATTACCTTGAATTCTTCTCAAAGCTATGTACTCACTGCAATTGTCACACATCATTTTTCCTACCCCAGAAGGGTATAAAGGAGTTTTTTTTCAATTTAAGTGAAAATCGAAACGGGATTATTTATATTAAATTCAGAGTTGCCACATGGGATAATTTATGGTGTCTCAAGTCACCGGTTTTTAATCCCGAATCGAGAAAAGATTGACTCTGTTTTACAGTCGGCAAACACAGAAATCCAGGTAAGGAATTCTGTTAACCCAGGAGAAGGTGTTAAGCATTCCCGAGTTTCGTGGTTCTAGCACGGTCTGTCAACTATTACATTGGCCTAATTATCTGATTAATTAAACATTTTAAACCTATGTGCATTTTTAACTTTAAAACCGCTTTTAATTATTAAAGGAATTATTTTAAGGTTATTTAAAACACATCGCAAGCCACGCTACATGAAATGCACCCGTGATTCACGACACGTTCTATTTAACCTTGTTGAAAATTAGAACCGGGTCACATGAAATATACCCCGGGATTTAGCAATAACTGTGATAATTAATTAGCGCACCTAAAGCAAACTACAAAGTTCATTTTTAATATCTAAATTAATTCATGTGTGAGGGCCATAAATAATTTTATTTTGCTTATGGCACACCTCAAGCCTATTAAGGGAGACACGTTTTACTGGGCCTAAAGACACTTGTATTTGAGATGGTTTGAAATTAAAAGGGTTATTAATTGTGAACACAATTGAGCCATGGATTGTTTCAGAGGAATGGGCCAGCACACAAATCCCTTGGACGTGGAAATCAAATGGCCAAATTACTAAGAAAAAATCGACAACAGAGCTGGGTCTCGGGAAAGATACATGGGACGCATGAGCTTGATTTAGGTCAGGCAGCCTTGGGCAATTTAATGGGCATGGCTGTTCTAAGGGATATGGTCTAATGTTTCAGCATCTATTATACTTGGATTAATCAAACATTAATCTACATTAGACTAATTGATCTCATGAAAACCAAATAGAAAATTCCCCATCTAATTTAACTCTAAGTTGCAGAACAGAACACTACACGCTCACACAAATCATGTGCATAAAAAATTTCAGAACTACTACTCGTCGATGTTGAATTCATACACATAGTAATTCTAACAGTAGAGTACTTTAAACATTTAAACTAAATATCAAAATACAATAGTAGTTCCTAAGTTTGTTTGGATATTAAAACCAACATCTAAAACAGCAGGACTATGAGAAAAGCTCATTGTAGACATGATTATCATTATTAGCTCGAAAAAATTCAATCAGAATCTCACAAAAGAAGATGCTACTCATCTAAATCAACCCATGCTGCAATAAACCCAACAGTCCACACATACAAACAGAACTTCAAATAATTTACAACACCCATAAACTAAATTAGAGTATTTGTTTAGACTTATGAACATGATTCAAACCAAAATCAAAATTGAACAAATAAGCATATCAAAGAGACTAAGCTACTACAGAGTTGCATGATCTTAAGATCATAGAACATCATTCAATGAACAACATATATCTTAAATTCTATCTTGATTACATGACTTCAGATTTTTTTTGCACTTCACAAGTTAATGAGATCCAAGAAATACCTGGGAAAATTAGAGCAAAAGAAAAGTGAAGGGATCAGCAGCAAAAGAAAAGTGCACTTTAGTAGATCAACACAGCAAAACCAGCTTCCTTAGACCATTTTGAATACCAAAATAGTGCAGAAAAACCTTTGTAACTCTTTAACTACTGCTAACAATGAGATTAAAGACCAATTCCCAGTAGTTTTTGACCCAAAATGATGCAGAAATTTTAGTATATTTTTCAGAGGATTTCCTTCAGCCGTTTCTGATTTTTTAATATCAATTCCCCCAATTTTTGTTGAAGGCAAGTCTTATATAGAGGACCTTAGGACAACAGAAATGATTTCACCATTTTATCAATTACCCCTTCCCCAACTTTATCAATTCACTTTAGACCCCCAAATTTTAACCTATTTATTGAACCAAACTCCATCCCCACCTTCCTGGAAGTTTCCCAGGCAGTTTTAAAAGATTCCCTCAATTTAAAAAGACCAAAGCAACCTGTGACACCGCTGTATTTACTTTCAGGCAATCCACCATGGGTCAGGTTAACCCAAAACCCA
This sequence comes from Nicotiana tabacum, assembly GCF_000715075.1. Taxonomy (NCBI): domain Eukaryota; kingdom Viridiplantae; phylum Streptophyta; class Magnoliopsida; order Solanales; family Solanaceae; genus Nicotiana; species Nicotiana tabacum. Next base: position 213,235,757 of record NC_134085.1, read on the forward strand.
AACCAAAAATCCTGGGCTGCTTTGGAGCGGGTCAGAAATGACCCAAAGCCCAAAACTAAACTTAACCCAACCACATGATCATTTGAAGCTCACATTCTGACCCAACCAAATTAAAACCTAATCGATAGCGTATAAAAAAACTCGTTCATCTTTGAATACTAACTTGAAATTTAGAAACTAAAGGCAAACAAACAAAATTAATTCTAATCTTTTTGACAAAATTAGTTCAGAATTACTCACAAACTACTGCTATCCGAATTTTTAACCTGTCAAAGAGAAAAGGAAACAGAAAATAGAAAGAACGGGGAGAGACGAAAACAAAGAAAAGGAGAAGAAGCGAACTGAGGTACCTAAAAAGTAGACAGACTTTGGCTTTAACAGACCTGTCGGCATTCTCCGATTTGCCGAAATTGGTATTAATTGCGTGTCTCATTGAGAACAAGCGAACAATACAAATTTCAACCTTAATCGTTCTTGGAAGCTCGAAGACTTGGAAGATTTTTCTTTTTCTTCTTATTTCTTTTAGATCCAAAACTAGCCGGATTTGATAGGAATTTTGGGAGATGTGGTGGTGGATTAGGAATCAGGGGTGGGTGGTGGTTGTGTGGTAGGGATTTGGAGTCGATTGGGCCATGCCCCGGTGGAAGCTTAGGAGTTTAGGGGCGACGGGTTCTCTAGGGTTAGACTTGAGAGAGATGAAAAAGAAGCTCATCAGGGGTCCTAGGTTGTTCTAAAGGGTCTTCAGACATTTTTAAACGAAAATGGGGGAAGTATTAGGGCCATTGGATGATGGAAAATGAAAGGCCAAGATCAATTTAACACAATTGAACTCAAAACGACGTCGTTTGAGTTGTCTTGATACTTGAAAGGTTTGGACCGGGTGGGGATCGAGTTTGGGCCTGGATTGGGGAATATTTTGGGCGGATTTCCAATTAAACTGGCCCAATTTCAAGGTTTTAAAACAAATTCACAATTTCCTTTCTTTTTGTTTTGCTTTTATAATTAATTAACAACCCAAATTAACTCTTAAAATAAATTACCAAAGTTAAGCTAATTACTCATCATAATATTTATAAAAATTAATTAACTCCTAAATTAGAAGAAGAATTAAAAGGTAAAAAAATGCAAAAGCGAGTTATTTTTTGTGATTTTCATTTTTTAATAAAATAAATAATTTACTAATTAACCTAAAAATGTAAAAACAAATCCCAAATTCAATGCAAGGTATTTTTGTATTTTTCATAATTTAAATAAAATAAACATGCATAGAAAAATGCAAACAATTAATAAAAATCCTACAAAAAAATCTACGAAATTGCAAATAATGGAAAAATATTATTTTCTTGAATTTAGGGGAGTAATTCATATAGGACAAAAATCACGTGCTCACACATGCTTCCTTCAAGAAATCCCGATTCACACGTCTATCTATACAGTAATGTCTGGCATGAATCAAATACAGATGGATTCTTAGGCTACACAGTATTTTCCCTTAAATTTTCCTTAATTGTCAAAAACAAATATCCTTTTTATTCATCCACATTCCTTTTTTAAGGTTTAATAGAAAACCCAAGAATATGATAAGTGGGAATGAAAGACATACACTTGATCTTGCCAAATTTCTCAAATCTTGCCACACCTCTCAATTAATGCATGAGTCACAAGTGTATTAAGGCAAATTTTTGCCACATTTTGTCTTTATCCAAAATATTTTGGGTAATTGCTAATTACCCGCATAATTAAAAATTATCTCAACTTACTTAAAATACTACTCAGTTTTAATACACTTTATATAATTTACTATCATGGTTATGTGGTACCATATAAAATAAATATATACACTATTATTTTATTAAAACATCCATGTAAAAATACATATATTTTCTCAACTTCTAATTTTCCTAATCTCATATAAAGAGTACATATTTCGTATGCTTAATTCTTAAAATAGTAAAAAGATAACATTCTTTTCTAGTGAGAAAATAATTTATATCTTTACAATAAAGAAAATCTCATAAATTTTTCTCATATTATGTGTATAATTTAAAACATAATCGAAAGTAGTAATATTAATAACTATATAAAAAAATCGTTTTTTATTTTTTTACAAACTATTTTACAAAAATGTTCCACTCAAAATACCATATCAAAATGTATCTAACGGTATCAAGGTTGTCAAAACTTACGGGGTATAACAGTCTATTACTTCATCAAGGCTCTCTTTGTCTCTTGCTCAACAACAGATTTTAAATTCATCATCAAAGAGAAAAGCTGAGAGAGCTCATGGCTCTGATGGTGAAGAGGAACGAGAAGAGGGTTCCTCAGTGCGCAGGCCTCGGGCTAGAAGGCACGTTATTTCGGATGATAAAGTTACCCCTCCTCCAAATTCAGTTCCCATGAATGAGCCTGAAAGTGTTGTTTTAATGAGCTCTGATGAGGAGATGAATGTTGCACCTCATGACTCTACTGATCAATTGTTTTCCCGTGGGTTTGATAATGAAGATTTTCACTTTGTTTCTGAAGAAGCTCCTCTTTCCTCTTTCCCAATGTCCGCACCTACTGGTCCTCAAATTTTTGCTCTTGTCGCTGCAGCTGCTGCTCCTCCCGTGGCTATTTTCACTTCCTCAATTGTCCCTACTGCTACCACTTCTCATGTTGACGCTGGTTCTTCCAGTAGCAATAGGATGAAAAAGTTACCATTGAAGTCCCCGAGGATGGTAATCTTTTGAAAAAGTCTGGCCAAGCTGATGTATGGCTAAAACCTTTAATTGGTCCAATTAATAAGTCCAAGTTGGAAAGCCACAGTTCTTTAACATGGATGCATGATATTGGTCATTCATCTTTGAAGGTACAAGCCTTAGCTTTTTTTACTTCCCTCGTAATTTTTATCTTTGTTTGATAATCACTTCTTTCTTTCTTGTGTAGATCAATTTGATAGGCACGGAGCTTATGAAGAGAATTGTCAACACCGAGCAGCTAGTCAATAATTATCGTACTGAAGTAGATAACTGGAGGGAACAATATGAGAGTCTTCATTTGGAAAAAGAAGTTTTGGATGAAGAGAAATGTGCTTTGGAACAGCAAGTACACGTGATGGCATTAGAATTGGCAATTGAAAAAGCCTCTTCCAGTCAAGTGGGCAAAGACAAAGACATTCTTGAGTCTTCATTTGCGGAGCAGCTTTCTAAAGCTACCGAAGAAATTAGGGGATTGAAAGACTTGCTTAATCAGAAGGAGATTTACACCACGGAGCTTGTTCAAGCGCTTACTCAGGCTCAAGAAGACCTCCGTGCATTTTCAGACAAGGTCCAGTTCTTGGAGAAATCATTCGCCCCTTTGAAGACTTCTTATGATGCTTCTTTCGATGATAGGGAATAGTTGGAGGCTGAAATTGAGCAATGAAAAAAAGTTTACGAGGCTCTTGAAGATAAGGCAACTCTTGATGTAAGTTAGGCATTTTGAATACGCGTCTTGAGAATTTGATGGAGGCTAGCCAGGAAGGCTTTGACTTGACTGTTGAGATTGCAAAAGCGAAGGAAACTATTGAAAAAACTCAGCAATGTTAGCGCTTCTCCTCACCTGAAGTCGGTGTTCCCGAAGGTGATGAACTTACTCCTGGTGAAGTTGATGCTCAAACATCTTCTACTCAAGTTGTGTCTTCTCCCGTTGCTGATGATGCCTCATTGAATTCTGCATCTCTTTCTGCTGATGGAACTGCTTTAGATCCTAACCCTTTGTGTTCTGTGAACTTTTAGTTGGAAAGTTTGTTTCTTTTTTTTCTTTTTTTTTTGGAACAATTAGCAAGTTTTTACCCCTGGTATGTCTTGGGGTTTATTATCAAAGTGCCTTGGTTTTACCTAAGTTCATACTTAGTTTTGGCCAAGTTTAATATATATAAAATTTCATTTAGTTTCTGTTCTACTATTTAATTTTCATTTAAAAATGCTTTAGTATTTCATAATTTTTGAATAGACACTAATTTTTATCAAAGAGGGTCCTTTAATAAATGACACTAATGAAAAAGACGTTTCAACTTCATATTGGTTTAAACATATGAAAGAAGTTGGAAAATACATATTTCAAAGAAATTTCGTGAATAATTTGAGGAAGTTTTGTATTTTAAACTTTCAAATTATATTACACTTTACATATATTCAAGTAACTTTTTATATAATATTTATAAACTCTGTCATAACTGATTTTTTTACAACAGATTTCACAATTTTCTAGGATATATTTTGTAACCCATAACTAAACACTGCATTTAACCTTAATACTCGCAGGATTTTATAATTTATGTCCGCGAGTTTTATACTTTATGAAAGCTTAATACAAAAAGTTTTTGATTCAGACTTGCTTTCATGGCTCTTGATTGGCTCTACTTTTGATTGCTCTTGACTTTTGATTTTTGGGTCAATCCAGGCTTGAACTGAGTTTCAGTCTTCTTTCTTCTTTGACTTGCATTTTTATTTGTCTGCTACCTATAGTCCCCCTAGTGTTAAAGCTTTGAAGTATAAAATCTCAAGCACTTGATCATACCTTCCATTTGGTCTATTTTCTGAAAAGGAAAATACATACGGGACCCAGAGATATAATTTAGATGATGACTGCTTAACCCTTTTTATTTCCATTAGAAAGGTTGTTGTCACACCCCTTTTTACCAACTCACTAAAACTTTTAAATAAATAAAAGGATTTTGTGAAGCTCAAAAGAGTTTTCAATTTTGAAAGTGACAAAGAATTGTATTCAAAAGGAAATAACTCAGAGTCGCCACCTGACATTGGTTTCGGTGTGCCAGGTCACTGTTTTAAAAAAAATAATTTTCCTTTTAAAACACTTTGGACTCCAAACTAAGTCTGCACCTGAGATTCGGGTAAGGAGGTTCATTTGACTCGGGGAGAAGGTGTTAGGCACTCCCCAATTCCCGTGAAAGTCACGGTTGCGTACTCGATCTAGTTGGTTTCTAGAATATTCAAATTGAGGTAAAACTAAACACGAAAAAGCAAAATAAACACACAAAAGAGGTTCGAGGTCAACCCCACCTAATAAAAGATAAAAATAAAATAAAATAAAAATGAAAATCCTATTCTGTGCTTTCTCAGATTGTCCCATCTTTGGCCTTCAAATATAAATACTTCGGGGCATACTTCGAAAATATATACAAACTCTACGGGACATTCCCCGGATAAATTTAACTCAAAGTAATGACCTCTCGCCTTGAAACTAACAAAAATCCTAAGGCTTTTCTATCCAAGTGTAGCCGGTCAAAACATGTTACTAGCAAAGAAGTAAATAAACAAAAATAAAAGAATAATATAATTTATCCTACACATAAATATCTTTTACTTTTACCCAACAACCCGTTCCAAATAAGCTTTCAAATTCCCACTCCTTATTCAATTGAAGAGCCAACACCATTTGATGAAATCAGTAATGTTAAAATGTATTAATTAGCCAAATTTATCACAAGATCAAAAATATCACGGATAGTCATGGAAAATATACGCATATACCATTCAAACACATATGTAACAAACATCATGAGGCAAGATATTAAAGGTAAGAATGGACCTTGAATGGGTTTTTAATTAACCTCTGTCCGTATGTGCAAAGTTTTAAAAGAACAGCAACAACCAACGAACAATTGATCGGAACTCAATCAAACGCGGAACTTGAACAACAACTGAGATGAAAAATTCTATCCGTCGAATTTGCAACGCTGGACCAGAAGCCCTCGAATGGCAACCTCAGATAATATCCATTTGAACAAAAATCCGGAATCGAAAAGTGAAGAAGCAGAAATATGTATTTTCTTTTAATTTTTCCAATTTTCTCTTTCAAAACGTGATTAACAGTTAACCAAACCAAAGAGATGTTTTTGTATATATTTTTTTTTTGAATCTAAACAATTAACCAAAGTCCTTTCTCTCTTCCCCTATGTTGGCTGCTCGTTCTGGGTTGAAGAGGAGGGGTAGTGCGGCGGGTTTTCCGATGGGTTTTAGAGGTTGGGTGTGTGTGTGTTTTCGTGCTGCTTTAGGATGGAAGAGATGAGGGTGGTCGTTTGGATGTGTACGTGCGTGTGGTCAGGTGTTCAGGTATTCCAGCAAGTTTTAGGGAGCGAATCGATTTTTTATGAAGGGGAGAAGAAGAAACAGAGGTTCCAGCGATTTTGGAGATAGAGGCCGGTGGTGAAGATAGCTGAAGGAGCTGGAGTTCGGTTGGTGGGATGGAGTGATGGTAGCAGCGACAGTGAGGAGATGGAGGCGACGGAGGCTCTAAGGGTTCAGGGGTGTTCTCTAGGGTTAGGTTTTAGGTTGTAATTAGGTAGATATATGTGGGTGGGGATTAGTTTTGACCATTGGATGAAATGGAGTGAATGACTAGGATTAAATTAAAAAGAGCTGATGGGTTAAAGGGTCTTGGGCTTCATATTTGGGTCTTAAAATTGGACTAAAAGAAAAATGTCCAAACCTTAGCTAAATAACTTTTAATATAAGCTAAATATACTACATATTGCAAAAATCTATCTAATTAATTAAACTAAATTATATATAAAATATGAAACTATTTTTTTTATATTTTTCAAATGTCAAACTAAAATAATAACAAGATTAGATTAAAATCATCGCAAAATTAAGATAATACTACTACACATAACACTAATATACTTGAAAATAAAGTGTAACTATTTTTGTATTTTTAATTTTATGTAAGGTAGATAAACTAAAAGTAACAAGATAAAATCTCAATAACCTAAATAAAAGAAAATATTTTTGTAATTTTTATTTTTGTGACAAAATAAAGTAAAATAGTTAAAACTAGATAAAATAGCGATATTAGGCCTAAACTAAATATCTAAAAGCTAAAATGAGTAAAAACTCAGGGAGGGTCAAAAATTACATGTCTACAGCTGCCCCTCTTTGATTGGAAACACGAAGAGTTTTCAGACAAAGAACGACAAGACAGGTTTTTTGACCCGACCCTTATTTAGCCAAAAACTAAAAGAAAGGAAGAGAATGTGATTGAGCTCTGGTATCTGAGTTGCCTACATATCCTTGGCAATAAAGGAGTCAGGTCACGTGTAGTTCAGAAGTGAATGAGGTGATTGAGTATACTGAGGTGGAGAGCCGGTCGAGGTGCCGTTATGTCGAGGTTCTGGTTTGCGGTCCTGTTATTATATCAAAATCAAAAAATAAAAAAGACTAACTAAGACTGTAAACTATGAGTTACAAGATTCCTATCTATAAGTCTTTTGAAGTTTGATCTTGAGTCTTGAATGTGTGACGGCCCGGCCAGTCGTCTCATGAGTTACCACTCTATTTTCCCCATTTCTGCTTCATTATGCTTTGTTTATCTGTGTTATGTGGTATCGGATTGGTTGGATTGAATCCGGAATGATTTCGGTAAGGTTTGAGACACTTAGTCTCTTCTGAAGAAGCTTAAGTTGGAAAAGTCAACTGGATATTGACTTATGTTTTAGAGGGCTCGAATGTGAGTTCCGATGGTTCGGTTAGTTTCGGAAAGTGATTTGGGACTTAGGAGTGCGATCAGAATAAGTTTTGGAGGTTCGGAGTAGATTTAGGCTTGAATTGGCGAAGTTGATATTTTGGCAATTTCCGGTTGGTAGGCGAGATTTTGATATAGGGGTAAGAATGGAATTCCGAGAGTTGCAGTAGTTTCGTCGTGTCATTTGGGACGTGTGTGCAAAATTTCAGGTCATTCAGACGTGGTTTGGTTGGGTTTTTGATCAAAAGCGAAATTCGAAAGATTTTAGAAAATTTGGCTTGAATCCGATGTGTTTTGGGAGATTTGATGTTGTTTGAGGTATTTTGATGATTGGAACAAATTTGAATAAGGTATTAGGATATGTTTGTGCTTTTGGTTGAGGTCCCGAGGGCCTCGGGGTGATTTCGGATGGTTAACGGAGAAGTTTGGATTTTGTTGCAGCTACTGAATTTGCTGCTTCTGGTATTTTCGCACCTGCGGATTGGAGACCGCAGGTGCGGCGCTGCATGTGCGGTTGATTAGTCGTAGAAGCAAAAATAGTCCTGATGATCAGTGACCGCAAAAGCTGTTAGGGTGGCCGCATCTGCGATGTCGCAGATGCGAGGATGTGGTCGCAGATGCGATTATTGGTTAGTTAAGTGATTTCCGCATAAGCGGAGGAAGGATCGCATATGCGATACCGCAGAAGCGGGTATTGGGCCGCAAATGTGAAAAGTTCTGGGCAGAAGGTATAAATAGTAGCCTTCGCGAATTTTAGCTAATTTCACCATTTTCATCTCGGCTTGGGAGCTTTTTGGACGATTTGGAAGAGGGATTTCCAGGGAACTTCATTGAGGTAAGGGATTTGGACCTAAAAATCGTTCATATGCTATTATTTCATGGATTAGAGCTAGAAGTTATTGAAATTAAAGGTTAAAATTGGGGAAACTAGGGCTTGAAAACTTAGGCCTTTAATTCTGGATTTGAAGGACCAATTGGGGTCGGATTTCTGAACATTTGATATGTATGAACTCTTGGGGAGATAAGGAATCTATTGATGTAAAAATTATTGAATTCTGAGACGTGGGCCCAAGGGTCAGGTTTGGTAATTTCAGGATTTGTGCCATTATTGATTGTTTTCGCTTGGGCTTCATTCCCTTAGCCTATTTTGACATCTTCGTTCTGATTTTGGATAGATTCGACGCGAGTGGTGGTTGATTTGAGGGGCAAAGGCATCACAAGGTAGAGATTTGACTGGTTCGAGGTGAGTAATGATTGTAAATGATGTTCTGAGGGTTTGAAACCCTGGATTGCACATCGTAGTGCTATATTAAGGTGAGGCACACGCTTGATGACGAGTGTGGGGTCGTGCACTATTGGGGATTATGATTTGGTCCGTCTCGATTGATTATTTTACCGCGTATTTGACTGAAATCTATTTGCTATCATCATTATTTGGGCTGAATGCCATATTTGGGCTTCGTGCCAACTATTTAAACCCTTTGGGGGATTTTTATTGATATTTCCTCACTATTTGACTTTATAATTGAACTTAGTCATGTTATTTTCCCCTATTTTCGTACTTAGCCATGTTTACTCAGTTTTAATAATTAAATGATATTTTTAAATGATATTTGGGCTGAGAAACACTATTTTACTATTGCCCAAGTGGATTGTGAGGATTTTTGATTGAGTGAGGCGAGGGCCTATGTTGTGAGGAAACATTTGATACTGATTATGAGGTCGAGGGCCTGAGATGTGTATGCCACGAGGTGGCTTGATTGATATGAGGCCAAGGGCCTAGTGATGATGCCATGATATTGCGCTTGGGTCGTAAGGGGCCCCTCCAGGAGTCTGCACACCCCAGTGAGCGCGGGTACCCATTGTGATGTGAGATTGAACCTGAGGGACTGGTATTGTTCTGAGATGTTACCCGAGGGGCGGTTTATTGATACAGTGCATGAGGGGCGAACCTTTACATGTTTATTTTTCCTATATTGCCGGTCAATTATATGCTTATTTGTTGAACAGGATTTTACTTATCTTTTAACTGGTTTTACTGTTTTTAAATGGTTTTATTGCTTCATTATCGAATGTCTTATGCCTTACGTGTTTTCTTGTTTTCAGTCTTTATTTACATTTGTTATTCACTGAGTTGGAGTACTCACTTTACTCCCTACACCCTGTATGCAGATTCAGGCGTAGCTAGTCCCGCTCCCGAGTGCTGATCATTCCTAGCTTCAAGCAGATCCGAGGAGTCTTTAGGTAGTTGTTGGCGTTCGCAGCCCGGAGCTCCTCCCTATCTCTTTTCCTTTATGTCCTTAGTTAAGTACTAAACTCTGTAGTTGCGTTAGAGTATTCAGTGTTGTTAGATGCTCGTGACTTGTGACACCCCGGTTAGGGCTGTATTGGGTTATACTTCCGCATTTTATTGATATTACCTGCTACTTGGTATTATTAAATCATGTTTTAGACTATATTCTTGATGTTTAACTGTTTAACGTCAAATTGGGAATAGTTGGCTGGCCTTGTCTTCACGAGAGGCACCATCACGACTGGGTTTGGGTTTAGGGTCGTGACAAGTTGGTATCAGAGCCTAGGTTACATAGGTCTCACGAGTCATGAGCAGGTTTAGTAGTGTCTCGCGGATCGGTATGGAGACGTCTGTATTTATCCTCGAGAGGCTACAGAACCTTTAGGAAAAACTTCATATTCTTGAAATTCTTGTCGTGCGAACTTGTTGATCCGAGAACTAAACTTCTATTATTCTATTCTCTCACAGATAGTAAGGACACGCATTACCGGTCAGGATGGATGACCACCAGTACCACCAGCCGTGGCCACTAGAGGTCGAGGACGCGATCGTGGTCGTGGTAGTTGCAGAGCAGCTAGGGCAGCACCTGCAGATCCACCAGCTACCCCAGTTCAGGATTAGGTCCTAGTTATGGATGCTCCAGCAACACCAGCTCAGGCACCAGCTATGCCCATTGTGATTCTGAGTCTTCAGAAGGCATTGACTTAGATCTTATCAGTTTGCACTGGCCTAGCTCAGGCGGTTTCAGCCACTACAGCCATAGTTACTTCTCAGTAAAGGGGTCAGTAATCGGCTTCAGTGCCAGTTACTTCTCCACTACCCACCCAGCCAGCTAAGGGTAGAGGTCAGTCAACTAGGGGTTGCCCTGGAGGGGGAGGTCGATCAGGTGCGGTCAGGCTTGTTTCTATGCACTTCCAGGCAAACCCGATGTTATTGCTTCAAATGTTGTTATTACAGGTATTGTTTCAATCTGCCACAGAGATACCTCTATATTATTTGATCCCGATTCCACCTTTTCTTATGTGTCATCATACTTTGCTCGTTATTTGGGTACGTCCCATGAGTTTCTTGCTTCACCTGTTCATGTATCTACCCTGGTGGGTGATACTATTGTTGTAGACTATGTGTACCGGTTGTGTGTGGTAACTATCTGGGGTCTGGAGACCTGTGTGGATCTTCTATTATTGTGTATGGTGGATTGCGATGTCATTTTGGGCATAGATTGACTATCTCCGTGTCGTGCTATTCTGGACTGTCATGCTAAGACATTCACATTAGCTATAACGAGTGTGCCACAGATCGAGTGGCGAGGTATGATGGATTATGTTCCCATTAGAGTAATCTCGTTCTTGAAAGTCCAGTGTATGGTTGGGAAGGTTTGTCTTTCGTATCTAGCATTTGTGAGGGAGGTTGGTGCTAAGACTCCCAATATTGACTTTGTTCCAGTTGTGAGGGATTTTCCCGATGTGTTTCCTGTAGACCTGCCGGGCATGCCACCGGACTGGGATATTAATTTTGGTATTGACCTGGTGCCGGGCACTCAGCCCATTTCTATTCCGCCGTATCTTATGGCACCAGCAAAATTGAAGGAATTAAAGGAGCAGCTTCAAGAACTCCTTGATAAAGGTTCATTCGGCCTAGTGTGTCACCTTGGGGTGCGCCGGTTCTATTTGTGAATAAGAAGGATGGCACAATGAGGAGGTGCATTGATTATAGGCAATTTAACAAAGTAACAATTAAGAACAAGTATCCTTTGCCTCGCAATGATGATTTATTCGACCAGCTTCAGGGAGCGTGGGTGTTTTCCAAGATTGATCTCCATTCAGGCTATCACCAGTTGAAGTTCAGGGACTCGGATATTCTCAAGACAGCTTTTAGGACCAGATATAGTCATTATAAGTTCTTGGTGATGTCTTTTGGCTGACTAATGCCCCAGCAACGTTCATGCATTTGATGAACAGTGTGTTCCGACCTTATCTTGACTCGTTTTTCATAGTCTTCATTAATGATATTTGGTATATTCGCGTAGTCAGGAGGAGCATGCAGAGCATTTGAGAGTTGTGTTGCAGAGATTGAGAGAGAAGAAGCTTTATGCAAAATTCTCCAAGTGTGAGTTTTGGCTCAGTTCGGTGGCTTTTTGGGGCACGTGGTGTCCAGCGAGGGTATTCAAGTTGATCCAAAAAAGATAGAGACGGTTCAGAGTTGGCCCAGATCGTCCTCAGCCATAGAGATTCACAGCTTTCTTGGTTTGGCGGGTTATTATCGCTGTTTTGTTCAGGGATTCTCATCTATCGCATCGCCCTTGACCAAGTTGACTCAGAAGGGTGCTTCATTTGTATGGTCGGGCGAGTGTGAGGAGAGCTTTCAGAAGCTCAAGATAGCTTTGACCACAACTCCAGTGTTAGTTTTGCCATCAGCTTCAAGTTTATATACCGTGTATTGTGATGCCTCGAGAGTAGGTATTGGTTGTGTATTGATGCAAGAGGGTAGAGTTATTAGTTATGCTTCTTGTCAGTTGAACCCCCATGAAAAGAACTACCCCGTTCATGATTTGGAGTTGGCTACCATAGTTCACGCGTTGAAGATTTGGAGGCATTACTTTTATGGTGTGTCTTATGAGGTGTTGACTGATCATTGTAGCCTCCAACACTTGTTCAAATAGAAGGATCTTAATTTGAGGCAGCGGAGATGGTTGAAGTTGCTTAAGGATTATGATATCACTATATTGTACCATCCAGGAAAGGCCAATGTGGTGGCCGATGCCTTGAGCTGAAAGTGTCACGACCCTAAACCCGAACCCGGTCGTGATGGCGCCTCTCGTGAAGACAAGGCCAGACAACTATTCCCAATTCGACGTTAAACAGTTAAATAACATAAAAGCAGTCTAAAACATGATATAACAGTACTGAGTAGCGGAAAATGTCGATAAAGTGTGGAAGTACAACCCAACACAGCCCTAACCGGGGTGTCACTAGTCATAAGCATCTATAAGTCATACTACAATTCTGCTAAATCCATAACTAAAACAACTGTCTGAAGGGAAATAGAAGCGATAAAGGAGTAGAGACATAGGATTGCGGACGTCAACAACCACCTCGTAATCTTCGAAAGCCCGCCTGAAGTTGGAGGTATCAGCACTCGGGAGCGGTGCCAGCTACGCCTGAATCTGCATACAGGGTGCAGGCATTAAAGTGAGTACTCAAACTCAGTGAGTAACAAATGTAAATAAAAACTGAAAGTAAGAAAACACGTAAGGCACAAGTCATTCTATAATGAAGCCGTCAAACCATTTAAAAGTAGTAAAATAGTGGAAAGTCAAGTAAAAATCCTCTTTCAACAAGTAAACAAGTAATTGACAGGTAATTAAGGTAAAGTAAACAAATAGAAGTTTGCCCCTCGAGCACAGAATCAACAAAACCGCCCCTCGGGCTCAATCTCACATCATAATGCGTACCTGCGCTCACTGAGGGTGTACAGACTCCTGGAGGGGTCCCTTACGACCCAAGCACAATAACAAGTCATCTCATGGCATCAAACTAGGCCCTTGGCCTCATATCAATCAAGCCACCTCGTGGCGTATATATCTCAGGCCCTCGGCCTCATAATCAAAATCAGTGTATCACCGCTGCATTGTGCAGCCCGATCCAAAGGTGTCCTCACAACACAGGCCCTCGGCCTTACTCAATCAAAAATCACATAATCCACTCGGGCAACAGTAAAACATGATGCGCTCAGCCCAAAATATGATTTTAAATATCGTTTCAAGTGTTAAAGAAGAGTAAACATGGCTGGGTTTTGAAAACAGTAGAATATAGCATGACTAAGTACAAGTTTAAAGTCAAAATAGTGAGTAAATATCAATAAATATTCCTAAAGGGTTCAAATAGTTGGCACAAGCCCAAATATGGCATTCAGCCCAAATAATGATGATAGCAAATAGTTTTCAATCAAATACGCGGTAAAATCATCAATCGGGATGGACCAAGTCACAATCCCCAATAGTGCACGACCCCACGCTCGTCATCGAGCATGTGCCTCACCTTAATATAGCACTACGATGTGCAATCCGGGGTTTCTAACCCTTAAAGCATCATTTACAATCATTACTCACCTCGAACCGGCTAAATCTCTAGCTCGTGATGCCTTTTCCCTCAAATCGGCATCCACGCATATTAATCTATCCAAAATCAAAACGAGTACGTCAACATATGCTAAGGGAACAAAGCCCAAGCGAAAACAATCAACAAAGGATACAAATCCCGAAATTACCAAAACCCGTCCCCTGGGACCACATCTCGAAATTCAGAAATTTTTACATCAATAGATTCCTCATCTCCCCACGAGTCTATGCATATCAAGAATACCAAAATCGGAGTTCAAATGGCCCCTCAAATCCTCATTTTAAGGCCTCTTAAACTCAAGCCCTAATCCCCCATTTTTAGCCCTTTAATTCCTTTAGTTACAGCCTTAATCCATGAAATACTACCATAGAAATGTGTTTTAGGTCCAAAATCCTTACCTTCACGAAGTTCCCTTGAAATCCCTCTCCCAAATCGTCCAAAAGCTCTCAAGCCGAAGTAAAAAATAGTGAAATAACCCAAAAATTCGCAAAGGACCATTTTTATACTTTCTGCCCAGTTGTTCCGCATCTACGGCACCATTGCCACTTCTGCGGTACCGCATAAGCGGTCTCTCTTCCGCTTCTGCAGAAATCACTTAACGGGCCCTTCCACATCTACGATCCAATCTCTGCACCTGTGACTCCGTAGGTGCAGTCCAACTACCGCATCTGCGGCTCCTGGATCTTCCTCTCAAATTCACTTTTGCGGCTCCCCTTCCACACGTGCGGCGCCGCACCTGTGGTCCCCAAACCGCAGGTACGAAAAAACCTGAAGCAGAAAAATCTCAGCAGCTACAATAACCTTTCAAATTCTCCGTTAACTACCCGAAATCATCCCGAGGCCCCCGGGACCTCAACCAAAAGAACAAACATAACCCAATACCTTATTTAAATTTTATCCAATCATCAAAACGCCTCAAACAACATCAAATCTACCAAATCACATCGGATTCAAGCCTAAGTTTCTAAAATCTTCAAAAATACACTTTTGATCAAAAACCCAACCAAACTACGTCTGAATGACCCGAAATTTTACACACACATCCCAAATGACATGATGGAGCTACTGAAACTCTTGGAATTCCATTCTGACTCTTATATCAAAATCTCTCCTACCAACCGGAAATTGCCAAAATATCAACTTCGCCAATTCAAGCCTAAAACTACTCCAACTCTCCAAAACCCATTCCGATCATGCTCCTATGCCATAAATCACCTCCCGAAGCTAACCGAACCTTCGAAACTCGCATTTGAGCCCTCTAACACATAAGTCAATATCTGGTTGACTTTTCCAACTCAAACTCCCTTACAAGAGACAAAGTGTCTCAAACCTTGCAAAAATCATTTTAGATTCTATCTGACTAACATGATACCATAAAATACGGATAACGAAACATAAAGAAGCAAAAATGGGGGAAACAGAATGGTAACTCATGAGACGACTGTCCGGTTGGGAAGAGACATCTTGCAGTTGATGTTCAGGCCTTGGCCAACCGGTTTGTGCGGTTGGATATTTCGGAGCCCAGTTGGGTATTGGCTTTTGTGGTTTCTTGGCCTTCCTTATATGATTCCATCATGGAGCGCCAATGTGATGATCCTCATTTGCTTGTCCTTAAGGACAGAGTTTAGCACGATGATGCCAGAGATGTGACCATTGGTAATGATAGGGTGTTGAGGATGCAGGGCTAGATTTGTGTGCCCAATGTAGATGGGATTTGGGAGTTGATCCTTGGGTAGGCCCATAGATCGCGGTATTCCATTCATCCGGGTGTCGTGAAGACGTATCAAGATCTGAGACAACACTATTGGTGGCGGAGAATGAAGAAAGACATTGTGGGATTTGTGGCTCGGTGTCTCAATTGTTAGCATGTGAAATATGAGCATCAGAGATCGGGTGTCTTGCTTCAGCAGATGGATATTCCTTAGTGGAAGTGGGAGAGGATCACTATGGACTTTGTTGTTGGACTTCCACAGATTTTGAGGAAGTTCAATGCTATTTGGGTGATTGTGGATCGGCTGACCAAGTCCGTGCACTTTATTCCTGTATGTACTTCCTATTCTTTAGAGCGGCTGGCAGAGATCTATATCCGGGAGATTGTTTGTTTGCATGGTGTCCCCGTTTCCATTATTTTAGGTAGGGGCACTAAGTTTATTTCGTAGTTTTGGAGGTCTGTGCAGCTAGAATTGGGTACTCAGGTTGAGTTGAGCACAACCTTTCACAACAGCACTATTCAGATATTAGAGGACATGTTGAATGCGTGTGTCATTAATTTTGGAGGGTCATGGGATCATTTTCTACCGCTTTTAGAGTTTTATTATAACAACAGCTACCAGTTGAGTATTCAGATGGCTCCATATGAGGCTTTGTATGGGAGGCGGTGTAGATCTCCAGTTGGTTGGTTCAAGCCCGGTAAGTCTAGGCTATTGGGGACAGACTTGGTGCAGGATGCTTTAGAAAATGTGAAGGTGATTCAGAAGAGGCTTTGTACAGCGTAGTTGAGGCAAAAGAGTTATGCTAACAGGAAGGTTCGAGATGTATCCTACATGGTTAGTGAAAAGGTTCTGTTGAAAGTTTCGCCCATGAAGGGTGTTATGAGATTTGGGAAGAAAGAGAAATTGAGTCCTCGGTTCATTGAGCCTTTTGAGGTGCTTCGGAGGATTGGGGAGGTGGGTTATGAGCTTGCTTTGCCACCCAGCTTGTCGAGTGTGCATCTGGTATTTCATGTATCTATGCTTCGGAAGTACATTAGGGATCCGTCTCATGTTCTGAATTTTATCACGGTTTAGTTGGATGATGATTTGACATATGATGTGGAGCCAGTAGGTATTTTGGGTCGTCAGGTTCGAAAGTTGAAGTCAAAGGATATAGCTTCAGTGAAAGTGCAGTGGAGAGGTCGCCCGTGGACAAGGTTACCTGGGAGACTGAGCGAGAGATGTGGAGCAGATATCCTCACCTGTTTGAGGCTTTAGGTATGTTTCTTAATTCGTTCGCGGACAAACATTTGTTTAATTTGGGGAGGATGTGACGACCCGTCCAGTCGTCTCATAAGTTACTGCTCTGTTTCCCCCATTGCTGCTTCTTTATGCTTTGTTTATCCGTGTTATGAGGTATCGGTTTGGTCGGATCGAATCCGAAATGATTTCGGTAAGGTTTGAGACACTTAGTCTCTTTTGAGGAAGCTTAAGTTGGAAAAGTCAACCGGATGTTGACTTATGTGTTAGAGGGCTCGGATGTGAGATCCGGTGGTTTGGTTAGTTTTGGAAGGTGATTTGGGACTTATGAGTGCAATCAGAATGAGTTTTAGAGGTTCAGAGTAGATTTAGGCTTTAATTGGCGAAATTGGTATTTTGGAGATTTCCGGTTGGTAGGCGAAATTTTGATATAAGGGTAAAAATAGAATTCTGAGAGTTGCAATAGTTCCATCGTGTCAATTGGGAAGTGTGCGCAAAGTTTCAGGTCATTCGGACGTGGTTTGGTTGGGTTTTTGATCAAAAGCGGAATTCAAAAGATTTTAGAAAGTTTGGCTTGAATCCAGTGTGTTTTGGGAGATTTGATGTTGTTTGAGGTGTTTTGATGATTGGAACAAGTTTGAATAAGGTATTAGGATATGTTTGTGCTTTTAGTTGAGGTCCTGGGGGACTCGGGGTGATTTCGGATGGTTAACGGAGAAGTTTAGATTTTGTTGCAGTTGCTGAATTTGCTGCTTCTGGTATTTTTGCACCTGTGAATTGGGGACCGCAGGTGTAGTGCCGCATGTGCGGTTGATTCTTCGCAGAAGCAAAAATAGGCCTAATGAGCAGTGACCGCAGAAGAAGTTAGGGTGGCCGTATCTGCGATATCGCAGATGCGGGGATGCGGTCGCAGATGTGATTGTTGGCCAGTTAAGTTATTTCCACAGAAGCGGAGGAAGGATCGCTTATGCGGTACCGCAGAAGTGGGTATTATGCTGCAGATGCGAAAAGTTCTGGGCAGAAGGTATAAATAGTAGCCTTCGCGAATTTTAGCTAATTTTACCATTTTCATCTCGGCTTGGGAGCTTTTTGGAAGAGGGATTTCCAGGGAACTTCATTTAGGTAAGGGATTTGGACCTAAAAATCGTTCCTATGCTATTATTTCATGGATTAGAGCTAGAAATTATAGAAATTAAACGTTAAAATTTGGGAAACTAGGGCTTGGAAACTTAGGCCTTTAATTGTGGATTTGAAGGACCATTTGGGGTCGGATTTCTGAACTTTTGATATGTATGAACTCGTGGGGAGATAAGGAATCTATTGATGTAAAAATTATTGAATTCCGAGACGTGGGCCCAAGGGCCAGGTTTGGTAATTTCGGGATTTGTGCCATTATTGATTGTTTTTGCTTGGGCTTCGTTCCCTTAGCCTATTTTGACGTCCTCGTTCTGATTTTGGATAGATTCGATGCGAGTGGAGGCCGATTCGAGGGGCAAAGGCGTCACAAGCTAGAGATTTGACCGGTTTGAGGTGAGTAATGATTGTAAATGATGTTCTGAGGGTTTGAAACCCCGGATTGCACATCGTGGTTCTATATTGAGGTGAGGCACACGCTTGATGACGAGCGTGGTGTCGTGCACTATTGGGGATTGTGACTTGGTCCGTCCCGATTGATGACTTTACTACGTATTTGGCTGAAATCTATTTGCTATCATCATTATTTGAGCTGAATGATATATTTGGGCTTCGTGCCAACTATTTGAACCCTTCGAGGATTTTTATTGATATTTCCTCATTGTTTGACTTTATACTTGAACTCAGTCATGTTATTTTCCACTGTTTTCATACTCAACCATGTTTACTAACTTTTAATACTTAAATGATATTTTTAAATGATGTTTGGGCTGAGAAACACTGTTTTACTATTGCCCGAGTGGTTTGTGAGGATTTTTGACTGAGTGAAGCCATGGGCCTATGTTGTGAGGAAACATTTGATACTGATTATGAGGTCGAGGGCCTGAGATGTGTATGCCACGAGGTGTCTTGATTGATATGAGGCCTAGGGCCTAGTGATGATGCCACGAGGTATCTTGATTGATATGAGGCCGAGGGCCTAGTGATGATGCCATGAGGTGGCTTGATATTGCGCTTGGGCCGTAAGGGGCCCCTCTAGGAGTCTGCACACCCAGTGAGTGTGGGTACCCATTATGATATGAGATTGAGTTCGAGGGGCTGGTATTGTTCTGAGATGTTGCCCAAGGGGCGGCTTTGTTGATACAGTGCCCGAGGGGCGAACCTTTACTTGTTTCTTTTTCCTTAATTGCCGGTCAATTATATGCTTACTTTTTGAACAGGATTTTACTTATCTTTTAACTAGTTTTACTGTTTTTAAATGGTTTTACTAGTTCATTATAGAATGCCTTGTGCCTTAAGTGTTTTCTTACTTTCAGTCTTTATTTACATTTGTTACTCACTGAGTTGGAGTACTTACTTTACTCCCTGCACCCTGTGTGCAGATTCAGGTCTAGCTGGTCTCTCTCCCAAGTGCTGATCATTCCCAGCTTCAGGCAGATCCGAGGAGTCTTTAGGTATCTGTTAGCGTTCGCAGCCCAAAGCTCCTCCCTATCTCTTTTCCTTTACGTCCTTAGTTTAGTACTAAACTCTGTAGTTGAGTTAGAGTATTTAGTGTTGTCAGATGCTCGTGACTTGTGACACCCCGGTTAGTGCTGTGTTGGGTTGTACTTCCGCATTTTATTGTTATTACCTGCTATTTGGTATTATTAAATCATGTTTTAGACTGTTTTCTTGATTTTTAAATGTTTAATGTCGAATTGGGAATAGTTGGATGGCCTTGTCTTCACGAGAGGCACAATCAAGATCGGGTCCGAGTTTAGGGTCATGACAGAATGATTCTTCATGCAGACTTTAGATTTGAACCTTGACGCTTGCTAGTTGCACGTGCTAGTTTATTCTTCTTCAGCTTTTCGGATAAAAAACGGGCACACCATGCTTTGTGACTTTAGTCATGTCTTGAGCAATCCACCTCTTGTGTCAGCTTCTGCATTTTGGATTCACTTCCCTTTTCTTTTTCTTTTCTTTTCTTTTTTGTTTTTTTATTCTGGATTGAGATTACTTCTGTTGATCATCTCGGACTGTGGACTCGCATTCTTGTAGCGAGCTTCTTCTACTTCTAACTTGAAAAGGATTCTGATATGACTTCCCTTGTTCTCCAGGTGGGCACTTGATTGCTAAAACTTGAACTGTATTCCCTTGTTCTCCATGTGGGCGCTTGATTGCCAAAACTTGAACTGTATTCCCTTGTTCTTCAGGTGGGTGTCTGATTGCCAAAACTTGAATTGCATTCCCTTGTTCTCCAGGTAGGTGTTTGATTGCCAAAACGTGAACTAGATTCCTTTGTTCTCCAAGTGGGCGCCTGATTTCCAAAAATCAAACTGTATTCCCTTATTCTCCAGGTGGGCGCCTAATGCAAAAACTTGAAATGTATTCCCTTGTTATCCAAGTGGGCGCCTGATTGCCAAAAATCGAACTGTGTTCCCTTGTTCTCCGGGTAGGCACCTGATTGCCAAAACTTGAAATAATTCCGAAACAAATTCCCTTATTCTCCAAGTGGGTGCCTCCAATCAAAACAAACAAAATTTTCTGCCCTAGTTTGCACTAGGAAGATTTGTGAGTTATTAGCAAAACTGTAAATAACCTATGCTATTGATGCAATGATGAGAATAAAACTAAAGACTTGACTGGGATATGCGTCTCCTATGAATCAAACCAAGAATATTTGACTAGCAAGTGTGTCTGCTAAGAATAGAACATGAATGACCCAGACTAGGAAGTGCGACTCCTAGATTTAAGATTGAGCTTGCGGAAAACTATAAATTAAGCTTGACTAAAGTAAAAACTGACACTATTCTCCAGGCGGGACCCCTGATTTCAAGAAAACTAAAGATTAATAACTTAATAAAACTAAAAATCTATCCTAGAAGAAAATTCATCAGAATAGGTCTCTTATCTTAGGAGAAAGATTCATCAGACTAAGATTTTGATCCTAGGAGAAAATTCATTAGACTAGGTCTTCTATCTTATGAAAAAAAATTCATCAGACTAAGATTTCGATCATAGGAGAAAATTAATCAAACTAGTCTCTTATCTTAGGAGAAAGATTCATCAGACTAAGATTTTTATCCTAGAAGAAAACTCATCAGACTAGGTTTCTTATCATAGGAAAAAAATTCAGCAGACTAAGATTTCGATCCTGGGAGAAAATTCATCAAACTAGGTCTCTTATCTTAGGAGAAAGATTCATCAAACTAAGATTTTGATCCTAGGAAAAAATTCATCAGACTAGGTATTCTATCTTAGGAGAAAGATTCATCAGACTAAGATTTCGATCCTAGGAGAAAATTCATTAGACTAGGTCTCTTATCTTAGGAGAAAGATTCATCAGACTAAGATTTTGATCCTAGGAGAAAATTCATCAGACTAGGTCCCTTTCTTAGGAAAAAGATTCATTAGGCTAAGATTTTGATCCTAGGAGAAAATTCATCAGACTAGGTTTCTTATCTTAGGAGAAAGATTCATTAGACTAAGATTTTGATCCTAGGAGAAAATTCATCAGACTAGTTTTTTTTATCTTAGGAGAAAGATTCATCAGACTAAGATTTTGATCCTAGGAGAAAATTCATCAGACTAGGTTTCTTATCTTAAGAGAAAGATTCATCAGACTAAGATTTTGATCCTAGGAGAAACTTCATCAAACTGGGTCTCTTTTTTTTTGGTATTTTAGGAGAAAGACTCGTCAGACTAAGATTTCTATCCTAGGAAAAAGTTTATTAGACTAGGTCTTCTATCTTAGGAGGAAAAATGTGAAGAGCAATGGCAACATTTTATGCACACTAACAAGACAGGTAAGGGAAAGGATTTGAAAAACTTCCCTTTGTCGATTCTTCTCTTCTTCTTTTGTTTTTTCTTTCTTTTCTTTTCTTTTCTTTTCTTGTTTTTGAACCCACTTGCTTGCACTGCTTTGTTCCTATTTAAAATAAAGAAAACTTGTGAGTTTAAATGTGGTGGTTAGTTTGTGGCCTTGACCTTGAGGGCGGCTGCTTCTACACTTGCCAAGATAACTTTGATTTCAACTTGGACGACCTTAACTGTTATGGACTACCCATTTTCTTTCAACCTTTATCACAAAAAACGTTCTGCTCCATTCAATCCCAATATCCTCTATCTGTTGCATTTTGCTCATGAATTGACTTTTACCGAACCCTTGCATTTCACATGAATCCCAAAGCATGTTGATTGTTACCAACTCAATGTGCATACCACTTTTCCCTAACTTATGCCACTTTGATGTGCTAGTCAAATTTGTTTTGTGCAATTGGAAAGTGGTAGCAAATTTTGAAGTCATTTCTCACTTGTTCTGATCAAACAGACTCAAGAAAGGACTCAAACAAAACAAGAGGAACAAAATA
Organism: Nicotiana tabacum; assembly: GCF_000715075.1. NCBI lineage: Eukaryota > Viridiplantae > Streptophyta > Magnoliopsida > Solanales > Solanaceae > Nicotiana > Nicotiana tabacum. Next base: position 213,258,114 of record NC_134085.1, read on the forward strand.
AGGGACAAGGGAAAGCGATGATGCCTACCAAGAAAATTACAAAGTAGAAACTTATCAGATGTGGATACCAACTCTAATGACCATGACATGCACCTTTGGATTAATGGCCTAATCTCTCAAGCAAGTCTAATATTCAACTCTTGTTGTACCTCTTCGCTGTGAAACTGGGCTCAGCGTTTCAATTGTCCCATCTGATCCACAATCCTCAATCGACTTGTAGTGCCCTGAAGGTTTTCACCATCAAGCCTCTCTCATTTTGTTCTTTTCTCAACTCACCGTCGTCTTACGGTACCTATGAGAGTTTTCACTTATAAGACTCTCTCATTTTACTATTTTCTCTCTTTGTGCTGAGAACAAAGTATTACCCATGATGCAAAAAGATCATACTTTCACCACACACTTGATTTGACATCCTCAAAGATTGGTCGGAAGGCCTTTTCTTTGGACCGTAATGTAGGCTTTTGAACAGGGTTAGAAAGAAAGGGTGGCATGAAGGCTCAAAATAATTTAAGATGAAAGGGTTCAAAATTACAACTTTTGGAATCAGGCCTTTTGGCAAAATTAAAACTTCTAGGCCCCAGTTTCTTGGAGTTTGGTTTTTTTTTGTTTTTTTGCTTTTTTTCTTGGATTTTTACTTTGATGGGATTTCTAAGAAAATTTGCCCCACTCTTGACTTCGGAATTATGAAATATTTTATTTGGTGTGACCGAACCGTAAGGCTGCCTACGTATCTTGTGGTGACAAGAATCAGGCCGAACGTAGTTCAAACACAAAGTTGGATTTTTTTTCTTTTCCTTTTATTTCTTTTTTCTTTTTTTTCTTCTTTTTTATTTTCTAGTTCTTAACTCTACTTCTGATTCCAAAAGAGGGGTATGGAACAAAGCAAATTAAGGCTCAAAAAGGGGTAGCAAAAGATAAAAGTGTTTGGATAGCAGAATAAAATGGCTTCGTCATACCAAACTTTAAAATGCCAAGTACAAACATGCGATTGAAGATAAATAAAGAAATCATAGATAGTATCTATTGATGGCATCAACACAAATAAAAAGTGCCAATGGGCAATACCTTTGTCCCAATGAATGACCCTTGCCAGTTCGAAACAGATTTGACTCAACCTTATCTTGATATGGAAGAATGCATTTGAGCACTGACTGATTTACCTCAAATTGCTTAAGAGACATTTCCTTGTTGTATGCTCTTATAAACCTCTTGATTTCCCAGACTTACTGCCTCAGTTTCACTCAATTCAAGCTTCAGTTCATCTCAGAATGCGTGAATCTCTACTTGTTTCCTCAAATGAATCTTTTATCATGTTCAAAACTGTGTCATTGCTTCATGATTAAACTAACTTTCAAGACCATGCTGAGAATTATGTGTGCATGTCATATCACTAGAATCAGGATGAAAAGAACTATAAAAGGAAAAGTAACCTAAAAAAAACTGACCGGAACTAATATAAAATATGAGATTGCATTAGACAGATGGTGGAAAAGGTTTGAACAAAACAAGACAAATAGACATGGGTTACAACCCTAGAACAATCCTAGATAACACTAGAAGGGTTACTACCACTAAACGAACTAGAAAAATAAGAAGCAGAAGGGTTTGATCCAACAAGACAATGTCCGGATTACAACCCTGAAATAACCCGGACAAACAAAAATGACAACAAAATAAGCCACCAAAACTCCTCTCTGGCTAGCCAGGAAATGAGTGTCTTTCCAATCACAAAGCTCTACATCTTAACCACTGGGTTGCACATCAAAATTACTAGGACCTTCACCAATCTCAATATCATTAACTTCAGTCAGCAAGTTTTCAAGAGGATTCTCGTACTCTTTGTCACCATGAATCCTCCCCATAAAGTGTGCATCATCATATGCAGGTAAAGGATTCTGCGTGATGTTCTGGGTGTCACTGTCCTGGATCATAATTATCCCTTCTTGAATCATTCTTTCTATTTCTCTTTTCAAATCCCGACAACTTTCGACATTATGCCCCTAGGCATTGGAATGGTATTCACACCTTTTAAAAAGGTCAAAGCTTCTTGCATGCAGGTTCACATAATTCCGAGAAATAGGTGCAATCAGGTCATAATGCTTTAATTTCTCAAACAAGCTTGCATAAGACTCTCCTATCGGTGTAAAATTATCTTTCAACCTTTGTTTACCTCTATACCCCTAGCTTGGATGTGGGTTATGGGGCACCTGAAAATTTGTGGAGGCTGGTGGAGATTTTTCGGTGTTGGCGCTCGCCTTCTAAGTGTCTTGGTGGCTGGACAACATACTGGAGTAGAGCAACAGAGTATTGTGGGTTCTCAGGGGAATCGTCAAAAAACAAACGAAGCTGGTCATGCCTTCAAGATGTTCTTCTAGGACCTCTTCTTGACCTTGATGTCATCATGATTTCTTCAACCTTCTCACTCATGCCACTAAAATTACCAGATTCAATTTGGACAGCCTGAGTTGCAGCTGTGATGTCACGACCCCAGTTCGCCCTTCGTAAACCATTGTGACAGCACCTAGTCTTTACGACTAGGTAAGCCTAAATTGTGGAAGATAAACCAAATATGTGGAAGAAAATAATTTAAAACAAAAATAGAGTAAATAAATAGTGTTTAAAAGTGCCGCTCGGCATACACAATATTAACTCTTAAAACCGATACATTTTCCTAAAACCCGGAAACCCATGAATCCACAAGCCTTGGAATGTCTACCAGTGTCTAACTCCAGAATATCTAACAAGGAAAAGAAATACAGAAGGGCTAATACAATAGGGAGAGCAGAAAGGGACTCCTAGATTTACGGACGCGGCATATATACCTCAAATTCTCTAGAACAGTTGTCTCGCCTCAAGGGTGATAGGATTGAGTCAAGGTACCTGGATCTGCACATGAAAACCATACGCAAAAAGGGCATGAGTACACCACAACGGTACTCAGTAAGTGTCAAGCCTAACCTCGGTCGAGTAGTGACGAGGAAGGTCAGGGCCCTACTGAGGTGAAATAAAATATAAAGTTCGACAGTGTAGAATAAGACAGTATAATTAAGTACAATAGTAAGAAATAACATAGGATAGAAAGAACAACAATAACTAGAACAGAGACAAGATAATCACAAAAAGGAAATACAACTCAACATAGAGGTAACAATCGGGCTACCTTCCACGATACCATCCTATGGTCCCAATTATATCTATCCAGTGGATCTCCTGGAATCCCGTCCCGTAGTCCAACTATCAGTGCGCGGGGATCTACCGGAATCCCGATCTGTATTCCCAAATATAAATAATCAGTACAGGGGGAATCTACTGGGTGTAGTCCTATAGTTCCATATAATTGTGCATGGAGATCTACCGGAATCCCACATCTGTAGTCCCAAATAAACAAACAAGGGGGATCTACCGAAATCCCATATCCGTAGTCCCAATGTAAATACACAACAGCAACAGGAAAATATTCAGCAAATGTCAATTTCATATTAAGGTAAACAAGTAATTCTAGTCTAGCATGCTGCACAGAATTCAGGTAAAACACTTAGACATGTTTTCCTATGCTAACAACATGCTTAAAGTGCAACTAATATAACAAGGAAAGAGACATACTAGTAATTACTTAATGAAAATCGGATTTTCAACAATTAGCACAAGTACGCACTCGTCACCTCACTTACAAGGCATTTCAATTAACAATAATACCAAATCCTAAGGGGAAGGTCTCACACACAAGGTTAGGCAAGCCACTTATCTCGAACCGGCTCAAAATAACTCGAAACCACATTCTTGCCATGAGTACTCGACTCCAAATGGCCCAAATCTATTCATTTCAATTGCATAATGTAAATAACACTTCAAGTAACTGATTCTACAATTAAATTCTAAGCTAATATGTAAAATTAGGTAAAATGACCAAAATGCCCCTCAAACTGACGTCTCGGAATTGGGTAAAATTTATATTTTCAGAATCCTCATACTCTCACGAGTTCATGCATACCAAAATTATCCAAATCTAAGGTCAAATTCCCAATCAAAATTCGAATTCTATGTCTAAGAACTTTCTTCCAACTTTTCCCCAATTTTTATCTCCAATCCGAAATTAAATGATGAAACTAACTATAGATTTATGAAATATAACTATAAAGGGTTAAAGAATTGTTACCCAATGATTTCCTCTTCAATTTCCTCCCAAAATCGCCCTCTCTCGAGCTCCAATTTGATTTTTCCAAGTTTTGAACCAAACCCTCGAAATTTAATATTTCTGCCCAGCGATTACCGCATCTGCGGTCAAGGGAGCGCACCTGCGGTCAAAAAATCACTTAACGGGCTAGGTCCACATCTGCGGTCGTTTGGCCGCATTTGCGAAAACCCAGTCGCACCTGCGGATCTTGGAGCTTGGGCCAAATCTCGCTCCTGCGGCCATATAGCCGCTTCTGCAGTGCCGCACCTGCGGTCCCACACTCGCAGGTGCGGTTATGACAGGTTCAGCAATTCCAAATTCTTCCTAAGTCTAATTCCACTTCCGTTAAGCACCTAAAACACACCCGAGGCCCCCGGGACCTCAACCAAATATACCAACCAGTCCTAAAACCACAAAAGAACTTATTCCAACCCTCAAATCACATCAAACAATGCTAAAACCACAAATCACTCTTCAATCCAAGCCTAAGGATTTCCAAAACTTCCAAATTACGCTTTCGATCAAAAAGTATATCAAACCTCGTCCGAATGACCTGAAATTTTCCACACACGTCACATTCAACCCTACGGAGCTACTCCAACTTCCAGATTCTATTCCGACCCTTGGATCAAAATCTCACTATCGAACCGGAAATATCAAAAATTCGACTTTCGACACTTCAAGCCTAAATTAGCTACGGACATCCAAAACACAATCTGATCATGCCCCTAAGCCCGAAATCACTCAACAGAGCTAACGAAACCGACGGAATTCCATTTCGAGGCCATCTTCACACTGCTCCGACTACGGTCAAATTTCTAGAACTTAAATTCTCATTTAGGGACTAAGTGTCCCAAAACTCTTCGAAACTCAAAATCGAACATCCTGTCAAATCAAAATAGCAGAAATAAACATGGGGAAAGCATTTAATAGGGGATCGGGGACGATCGGCCTGGTCGTTACATCCTCACACACTTAAACATTCATTCGTCCTCGAACGAGCATAAAGACATACCTGAAGTAGTGAAAAGATGAGGGTAATGGCTGCGCATATCCTGCTCAGTCTCCCAGGTTGCCTCCTCGACCGGCTAACCCCGCCATTGCACCTTCACTAACACAATGTTCTTTGACCTCAGTTTTCTAACCTGCATGTCCAATATTGCCACTGGCTCCTCAACATAGGATAGATCCTTGTCCAACTGGACTAAACTGAAATCCAACATGTGCGATGGATCACCGTGATACCTCTGGAGCATAGAAATATGAAATACCGGATGGACTCCTACCAAGCTAGGAGGTAAGGCAAGCTCATAAGCAACCTCCCCAACACGCCTCAATATCTCAAAAGGGCTAATAAACCTCGGACTCAACTTCCCCTTCTTCCCAAATCTCATAACACCCTTCATAGGCGAAACCCGAAGCAGGACCCGCTCTCCAACCATATAGGAAACATCACGAACCTTTCGGTCCGCGTAACTCTTCTATCTGGACTAGGCTGTACGGAGTCTATCCTGAATCATCTTGACCTTCTCCAAAGCATCCTGAACCAAGTCTGTGCCGAATAGTCTAGCCTCACTCGGCTCAAACCAACCCACTAAGGATCTACACCGCCTACCATATAAAACCTCATATGGTGCCATCTAAATGCTAGAGTGATAGCTGTTGTTGTAGGCAAACTCCACCAATGGCAAGAATTGATCCTAAGACCCTCCAAACTCAATCACACATGCACGGAGCATATCCTCAAGAATCTGAATAGTGCGCTCAGACTGTCCGTCCATCTAGGGGTGAAATGTTGTACTCAACTCCACACGAGTACCCAACTCATGTTGAACGGCCCTCCAAAACCGTGATGTGAACTGAGTACCTCTATTTGAAATTATGGAAACTGGAATACCATGTAGATGAACAATCTCCCAGATATAAATCTCCGCTAGGCGCTCCGAAGAATAGGTAGTAACACAGGAATGAAGTGCGCGAACTTGGTCAACCGATCCACAATCACCCAAATAGCATTGAATTTTCTCAAAGTCCATGGGAGCCCAACTACAAAGTCCATGGTGATCCGCTCCCACTTCCACTCTAGAATCTCTATCTACTGAAGCAACCCAACCGGTCTTTGGTGCTCATACTTCACCTGCTAACAGTTGAGGCATCGAGCTACAAATCCAACTATGTCTTTCTTCATACGCCTCCACCAATAGTGCTGCCTCAAATCCTAATACATCTACGCGGCACCCGGATGAATGGAATACCGTACTATGGGCCTCCTCCAGAATCAACTCCCAAAGTCTATCAATATTGGGTACACAAATCCGACCCTGCATCCTCAATACTCTGTCATCACCAATAGTCACATCTCTAGCATTGCCATGTTGAAACTTGTCCTTGAGGACAAGCAAATGAGGGTCATCATATTGAAGCTCCCTGATACGATCAAATAAGGAAGATCGAGAAACCACGCAAGCTAGAACCCGACTGGGCTACGAAAGATCCAATCTCACAAACTGGTTGTCTAAGGCCTGAACATCTATCGCCATATGCCTCTCCAATGCTAGTAAATAAGTCAAACTCCCCAAACTCTCTGCCCGATGACTCAAGGCATCGGTCACCACATTGGCCTTGCCCGGGGGATACAAAATGGTGATATCATAGTCCTTCAGGAACTCCAACCACCTCCTCTAGCGCAAATTTAGATCCTTTTGCTTGAACAGGTGCTGCAAGCTCCGATGATCGGTATAAATCTCACAAGGAACCCCGTACAAATAATGACGCCAGATCTTCAGGGTGTGAATAATGGCAGCTAACTCAAGGTCATGGACTGGATAATTCTTCTCGTGAACCTTCAACTGTCTGGACGCGTAGGCAATCACCCTACCGTCCTGTATCAAAACCGCTCAAAGGCCAATCCTCGAGGCATCGCAATAGACAGTGTAAGACCCCGAACCTATAGGCAATATTAAAACTGGGGCAGTAGTCAAAGTTCTTGAGCTTCTGAAAGCGCGCCTCACACTTTTACATCCACTGGAACGGAGCACCCTTCTGGGTTAGTCTGGTCATAGGGGCTTCAATCGATGAAAACCCCTCCACAAAATGACAGTAGTAACCCTCCAAGCCGAGAAAACTACGGGTCTCTATAGTTGAGGATGGTCTGGGCCAACTCTGCACTGCCTCTACATTCTTCGGATCCACCTGAATACCCTCACTCGATACCATATGGCCTAAAAATGCCACGAAATCCAACCAAAACTCACATTTGGAGAACTTAGCATATAACTTCTTTTCTCTTAAGGTCTGAAGCACTGCCCTCAGGTGCTGCTCATGATCTTCCTGACTCCGAGAATACACCAAAATATCATCAATAAAGACAATGACGAACGAGTCAAGATATGGATGGAACACACTGTGCATCAAATGTAAAAAGGTTGTTGGGGCAATGGTCAGCCCAAATGACATAACAAGGAACTCGTAATGACCATACCGAGTCCTAAAAGTAGTCTTCGAGATATCTGGCTCCCGAATCTTCAACTGATGGTAACCTGAGCGCAAGTCAATCTTAGAAAACACATGTGTGCCCTGTTGCTAGTCAAACAGATCATTAATACGAGGCAAAGGATAACGGTTCTTCACTATAACCTTGTTCAACTTGCGATAATCAATACACATACGCATAGAACCATCCTTTTTCTTCACAAACAAGATAGGAGCACCCCAAGGTGATACACTGTGCCGAATAAAACCCTTATCAAGCAATTCCTGTAACTGATCCTTCAACTCCTTCAACTTAGGAGGAGCCATACAATATGGAGGAATAGAAATAGGCTGAGTACCCGGCAATAGATAAATGCCAAAATCAATATCTCTATCAGGCGGCATGCCCGGAAGATCAGTTGAAAACACATCAGGAAAATCTCGTACTACTGGGACTGAATCAACAGAAAGGGTATCAATATTGACATCTCTCACATAAGCTAGATACGCATCACACCCCTTCTCCACCATACACTGAGCTTTAAGAAAAGAAATAACTCTACTGGGAGTGTGATCTAAATTACCCCTCCACTCAACATGCGGTACACCTGGAATAGCCAGCGTCACGGTTTTGGCGTGACAATCAAGAATAGCATAATGGGGTGATAACCAGTTTATGCCCAAGATAATATCAAAATCTACCATGTTGAGCAATAATAAATTGGCTCTGTTCTCAAAACCACTAAGAGCAACCAAACACGACTGATAAATGCGGTCCACAATAAGAGAATCTCCCATAGGAGTAGAAACCTAAACAGGGGAACTCAAAGAATCCCAAGGTACACCCAAATACGGAGCAAAATAAGAAGACACATAAGAGTGAGTTGCGCCTGGATCGAATAGAACCGATGCATCTCTGTGACAAACCAGTATAATACATATGATGATAGAATCGGAGGCATAAGCCCCAGTACAGGAAGGAATGGCATAGTATTGGGCCTGGCCTCCCCTTCTAGGGTGACCTCTACCTCCCCGACCTCGACCTCTAGTTGGCTGAGTAGGTGGGGTAGCAACTGGAGCTGTAATCATAGCCTGAGAACTCTGTGGGGCACATTATGGCTGAGAAGTCTGTGGAGGTGCACCCCTCCCAAGTATGGGGCAATCCTTCACCATATGGTGTGTGTCACTACACTCAAAACAAGCTCTGGGGGGACGTGGCAGCTGTGACTGGCTTGGGCCAGGTCTGCTGGACTGACCTCTGAAAGCACCCCGCGCAGGAGGCGCGCTAGAAACCGGAGGTGCATAATAAGGCTCTTGAGGTCTAGGAGGAGCTGGAATACCACTGGCTATTGGAAGAGATGAATGAATAGGGCGGCTTATATAACCCCTACCTTGACGACCTATTGTTGGGGCACGGGCACCAGAATAATGGCTCGACTCTCGAGACCTCTTGGCCACCCTCTCCTCTCTCTCCCTAGCATGCATACCCTCAATCCTCCTAGCAATGCTCACCACCTTCTTATAAGAAATATCCATCTCCAATTCACGAGTCATGCTATACCTGATGTTGGGAATAAGGCCCTCAATAAACTAGCGAACCCTCTCGCGAACGGTGGAAACCAAGGCTGGTGCATGTCTCGCCAAACTAGTGTAACGGACAGTATACTTTTGAGGAAGTTATAGCACCCTGGCACAAATGCTCAAACTCTACGCACCATGCATCCCTAAGGCTCTGAGGAATATACTCTCTCAAGAACAAATCTGAAAACTGAGTCCAAGTCAGTGAAGCAGCCTCATCCGAACTGTCTAACTCATAGGTGCACCACCACTCATAGGCGGCTCCTCGAAGCTAGAAAGTAGTGAAGGAAACCCTGCTCGACCGTGATATACCCATGGAACGGAGAAAGCGGTAACACTCATCTACAAATCCCAAAGCATTATCTGATGTTAGACCACTAAATACAGGAGGCTTATACTTCTTAAACCTCTCAAGCCTCAGTTGCTCGTCCTCGGAAAACTCTGCCCTGTCCTCGAGCGGATCTCGGACTGCAGGCTGTACAGAAATAATCTCAGAGACCGTCTCAACATGCACTCGCTGCTCAGGAGGGTGGCAGGAGTTTGTGCTCCTCCCCGGGCCTGAGATGTAGCTGCAGCAAGGGGAAGCAACCCTGCCTGAGCCAAAATGGTGTACATTCTCATGAACTGTGCCAGAGTCTCCTGAAGTGCTGGAATAGTAACAACAGTAGGCGTATCAAGTGCCTAGACTCTAGCTAAAACTGTTGGTGGTACCTCGGTGGCAGCTCGAGCGGGTGCTCTGGCTATACCACGTGCGCATCCTTGGCCTCTACCCCGGCCCCGGCCTCTGACGGCTGCAGTAGGGGGCACGGGTGCCTAGTCATCTTGGGTAGCACGTGTCATCACCATCTATGAGAGAATAGAAGACAGAAGTTCAGAATTGTGACATCAAAATCTCGCACGACACGAAAATCAAATAAAATGGAATTTTCCTAGCCTCTCATAGATAAATACATACGTCTTTGTACCGATCAGCAAGACTCTAATAAACCGACTTGTGATTCAAGACTCCTATAAACCTAGAGCTCTGATACCAACTTGTCACGACCCCAGTTCGCCCTCTGTGAACCATCATGACGGCACCTAGTCTCTACGACTAGGTAAGCCTAAATTACGGAAGATAAACCAAATATGCAAAAGAAATCAATTTAAAACAGAAATAAATTAAATAAATAGTGTTTAACAGTGCCGCTCGGCATACACAATATTAACTCTTAAAATCGGTATATTTTCCCAAAACCCGAAAACCCATGGATCCACAAGCCTTCTAATGTTTACCACTGTCTAACTCCAGAATATCTAACAAGGAAAAGAAATACAGAAGGGCTAATACAATAAGGAGAGTAGAAAGGGACTCCTCGGTCTACGGACGCAGCAGATATACCTCGAAGTCTCTGGAATAGTCGCCTCGCCTCAAGGGTGATAGGACTGAGTCAAGGTACCTCGATCTGCACATGAAAAACATGTGCAGAAAGGGCACGAGTACACCATAGCGGTACTCAGTAAGTGTCAAGCCTAACCTCGGTCGGGTAGTGACAAGGAAGGTTAGGGCCCTACTGAGGTGTAATAAAATATAAAGTTTGACAGTGTAAAATAAGACAGTATAATTAAGTGCAAAAGTAAGAAATAACATAAGATAGAAAGAACAACAACAACTAGAACAGAAACAAGATAATCACCGGAAAGAAAATACAACTCAACACAGAGATAACAACCGGGGTACCTTCCAGGATACCGTCATGTAGTCCCAATTACATCTATCTAGTGGATCTCCCGGGATCCCGTCCCGTAGTCCAACTATCAGTGCGCGGGGATCTACCAGAATCCCGATCCGCTGTCCCAAATATAAATATCCAGTACTAGGGGGATCTACCAGAATCCCACATCAGTAGTCCCAAATAAATAGATAAGGGGGATCTACCGAAATCCCACATCCGTAGTCCCAATGTAAATACACAGCAGAAACAGGAAAATATTCAGCAAATGTCAATTTCATATTAAGGTAAACAAGTAATTCTAGTCTAGCATGCTGCACAAAATTCAGGTAAAACAGTTTGAACAAATAAAGCAATTAAATCACTTAGACATGTTTTCCTACGCTAACAACAGGCTTAAAGTGCAAGTAATATAACAGGGAAGGAGACATACTAGTAATTACTTAATGAAAATTGGATTTTCAATAATTAGCATAAGTACGCACTCGTCACCTCACGTACAAGGCATTTCAATTAACAGTAATACCAAATCCTAAGGGGAAGGTCCCCCACACAAGGTTAGACAAGCGACTTAGGTAAACTGACCAAAATGCCCCTCGGGTTCACGTCTCGGAATTGGGTAAAAATTATATTTTCAGAATCCTCACACTCTCACGAGTTCATGCATACCAAAATTATCCAAATCTAAGGTCAAATTCCCAATCAAAATTCGAATTCTAGGTCTAAGAACTTTCTTCTAACCTTTTCCCAATTTTCATCTCCAATCCAAAATTAAATGATGAAACTAACTATAGATTGATGGAATATAACTAGAAATGGTTAAAGAATTATTATCCAATGATTTTCTCTTCAATTTCCTCCCAGTATCGCCCTCTCCGGAGCTCCAATTTGATTTTTCCAAGTTTTGAACCAAACCCTTGAAATTTTATATTTTTGCCCAGCGATTACTGCATCTGCGGTCAAGTGAGGGCACCTACGGTCCCGCACCTGCGGAAGAATCCATCGCAGGTGTGAAAAGTCACTTAACGGGCTGGGTCCGCATCTGCGGTTGCTTGGCCGCATCTGCGGCACCGCATTTGCAAAAACCCAGCCCCACCTGCGGATCCTGGAGGTTGGGCCAAATATCACTTCAACGGCCACAAAGCCGCTTTTGCGGCACCGCACATGCAGTCCCATACTCGCAGGTGCGGTTATGACAAGTTCAGCAATTCCAAATTCTTCCTAAGTCCAATTCCACTTCCGTTAAGCACCCGAAACTTACCCGAGGCCCCCAGGATCTCAACTAAATACCAGTACTAAAACATCAAACAAACCTATTCCAACCCTCGAATTACATCAAACAACGCTAAAACCACAACTCACTCTTCAATCCAAGCTTTAGGATTTCCAAAACTTTGAAATTATGCTTTTGATCAAAAAGTCTATCAAACCTCGTCTGAATCACCTAAAATTTTGCACACACGTCACATTCAACCCTACGGAGCTACTCCAACTTTTGGAATTCCATTTCGACCCTCGGATCAAAATCTCACTATCGAACCGGAAACTTCAAAAATTCGATTTTCGGCATTTCAAGCCTAAATTAGCTACGGACCTCTAAAACATAATCCGATCACGCCCCTAAGCCTGAAATCACTCAACGGAGTTAACAGAACTGACGGAATTCCATTCCGATGCCGTCTTCACACTGCTCCGACTACGGTCAAATTTCTAGAACTATAATTCTCATTTAGGAACTAAGTGACCCGAAACTCAAAACTGAACATCCCGGCAAATCAAAATAGCAGAAATAAACACGGGGAAAGAAGTTAATAGGGGATCAGGGCGTTAATTCTTAAAACGACCGACCGGGTCGTTACAATTGAGAGTTGTTTGACTTATAATTTTGCATGTCTTAAGACCATTCTCTACAATTTCTCCCATTTTGATTGCTTCTGAGAATGATTTGCCAACTGCGGACATCATGTTTTGAAAGTAATCGAGCTCTTGATCCTGAAGAAAGACAATGATTAGCTCATGGTCATCCATGGGTGTCTTAACTCTAGCCGTTTGCTCTCTCCATTTAATGGCATATTCCCTGAAACTTTCAGTTGATTTCTTCTTTAGGTTTGAAAGGGAATTATGGTCTGGGGCAATGTCGATGTTATATTGGAACTATTTGACAAAGGCATGTGCAATGTCATCCCAGACATACTAACAAGATGTGTCTTGACCTATAAACCATTCGGAGGCTACACCCATAAGGTTTTCCCCAAAATAAGCCATCAGTAATTCTTCATTTCCTCCCGTACATCTTAGTTTGTTGCAATACCTTTTCAGGTGGGCTATGGGGTCTCCATGTCCATCATACTTTTCAAATTTGGGAGTCTTGAAACCAAGTGGCAAACGAACATGGGGGAACATACATAGATCCCTGAAGGCAATACTCTTCTAACCTGCCAGCCCTTGCATGTTTTTTAGCTGTTGTTCTTAGCTTTTCAGTCTTTGGGTTATTTCTTCTGATGTTATCTTTGGGTCAGACTTCTCAATCTTTGCAGGAAGATCAAATAGGTAAGAGTGGTACTCAGTAGAATGGTATTGTTCTTGATGGGTAGCAAATTGTGACTCATGAGGTTTCTTCTGCATCATCGTTGGTTGTGGGATGGTGAAGACAGGCATAACTGTAGTGGTTGTCTGATTGGTTGTCAATGACACACTTTGGGAGTGCGCAACAAAAGTTCCAGCTATAGACGTACAATTGGGATAAAGGCTGAACCTAAATGGATAGAAATGATTAGACGATGAAACCAGAGTGGTAGTAGTCGAGATGGGTGTAAACTCTGGGAAAACATAAGAATGGGGTGGTCCTTGACCATTGGCCCATGCTTGACTTATTTCAGACATTTGTTGTTTCAGCCTTTGGACCCCTCTTTCAATTCAGATTCCGACTCCACAATCTCCCTCGAGGGGTCGACAACTCCTGTATCCAAGTCTTTGCTAGTTATGGCTTCCTTGTTTTTTGACCTTGTGTTGTATGGACAAATCACCAAAGTGCCACAAATTAACCACCCTCTGTTATAATGAAAGTAACAAAGAAAGAGCAAAACAAAGCCAACATGTTAGCGTTAGGACATTTATCATATAGAAATATCACATTGTGTGCAATGCCCCTAGCAATAATTAACGTTTTAGAATGACTTCGACGGTCACAAAGTCATTTCAACCTTCTCTTTTCTTTCTTTTCTAGCACTTCTTGGCTTGCTCATTTTCCTTCCTCTCTTTTTCTTTTTAATTGTCACTCTTTCTTTCCTCTCATTTCTCATATCCAAAATTTCATCTCTTTTTCTCTTTTTTATTTTAGTTGTCAAAAAAATGATTCGATCGAACCCTATGTAGGTTCCCTACGTATCATGTCCCTCGTGAATCAGATCAAGCGTAGTTTTGGAAAAATAATGGACAAAATAAACTAAGAAACAAAAATATTTTTGTGATTTTTCATATAATTTTTTTTTTTGGTTTTTCAAATACAAAATGGGAAGTAATATAACAAAAGACTCGATATTACTATACAAGACTAGAAAGTAAAAGACAACATGAATGACAGACTCACACCATAAAAGTATCTATAAGCAGCTCCTAAATGCAATGGTCCTAGGATATTAGTCATGCTCGATTCCTGGTACATGGATCCACACCTGAATGAGAAAAATAAGACCAAATAGATCAGTGATTCAAGACACTACGCGACACCACAACACCTCCTATTGGACACATGCAAGACACGATTGGGCTATTTTTGGAAATTAACCTACGTGGCCAAGAGTGGCCAGAAGTGCAAACTCAACAACGGTGACTAATCAGATATGGAAATACCTCACTAAGGCTTATATGGATTCAACTCCCAATAATCATGGCCCAAAATTAATTTGCAGAAATGATCCATTTTACAAAAAACGGCCAATATGGCTAGAGGTTGCTAAAGATGCAAACTCAAAAGGACGGACCTTAAAGTAATATGATACCTAGTTGTGGACACAAGATCCTAAGACATGGGTCATTGAACCACTTTTGCGAAAATAACCCCATTTTGCAAGAATTGCCGATATGGCCAAAAGTGGCTAGACATGCAAATTCAACAGGAATGGACCTTAAAACTGAGAGGATGCCTTGTTGTGGACTTGGGGCTCTAAAACATGAGATAACAAACTACTTTGAGAAAATAGCACTATTTTGCAAAAAACAGCTGATGCGACCAAATGTGGATAAACATGCAAGATTTGGCTACGACCCTGGAAGCCAAGAACCTAAGACTTACTCGAAAAATCGGACCCTAAGTGGGTTGCCTACGTATCCCGCCTGGAAAGAAGAGAATCAAGTATGCGTAGTTCGGAAAGATTGGACATGGGAGAAAACATTTTTTAAAAAAATGCAACTAATTTGGAAAGACTATATTTTTTGTCTTTTTGAAAAATGATGGAAAAATGTAAAATCTTTTTGGATTTTCTTTTTTTCTTTTTCTTTTTTTTTTGATTTTTTGAAAATGATGGGAAAGTGCAAAATCTTTTTGAATTTTTCATTTTAATTTTTTTTGTTTTTTTCTTGAAAAAGTTGTGAAAGAAAATCGTACCTGGGCCCTACTTGCTTCATTTTTATACCCTCAACCATCATTGGTCCGTCAAATGACCCTTTTACCCTTAAAGAATGCAGCATGTCGCACATAGGGATGATTAAATGTCTATGTGGGCCATGGGCCCGTTTTGACATAATTTGGATAGGTCTCCTATAAAGGGACACGGTGCCTAGGACAGAGCCCTGCTAAGTGTGAATGACATGATGCAAACAGGCATGACCTAAAGGCTGACCTAAGTTTGAGGGTTCACTAGACAAGGCAATTCGGGGTGGCACATGGTCGATGGCGGCTGCTCTAGCTATCCGCCCACTCCACACTCCCACGCCACCCCCTAAAGACACGAGTGACTCACAAAAGGGCCGTGTATGCTCAAATGTACTCCGGAAGACTTGTTGTAGAAAGAAGACTCGGTTATGCAAATGATGACAGTTATAAAACGGTAGACACATAAGGAAAAGCGATAAACAAATAGCCAATAAAACAAGAAATAAAACAAACAAAGAAAATAAAGAAAACAAACACCTCAATCGAATATCCTAAAAGCCAACAAGATCAAGTATTAGCTCGAATCTGCAAATCCTCAGCAGAGTCGCCAGAGATGTCACACCCCTTTTTACCAACTCATTAAACCTCTTAAATAAATAAAAGGATTTTGTGAAGAATAAAAGAGTTTTCAATTTTGAAAGTGACAAGAACTGTGTTCAAAAGGAAATAACTCAGAGTCACCACCTGATATTGGTTTCGGTGTGCCAAGTCACCATTTTTTAAAAATAATTTTCCTTTTAAAACACTTTGGACTCCAAACTAAGTCTGCACTAGAGATTTGGATAAGGAGGTTCATTTGACTCGGGGAGAAGGTATTAGGCACTCCCCAAGTCCCGTGAAAGTCACGGTTGCGTACTCGATCTAGTTGGTTTTTAGAATATTCAAATTGAGGTAAAAATAAACACGGAAAAGCAAAATAAACACACAAAAGAGGCTCGAGGTCGACCCCACCTAATAAAAGATAAATATAAAATAAAATAAAAATGAAAATCCTATTCTATGCTTTCTCAAATTGTCCCATCTTTGGCCTTCAAATACAAATACTTTGGGGCATTCCCCGGATAAATTTAACTCAAAGAAACGACCTCTCGCCTCGAAACTAACAAAAATCCTAAGGCTTGCTTACCCAAATGTGGTCGGCCTAAACATGCTACTAGCGAAGAAATAAATAAACAAGAATAAAAGGACAATATAACTTTTACCCAACAACCCGTTCCAAATAAACTGTAAAATTTCCACTCTTTATTCAATTTAAAAGCCAACACCATTGGATGAAATCACTAATATTGAAATGTATTAATTAGCCAAATTCATCACAAGATCAAAAATATCAGAGATAGTCATGGAAAATATATGCATATACCATTCAAACACATATGTAACAAACATCAGGAGGCAAGATATTAAAGGTAGGAATGGACCTTGAATGGATTTTTAATTAACCTCTGTCCGGATGTGCAAAGTTTTTAAAAAACGGTAACAACCAACGAACAATTGATCGAAACTCAATCAAACACAGAACTTGAACAACAATTGAGATGAAAAATTCTATCCGTCGAATTTGCAATGTTGGACCAGAAGCCCTCGAACGACAACCTCAGATAATATCCATTTGAACAAAAATTCGGAATCGAAAAGTGAAGAAGCAGAAATATGTATTTTCTTTTAATTTTTCTGATTTTCTCTTTCAAAACGTGATTAACAGTTAACCAAACCAAACAGATGTTTTTGTATATATTTCATTTGAATCTAAATAATAAACTAAAGTCCTTTCTCTCTTCCCCTCTGTTGGCTGTTTGTTCTGGGTTGAAGAGGAGGGGTAGTGCGGTGGGTTTTCCGGTGGGTTTTAGAGGTTGGGTGTGTGTGTGTTTTTGTGCTGCTTTAGAATGGAGGAGATGAGGGTGGTCGTTTGGATGTGTGGGGGGGGTCAAGTGTTTAGGTATTCCGGCGAGTTTTGGGGAGCGAATCGATTTTTTATGAAGGGGAGAAGAAGAAACAGAGGTTCCATCGATTTTGGAGATAGAGGTCGGTGGTGAAGATAGCTGAAGGTGCTGGAGTTTAGCTGGTGGGATGGAGTGATGGAGGCAGCTGCAGTGAGGAGATGGGGGCTCTAAGGGTTCAGGGGTGTTCTCTAGTATTAGGATTAGGTTTTAGGTTGTAATTAGGTAGATATATGTGGGTGGGGATTAGTTTTGACCATTAGATGAAAGAGAGTGAATGACTAGGATTAAATTAAAAAGAGTTGATGGGTCAAAAGGGTCTTGGGCTTCATATTTGGTTCTTAAAATTGGACTAAAAGAAAAATGTCCAAACCTTAGTTAAATACCTTTTAATATAAGCTAAATATACTACATATTACAAAAATCTATCTAATTAATTAAACTAAATTATATATAAAATATGAAACTATTTTTTTTATTTTTTAAATGTGAAACTAAAATAATAACAAGATTAGATTAAAATCATCGCAAAATTAAGATAATATTACTACCCAAAACACTAATATCCTTGAAAATAAAGTGTGACTATTTTTGTATTTTCGAATTTTATGTAAGGTAGATAAACTAAAAGTAACAAGATAAAATATCAATAACCTAAATAAAAGAAAATATTTTTGTAATTTTTATTTTTGTGACAAAATAAAGTAAAATAGTTAAAACTAGGTAAAATAGCGATATTAGGCCTAAACTAAATATCTAAAAGCTAAAATGAGTAAAAACTAGGGGAGTGTCAAATATTACATGTCTACATTTGCAACCCAGACCAGGGATGATTTTGCACCTCGCGTATCTTTTAGGTCTAAAATCATCATTTGGTGTGGGCTAGCTTTGTGCCGATCATCTACAATGGTTAGTATAATTAAAAAAGAATAAATCTCAACCTTGAATAAACGATACCTGACCGGGGGTTTTCCTTTCAGAAGTAATACTTCTTAAAATGAATAGCATTTCCATTTGTTGGGAATACTTTGTCGTCCATTGTTTCCAATTCATATGCGCCCTTTCCAGCAATACCTCGAATCTTTTAAGGTCCTTCCCAATTTGGGCTCAATTTTCCTGCATTGGCCGCTTTTGATGATTGAAAAACTTTTTAAAATACGAAGTCCCCAAATTTGAAGTACCTAAGATGAGCTTTCCGATCGTGATATCTCTCAATAATTTGCTTCTGCGCTGCCATCCTTATTAGAGTTGTTTCTCTTCTTTCTTCAAGCAAATCGAGATTTACTCGCATCTCTTCATCATTTGATTCTTCGGTTGCTTGGATGTACCTCATACTTGGTTCTCCTATTTCAACTAGAATTGAGGCTTTGACACCATACACAAGGAAGAATGGAGTCTCTCCCGTACATGTTTTTGCTGTTGTTCGGTAAGCTCATAAGACTCGTGGTAACACTTCTGGCCACTTACCTTTTGACTCCTCTAATCTTTTCTTCAAGTTATTAATAATAACCTTGTTCGTGGATTCAGCTTGTCCATCAGCCACAGAATGATAAGGTGCTAAAGTTATCCTTTTAATCTGCCAACTCTGAAAGAATTCCATAATTTTCGCGCCTATGAATTGCGGACAGTTATCACACACGATTTCTTTTGGAACTCCAAACTGGCATATGATATTTCGCTAAATGAAGTCCCTGACGTTTTTTTCCCACACCTGTTTGAAGGTACCTGCTTCTACCCACTTGGTAAAATAATGGGTTAGTACTAGTAAAAATTGTACCTTTCCTTTGGCTTGGGGTAGCGGACCTACGATATCCATCCCCACTTCATAAAAGGCCATGGTGCAATAACCAGATGTAATAACTCTGTTGGGCAATGCATATTATTACCATATCGTTGGCATTTGTCACATTTGGCCACAAAGCTTTCTGCATCTTCCTCAATTTTTGGCCAATAATATCCTGCACTAATTAGAGTTTTTACCAAGGATATTCCTCTTGCGTGATTTCC
Source organism: Nicotiana tabacum (assembly GCF_000715075.1). Classification (NCBI taxonomy): domain Eukaryota; kingdom Viridiplantae; phylum Streptophyta; class Magnoliopsida; order Solanales; family Solanaceae; genus Nicotiana; species Nicotiana tabacum. The sequence continues at coordinate 213,277,650 of NC_134085.1, forward strand.
ACAGTGTCCCTCATGTACTTCTCTCATCACATACTCTGTTTGAGAATGTCCAAGACACCTTTCTAAAGGTCCACCAAACATCTTTCGATATAAGTTGCCTCGATCCAAACAATAATGGGCAACTTTTCAACGAAGTGCCCGAGCCTTTTTCTTATCTTCAGGTAGAATCTCGTACTGCAAAAAATTAACAATCTTGTTTCGCCAATCCCAAGTAAAATTATTGAAATTTACCTCATTTTTGTCTTGATCGAGTGCCGAATGAAATAAATGTATTACGGAAGCATTTTCTTCAGTTGTCACTTCTGCAGCGGATGCAAGATTAGCAAGCACGTCTGCTTCAGCATTTTCTTCGCTGGGTATTTGCAAGATTTTCTAAGATCGGAACTGTCTGATTAAATCTCGTACCTTTTCCAAATATTGTTGCATCCTCTCTTCTCTAGCTATCTAAGTCCCCTGCATTTTATTAGCTACAAGATGCGAGTCACTCTTGATTATAATCTACACTATTCCGAGCTCTCGTGCCAATTCTAGACCTGCAATTACAGCTTCATATTCTGCTTCATTATTAGTAATGGGATGGCATTTTATTGCTTGCCTTATAGTTTCTCCCGAAGGTGGGATTAGAACAATTCCTAAATCTGCTCCTTTAACATTTGAGGACCCATCAGTAAATAGGATCCAAGTACCCGAATTAGACCTGTTGAACAACCGCAATTCTTTTTCTGCTTCCGTTATTATCCCTGGGCTGAAATCTACCATGAAATCTGCTAAAACCTATGATTTTATCGTAGTTCTAGGGTGATATGTGATATCATATTCACTTAGTTCTATAGCCCACTTGGCTAATCTACCTGATAGTTCTTGCGTGTGCAATATATTTCTTAAGGAGTAAGAGGTCATTACAGAGATAGGGTGACATTGAAAATAAGGCCTCAACTTTTTAGATGCCATGATTAATGCTAAGGCAAGTTTTTCTAAATGGGGACATCGAGTTTCAGCATCCAATAAACACTTGCTAATATAATAAATTGGAGATTGTTTACCTTTGTCTTCTCTAACTAATACTGCACTTACCACCATTTCTGACACAACGAGATAGATGAGTAGCATTTCTCCATCCTTCGGTTTAACCAGCAACGGTGGGTTTGAGAAGTACATTTTTAGATTTTTGAGTGCTTGTTGGAATTCCTTAGTCCACTCAAACTGGCTTTGCTTTTTCAATACTGAAAAGAACTTAAAGCTTTTCTCTGAAGATTTAGAAATAAACCTTCCCAGTGTTGTTATCCTACCTGTCAACCTCTGCGCCTCTTTTTTGCTCGTGAGTATATCCGGTATTTCTTCAATGGCTTTAATATGTGCTAGATTACTTCAATTCCTCGGTTATAAACAAGGAAACCTAAAAACTTACCTGAAGGCACACCAAATGCACATTTTTTGGGATTTAACTTCATATTGAATTTGCAGAGAATCTGAAATGTATCTGACAAATATTAGATGTGATACCCTGCCTGTGCTGACTTGACTAGCATGTCATCGATATAGACTTCCATGGTTTTTCCCAGATGTTCTTGAAACATCTTCGTTACTAACCTCTGGTACGTGGCTCCAGCATTCTTTAGGCCAAACGACATAACTTTATAACAGTAAGTCCCCCTGTCTGTATTAAATGAGGTTTTTTCCTCATCTAAAGGATCCATTTTTATTTGATTATATCCTGAATAGGCATCTAAAAAACTTAACAATTCATATCCTGCAGTAGCATCAATTAGTTGATCTATGTGCGGTAAAGGAAAAGAATCTTTAGGAAAGCTTTATTCAAGCCATTATAGTCTACACATACTTGCCATTTATCATTCATTTTTGGCACCACTAAAGTATTGGCTAACCAATTAGGATATTTTACCTCTCGGATAGACCCGATTTTTAAAAGCTTTTGTACCTCATCCTGAATCACCTGGTTTTGAAGGATTATTGCTTCTTTTTCTTCTGTTTGACAGGCGGATATGTTGGATCATAATTTAGCTTATGGGTCAGCACCTCTGCTGGTATAACTATCATATCTGAATGCGGGCAAGCAAAGCAGTCTACGTTAGCTTTTAAGAATTCAATTAACTTACCTTTCATCTCTAGGATCAGGCTGGTTACGATATAAACTTTTCTGTCTGGCCAATGTATAAACAGCACCATTGCTTCGAGTTCCTCAATTGTTATTTTGATGTTTTCATTCTCTTCAGGCCTTGAGTCAACATCCGTTTACCAATCTCTAGTTGAGGTTTGTGCTGCTAAATCCTCAACTGAATTCTGTAATTGCTATATTTTGTCTGTAACATCGTTCTTTATGCTTGAATCTACCACTGAATTGATACGTCTAGAGGCTTGTTGATCACCACGGATTTGTCTAATTCCCCATTTTGAAGGGAACTTAATAACCTGATGTAAAGTAGATGGAACGCATCCATCTCGTAAATCCAAGGTCTGTCGAGAATCATATTATATGCCATGTCCGTATCTATCACTTGAAATTTCATATCTTTGAATACTCTTTTTGTGAATGTCGTGATCACTATCTCTCCTTTTTTAACAATGCTTGAATTGTCAAATCCAGATAAGGTACGTGCTTTGGGTACCAATTTATCATCGGCTTGCATCTCGTTTACCACTATTAAAATAATGATATTTATAGAGCTACCTGGATCAATCAAAAACTCGTTTCACATTAGTATCAAGTACAAGTAAAGATATTACCAGTGCATCATTGTATGGGATCATCATGCCATCTACATCTACATATGCATCATCAAACATTATGTTGTCTTCTTCCAAAACTTGGCGAATTCGCTTTCCTTGGGTAACTGTGACTTTTGACATCTTTTTTACAACTGTATACGTTACATCGTTGACCTCCTCTCTTCCGCTTATCACATTAACCATTATTTTTGGTGACAAAGGTTTTGGTGGCTCCTGCCTATTCTTCATATACGATTGCTTACCCTTCTCTCTAAACAAATTGGTTAAATAACCTTGTTTTAACAAATGCTCTATTTCACCTTGTAGCAATCTGCACTCTGCTGTTTTGTGATCGTGATCATTATGAAACTCGCACCAGAAATCTGGGTCTTTTCTGCTAGGGTGCAATGTCATTTCTTTTGGCCACCGCACATTATCTCCCATACTTCTTAAAATGGCTACCAACTCAGATGTGCTAATATTGAAACTGTAATCACCAATCTTTGCTTTTGTACTAATGTCGTTGTCCCACATATCTCGCTCCTTTCTAAACTTGGATGACAAACCCACATCTATGTCCCTTGATCTGGAACCGTACCTCGGGTTCTCTTGTTTAGAATATGAATCCCTTCCTGGTATCCCATGTAAGGTTCGTACCTATTCTTATTTAACCTTTTTTTCAGTTTCTGGTCGCTTCGAACTTGCTCTTTCATCTCCTCGTGATTGAGTGATAATATCTTCTTCTATCCACAACTTTGTGTTATACCTGTTGTAAATATCATTCCAAGTTGTTGCAGGGAATTCTCATAAACTTTCGTTGAGTCTCCTCGTGGCTTCTGAACTTTTTTCATTTAGGTTACTTGCAAACTCCATAGCCGCCCAGTTATCAGATACACATTGTAACATCATCATTTTACACTGGAATCCATCCACAAATTCCTCTGAGTAGCTCCGTATCTCCTTGTTTTATTTTGAATATGTCTTCCATCCTCTTTTCAACTTTTTGAACTCCCGAGTGTGCTTTTATAAATGAATCTGCAAGCTCAGCAAAAGAATCAATAGAATTTTTTGGTAAAAGAGAATATCATGTTAGTACTCCACCATCACTGACTCAATCTCTTGCTTGGTCAAGTTGTTGCCTTTCACGCCAGTTGTAAATGCAGTTACATGATCCTGTAGGTCATTTGTCCCATCATACTTCGGGATATCGGGCATCTTAAACTTTTTTTGGAATTGGAAAAGGAGCGGCACTGGGCTTCCAGGGTTGTTGAGAATATTTATCAATATCTACTCCTTTAATCGCGGGTGGCGCACCAAGTATATGCTATATGCGATCGTTCTGCTCCTTGAGCTGTTTCTTCAAAGTTAGTACTAAATTTTATAAATCGGAATTATTTAGAATACCTAATCTTCCATCGCAAGATTCGCTAGGAGTTCCTCTACTTCCCGAATTGGCGAGTCCTGAGCATGGGTTCTCTATGGTTGCGGTGTTGTTTGGAGGTGGAGTTGGTGGTACAGTTTCTTCAATGCATCTTCAGCAGTTTGATCTTCCCCTGGTTGGCTATTCATATGTGATGTTGATCTGTCATGAGACCCTTCTCGGGAGTGTTGAGGAGAATTTTGGGGTGAAGGGATTGGAGTTTCATCCTCTTGTTGATTCTGTTGGTCCAGTTGGTTTTGTTAGTTGTTGTCGCTGGCAGTCGACATGATTGTTTGACAGAAAGATAAATTTGGAAAGTGAAAGATTATAAAATTTTCAGTAACGGAACCAATTTGTTTAACCAAAAATTATGTATTTTGGTCAAAGTGTATTATTAGAAGAACTCGGTTACTAATAACCAAGAAATTTCGTACTTTCTCAATTATATGAAAGGAAAAGACAAAAATAAGTAAAGAAATAATTGATTGCAAAGTCAGGATAGCAGAAAAGTAAACTGAATATATTCTAATATAGTGTCAGATGATCTTTACAAATGAAATTCTCTTCCCTTTTATAGGGGTTTTCAAATATAATATTTTCTCCCTTTTATGGCCGAATCATTATGTCATTAGTGACATTAGTGATCCGTTTATAATAACAATCGTAACTGTTTGTGAAGATTTTGTAACGGTTACAATTCTTATTCCTCATTAACTAGATGTTCGTGAATATTCCCCTTCTTACTTTATTGATTCATTCAACCCATATTTGTTGAATGATTTAAACACAAGCAACTGCATCCCTTCATCCCGTGAGTGATTTGTCTATGTCTCTTGTATCTCGTGCATCTTCTAATGCAATATTCCAACTGTTATTTTCTTAGCGATCCACGTATCATGTCTTGTTAGCTACACATAATTTCACGTGTTATATTTATTTTTTACTAATACAGTTTTCCCTTTTCTTTTTGGTGCCATGTCGAACTTTTCGTTTTAGTCGCGTTGTAGGAACTGTGGCACTACACAAAAGAATGGCGCGGAATCACTCAAAAGAAAAGTGAGTAGTTGAGAATGACTCCATGTTGCAACTTACGACAATGGATTTAACTAAGTTTGTCCACTTATCTTGGCAATATATACTTTCATTTTGAACATATTGCCGAAAACTTTTTCACTTTGGTTTGTGCGATCATCTTGTAGTCCTACAAGAGACTTAGCCGGAGAAAATAGCTTAAAGTATATTGCTCAGTTGCTCTACGTGGGCTTGAACCCAACAATATCGTAAAAATTGCATGGGGCGTTCTATTTGGTCGCCCCCATTTAACCTATACCCATTTTTTAAAAACGTTTTAACTTATACCCACTTTTTAAACAACTTCAGTCCTCTTTCTCCTCCTCCTCCTCCTTCTTCTTCTTCTTCTTTCATCTGTTGTTGTTGGTGCTGTTATGAAACTTCAGTTCATCGAGATGATTGCCATAAGTATGTTTATCAGATTATTTAAAAATAAATTACAAATAACTTTCTAAAGTAAGTACGTACATATATGTAAATGTAAGTCTATTTCCTTTAATTCACCTTTACTAATCATATACATGGATTATACATAATTATACACATGTAATACATACGTTATGCATATATTATATATTCACTGGCTATTTTTAGTTTAAACTGTTGGGTGATCGACTAATTGGGTTAATTCTTCTCAAGTGTAATTACCATTGAGCGTTTGCCCAAGGGGCATTTGCATTTATACCCACTTTTTGGGTCACGTTTTAACTTGTACCCGCTTTGCAAAAAAATTGCAAGTGTACCCACTTTTTCGCGTAACTTCAGCATACGGGCCTGAAGTAGCAAAAATTGTTGAGCCAAGTGTGCTGAAGTTTTTGTTTGTAATTGTTGAACTTAAGCATAGTAGCTGAAGTTTTATTCTCTATTTGCTGAAGTTTTTTGTTTGTAATTGCTGAATTTAAGCGTAGTAGCTGAAGTTTTTGTTTGTAATTGTTGAACTTAAGCATTCTAGTAGCTGAAGTTTTGTTCTTTATTTGCTGAATTTCAGTATGTTTTAGCTACAGTTTTGCTCTATATTTGCCGAACTTCAACATGTTTTATGTTATCATGTAATTGATTTTTTGTACAGATAATAAGTTTATCATAAGTAGAATTAGTAACTTAAAAAATTAGATAATGATTTAGCACAACAGGTTAAAATGCATTGATAGTGTACAAGCTGAATCCAAAAAAATAATAAAATGTGAATTAAAGGAAATGGACTTATATTTACATGCACGTACGTACTTACTTTAGAAAGTTATTTATAATTTGTTTTTAAATAATCTGATAAACATACTTATGGCAATCATCCCCATGAACTAAAGTTTCATAGTAGCATCAACAACAGCAGAAGAAAGAAGAAGAAGACAACGAAGGAGGAGGAGAAAGGGGGTTGAAGTTATTTAAAAAATAGGTACAAATTAAAATTTTTTTAAAAAAAATAGGTATAGGTTAAATGGGGGCGATCAAATAGGCGCTCCGCGCAACTTTTACAGTTACGTCGAGTACGTTCCTTAAGTTGGGCCTGAACCCTTCTTCCGGAAAGTAGACTTCGCGCTAGACTCTCAACCCAACTAATTATGGGCCCCGCCCAATAAATGTTTGCAATCAGGTGCTGTAAAACTAAAACTTTGCGTGTTATTTACGCAGGTGGCCACCTTTGTTTCCTTGTATTTTGATGTGGGCCGCTTTTTCAAAATTAAACGTGTGGTCTTTTATTAGTTCTCAATTTTAAAATTCAAATGACGTGCTACTTTCCAACTTCAGACCACTAATCTAATTTTGCAGAAGGACCAACTTCTAAATTCAAGGTCACAAAAGTAGCCATTTGTGCAGATCAACCAAAATTGGCGACCACTGTTCGTCAGATTTGTAAAGAAAAAGATTAAGACCAGCGCCCACAGGTTTGTGGGGCTCGAAAACCTTGGGTTGACAGTTCGTGTTATTAACTTATTACAATGTCTATAGCAAAGTACTTCAGTGTACATATTGGGAATAATAATGTAGGGAAAAAGCTCATAAGAAGGCCCACGAAGAGAAATTATTTGTTGAAGTACGATTTTCTAATTAGTGAACCAATATAATTCCATATCCGACATCAAAGGTTTAGGCAATGACACAATGGCAAAATTAGGAATTACGTTAATTATGTGCATCATTTAATAAAGCGAAATTTTCACAAACCACTATTGTTTAGTGGTTATTAGCTAGTTGTAGCTACTATTTATTATACTAGTTTTTCTGCACGTGCAATTAACTTTGGTGTATAAAATAATCTCAATATTATTAAAATAAAATTTAGAGTAGTTAATTATAGATGAAAGAAAAAAGCTTGTGAATGTGCATCGACATATGGTGACTTATTTATCGGAGCAAAGATGATTAGATATCATTTGAACCTACGCAACAAACAATCAAAGTTCGATTAGATATATGTTTACTTATTTTTATTTTATGAAGTACAAACATATAATGAAGCATATATCACATATTATTTCTTTATAGATGATATTCATAATGTACGTTTGCTGTCTAGGTTGCTCTGTTGTGGCCAAAAATCTTGTTGTTGAAATTGATATCTCAAAGTACAAACTTAAAATTGGCCATATGAGAAGACACGTTATGGTAGACATAATCTAACTTTAAATATCGATTAATCCTCCTGCAAGACCTAAATGTACAAATAAAATTTCATGCTAGGCCATAAAATATGATATAAGCACATAAATTTGTTGACATAATATCTTGTAAATTGAGACTCTAGTATCACAAAACCAAGGATTTGTTTATCTCACCATCATTCTAAGCAAAATTTCCGCATCAAATAATAATTGTATGATCACACTTATATTTGAAAACTATAAATCGTGTATATTACATTAACTTATTCATATGGTACGTCAAATGAACACTTTTCATGAAAATTTGTAGTTTTAACTTTATCTTTCATTTGTAAATATTATTTGTCCTTTTCCTGTTTCCATCATATTCAAAGAAGTGACTTCATAATTACTAACATGCAAATCACATTTGAAAAATATGATATGTCACGTATTGATAAGTATAAAGTGTTTATGTACGAACACAATTTATAAATTCCTATAAACAGTAGCGGAGCCAGAAATTTTGCGAAGGGTATTCAAATTTAATATATATAATTTTTGACATGTAGACATAGTATATATAATTTTCGATATACTCAGTATTATTTTTTTGATGAAAGGTATTCAATTTAACACCCTTCACTCTATGTGACTATGCCACTGCTCATAAAGAATTATCAAAGATATTGTCGTCACTGAATTTATAGCCTCTTTCAACAATACAAAATAGTTTGAAAAAATTTTGGGCGGGAAAATAATTATTGGAAATTATATTTTGGATCTTTATCCCCTATTAAAGATTTAAACATAATTAAATATTGAACTTCACCAAAAGATCTCCCTGAATAAGAGACTCACATAAATTATAAAACCACCAAAAAGAGCCTCGCTCAATAAGAGCCAACTTTTGTAGAAGAATCTATACAAAGCTCAAGCATATTTGTGCTATCAAATTTTAAGAAAAGACTACTGAGAGCTATAGCTAACTAAAACAATTACAACACTTAGTTTTTCCAGCAGTACGTAGCCACATGGAGAAAGGAAAAGAGAAAAAAAAAACTCGAATTTAAGCGAACGGAACTTGAAAGAAATTACTATTAATATCCGGGCCTTTTAAAAGTAGTATTCCTTCATTTCAATTTGTTTGAATTTTTTTGTAATACATGGATCAACTTTATTAATTTTCAGTGTGAATTTGAACATAAGATTTTAAGTCTTTTAAAATAAAATTTACATATTTATAATATACATAAAAAACTAATGTACGTCACAATACTTAATAATTCAAAATATTTAAAATCTGTTCCCAAAAAACATGGTCAAAAAAATCTTGTTTGCTTTCCCAAATAATAAAAATGATCATTCTTTTTGAAACGGAATAAGTATTATTTAGTTTAAATTATAATAAAATTGCAATCTCATCTACGTCAATATTGCTCCTCTATCAAAAGCCAAAGAACTACTCGACTAAAAACATGCAAAAGCATCCTCTTACTCCAAAATCAAAAGATGATGACTCCTATATATGCTTAGTGTTTAACAGAGGATTTGGGATTATAATGCAATTAAATTCGATTGATGTAATTAACATGACATATTACCTTCAAGAAAATTGCATTCGAGGCTTGCATTCATAGAGTATATCTCCCTGTGAGTTGAAGACCAACCAATGCAAACAGGATTAATTGTCTTAAAATTATCTGAATAATACCGTTCTCCTTGTCCAAAATCTATGCGAGAATAAGTTGAATAAATATGGCAAACTTATTGCAAATGGGGGAGAAACAAAGAAAGGTAAATAAGAAACAAAGAAACTCTTGGATTGTTGTCAAAATATCAAAATACACACGACAAAGACGTTCACGTCCGCTACTAAATGAAACTATTGGATTGTTGTCTTATTTTTTTATTTTATTTTTTTTGTGGGTGACTGTGACTCATCCATTCTCCCTCAATATTGACTGTAACCATCCGGATGATTGCTCGGCGAAGGTTTCAACAATACTATCAATATCTGTGCTTTTAATTATCTAACTCATCAACACCTGGACTTGCACTCGGTGATTTTCATAAGATATTGGCGCCTAGAATAGATAGTTACGACTATTTATGAAGCGTTGCTTAGGGATGTTAGTAGGCGTTATGTTTTTTGTTTTTCCTTTTTTTAATTTTTAAAGTAGAATATCATGTTATTTTAAATGGCATTTTGGTAACTTAACTTTTAACTTTTGAGGTTCTCACTTTTATAATAATATAGATTATTTTATATAGCTATATTTTCAATTTGGCTAGAGTGTATTCGATGTATTTAAGCTACTGTATTCATGAATACAGTAGCAAATTTCGACGTAAAACAGGGGAGTACAGCTAGGCAATTAATGTATTCGACTGTATTCACAATATGTATTTGTGAATACAGTAATGTAAATAGCGTAAATCGTGGTCTATTCAGCTGTTTTTAAACAGAAAGTGAATCAATTAACACAAATAGACTCCTGATATAACTCAGCAAGCTCAATTATAAATGAGAAATTGTAAAATACATCTGAATACATAAATTATATTAATTAAAAAAATATATGAATACATTCATGGAATATAGCGAGACAGTGAATACAATGAAATACATGGAATACAATAAAAAAAAAGATAATGAATACAATGAAATACATAGAATACAGCGAGATACATTGAAATATAATGAAAAGAGGTAACAGACTCTTCAAGTTACTCAGCCCCAAAACTCTGTCGTCTTTGTTTAAGAATAACCCTAATATCGTCGATAGCAGATTTTGAACCTCCATTGTCAGCCTCAATTTACCCTATGTCAGATTTCAACAAATGATAAGAAACATAAAACATTGATTTCTAAACAGACTTTTCAACCATTAAAAAGGAAAGAGAAGTTCAAAGACAGAGAAACTCAAAATATTAAATATTAAAAAAAATCAGAAAGGCAGAGATTTTGCGTCAGAAGCTTCCTGCTGCCCAGCCGACGGTGTAGAAGCTTCTAGACTATCGTTCGGGTCATCATCACCAGGCCTAATAGGCGGATCAGCATCAAAATCTGGTACAAATGGCGACTCTGGCACCGCAGTTGCATTTGTCGGTATGGTGATTTGTGCGTTGGTTGAGAGAGAGGGGGTGGGAGAAAAATCTGAAAGAATAAGAGAGAAAAATAATACAAAGCGTATTTTATGGCTTAAGGGTAGGAGGTGATCATAAATAGATATTTGACTATAAAAACAAAAGGTAGCTATGGAAGATATTCTTTTAAAAGAATATTTATTTAAATAAATAAGGTATCAACCTTTGCTATAGAAGATAAAAATTCCTTTAATAAATATTTATTGACTAGTATAAATACGAATTATAGTTCCGCCCCAGTGTTGGTATGGCTATGTAAGAATATATTTTTTTGGTGCAAAAAAAAAAAAATCTTACATGGCTACGTAAGAATATGAGCACTACTAAGAATAAATTATAGTTACATTTTTTATGGAGAAGAAAACAAAGGAAAAAAAAAAAAGAAGGTGTATACCCGAGCGATGGACCATAATTCATCAGAAAATTAAAGATGGCAGAAGAGGAATGGTAAAGGCAGCGCCTACTATAGCATACCGTACAAGAAAAGTAGCAGCATTAATGTCACAGTGATAGAGAAGTCTTGCGATTTAATTCTGTGGCTGGCTTGCTACTTGCTCGAGTCCAAAACTAAAATGATGTCAAAATTGGCATAAAATATGTTTTTACAGTTAAAAAAAAGTTATATTTCTACATAAAATGCAATATAATACTGCGTTTTACTTTAACGGAAAATTAGCCGTTAAAATTAAACGCAGTATTATACTGCATTTTATGTAGAAAATTAATTTTTAATGTAAAACGTTGTATACTATAACGTTTTACTAACTTTGTCTGCATTTGTAGTTTTGCACCAGGCTATTTTCCTTTGAGTCCGAACCTAAATATTGTGTGTTTGGACTCAAAACACACAAATAAGTCTATTAAAAAAAACGACATTTATATATATAACGTGCAACAACAACACGCTATATATTAACGGTAACGTCTGCCGTTAAGTATAGCGTCTTGTTGTTACACGCTATATGTGTCAGATGATTTGACTTCTCATATAGCGTGTTCAAATTAAACGCTATATATGGCGTTTTCAAATCATACGCTATATATAGCGTTTAATTTGAACTCGTCTTCTTCCTCGACAGCCCTCCCCCATTTTTTTTACAAACCATCCCTGCTCCTTCTGGTCCCCCCACACCCCAACTGCTCGACAATCTAAAAAAAAATTGTGGGCCCCTCCCGTCACACAAAAGGTCAGGAACGTAGGTCCTCCATCGTAGTAGAGCATTCTTGACTCGTGGTTTATCTCCTTCGTCTTCAAATTTTCACGCAATACACACACAACATCGAGGTATTTCGATTTATTTTATGTCCAAACTTCTATAATAATGTATATCACTGCCTATTGAATGTGTTTACATGTCCTTTTGTGTTGTATTTGCAAAACTAGTATGTTATATTTATTCGAACTTAGATATTAGTGTAAAATTTAGATTTAATTTTTTATGTTAATATAAGTATTTCTATGTCATTATGTGTTTTTTATTTGCGAATCTAGTATTGTTGTAGCTATTTTTTTTAATGTTATGTGATTAAAATATATATGTTGTTTATATTTAGTTTATTTTTTAACGTAGTAAACTGTATAGTATTTTAGCGTAGAATCCTTGTAGTTTAAGTAATTTTAGAATGGTAGATGAAAATATATACTTTGTACAAATTTAGAATTTAAATTATAAAACAAACACACACAAAATAATCGAAAAATTAAATTTGACATACATAAATATTCACGATAGTTTGGTGCTACTGGGCCTTAAATATAGAGCCTGGAACCCAATTGTTACATATACTTTGTACAATTAAATCTCTAAAAAAAATTAGAATTTAAATTATAAAACAAACACACACAAAATAATCGAAAAAATAATTTTGACATACATAAATATTCACGATAGTTTGGTACTACTGGGTTTAAATATAGAGCCTGGAACCCAATTGTTACATATACTTTGTACAATTAAATCTCTAAAAAAAATAGAATTTAAATTATAAAATAAACACACACAAAATTATTACAAAATTAAAATTGATACACATAAATATTCATGAAAATTTGGTGCTACTGGGCCTTAAATATCGAGCCTGGAACTCAATTGTTACATATACTTTATACAATTAAATCTCTAAAAAAATTAGAATTTAAATTATAAATAAACACACACAAAATTACTAAAAATTTGAAATTGACACACATAAATATTCATGAAAATTTGGTGCTACTGGGTCCTAAATATTAAGCCAGAACCCAATTGTTACATATACTTTGTACAATTAAATCTCTAAAAAAATTAGAATTTAAATTATAAAACAAACACACACAAAATTATTAAAAAATTGAAATTGACACACATAAATATTCATGAACATTTGGTGCTACTGGGCCTAAAATATCAAGTCTGGACCCAAATTATTACATATACTTTGTACAATTTAATAATTAACATACAATTAATGTTGTTTAATTTACAGTTGACGACATGGACGCGTCTATACATCTCGGCCCTTACTCTCGTGAGCTATTAGTGTTTCAGGGCGATCATAGGTCCGCCCATATATGGGATGGAGAGTTACTTTCCCAGACTCTCCGCGCTAGGAGAGTGGACGACCTGTGGGATGTTCTTCATGACAGAGTTATCCACGAGCGTGTAGTCCATCGTCTCTAGGCCACGGGATTCTATACGATTTTTGAGATCGGCCGGATACAGGTTGACTGGGCGTTGATTGAGCGGTGGCGACCGAAGACGCATACTTTTCATTTTCCCATTGGCGAGGCTACCGTCACGCTATAGGACGTTGAGGTTTTATATGGCCTGTCCGCTGATGGCATGGCCGTTTCACTGCCTATTGCTATGAGATATGTGTCGCGTGATCATTATTTGGACATGTTGCATCAGCTCACTGGTTTCAGGCCTCAGGACGAGGCTGCATCGTCTGGTGCTAGTCGGTTGGCTTTGACCCCTATTAGACAGCACCTTGAGCTACTCCACCCCGATATCACTGACGATATAGATGAGGAGCATATCACCCATTATACGAGGTTGTTGTTGCTTCTTCTATTTGGAGGGGTCTTGTTCCCTAATACTTTGGGAAACCTCGTAAGCCTTAGATTTTTGCATCATCTTCAGCTGCTGGATGAGTTACCCTATTATAGTTGGGGTGCTGCTATTCTCGGCTATATGTATAGGCAGATGTGTCGGGCGAGCATGGCCACTCAAAGATATGTTTGTGGTTTTATGCCGATTCTACAGGTGACAACATATTCCAGTAAAGTGTTCATCATTTCCAACTCTACCTAGTTAGACTTTATCTTAACCATTACGTCAACTTTGTATGTTAGGTTTGGGCCTGGGAGCGGTTCTTGCAGTTTCAGCCACCGCGACCACAATTACCTCCTACTGTAGCACCTTCGTTTCTCCCTCTAGCCAGGAGGTAGGTTCTCCGCCGTAGACTATTACGAGAGTATGATGCTCATCATAATCTCCCCTCTGCAGGGATGTGTTGGATCTGCTGGAGGGCGCACAAGTAAATATGTACCTAAACTTACCTTGTGTGGATTAACTTAGTGTTGCGCATACTCACGTTTCATGCTCTTATTTGATAGTTCATCTAGACGCCATACAGCGAGGATTTGATAGCTTCCCTGCCACCTTATTGCTCGGCTGGTCGACATATTTGGAGCACTTCTGCCCCACTCATATGCCTTGATATTGTGGAGCATCATGCCTCGGAGTGGGTACTTCGGCAGTTTGGCTGCCCACAGTATATACCAAGGGTGCCTATATGGGAGCCTACGCATTATCAGAGGGATGATTGTAGCCGGGCGGACGACGCATTTATGGCATGGTTAGCCGGGCAGATCCAGAGTTGGGACCATCGAGAGGAGATGATTCTGCCCCCACATACTTGGGACCAGGAGGTGGATATTCAGAGGTATATGTCCTGGTACCGGCACGTCACCCGACTTTTTATCGGGAACCCTATTCATCAGGTTGGCAGTCGGTATGTTCTATACACCGGGCGACACGAGGCCCTGGTATTTTTTCTATTGTTTTTCACCATATAACAATATTTTAGTGCAATATATGTAGTTTATATTTTATACGTTGTGCAAGCTATTGGACTACACACAACCTACCACATGGGACTGTAGATGCAAGATTATATCGGAGATCCTGCGGATGCCTTGCAAGATTATATCCGTCGATTTGTAGAGTTGGATACCCGGACACTGCAGCGAGCCTGGGAGGATCAACGTTTGGATCACATGCCTGATTATGTGGAGCCAGATCAGTACGAGCAAGGTCCTAGTGTGGCACGAGGTGGTGGTGCCCGATGAGGTGGGGGTGCCCGACGAGGTGGTGGTGCCCGACGAGGCGGGGGTGCCGGACGACGTGGTGGTGGGCGAGGAGGAGGTGGTCCCCAGCAAGGGGGAGTTGAGGCCCCTGCTGATTATGTTCCTACCGATATGCCGGGTGGCCTTGGGACGGATCTCATTCTAGGGACTTCGCAGGTGACCCCGTCAGGTCAATTATTGATCACGGGCATGCAGCTTTCTGAAGTGGATTGGGATACATACTTTCCAGGCCCGTCTACCATTACTGAGGATCGGCCGATCCGAGATTTAAGTGGTGGGCGTCGGCTGAGTTATGGTTCATCATCATGTTCGCAGGTATGGTTTTCATAGCGTAATGAATTATAATTTGTCTTTTGTTTCTCATAACTTTGTTAATTTCCTTTTTAAGGCTGAACGCGATGTTGACATGGTTGCCACTGATGATTACATTCAAGAGCCCGAGAAAATAGTGGTACGACAATTCAAATTGTTCTGACGGATTATATATTTTGTTGTTCTGAGCTTTTGACTCTTATGTAGGTTTCTACTGGACTGACGGCCTCTTCTACTGATCATGTCAGCACCACTGATGATCATGCAGCGGTGCATCCGGCTATAAGGCGGCGATTTGATGATGACGATCCTGATAGCATCCCCAGGCGGGATGTGATGCGCCTCAGGCCAACAGCTGCGTTGAGGCACACTGGATGCGGGACGCACTGATTTTATTCATTTTTATTTGGCATTATATGTACATTTAAAAAACTTTTATATAATATGTGAATTACTTTTTGATTTCTCCGTTATGTAGGCAAAAAAAATACAAGTCGTAAAGAAGTAAAATTCTATTACAATGACTGAAAGAAAAGTTCATTACTAAACATATAGCACAAATACTAGCACAAACACAAACATAGCAGGCCAACATAATGAAAATACATGAAATATGAAAATTACACTAAATACATACATGCCAATGTTTAGCCCTGGTTGCCATTTATTCTCCGCTCCAACCACTTAAATCGTTCTTCCAGTTGTTCTTTTTCTTCTTCTACCTCTTTTAGTTTCGCCTTCACCTCCGCAAGTTCCCGTTTATATTTTTCTTTACGCTCCTTTTGTGCATCACAATTCCATTGTGTTTTCCATTTTTCTTCTCCCACCTCCTTCAGTTTCGCCCTCAAGTCTGCAATAATTCTATCGCTTTCTTTTTATACTTCCCGTTGTCTTAAACACATATTATGAAGAAACTACAGTTGTTCTCTGTAACAATCCTGATAACATGGTTCATCAACCCATTCCTCAAAATCACAAATAGGTTCACCGGGGCCCTTGTAAAACTGATTCATACAGTGCCAGTAGCGGCGTCCAACCTCACCACCGTCCCAACAGTTTTGCATCAAGCATGCTTTTCCACAATTGCACTTTGGTGGACGAAGAGGTTGAGCCATTTGGGAAATATTTGCTTTTAGTAAAAAAAACCTTACTTTTAATGAAATTTTGCTTTTGGTAAATTTTGAGCACACAAAATAACTACAATGAGCCCGTTATTTATAGGCGAGACAACATACACATAACGTAGTGTTCAACCGCGCTAAATACATAACGTACTATGTAATAGCGGTATATTTTGCGTGTTAAATATCATGATATTGACAAGATAATTTTATATCTTGTCAACTTTATTTCAGACAACTTTATGTCTCGTCAACTTTATTTTAGACAACTTTATATCTCGTCAACTTTATTTCAAACAACTTTATGTCTCATCAACTTTATTTCAGACAACTTTATGTCTTGTCAACTTTATGTCATGATGTTGACAAGACAATTTTAAATTAAATTATTATTTAAATAGGTAAAATGGAAAAATACAAATCATAATTAACAAGCATAATTTTATTTCATAAATCGTGCAACATAGGCATAACAACTAATTATTACAACATCAACTCATGGATAGTTAGGTACACTAGAAGAACACCCACCCCGAGCTTGATTACTGTTGCCACCCAAAGGATATTTTCTACGGTCGTGTCTTGTTTGCGAGCATATACCACATCTGCACGCATACACAGTTTCACTAACATCCATTTAGTTCCGTATATGCGTTCTCTTCATCACCTGTATTCGACGCAAATAGGACTTGTTACACACCATTTTAAATGGTTCAGGCGGCCAATAATGCTCAGTACCCACTGACTGCAACTGCCCACTATATGTGTTTACGTACTTCGCAACACTATATTATTGATCAACATAGTTGGTTACACTCAAACCAACTTGTTGAAAGCACTTGATGGCATGTGAGCAAGGCATGTGGTAGATAGACCATTTTCCACAAGAGCATAACCTTCTAGATTCATTTACAATATGTACATTATTACCTCGATTTTGATGGATAGCGGTACGAACTTCAAAAACATTTCTTTCGTTATCATACTGCAAAAAATGAATGCCAATGCGCTCGTCGTCAATCTCAAATCTTTGCATAGGCACTGGCATAAATTCAACACCCTTTTCCATCAATGATGTTGCAGCTGCAGACCTTTCAACAGACCTCTCCGCCATCTGGTTGAACGACAACCGCACCATGGCTGTGACAGGCAATCGTCTTGTAGGCTTCAATAACCCATTGAAAGACCCTGACACATTTGTAGTCAGAGTTCCCCATCGTCAACCACCATCCGTATGCAACGTCCACTTTTCAGGGTCATGTCGCATTAACCAATGATAGGCTGCCTCGTCTGCTTGCCTGATATATTCCATGTGCATCCGGAATTTATGTTGTTGGTGGTCTGTTGTTGCCATCCACATCAAATCATGGAGATCCTTGTTGGGATATGCCTTCTGAAAATTAGTTTTAAAGTGCCTAACACAGTAACGATGATAGGCATAAGGTTCTTGCCATGCAGGCAAGTTCTCCACAGAACTTAAGATACCACTGTGCCGATCGGATATTAGACAAATACCGAAACGCTGTTTCACAACGTTCTCTTTCAAATGGTTCAAAAATAGCGTCCACGTTTCTTGGCTTTCATTGGCACAAATAGCAAAAGCTAGAGGAAATATCTGTCCATTAGCATCTACTGCCACGGCTATCAACAGTTTGATATCGTACTTTCCATAGACATGAGTGCCATCTATGGATATTAAGGGCCGACAATGCAAAAACCCATCAACTGCTGGTTTAAACGCCCAGAAAACGTAATTGAACATATATTCTGGTTTACCTGGAATACGCTCAAGCTTCCATTCAATAACCGTCCCGGGGTTAAACTGCTGCAGTGCAGCCATGTACCTAGGGAGATCTGCAAATGACTTATCCCAGTTACCATAGACTATTTCAAACGCTCTTTTCCGCCCGAGATATGCCTTTCTTTTAGTAATTGTATGGCCATGTTCCTGGTGGACTGCTGTAATGCACTCTTTGATTTTATACCTTATGGTTGTTTCGATGTGTGGAATAAGAACAAGAGAAATCAAGTCAATATCCAAGTTGAAATGATTCCCGTTGAATGTGTCCATTTCGCATGTGTGGGTGGGAATGTATTTAACCACTTTCCACAGACCTGTCTTCTTCTTCATCGCACGCAACATCCAATGACATGGCCAAAACCATCTGCGACAAACAACCTTGTATACAACCGGACTTGACTCCCATACCGTCATCTCACGACACTCTTTTATGTTGTGCATTTTACAAGCCCTGCTTAGGTGCGCTTATCAGGAAAAAGCATGCCCTTTGCCAGCACCGTTGATCTAGACTCATCCCACATTGCTGTCCGAATTTCATCAAAATCCCTTGTTAGAGCTTCCACATTCGGCATGTTTGGCAAGTTATCAAGGTAAGGAACCTCCCTTGAATGAAATGACACTTGGGAATCATGCACTCTTCGTCTGGGGGGTGGAGCATACTCTCTCATCAAATCAGATCCTTCCTTCTCATCCTCCTCATCACCATCCTCACGATGAAAGGGTGTATCGTTTCCAGATTCATCAACATTGTTGTCGTAATCACTGTTCTCATCCTCACTCTGTGCATCTGCCAGATCCCGATTTAATACGTCGTCTTCGGGCAATTGAGTGAGTACATTTGCTTCAACTTGCTCGTTTTCACTGCACAATCAACAAATTAATAAGATGCTAAATTTACAAAATACTTTTCAAGTAGCCGTATCACTTCACTTACAAGTCGTAATATGATGAAATTCCATGATGGACATTTTCATGTAGGTGATAGCTCCCGGATGGACCACTTTGATCCAACACACCAAAACTATGCTCGGGTTCATTATTTATTGTACCCCCTATTAAATATATGAGCGTTAATACAAATTGAATACAACAAAATTGTACATCGTACCACAAAGCAAAATTGAAGCTTACTACTCGTCTTGTGAATTATGTAAAACAGGCGGGGATAAGTTTAAATCAAGGAAAACTCTTTCATTAGGAACATGTCCGGCAAAAACTCCTCCAAAATAGCCAGCCGATGACTGGGGGTTATCCGGAACATGTCCGGTCACCTCATTGTTTGGAACATCTTCGACCTTGGCGTACATATCCAATATATTTATTACAAGATATTCCCGGTATTCATTCAGAGTCCTCAGAAAATCCCTCAAAGTTTCATCATCGTAGATGTTTAACTCCGAATAAAAAGCAGCCCCTTGCGGAGTGACGGAATAAGGATATCTTCCAGTTACTTTAAGTTTCACTGAACGTTTTCCTCTTTCCCATTTTTTTGTATAACAACGATATCAATTTATCGTACTCTAGTGTAAGTGATAATTTAACATGACCCTGTGGAGATAAACTATACCTCACAGGGTTATTCTCCCACAATTTCCTCTGGAATTTGGTGCACAACTTTCTTCAACACAAAAGAGTTTTAACAGTAAAAAAAATGTTGATCCAGGTATCTACTTATTTCTTTGTTTTTATTTTTTTATTTTATTATGTTTTGTTTCTTATTTGTTATTGCAACAATACTTTTTTATTTCTCATGTTTTAGATTTTTGATTTCCCGGAAATATTTCTCCATTCTCTAGTAGTGAAATGAGGTCCATCAGTAGAATTATTGGCCAAGTGAGGTGTGCTAATTACTTAAATAGTCATCTAACAAGATATAAGAACAAAACAATAAAAATACTGTCTTATTTTTTGTAACAATATAATCAATAATATGATACCCATTATTCTAGAAAATAACTCTAGCGTGAGACTACCTAATTATGCTTTGTTTGATAGTATTGTGATTTTTAGTAGGTGTTTGGACATAAGAATTGTAAAATTCCAAAAAAGTTAAAAAGAAATTCATGTGAAAGTGATATTTGAAAATTAGAGTTATGTTTGGATATAAATTAATTTTGGGTTGTTTTTGAATTTTTGTGAGTGATTTGAGTAAAAAATTTGAAAAATAGTTTTTTTTTGCAATTTTTCAAATTTTCGAAAAATTTTAAAATTCATCTTCAAATGAAAATAAGAATTTTATAGATAAATATTGATTTCGAAAAAAGTGAAATTTTTTCCAGAAAATATTGATTTGAATAAAACGCTGCAGCTTTCTAGAATTTTAATACATTAAGTTTATGGAACACTTCGAATTAAATAATGATATGATTTCTCCTGTAATTGCTAACTTTTAAGGACCATTTGAACTTGCTCGCTAGTTACAAGTCATTAATCACTTAAAAATAATATTGTGGATATTACAATTATAAATCATTACTATTTTTCATAGGTAAGCATGCTGATTTTTTCAAAAAAAAAAATCACTTTTTTTTCGAAATCAGTATTTGGCCATAAAATTTTCAATTTTCACTTGAAGATGAATTTTGGAATTTTTCAAAAATTTGAAAAACTCCAAAAAGTTGTTTTTCAAAATTCACTTAGATCACTCACAAAACTTTCAAAATAACCCAAAAAATTATCTTCATGTTCAAACACAACTCTAATTTTCAAATACTATTTTCACTTAAAAAATTAGACTTTTTTTTTTTGGAATTTTACAATTCTTATGTCCAAACGCCCACAAAGTAATAGTAATACCAAAATAAATTAGGGTATTACTTTTTTTAAAGGGTATTACCAAAATAAAAACAAAGAAATAAGTAGATACCTAGATAAACATTTTTTTTACTATTAAAACTCTTTTGTGTTTAAGAAAGTTGTGCACCAAATTCTAGGGGAAATTGTGGGACCAATGTATAAAAGGTTGGAATTAAGAGCAAAGGAAAATAGTCTGGTGCAAACTTGCAAATGCAGACAAAGTTAGTAAAACGTTATATTATACAACGTTTTACATTAAAAATTAATTTTCTATATAAAACGCAGTATAATATTGCGCTTAACTTTAACGACTAATTTTCCGTTAAAGTAAAACGCAGTATTATATTGCGTTTTATGTAGAAATGTAACTTTTTTTTAACTTAAAAACATATTTTATGCCAATTTTGGCATCATTTCAGTTTCGGACTCCTACTTGCTCCATGTTCACTCATACTGTACGCAGAATCGGAGCTAAAATTTATAAAATTTATGGGTTTTAAATTTATCACCAAATTGATAGTTTATTGTAGTTATTGAATTTAAAATTTAATATTTATACAATTTAAATAAGTTTTATGATACAAATACCAAGTCTAAGTGAAAGTTACTGGTCTGTCTGGACTAGGAGTGGCAAGCGGACGGGTCAGATCGGATATAGTTCGGATCGAAAACGGGTAATGAAAAAACGGATCAATTATGCGACCTGACCCATATTTAATACGGATAAAAAATGAGTTAATCGGCGGATAATATGAGTATCCATTGGTTACTCATTGGTTATCCATTTTCTAAATGGATAATATGGTTCTTATACGTATTTGACCCATTTTTAAAAAGTTTATTATCCAATCCATTTTTTAGTGAATAATATGGGCGGTTAACTGTTTTCTTTTAACCATTTTGCCGCCTCTAATTAGAGGCCGTAACTCATTTTCTAGCTCCCCCTGATTGTTCATTTGTTAAGAGCACATGTTCCTGTTTTACTATCACTGTGGTACGGTCTCCTGCAATTACTGCCTTTTGAATCTTCTTCCTTTGCAATAGAGGTAACTACTACCGGCAGATGTTGATTGATCCCAAATAATTAGCCATGCGTATAAATTCCAACTTAATATAATGCCCAATTACCATTAGATAAAGATTTTACCTTATATATGCTGCAGTTTTTTCGTCTGGTGCTACTGCATAATTGCATTAAAGGTTTGGCTATTTGCGCCTCTATGACCAGCCATAATATCCTTGGCAACCTCCCATTTGTTATTGAAACTTTCAAGATTAGATCTGTAAATTTCTACTACTTGTCTGAAATCAATTCCAAACAAGTTGTAATGTCGCTATCCGATTAAAGGCTTTTTATTTCCTCGTTAAGTTTTTATAGTTCGTTATCCCTTACCTGCTCATAAACGAACTTCAAACTGCAGTGCGATGCATTTCCAGCTGAATTTCAGAGTTCAAAAAAAGGGAGGAACAAAAGAAAAAGCAACATGCATAAGCAAGTCTATATTGAAGGCCGCAAGAGTAATATATGTATAGTTAAATTTTACAACATATTGTATATTATATGAGTTTAACTTCGATGGGCTAGCGATGTATTTTCTTTTTTGGCACCATCAAATCAAAATAACATACAACACATGCGAATATCTATGATGATTTAAAAGAAAAAGGCAAATAACCTAATAACAAGTTTAAAATATATAAATGCTGTAAAAAAAAATTGCTAGTGGTACAGTATAATTTAAATTCATATTGAAATATATCCAACCAACTATCACAAATGAGAAGTAAAAGCAGTTGTACTCTACATATAGTGACTTTAAAAGAAGTGATAAGAGTCTGCAATGGGCAACTTGGGTAAAGGAAAAGAATAGAGGGTAATGGCAAGCATCAGCGTATCTGTATATGGATGTAGAAATAATTGATTGATTACAGCGCACTGTGTGGAAATAATGTTTCCTCATCTGTGTATGGGGGTATCTTTTGGTCATGTGATGCCCAAATGCTTGCACATGCTCCTCTTTCTCCTAAAACTTTCCCATTCAATTATGGACCTCATCTTCTTCTTTTCGTTATTTGATATTTCAGTTCCCTCTTTTACTTTTGGATGTAGACTTTAGAGCAATGGTAAAGTTGTCTTCGTATGACGTATGGATTATAAGTTCGTGTCTTGAAAGCTGTCACTAATATTTACATTAAGATTGGATGTTTCATCACAACTTAGGGATGCGATTCTTTCCCGGACCTTACATAAATAATGAATTAAATAATGAATGCTTTGTGTACCAGCCTTTTTTATTTAGTTCCCTCTTTCACATTTGTGCTCTCAGCGTATCACTTCATTTTGGCAAATCCCAATCCAATCAACGCTTTCTTGAATTCATCATCTTCGTGATAAGGCCCTACCACTACGATTCAAGACCATGTGATGTTCAGTTGTCCATCCAAAAGCAAAGCCTCAAATAGTATACACTAACATGAACTCTTGTGTATTTATGATGAATTCAAAAATAACTTAGAGTCAATAATACGAAATGTAAGTGATCTAGTATATTTGTATGTTTTAAAGTTTTGTATTTAATGTATAATTAAGTACTTTGAGCCGAAAGTAATAAACTTTTTAATCCGTCTAACTCGTTCTAGTACTATATATATTAACATGTACTCTTGTACAGAGGTGAATTCGAAGTTTAAATCAATAGGTACAAAATGTATGTGATCTGGTATGTTTTCATATTTTAAAATTTTATGTGTTTACTTGTGTAATTAAGTACTTTGAGCAGGAAGTAATGAGCCCTTAAATCCATCAAATTCGTTCTAGATCCCGCGCCTGTGCTCTGTTGCTGAAAAACCGAATAAATGTTTCATTTCTTTACTTCCAACTTTTATCTATTTGTAATTTTTTATGCTAAGAAAGCTCATCCTTTCCCTGATCTCTCTTGCATGTGTTGGACTGCTGCCTGGAATCTGTAACTATCATCTTGTTCTGCAATAATTTTTATGCACCGCCAGCTCCATATTTTCATTATTCCTCAAACACCCCCGCCTCAGATATTGTAATTTCTACACTTAGGCATCTAATAAATATCTTAAAAAGAGAAAATACATACTCACTAGACAAACATTTTTTACCTTCTAATAATCTTTTTTAGTTGAGGTAAACTGCAACCAAATAAGTTTAGATAGGTTATTTTTTGACCATCTATAATTTTAATTATCAACACAAAGAAACTGCATAGAGAAAAAAATTTATTGGAATAAAAAATTACAAGGGTATGGCCAAGCAATTAATAAAACCGGAAGAAAGTCATGAGAGATCAGGCCAAAGTCAAATCCCAGAAGACACAAAAAAATGGTTTGATTCAGCACGTTGTTTAAGAAAAAAACAGAATTTATGAAATTTGTAATCTTAAAAGTTTAAGGGGTAAAAGCTTTGTGAGGTCATGACATTTGTGTGGTTATAAAAGCTTCTCATTAAGGGTAAAATGAAGAGTTTAAAGTTGAATTATTTCTAATTATAAAAATGTGTCATTCTTTTTGGAAACGTACTAATAAAGAAAATGCGTCATCTAAATTGAAACAGAAGAAATATATGGTTTCTCTCAAATGTCTAATTCTTAATAGGCGGAGTTTTTTTTTTTGGTTTTCACCCAATGTCCGGTACTCATATTGGAGCCCGACTATATCCGGATTCGCACCGCATAGGGGCCCATTTGGGGGGAAGCACTCCCTACCACGGATTTTTTCATACTCAGAGCTCGAACTCGAAACCTCTAGTTAAGGAAAGAGGAGTCTCATGTGCTAATACACCAACCATATAAAAAATAATATTTTTGGACTCATTTTTCTATTTACTATTTAGCAGATCCAATTGTTGGAGGGATACATATAGTCCTACAAATGCCAAAGCATAAATCGGTGATAGAAACCCAATGCTTAAAGAATTAAAGTAGTACGTACTAGTAAACAAAACAGAACACATTCACATAAAGTGACCAATGTCCCCTTGGGGGCATAATGGGAAGATGGCTCCAAACTCAGATCAAATCTTCAAAAAATTTACTACTACATTATTTGATCCCATCTACCTCAAAGGAGTCTATTTATAGTCCAAACTCCTCAGCACTTTTGCATCAGCTCTCATTCACTTCTTCTACATAAACACTAACAACCTTATTTGTTCCTTAGAAAATCAGCAATGGCCAAGCTCGTTTCATTTTTCCTTTTGGCTCTCGTTGCCATATCCATGGTTGCAACCACTGTTTTGGCTGCAGATGCCCAGTACCACCTTGATGCTGTAAGTTTCTTCTTTCCATTATTTTTTTCACATTTTCTCCTCATACTCTGTTTCTTTATTCTAACAAAAAAAATTTGCTTATGATTCCAGTCAAGGTACGGTCCAGGGAGCTTGAAGCCATCACGTAAGCTTTTTCTTTACTCTGATCTCATTACATTTACTCTCTATCCTCAGTACCCCATCATCTCACAACACTCATTTTAAACCCAATAAAATCCGGTGCGCTAAGCTCCCGTTATGCGTGGGGTCCGGAAAAGAACCTGACCACAAGGGTTTATTGTATGCAGCCATTTCTGTAACAGGCTATTTTCACAACTTAAACCCGTGCCCTTCTGGTTATATGACAGCAACTTTACCATTTACATGACCTCCTGGCTACGTGACAACAACTTTACCAATTACCAATCTTCCCTTGCGTAACATCTTTAAATTTTAGGCTGAATAGTGTCTGAAATCTTCCTTTGTGACGAAATTTTTTACACAAGAAATTAAGTTCAGCAACGCTTAACCAAATGCTTATCTACAGTTAAAAGTGACTACTTAATAACCTTTGATTGCATGTTCGAGTAGTTAACACTAAAACATTCTGTTTAGCAGTATATTCCTTTTCACGTGAACTGAGGATTTAGTACTTAATTGTTTATTCAGACTATTGTTATAGCTATAACCTACTCTTAACTGCCAAACAAACAATAGCCTCGGTCTCTCAGGATGCAGCTCACTTTCCTATAACAATGGCAAATTTGTCAAAAGTTAACCAATTTCGAGAACCACCGCCCTTGCTCTGACCTTATTTGACCAGTTACACATTTACACATGCTCGTAAATTAGAAGACTTAACATCTGTACGCTACCCGTGTAAAAATAAAATTTAACTTAAAAAGATAATTATGGAATTAATAACATAAAAAAAATACATCAATTTACCTGCTATAACTTGCTAGAATATACTCCCTCTATTTCATATTAAATAAGTTACTTTCCTTTTTAGTTTGTTTCAAAACAAATGACATATTTCTAAATTTGAAAATAATTCAAACTTTAAACTTTTTCATTTTACCCATTTACCCTTAATGACAAGTTTTTATAGCCACACAAATGTCATGGCCCCACAAATTTTTTACCCCTTAAGTTTTTAAAACCAAAAGTTTTAAAAATCTTTCTTTTTTTTTTTAAATTTCGTGCCGAGTCAAACTACCCCATTTAATATGAAACGGAGGGAGTATTAAATATACTGATAGAGCATATTTGTTAGATCCTATTAGAATAAATCCGTACACGAACCACAAATAACAAAGGATTAATTAATCATCTGTATGTATTTATGTGTGATCATTGTACTAATTAATTGTACTAACAACAGAATGCCTGCCACAATGCACGAGGAGATGTAGCAAGACACAGTACCACAAACCATGCATGTTCTTCTGCCAAAAATGCTGCAAGACATGTCTGTGTGTCCCCCCTGGTTTCTATGGAAACAAAGGTGTTTGCCCTTGCTACAACAACTGGAAGACCCAGCAAGGAGGACCCAAATGCCCTTAATTTTACTTTATGGAATTCGTTCCCCAATTTAATTTATGTTGTTGTTTGTCGGTCTTCTTAATCCTATTGTTATTTAATTTGTCTTGAATCAAAGGTCATAAGTTGTATGACCTTGATTCTTATTAAGTGTACTTTTACTGGATCGCTCCTTTGGGCCGATTACTTTTTGTGTTGCCCGATATGAGAGCTCTTTGACCAATTCTTTTTGGTCTATTGTACGTTTTAATTACTCTTTTCTAATATAACAATGTTCTCCAAATTGTGATTCAATAACTAAGACTTAAGTTGCCTGCTTATTACAAAAGCATCATCAGAGAATTCTGCTTCTTTAATGGGAAAGCATAAGTAAATTGGTGGTAACTGTCACTGCAGCAAAAAAATCAAGATCTCAAATTAATTGGCCTGTATCTCATAATTGATACTTGTTTAACCAAAAAATAAAATTTTAGTCGAAGCTAGAATTTAGAAGAACACGGGTTACTAATAATCAAAATAATGTATAAAAGGAAGTAATTTAGATTGCAAGAGAGTAATCAAGAGAAAAACAAGTAAACCAAAGTTTATTCCAATAATGTTTTCGTGTCCTTACAATTGATCAGATATCTCTCTTTTATAGATATCTTGGAGATATACATTTTGCCCAAATCATAAGGAGCTATTATGAGTAATTAAAGACATTGAATGCTACGTTACGTAATCATTACATTCAATACAAATTCTCTAACGTATTCCATATTTAATGCCTATTAAATGCCGTATTTGCACTCTTTTCTATTGTCAGATTCATTCCTTTTGATTCTCGGACATAAATGACTTAGATAGGTACGGGCGCTAAGTTATTTGAATAATTGCTCGTGCCTCTTCCTCTGTCATTTGCTCATATCTGTTGTAATCGTGCCTCTTGGCTAGTTGTAATTCTTTGACCATTTGACCAGTCTACGTGTCTCGACACGTCACCTTTATATTTAAATACATTTTTTTCCAATACAGATAGTCCCCCCACTTTCCATTTATTCATCAGTTGAATATTTGGGAAGTGAATTTCATTAAAAGAGAATTTTTATCACCATTAATGCTATGACAAAATTGACGCTTCAATTGTCGCTTCCATTTAATACTCCGTACACGTGTCATTTTTCCATTGGTTCTGCAGTTTTGCAGCCTTTTTAAGGCTTTTTTTACGGCTCCACTATTCACGAAGTGCCAGTTATCATTATTATGATCCTTCCATCACTGCATTTTTACCTTTGGCGGTTGCTTATTAATATAAATATAACTTTTTTTCTTGTCTTTTACCACATAAAGATTATGAACACTTAATTCCTCAAATCTCATTTCACTTCTTCCTCACATTATTCTTCTTCGCTATGTCTTCACCAAACCCTAACCATAGGAGAGTTCTCATTGTTGATACCTTCCCTAATGCCCCCATTAGGCATAGAATGAGAGGTAGGCTTCGTAGCTTAGGGTCTACTCGTAGTGGTGGTTCGTCTATACCTTCTCCTAGTTCTGGTCCTTCTTCTAGGGGTAAAGAACCTTCTGAACCATTACGTGAGCCTTTAGTAAAGGAGATAGTCCCTACAGAGCTATCTTTTTACCATGATAGGGAATCTCTTAGAAACCAGGTTTCCGCTTTAGATCGTATTGATGCTTACCCCACTCAAATTACAGAAGTTTTGACTCCTGTAGTTCATAAAGACTGCCATTGGAGTAATGATTTTCTCATTATTATCCCTAATCCAAATCAGAGAATTACTTCTTACTTGACTGGGTTCTCTTTTGTTTATACATACCCTTTCACTTTAGGGTTCAAACCAGCTATTAACCCAGTCATTCTTGAATTTTGCCGTTTCTTTAATGTCTGTTTGGGTCAAATTGGCCCAATCATATGGAGGGTTGTTGCCTGTTTGAGGCATTTAACCAATATGGCTGACGTTTCCTTTACTTTCCCTCACCTGATTCATCTTTACTCCCCAAGGCTTTTCCGTAATAGCGTTTTTACCCTAGTGGCCAGGAGTAAGAGGGTTTTGGTGAGCCTTGAAGATGACAAGGACCGTGGCTGGTTTGCCCAGTTTGTTGCTGCCCCCACTGTTGGCTTAGTGTGTGAGGATAATGTTCCCTTCCTTGAGAAGTGGAATTTTGCACGTAAGTCTTTTATCCTTCTCGTGCCTTTTTTCTTCAAGTTTATCAACTTTTCTAATTTTGCCCCTTTTTTAGCAACCGCGGAAGTTGTGGAGGATATTCCCAATTTCTGCAGTTGGGTAGATAAATTGCTGAAGACCGTACCAATAGATGGTAGGTCTTGGAGAACACTTTCTACCGTTATGATTGGAAAGTAAAGACTCATGGTAAGAGTTTTTATTTCATCTTTCACGCATATATATATATATATATATATATATATATATATATATATATATATATATATATATATATATATATATATATATATATATATATATTTATTGCTCTAACTCCCATCCTTATTTTTATCAGGATTTGCTATTCGAGGAGTTACTGCTGAAGCAGTTGCGGCCTCTCGTGTCTCTTAGGGAACCCGTACTCTTTGGGGACCCGTATCTCTTTAGAAAGAGCCCGAGAAATAGTCTTGGGTTCTTCTTCTGCGAAAAGGAAAGTTGTTGAAGAGAAAGACTCTGAAGAAGAAGAAGATGGGGGCTCCCTGGTGACGAGGCCACGAGCTAGGAGACGCATCGTCTCTGATGACGAAGTTGAAGTTTCCCCTCGTCTTTCTGTTTCTCTTACCGAACTTGTTACAACCCCAGTAATAATTCCTGACGATGACGTCACTCCTCATGATACCTGTGAGTCTATTGATCAACTTTTCATCAGTGGTTTTGGTAGTGGAAGTTTAGGGCCTGTTTTAGATGAAATACCCTTATCTTCTTTTTTAACTCCCGTGCCTGTGATTCTTTCCTTACCAGCCCCAGCTGTTTCTGTTCCTTCTTCTACTGTTTTCACTTCTTCTACCGCTCCTCCTTTGATAATTCCCCATCCTATCGTTCATCATACGAAAGTGGGCTCTTCAAGTAGAAGTGCCGCTATGAGGAGAGTAACTATTGAAGTTCCTACTGATAGCAGCCTTTTGAGGAAGTCAGGTCAGGCAGATGTATGGCTGGAACCTTTAATTGGCCCAATTGAAAAAGCAAAGCTGGAGAGCCATAGTTCCTTGACTCTAATGAATGATATCGTGCATGCCACTTTGAAGGTATTTTCCTTCTCTCCCTTCTTTACTTTGTAAAAATTTTTTATCTTTGGGATTCTTATTTTCCTTCCCTTTTTTTTAGGCCAATCTTATCGGCACAGAAATGATGAACAAAATCCCCCTCTTAGAGAAGGTAGCACGTGATTCTCAGTTGGAGACGATCAATTGGAAGGAACAATTTGAGAGTGCACAAATTGATATGGAAGATTTACAAGAGAGCAAGAGTACCTTAGAGCAGCAGGTGTGGGATTTAACTTAAGAGTTAGCGGTTGTAAAAGCTTCCTCAAGCCAAGTAGAAAAAGAAAAAGAACGTCTCAAATCCTCCTTCTCAGAGCAACTATCTAAGGCCAGTAAAGAGAACAGAGAGTTGAAGGCTCTTTTGAGTCAAAAAGAAGTTTACGCTAGGGAGCTCGTGCAAACCTTAACTCAAGCACAAGAAGACATTCGAGTCTCTGCTGATAAGGTGCGTGATTTAGAGATCTCACATGCCTCTCTTCAAGCTTCTTATAACTCCGCCTTGGCTGAAAATGAAGAACAAAAAAATGAGATTGCTGATTGGGAAAAAGATTATGAGATCCTTAAAGAAAAATCTGCTGTTGAGGTAAGTTGGGCATTTTTGAATTCATGTCGTGATGCCCTAATTGAAGCTGGCCAAAAAACCTTCAACCTGGAGTCAGAGTTAGCTAAGATCAATTAAACTATTGAAAAAGCTCAGCAAACGCAGGACTTCCATTCTCCCGTGGTTGAAGCTCCCGTGAATGTTGAAGATGATACAGGTATCCCAACTCTTTCAAGCCCAATCGAGCATGTTGCTGCAAGCCAAGTTGAAACCGTATTTGTTGATGCACCTACCCAAATTGAGCCTGCTGCTATTGATGCTCCTGCTTCAGTTCCACAAACTTCTCAGTGACCAGTTTTAATCATTTGAATGATTTTGTTTTTGTTTTTATTTTGGAAAATTGTAATCAAACCCTTAGCTTCATTTGAGGGTTGGTTTTGGAAACGCAAGTCACCAAGTCTTTTATGGGGCAATTTGTATAAACAATTTCATAGTTTTATGACTAAGTTCGTACTTAGTCTTCAGTTTTTAAGTATTAAGAAGTTTTTCATGTTATTATCTTAAACTTCTGTCTGCTTTATTCTTGCCTTTATTTTTAAAGACTTATAGAATAATTTGCATTTTTGTTCTTCGAAAATGCTTCTGTTAATCTCATGACTAACTAATTTAAACATGAGTTTTATAAAAGAGGGCGCTTTTATATTTCGACACTTAATGAAGAAGATGTCTCAACTTCATAATGGTGTTATCATACGATAAAAGAAATAGGAACACACATGTTTCTTTGAAATAACTTTGACAAGTTTTGAATAATACTTTACATGTATTTGAATTACATTTATAACTTTCTCGTAACTATTTTTCTTGTAACAGATTTTTACAAAAGAAGAATAATAGACACGGGGCTTTTCCTTATAACCCACTTTAGTACATAGCCTTTACCCTAACTATAGTGAGGTTTTTCTTTGGCGTTAGCTCGTGGCTCCATCTCGTGACTTTGTGACTTTTACTCTGCACTTGACTCTTTTAGGCTTGATTTTTCCTCAATCTTCTTTGCCTTATTTATACATATATCTGTGTATATTATGTAGTCTCCCAAGTGTTTGAGTGTTGAAGTATGAAACCTCAAGCACTTGATAGTTTCTCTCATTTGGTCATTTTCCTTAAAAGGAAAAACATACGGGACTCGGAGGTGCGATATAGATGAAGACTACTTAACCCGTTTGAATTTCTATCAGAATAATTGTAACCCTAGGCCAGGAATTTTAGGTTATTCTGTGTGCCTTACAGGTCGTGACTCATTATTTAGTACGAGTTACTTTTTGCCTATCATCTAAAATCGTTAATAAAATTTTAACAATTCAAAAATTAAATTTAAAATGGTGATACCTGACCATGGGTATTCCTTAGAAATAGTATCTCTTCAAATGAACAATATTCCAATGAGAAAGAAGTATCTTGCCATCTATTGTCTCCAGTTCATATGCTCCCTTTCCTGTAATATCACGAACTCTATAGGGTCCTTCCCATGTTGGACTTAATTTACCCGCGTTAGCTGCCTTTGTAGATTGAAAAACCTTTTTAAGCACGAAGTCCCCCACTTTGAAGAATCTGAGGCATGCTTTTCGGTTGTAATATCATTCTATGACTTGCTTTTGTGCTGCCATTCTTATTAATGCAGCTTCTCTACTCCCCTCGAGTAAATCTAGATTGACCCGCATCTCCTCGTCATTAGATTCTTGTTTCGCCTGTGTGAACCGTGTACTTGGTTCCCCTATCTCAACTGGAATTAAAGCCTCAGCTCCATAAACCAATGAAAACGGTATTTCTCTTGTACTTGTTTTTGCAGTTGTGCGATATGCCCATAAAACTCCAGGTAACACTTCAGGCCAGTTACCTTTTGATTCCTCTAATTGTTTCTTTAAATTATTGATAATAACCTTGTTCGTTGATTCTGCTTGCCCATTACCCACCGGATGATAAGGTGTTGACGTAATCCCTTTAATTTGCCAACTTTGAAAAAAATTCATGATTTGAGCTCCAATAAATTGAGGGCCATTATCACACACGATCTCCTTTGGTATACCGAATTGACATATGATATTCCACCAAATAAAATCTTTGACTTTCTTTTCTCGCACCTGTTTAAATGCTCCTACCTCCACCCATTTAGTAAAATAATCAGTGAGTACGAGCATAAACTTTACCTTTCCTTTTGCTTGAGGTAATGGACCCACGATATCCATTCCCCATTTCATAAATGGCCATGGCGCAATGACCAGGTGTAATAACTCCGCAGGTCTATGCATATTGTTACCGTACCTTTGACATTTATCATATTTGGCCACGAAACTTTCTGCTTCTTCTTCCATTTCAGGCCAGTAATAACCAGCTCTAATTAAGGTTCTTACCAATGACCTTCCTCCTGCGTGATTCCCGCAATGTCCCTCGTGTAGTTCTTTCATTACATACTCCGTTTGTGAAGGTCCGAGGCATCTTGCTAAGAGACCACCGAACATTTTACGATATAAATTGCCTTGCTTTAAGCAGTACCGAGCAGCCTTCTTTAGAAGCGCATGAGCTTTTCTCTTATCATCAGGGATGGTACCATACTACAAAAAAGCAACAATCTCGTTCCTCCAATCCCAAGTTAAATTATTAAAATTTACCTCATTCTTATCAGGATCGAGAACTGAATGAAATAAATGTATAACTGAGGCATTTGCATCGCTTGCCACATCAGCTGCAGATGCGAGATTAGCTAGGGCGTCCGCTTCAACATTTTCATCCCTTGGTATTTGTATAACTTTCCAGGTTTGAAATTGCTTTATCAATTCCCGTACCTTTTCTAAGTATTGTTGCATCCTTGCTTCCCTAGCTGTATATGTCCCCAGCATTTGATTAACCACGAGTTGCGAATCACTCTTGATTATAGTCTGATTTATGCCAAGCTCTCGTGCCAATTCTAGACCTGCAATCACAGCCTCATACTCCGCTTCATTGTTAGTTATGGAGTGACATTTAATAGCTTGTCGAATGGTTTCACCCGTAGGTGGTACCAAGACAATCCCCAAACCTGCACCTTTTACATTAGATGAGAATAAAGTTCAAGTTCCCGGGTTAGCTCTATTGAATACCTGTAATTCTTTTTCTGCTTCTAATTGCATCCCCTAGCTAAAATCAGCCACAGAATCAGCTAACACTTGTGATTTTATAGCAGTTCTAGGTTGGTATGTGATTTCGTATTCACTTAACTCTATTTCCCACTTAGCTAACCTACCTGATAACTCATGCTTATGTAATATATTACGTAAAGGGTAGGCAGTTACTACATCGATAGGATGACACTAAAAGTAAGGTCTTAACTTTCTAGATGTCATGATTAATGCAAGTGCAAGTTTTTCTAACTGAGGATACCGCGTCTTCGCATCTAACAAAGATTTACTAACATAATAGATAGGGGATTGTTTACCTTGTTCTTCTCGGACCAAAATAGCGCTTACCGCAACTTCTGAAATAGCAAGGTAAATGAGTAGTCTTTCCCCAGCCTTTGGTTTTGCCAGCAAAGATGGATTTGATAAGTACGTTTTCAAATTCCTGAGTGCCTATTTACATTCCTCATTCCATTCAAAATGATCCTGTTTCTAAGGGCTGAGAAGAATTTAAAACACTTCTCTGATGATTTAGAAATGAATCTTCCCAAGGTTGCAATTCTCCCTGTTAATCTTTGAACTTCTTTCTTGTTTGAAAGTATATCAGGGATTTCTTCAATGGCCTTAATCTGTATAGGATTCACTTCAATACCACGGTTAGAAACAAGAAAACCCAAAAACTTACCTGATGCAACGCCAAATGCACATTTTTCGGGATTTAACTTCATATTAAATTTGCGCAAAATTGAAAATATATCAGATAAGTGTGATATGTGATCTTTTGAATACTGAGTTTTAACAAGCATATCATCTATATATACCTCCATAGTCTTTCCTAAATGCTCTTGAAATATTTTGGTAACTAACCTCTGATACGTTGCACCTGCATTCATCTCTTGGATCCATTTTAATCTGATTATAACCTGAATATACATCTAAAAAACTTAATAGTTCGTGACCTGCAGTTGCATCAATCAATTGATCTATGTGTGGTAGTGGAAAAGAATCTTTAAGGCAGACTTTATTAAGATCTGTGTAATCTACACAAACCCGCCACTTACCATTCTTCTTTGGAACTTCAACAGTGTTAGCTAACCAGTTAGGATACTTTACCTCATGAATGGAACCAATTTTTAGCAATTTTTGGACTTCTTCTTGAATCACCTGATTCTTGAAAGTTCCTTGCTTTCTTTTCTTTTGCTTGACATGAGGGTATGATGGATCTTCATTTAGTTTATGAGTCATCACCTCCGGTAGTATTCCTGTCATGTCAGAGTGGAACTAAGCAAAGCAGTCCACGTTAGTTTTTAAAAATTCAATTAACTTACTTCTCATACCTTGGCTAAGATTGGCTCTAACATAGACTTTTATATCAGGCCATTGAGCAAATAACACGACAGGCTCTAATTCCTCTATTATTGTTTTGATATTTTCATTCTCTTTTGGTTCTTGAATGGTATCAGGCCTTGAATCTACATCTCTTTGCCCTTGTTCAGTTGAGGTTTGTGTTGTGGTGTCCTCAACTGCCTTTTGTGATTGCTATTTACCTTTATTTCTTGTGCTTGTATCTGCAATAGAGTTGATAGCCCTGGTTGTATGTTGATCTCCACGAATTTGACAGATTCCTCATGGCGATGGAAATTTAATAACTTGATGCAAGGTTAAAGGAACAACACCCATTTCGTGGATCCATGGTCTCCCAAGAATCATATTGTAAGTCATCTCCATATCTACCACCTGGAACTTTGTATCTTTGACGACTCCATCAGCAAATGTGGTGAGTGTTACCTCTCCTTTCGTGATGACACTAGAATTATCAAATCTAGATAGAGTATTCGCCTTTGGTACCACTTTATCTTCAGCTTGCATCTCACGTAATACTCTTAGCAAAATAATGTTCACGGAACTACCTGGATCAGTCAAAACTTGTTTCACATTAGAAGCATGTACAATTAAAGACATTACCAGTACGTCGTTATGAGGGGTTAATACGTCATCTGCATCTGCGTCATTGAATGTAATGTTGTCTTCCTCTAAAACATGTCGCACCCGTTTCCCTTAGGTAATTGTTACTTTGGAAATTTTGTTAGCTGCAGTATATGATATACCATTGACATCTTCACCCCCACTTATAACATTGACAGTTCTTTTGGGAGAAGGTGGTTTTGGAGGCTCCTGCATGTTCTTCATGTAAACTTGCTTGCCTTTCTCAGTGAACAACTCAGTAAGATATCCTTGTTTTAATAAATGATCAACTTCACTTTGTAAAAATCTGCAATATGCTATTTTATGTCCGTGGTCATTATGAAACTCGCACCAATGGTCAGGGTTGCGCCTGTTTGGATTCGATCTCATTTCCTTTGGCCATCGAACCTTATCTCTCATGCTTCTCAAAAGAGCTACGAGCTCGGAGGTGCTGACGTTGAGGTTGTAACCACCGAATCTCGCTTTTAAATTTCTATCATCATCTCGTGACTCATAGTTGTTTCACTCATTCCTGAATCTTGATGAAGAACCTGATTCTCTGTTTCTTGATCTGTGATCGTACCTTTGATTATCCTGCTTTGACCGTGAGTCCTTTCCCGCAGGTCCCATGTAAGGCTCGTACCTATTTTTACCGGATCTTTTTTCGGTCTCCGCACGTCTCGAACTTACCTTTTCTTCTTTTGAAATTGTGGAACAGTATCTTCCTCACTCCTCAGCTTCGTGCTATACCTGTTATAAACATCATTCCACGTTGTATTTGGAAATTTTTGAAGGCTTTCCTTAAGTCTCCTCGTAGCTTCTGAGCTTTTTTCATTCAAATTACTTGTGAAAGCTATAGCTGCCCAGTTGTCAGGTACACGTGGCAATGTCATTCTTTCACGTTGAAATCTGTCCACGAATTCTCTAAGCAGTTCTGAGTCCCCTTGCTTGATTTTGAAAATATCCTCTATTCTTTTCTCTACTTTTTGAGCTCCCGAGTGTGCTTTGATGAAAGAATCTGCAAGCTCAGCAAAAGAATTTATAGAATTTTTGGGTAAAAGAGAATACCATGATAGCGCTCCTTTGGTGAGCATTTCACCAAATTTTTGACTAATACTGATTCAATCTCCTGCTTAGTCAAATCGTTGCCTTTTACGCCTGTTGTGAATGCAGTCACGTGATCTCGTGGGTCTGTTGTTCCATCATATTTTGGAATATCAGGCATTTTGAACTTTTTTGGAATTGGGAGTGGAGCAGCACTTGGCTTCCAGGGTTGTTGCAAATATCTATCCATATCTACCCCTTTGATTATGGGCGGCACCCTGGGTATCTATTCTATGCGCTCACTTTGCTCCTTGAGCTGTTTCTGCAAGGTTAGTACTAAATTTTGTAAATCAGAATTAATTACATTACCTGGTTCTCTCTCCTGTGATTCACTGGGAGTTCCACCGCTGCCTGAGTTAACAAGCCCAGAACGAGGGTTTTTCGAAGTGTTATTATTTGGAGTAGGTTTGGGTGTTGCAACAAGTAACTGGTTAACAAGTGCCTCAACAACTTTGTTGACCTGAGCAACAATTAATTTCTGCAAAGCTTCATCAACAGCTTCAGCATTTTCAAATTGAGCATGCTCGTTTATTTGAGACCCATCAGGAGTACCCTCACGAGATTGCTGTGGAGAGTCTCGTAGAGTTGGAACTTGAGTGTTAATATTCTATGGATCTCCCTGATTTTGTTGGTTCTCTTAATTTCCTTGAGTGTCTTCATTGTTGTTTGACATAATTGATGCAACAAGGAAAGTTAAGTGAAAAGAAAATAGATTATCAGTTTTCCGGTAACAGAACCAATTTGTTTAGCCAAAAAATAAAATTTTAGTCAAAGCTAGAATTTAGAAGAACACGAGTTACTGATAACCAAAAGAATGTATAAAAGGAAGTAATTTAGGTAGCAAGAGAGTAATCAAGAGAAAAATAAGTAAACCAAAGTTTATTCCAATAGTAATTTCGTGTCCTTACAATTGATCAGATATCTCTCTTTTATAGATATCTTGGGGATATACGTTTTGCCCAAATCATAATGAGGCTATTATGAGTAATTAAAGACATTGAATGCTACATTACATAATCATTACATTCAATACAAATTCTCTAACGTATTCCACATTTAATGCCTATTAAATGCCGTATCTACACTCTTTTCCATTGTCAGATTCATTCCTTTTGATTCTCGGACATGAATGACTTAGATAGGTACGGGCGCTAAGTTATTTGAATAATTGCCCGTGCCTCTTCCTCTGCCATTTGCTCGTATCTGTTGCAACTCGTGCCTCTTGGCTAGTTGTAATTTTTTGACCATTTGACCAGCCTATGTGTCTCGACACGTCACTTTTATATTTAAATATAATTTTTTCCAATACAATACTATTATCCATATCTATGAACTGGAGAATAAATGTTGTTTCCTTTTATAATCACTCAAGTGGGTTGTCCAGAACCAAGAGTAGACTATGGTCATGTAGTTCTGACTTCTGGAGAAGGAAAATAAAAATATATAAATTAAATCAAATACTATTGCACATCAAAGTCCTAGCTGAGACAACCCAAACCTGATAAAAGATTACAATTTGAAAGGCTAATTAATTTGGACTACGTACGTGTGAGGTGACGAGAGTCCATACATAGTTACTATTATGCTATTGTCCGGGTAGTTTAGGACCCGTATCATGATTTATTTGGAATGTTTGCATCCTTACTTGCTAATTTAATTACTTGAGTCATGTTAGAATTTGATAAAAGAATTCGTAAAAGGTTAAATTTACTTATTTGAAGAATTGAATGGAATACTTGACTGTAAATGAGAAATTGTGTTTTTCTTAAAAATAATTGCTATTTGTGGATCGAGCCGAGCTCCTCGGTAGTAAATAGATTCATCTATAGTTCGCGCCGTTTGACCCTCCGGCAGTGAACAGTTTAAATATAATGTTGGATCGGGTCGTACGACCTCGACATAATTTGCGCATGATAATTCTTTGGAATTCTCCATGAATGAAATTGCTTAAGTGTCCTAACATTTATGCTGTTAAATGATATAACTGAATTTGAAGTATTGTGTTTGTCAAAGAAGAACTTATCATTTCCTATTATTGAGCTTTCGGTATTATTCATGAAATCCATGCTTAGTATAACACTTTAATTATGTTATTGTTGGTACACAGTAAGTGTCAAAGTGGACCCATCGTCCCTACTTCTTTGAGGTTAGACTGAATACTTACTGGGTACATGTTGTTTATGTACTCATACTACACTTCTGCATTAAATGCGCATGATCTGAGGCAGGTGCATCTAGATATCAGTCTGGTGCACATCCCTGATCCGCACCTTGAGACTTCACGGTGAGCTGCCTTCCGAGTCATTCTGCAGCAGCTGAAGTCTTCCTTATGTTTTACTTTACTGTCTATTTCTTTTCAGACAGTAGGCTAGTATTCTTTTGTGTATTCTACTAGATTGCCAATACACTTGTGACATCAGGTCCTGGCACACACACTAGCAGACTTATGATTTTGGGTTTGTTTACATGATTTCGATTTGTATTTATTACTTCCGTTTATTTATGTTACACTTACAAATCTCTAAATCTTTTTAACAAATAAGAAAAAGTTACCACTTAATAATTTATTTAAACGGGAAATCACTAGTTTGATCAGTGTTGGTTTTCCTAACAACGGTGTTGGGCGACATCACGGCTTATAATGGAAATGGGTCGTAACACTTACGGGGACCAAAACCAAGTAGCTGATTTACTAGCAAAGTCTGGAAGTCATATGGATAGTTTTGTAGGCATCACTATTTTTAGACAATCACCATCTTTCTTCACACAGCTTTGGAGTATGACTGCTTAGGCAAACTTTTTGTTAGAAGATTGGCACCATCAGCTCTTCCGCTCTCCATCTGTTTGCAAAGTCCTCTTGGACGATCTTTTTTGTATTTCCTAGGATACGAGAACCAATAGTAGTAGTTTTTCCCCTGTTTTCCCTCTTGTCACGACCCATCACGAGGTCGCCCCCTTATGACTATAACTATGTTTTCATATGCTTTGTGTACTACTCCACTTTAATATAATAAATAGTTATCTTTTGCACCAAAATAAAAAATAAAAAAATTCAAGAGTTGTAATTTCCTTTTAATGAAAAACTAAAATATCTCTTCAAATTAGTTTCTCAATTTATGTGCAGAAAAACCTTAAAAGATACTTTAGATGACGTGGACAGAAAAGCATATTAGTAAGAGTTTTCAGAGCTTAATAAGAAAAGAAAAGACCCGATCTTTTTAACTTAAACAAATAGATACACATATTTATTTAATTCACCTATTTGGTTAATTCCCTCTAACAAGGTTAGAAATAGACTTACCTCGTCTCAAGGCCTACTTCAAAATTCAAGAATGTGCTCAAACTCTCAAATCGGAGCCGAACAAATCCAAAACTATTCAAATAGTGAAAAAACTAATCAATATCTGTTCAAAAATTTATATTCTAACTATCTAAGTGATTACCCAATCCAAAATGCAAGATTCCTAAAATTCACCCGGGTTCACATGCCTGGATTCCGGAAAATTTTCAAGAAAGTTATCACCCATAACCTTAGGAACATATATATATGATTTTCACTAAGTTTCATAATCATTTTCGTGGTAAAATCTCATTTTTATCAAAACTCTAGGTTTTTACCTAAACCCTTGATTTCTACCAATTTACATGTTATAATCTACCCATAAACTATGTATTTAACTCATATTGTGCAGAAATTATATACCTTAAAGTGTTGGGTGAAATCCCCTCTGTAAGAGCTCTCCAATCGTATATGTGTGGAAGAAAATGTGATAAAAATTGGCCCAAGACCGTATTAAATGAAGGCCACTGCCCCATCGATTTTCGCATCTGCGGTCCCGCTTCTGCGGATAAGGGTCAGCTTCTGCAAAAAATGTCCTGGGCCGGCTGGGGTGCATCTGCGGTTAGGTAACCGCTTCTGCGGTCCCGCTTCTGTGAGGGAGGGGCCGCATCTGCGGAACCTGGGCTGCCCTTGCTTGGCCGCTTCTGTGATGCTTGGCCCGCACTTACGAGCTCGCACCTGTGGCTGACCAAGTGCAGGTACGATTATGACAAATCTGGGGAGCTTCAACTCTTGCTCCAAGTTTTCAACTTGGTCCGAGCCTCGTCTGATTGACAATGGGGGCCCCGGGCCCCCTCCGAACATACCAATAAATTTGGAATCATAAAACGGACTCACCCGGAACTCTCGAAACGCCCGAAACAACATTAAAATTAAGAATCACACCCTAAAACCAATTGAATCAAACTTAAGAACTTCAAGTTTTTCAATTTACTTTCAATGTGCCGAGACGTACTTATACTACTCGAAATGACACCAAAATTTGTGTGCAAGTCTTAAATGATATCACGAAACTAGTTCCGGTCTCGGAATTCCGTTCGGACCTCGATATCACCAAAATCTGCTCCAAACCAAATTTAAAAAACTTCTAAAACCAACTTTCACTATTTGGCACCAAAACGCTCTCGGGTCATCCAAAACACGGTCCGAATATACGCCCGATATTATCATACGAACCTATTGAAACCGTCAAATCCTGATTCCGAGGTTGTTTACCCAAAATGTTGATCTAAGTCAAACTTGACCTTTTAGGCTAACCTTAAGGAACCAAGTGTTCCAATTTCAACCTGAATTCTTCCAAATTCCGAACTAACCATCCACGCAAGTCATAAATCGGTAAAAGTAAGTTCAAAAAGTCTCATTTAAGGAAACGGGATTTAGAAAGCAAAACGATCGATCGGGTTGTTACAATAAGTGTAAAGTATACCTGAATCATCCAGCTGTGCGAGCAGAAACCGACAATCATTTTTAAGATTAGCATATAAAGAATGTGATGTCTGTAAGATAGTAATGACTGTCTGTGCATCCAGGTTCACTTCGAGTGGTTTGTATGCATGCGTAAAAGCCAATTGCAACCTGTGATATAGTGAAAGTACTTCAGTTTCCACAACTCTTGAATATGTTTCTTCCGTATTTTTTCTTTTCTGATTAATTATGTTCTTCTATCTACAACAACATACAACTATTCATATAAATACAACTTATTTATAATTTTTATATAATATTCATACAAAAAAATCTTCGTACAATTTTTATACAATTCTTATTTATATATACACAAACACGTTGTTCATACAAAAATAAATACAACTACAACAACATATAACTTTCATATAATTTTCATATAGTTATAATACAACTTAATACACTTGGATACATATATACAACCAGGAGCAGATTTAGAGGACGAAATGGGTTTACCCGAATCCTCTTCG
Organism: Nicotiana tabacum; assembly: GCF_000715075.1. Classification (NCBI taxonomy): domain Eukaryota; kingdom Viridiplantae; phylum Streptophyta; class Magnoliopsida; order Solanales; family Solanaceae; genus Nicotiana; species Nicotiana tabacum. The sequence goes on from NC_134085.1 coordinate 213,320,097, forward strand.
CCGGAAAATTACATTGTACATATAAGGCAAAATCTGTTGTGAACTTCTATATTATTATATTTTGAATCCCCTTGACACAACTAAAAAGCATAGAGATTCAAAAGCTTTGTTAGGTCACTAGTTCAATTTCCTCTAGCCACAATCTCTTTTAATATTATAATTAGTGTCTGCATATCAATATTAAAGAAGAGAGTAAATCGTATACAACTATTCATATATATATATATACAACTTATTTATAATTTCTATATAGTATTCATATAAAAAAATCTTCGTACAACTTTAATACAATTCTTTTTTATATATACATACACACTGTTCATACAAAAATAAATACAACTACAACAACATATAACTTTCATATAATTTTCATATAAGAGACAAGAGGGGTTGCTTTGATGGTAAGCAACCTCCACTTCCAACCAAAAGGTTGTGAGTTCGAGTCTCCCCAAGAGCAAGGTGAGAAGTTCTTGGAGAGAAGGATGCCGGGGGTCTATTTGGAAACAGCCTCTCTACCCCAGGGTATGGCTAAAGTTTGCGGACACACTACCCTCCTCAGACCCCACTAAGTGGGATTATACTGGGTTATTGTTGTTGTTGTTGTTGTTGTATAATTTTCATATAATTATAATACAACTAAATACAATTGGATACATATATACAACCAGGGGCAGAAGGGGGTTCACTCGAATCCCCTTCGCCCGAAAATTACATTGTACATATAAGGCAAAATCTGTTATGAACCTCTATATATTATATTTTGAATTCCCTTAACAAAATTAAAAAACATAACTTAATGGTCAAGAGGGTTCAAAAACTTTATTATGTCAATAGTTCAATCCTCCGGCCACAATCTCTTCTAATATTATGATTAGTGTCTGCATATCAATATTAAAGAAGAGAGTAAATCGTAAAATAAAGGAACAAGAGTAAAAATACTTTTTTATTAGCCAATGCATAGCAAAAATAATTTATATAAAGTCAATCTCTCTTGTCTAATATCAAGCAATTATTTTTATACATGGGAGGAGGTTGCATTGTTATAGTTACAAGTGTCTTCAACCATGAAATTCAATCAAAGTGAGCCTTTCATAATTATGCGATTTTACCAGCTCTATTCTGGTGTGAGCTTTTGGTGAAGAAGAGAGTCGAAGTGTAGTGAATACCTTGCCATTTCATTTGCCAGAGTGAGTAGTTAGTTGTTATGTCTGCACATTTCAATTAGGAAGTTTACTTGAATCAATTCATTTTCTACTACTATGTATCGATCCGGTCGATCGTTTCATGAGTGACAGCTCCGTTTCCTCCATTTCTGGTTCTTATTGCCTTGTTCAGCTATACTTTGGGTCACTGGGTTGATTAGTTCAGGTTCAGAGAAGTTTTGGTAAGGTTTGAGATACTTAGTCTCTTTTGAGGAAGCTTAAGTTGAAAAAGTCAGCTGGATGTTGACTTACGTGTTAGAAGGCTCGGATGTGAGTTCCGATGGTTCGGATAGCTTCGGGAGGTGATTTGAGACTTAGGAGCGTGATCGGAATGTGTCTTGGAGGTCCGGAGTAGATTTAGGCTTGAATTGGCGAAATTGAAATTTTGGCGTTTTTCGGTTGATAGGTGAGATTTTGATATAAGGGTCGGAATGGAATTCCGGAAGTTGTAGTAGGTATGTTGTGTCATTTGAATGTGTGTGCAAAATTTCAGGTCATTCGGACGTGGTTTGATAGAAATTTTTATCGAAAGCGGAATTTAGAAGATTTTGGAGTTCTTAGGCTTGAATCCGATGCGAATTTTGTGTTTGATGTTGTTTTGAGCGTTCCGAAGGTCGGAACAAGTTTGAATGATGTTCTGGGATATGTTGGCATCTTTGGTTGAGGTCCCAGGGGCCTTGGGTGAATTTCAGGTAGTCAAACGGACTATTTCATGTTGTGGGAAGTTGCTGCAAAATCTGCTGAAGTGTTGCAGATAGCAGTGCTTCGCGTTCACGAGTGGACCCTCGCGTTCGCGAAGGGTTAGCAGGTGAGGCTGAAGATTTATCCTTCGAGTTCGCGAGGGAGGTCCCGCGTTCGCGAAGGGCTGGGGTCGTTGAACTACGCATTCGTGAGAAGGGAGCCGCGTTCGCGAAGGGTTGGAGTCAGGAGCATCACGTTCGTGAGAGAGCAGACGCGTCCGCGAAGAAGGAAAATGTGGTCAACGTCAGGTTGTGCTTAGCGAACACGAGGCTTTGACCGCGTTCACGAAGAAGGTTTTGAATGCCTGGGCAGAATGTTTAAATAGCCATTGTCCGCGATTTTGGGGCTAACTTTCACCATTTTTGAGCGATTTTGAAGCTTTTTGCAGAGGATTGAAGAGGGATTCAAGGGAGAACACTTGGAGATAAGATTTATGGATTTAATACTCGATCCTAATATGTTTTCTACCTAATTAATCTTGAAATTTAAGCCTAATATTGAAGAACTAGGGCTTGTAATTGGATACCTAGAATTTGGGATTTGAGGGGTCGTTTGTGGTTGGATTTTAATGCTTTTGATATGAATGAACTCGGAGAGTGATAAGGAGTCTATTGATGTAATTTTTATCGGAATTCGAGATGTGGACCCGGGGGTCGGGTTTGGCCGATTTCGGAATTTGTGTTGTAATTTGATTTTTTTCGAGTGGGTTTTGTTCCTTTAGCGTATTTTGATAGTTTTGCACTAATTTTGGTTAGATTTGGAGCATCCAGATGCCGATTCGAGAGGCAAAGGCATCGCGGGCTAGAGTTTGGACCGGATTGAGGTGAGTAATGATTGTAAATATTGTCCTTAGGTATAAAACCCCGAATTTCACATCGTTGTGCTATATTGAGGTGACACACACGCTAGATGACGAGCATGGGGTCGTGCACCGTTGGGGATTGTCTTAGTCCATCCCGAATGACTGTTTTTACCGCATATTTGATTGAAAACTGTTTGCTATCATCATGTTTTGGGCTGAATGCCATATTTGGGCCTCGTGCCAACTAATTGGACCCTTAGGAGATTTTTACTGCTATTTTCTCACTATTTTGATTTTAATATTTGTACTCAGTCATGCTATATTATACCGTTTTCATAACTCGGCCATGTTTACTCTGTTTTAACACATTAAATAATATTTTAACAGATATTTTGGGCTGAGCATCATGTTTTACTGTTGCCCGAGTGGCTTATGAGATTCTGACTAAGTAAGGCCGAGGGCTTGTGTTGTGAGGATACTCTTGGGTCGGGTTGCACGCCGCAACAGTGATACACTGATTTATGATTATGAGGCCGAGGGCTTGAGATTGTACGCCACAAGGTGGCTTGATATGAGGCGAGAGCCTATTGATTATGCCACGAGATGGCTTGATATTGCGTTTGGGCCGTAAGGGGCCCCTCCCGGAGTCTGTACACCCCCAGTGAGCGCGTGTACCCATTTTAATATGAGATATAGCCCGAGGGGCTGGTATTGTTTTATGTTATTGCCCGAGGGGCTGATTCTGTTGGTATTGTGCTCGAGGGGCGGTTTTATGTGTTTATCTCTTCTAGTTTCCTGTCATTTACTTGTTTAACTGTTAAAAAGGTGTTTTAAAGAAGCTTATTCTGAACTAAGGTGTTTTTATAAGATTTCACTATTTCTTTGCCTTTTTACACTGCTTCTTTATAGCATGTTGTTGTGTTTTTACATGTTTTCTTATCGCTCAGTCTTCATTTATTATTATTACTCACTGAGTCGGAGTACTCACATTACTCCCTGCACCCTTGTATGTAGATACATGAGCCTCGGGTCCCGCTAGCGAGTGCTTATTGCTTCTAGCTCAGGCAGTTCGGAGTTCACTAGGTAGCTGTTCGGCATTAGCAGCCCAGTACTTCTCCCCCTATCTTATTCCCCTTGGTTTAGTTCTGTAATAGACTATGTAGACTCTTCCTATTTTTAATCTGTTATTAGATACCCATGACTGGTGACACCCCGATGTCGGGCTATATCTGTTCTGCAAATTGTATTGTCTCAGTGTTTATTTGGGATTTAATCATGTTAAAGACTTAAATTGTGTTATTTTAATTGTTTAAAATGAATCGGGTGTGTTTTGGTTGGCCTTATCTTCACGAGAGGCACCATCATGACCGGGTCTAGGTTTAGGGTCGTGATAAGTTGGTATCAGATCCTAGGTTACATAGGTCTCACGAGTCATAAGAAGGTTTAGTAGAGTCTCACGGATCGGTACGGAGACGTCTGTATTTATCCTCGAGAGGCTGCAAAACCTTTAGGAAAAACTTCATATTCTTGAAATTCTTGTCGTGCGAATCTATTGATCTGAGTACTAAACTTCCATTATTTTATTCTCTCACAGATGGTGAGGACACGCGCTACCGGTCAAGATGGACGACCACCAGTACTACCAGTTGTGGACACAATAGGGCGAGGACGCGGTCGTGGTCGCGGTAGGGGCAGGGGTGTGGCCCGCACAGCAGCTAGGGCAGCACCTGCAGATCCACCAGCCGCCCCAGTTCAGGATCAGGTCCTAGTCATGGACACTCCAGCAGCACCAGCAGTGCCCATTGTGATTCCGGGTCTTCAGGAGGCCTTGGCTCAGATTCTATCAGTATGCACTGGCCTAGCTCAGGCGGTCTTAGTTACTATAGTTACTGCTACTTCTCAGGCGGGGGAGGCGCTCAGACTCCCGCCGCTCGCACACCTGAGCAGGTCGTGCAGGGACTTCAGACACCGGGGGCACATCCAGCCCAACCGGTTGCAGCTGCTCAGGATTATGTAGCTTATATCATGCCAGAGGACGAGTAGAGTAGGTTGGAGAGATTTGGTAGACTTCAGCCTCCGACTTTCAGTGATGCAGAGGGCGAGGATGCTCAGGGTTTCTTGGAAAAGTGTTAGAGGATTCTTCGCACAACGGGTATTCTGGAGACCAGCGAGATCGCTTTCACTACTTTTCAGTTTTATGGAGTTGCCTTCACTTGGTGGGAGGCTTATGAGAGGCGTAGCCCTGTTGGTGCAGCACCCCTTACCTAGCAGCAGTTCTCCGTTCTCTTTTTGGAGAAGTATGTGTTGTAGTCTCGCAGAGAAGAGCTGCGCAGGCTGTTTGAGTGGTTGCATCAGGGAGAGATGACTGTGACACAGTATGAGATGAGGTTCTTCGAGTTAGCTCGTCATGCTATTTGGTTGGTTCCGATAGATAGGGAGAGGCTTAGGAGGTTTGTTGATGGCCTCACTTATCAGCTTCGTATTCTCATGACTAGGGAGAGGGTGTCTAGTGCTACTTTTGAGGAGGTTGTAGACATTGCTCGCAAGATTGAGTCAGTTCGTCACAAAAAGCGAGATGAGAAGGAAGCCAAGAGGCCTCGAGGATCTGGTAGTTATGGTGGTGCTCCTTCGAGAGGTCAGTTTTAGCACGGCAGAGGCCGTCCATTCAGGCATGCTTAGCCAGCTCGCCTAGGTTATCTTGGGGTGTCATCGGGTCATGGTTCTCACAGTTCTCATCAGGTCCAGTCATCACTCAGTGCCCTTCTAGCTCAGAGTTTATCCCGTGCTATATCAGTTCAGGGCTCTTCTATGCCAGGTGCATCTATTAGTCATTCCGGTGATAGGGGTTCCATTCAGTCCCCGTCTCCAGCACCTGGGAGTTACTATGAGTGTGGAGAGATGGGTCATATATGGAGGTAGTGTCCTTGTCATCTTGCGGGTCCATCTTAGCAGATAGGTCAGCCATTGGCTTTAGCGCCAGTTACTTCACCACCACCCACCCACCCAGCTAGAGGTGGAGGTCAGTCAGCTAGGGGTCGCCCTAGAGGCGGAGGTTGATCAGGTGGCGGTCAGTCCTGTTTCTATGCACTTCCAGCTATACCTGATGCTATTGCTTCCGATGTTGTTATTATAGGCATTGTCTCAGTATGCCATAGAGATTCCTCTGTATTATTTGATCCCGGTTCCACTTATTCTTATGTGTCATCATATTTTGCTCGCTATTTGGATACGCCCGTGAGTCTCTTGTTTCACATGTTCATATATCTACTCCAGTGGGCGATATTGTTGTTGTAGACTGTGTGTACCGGTCGTGTGTGGTGACCATTGGGGGTTTGGAGACCCGAGTGGATCTTTTGTTATTATGCATGGTAGATTTTGATGTTATTTTGGGCGTGGATTTGCTATCTCCGTGTCGTGCTATTATGGACTGTCATGCTAAGACAGTGACATTGTCCATACCGGGTGTGCCACAGATTGAGTGGCGAGGTTCGATTGATTATGTTCCCAGTAGGATAATTTCATTCTTGAAGGCCTAGTGTATGGTTGGGAAGGGTTGTCTTTTATATTTAGCCTTTTTGAGGGGTGTCGGTGCAGAGACTCCCAGTATTGATTCCATTCCAATAGTGAGGGATTTTCCCGATGTGTTTCCTGCAGACCTGCCGGGCATGCCACCGGACAGGGATATTGATTTTGGTATTGATCTGGTGCGGAGCACTCAGCCCATTTCTATTCCGCCGTATCGTATGGCACCAGCGGAGTTGAAGGAGTTAACGGAGCAGCTTCAGGAACTCCTTGATAAGAGGTTCATTCGGCCTAGTATGTCGTCTTGGGGTGCGCCGGTTCTATTTGTAAAGAAGAAGGATGACACGATGAGGATGTGCATTGATTATAGGCAGTTGAACAAAGTAACAGTTTAGAACAAGTATCCTTTGCCTTGCATTGATGATTTAGTCAACCAACTTCAGGGAGCGAGAGTGTTCTCCAAGAATGATCTCCGTTCAGGCTATCACCAGTTGAAGATCAGGGACTCGAATATTCTTAAGACGACTTTCAGGACCCGATATGGTCATTATGAGTTCTTGGTGATGTCTTTTGGGCTGACCAATGCCCCATCAACGTTCATGCATTTGATGAACAGCGTGTTCCGGCCTTATCTCGACTCGTTCATCATAGTTTTCATTGATGATATTTTGGTGTATTCGCGTAGTCAGGAGGAGCACCCGGAGCATTTGAGAGTTGTGTTGCAGATATTGAGGGAGGAGAAGCTTTATGAAAAGTTCTCCAAATGTGAGTTTTGGCTTAGTTCAGTGGCTTTCTTGCGGCACGTGATGTCCAGTGAGGGTATTCAGGTTGATCCGAAGAAGATAGAGACAGTTCAGAGTTGGCCCAGACCGTCCTCAGCCACAGAGATTCGTAGCTTTCTTGGTTTGGCGGGTTATTACCGCCAGTTTGTTTAGGGATTTTCATCTATCACATTGCCCTTGACCAAGTTGACTCAGAAGGGTGCTTCATTTGTATGGTCGGATGAGTGTGAGAAGAGCTTTTAGAAGCTCAAGACAGCCTTGTCCACGTCTCCAGTATTAGTTTTGCCATCAGCTTCAGGTTTATATACCGTATATTATGATGCTTCGATAGTTGGTATTGGTTGTGTTTTGATGCAGGAGGCTAGAGTTATTGCTTATTCTTCTCGTCAGTTGAAGCCCCATGAGAAGAACTACCCTGTCCATGATCTGGAGTTGGCTGTCATAGTTCACGCGTTGAAGATTTGGAGGCATTATTTTTATGGTGTGTCTTGTGAGGTGTTTACTGATCATCGTAGCCTCCAACACTTGTTCAAGCAGAAGGATCTCAATTTGTGGCAACGGAGATGGTTGGAGTTGCTAAAGGATTATTATATTACTATTCTATACCATCTGGGAAAGGCCAACATGGTGGCCGTGCTTTGAGCCGGAAGGCGGTGAGTATGGGGAGTTTGGTATATGTTCCAATTGGGGATAGACCTCTTGCAGTTGATGTTCAGGCATTGACCAACCGGTTCGTGAGGTTAGGTATTTTAGAGCCCAATCGGGTATTGGCTTGCGTGATTTCTCGGTCTTCCTTATATGATCTCATCAGAGAGCGCCAGTATGATAATCCTCATTTGCTTGTCCTTAAGGACAGAGTTAAGGACGATGATGCTAGAGATATGACTATTGGTGATGATGAGGTGTTAAGGATGCATGGCCGGATATGTGTGCCCAATGTAGATGGGCTTCGGGAGTTGATTCTGGAGGAGGCCCATAGCTCGCAGTATTCCATTCATCCGGGTGCCGCAAAGATGTATCAAGATCTGAGATAGCATTATTGGTGGAGGAGAATGAAGAAAGACATTGTAGGATTTGTAGCTCGGTGTCTCAAATGTTAGCAGGTGAAATGTGAGCATTAGAGACCAGGTGGCTTGCTTAAGCAGATGGATATTCCAGAGTAGAAGTGGGAGCGGATCACCATGGACTTTGTAATTGGGATCCCACAGACTTTGAAGAAGTTCGATGCTATCTGGGTGATTGTGGATCGGCTGACCAAGTCCGCGCACTTCATTCCTGTGTGTACTACCTATTCTTCAGAGCGGTTGGTAGAGATTTATATCTTGGAGATTGTTCATTTGCATGGTTTCCCAGTTTCCATCATTTTAGATAGGGGCACTCAGTTTACTTTACAATTTTGGAGGTCGGTGCCGCGAGAGTTGTGTACTTAGGTTGAGTTGAGCACAACTTTTTACCTTCTGACGGATGGGCAGTCCGAACGCACTATTCAGATATTGTAAGACATGTTGCGTGCTTGTGTCATTTATTTCGGAGGGTCATGGGATCCGTTTCTGCCACTCACAGAGTTTGCGTATAACAACAGCTACCAGTCGAGTATTCAGATGGCTCCATATGAGGCTTTGTATGAAAGGCGGTGTAGATCTCCAGTTGGTTGGTTTGAGCCATGTGAGGCAAGGCTATTGGGGACAAACTTGGTGCAGGATGCTTTAGAAAAGGTGAAGGTAATTCAGGAGAGGCTTCGTACAACGCAGTCGAGACAAAAGAGTTATGTTGACAGGAAGGTTCGGGATGTATCCTATATGGTTGGTGAGAATGTCTTGTTGAAGGTTTCATCCATGAAGGGTGTTATGAGAATTGGGAAGAAGGGTAAATTGAGTCCTCGGTTCATTGGGCCTTTTGAGGTGCTTCGGAGGATTGGAGAGGTGGCTTATGAGCTTTCTTTGCCACCCAGCTTGTCGAGTGTGCATCCGGTATTTCATGTTTCTATGCTCCGGAAGTATATTGGGGATCCGTCTCATGTTTTGGATTTCAGCAAGGTTCAGTCAGAGGGTGATTTGACTTATGATGTGGAGCCAACAACTATTTTGGAGCGTCAGGTTCGAAAGTTGAGGTCAAAGGATATAGCTTCAATGAAAGAGCAGTGGAGAGGTCAGCCCATGGAAGAGGCCACCTGGGAGACCGAGCGGGACATGCAGAGTAGATATCCTCACTTGTTTGAGGCTTCAGGTATGTTTCTTGACTCGTTCGAGGACGAACGTTTGTTTAAGAGGGGGAGGATGTAATGACCTGGCCAGTCGTTTCATGAGTGACTGCTCCGTTTCCCCTATTTTTGCTTCGTATTGCCTTGTTCAGCTGTATTTTGGGTTACCGGGTTGATTGGTTCAGGTTCGGAGAGGTTTTGGTAAGGTTTGAGACACTTAGTCTCTTTTGAGGAAGCTTAAGTTGGAAAAGTCAATCAGATATTGACTTATGTGTTAGAGGGCTCAGATGTGAGTTCCGATGGTTCGGATAGCTTCGGGAGGTGATTTGGGACTTAAGAGCGTGATCAGAATGTGTCTTGGAGTTCCGGAGTGGATTTAGGCTTGAATTGGCGAAATTAGAATTTTGGCGTTTTCCGGTTGATAGGTGAGATTTTGATATAGGGGTCGGAATGGAATTCCGGAAGTTGCATTAGGTCCATTGTGTCATTTGGGATGTGTGTGCAAAATTTCAGGTCATTCGGACGTGGTTTGATAGACTTTTTTTATCGAAAGCGGAATTTAGAAGATTTTGGAGTTCTTAGGCTTGAATCCGATGCGAATTTGGTGTTTTGATGTTGTTTTGAGCATTACGAAGATTGGAACAAGTTTGAATGATGTTATGGAATATGTTGGCATGTTTGATTGAGGTCTCGGGGGCCTCGGATGAGTTTTGGGTGGTCAAACGGACTATTTCATGTTGTGGGAAGTTGCAGAAAAATCTGCTGAAGTGTTGCAGACAGCAGTGCTTCGCATTCGCGAAGGGTTAGCAGGTGAGGCTGAAGATTTAGCCTTCACGTTCGCGAGGGAGGTCCAGCATTCGCGAAGGGATGGGGTCGTTGAGCTACGCGTTCCCGAGAAGGGAGCCGCGTGCGCAAAGGGTTGGAGTCAGGAGCATTGCGTTCGCGAGAGAGCAGACGCGTTCGCGAAGAGGGAAAATGTGGTCAACGTCAGGTTGTGCTTTGCGAATGCGAGGCTTTGACCGCGTTCGCGAAGAAGGTTTTGAATGCCTGGGCAGAATGTTTAAATAGCCATTGTCCGTGATTTTGGGGCTAACTTTCATCATTTTTGGGCGATTTTGAAGCTTTTTGAAGAGGATTGAAGAGGGATTCAAGGGAGAACACTTGGAGGTAAGATTTATGGACTTAATACTCAATCCTAATGTGTTTTTTACCTAATTAATCATCGAATTTAAGCCTAATATTGAAGAACTAGGGCTTGTAATTGGAGACCTAGAATTTGGGATTTGACGGGTCGTTTGTGGTTGGATTTTGATGCTTTTGATATGAATGAACTCGGGGAGTGATAAGGAGTCTATCGATGTATTTTTTATCAGAATCCGAGACGTCGGCCCAGGGATCGGGTTTGGCTAATTTCGAAATTTGTGTTTTAATCTAATTTCTTTCGAGTGGGCTTTGTTCCTTTAGCGTATTTTGATAGTTTTGCACTGATTTTGGTTAGATTTGGAGCATCCGGAGGCCGATTCGAGAGGCAAAGGCATCGCGGGCTAGAGTTTGGACCGGATTGAGGTGAGTAATGATTGTAAATGTTGTCATGAGGGTATGAAACCCGGGATTTCACATCGTTGTGCTATATTGAGGTGACGCACACGCTAAATGACGAGCGTGGGTTCGTGCACTGTTGGGGATTGTGACTTAGTCCATCCCGAGTGACTGTTTTTACCGCGTATTTATTGAAAACTATTTGCTATCATCATGTTTTGGGTTGAATGCCATATTTGGGCCTCGTGCCAACTATTTGGACCCTTAGGGGATTTTTACTGCTATTTTCCTCACTGTTTTAACTTTAATATATGTACTCAGTCATGCTATATTATACCATTTTCATAACTCAGCCATGTTTACTCTATTTTAACACATTAAATAATATTTTAAATGATATTTTGGGCTGAGCATCATGTTTTACTGTTGCCCGAGTGGCTTATGAGATTCTGACTAAGTAAGGCCAAAGGTCTGTGTTGTGAGGATACTTTTGGGTCGGGCTACACGTTGCAGCAGTGATACACTGATTTATGATTATTAGGCCGAGGGCCTGAGATTGTACGCCACAAGGTGACTTGATATGAGGCCGAGAGCCTATTGATTATGCCACGAGATGGCTTAATATTGCGCTTGTGTCGTAAGGGGCCCCTCCCAGAGTCTGTACACCCCTAGTGAGCGCGGGTACCCATTATGATATGAGATATAGCCCGAGGAGCTGGTATTGTTTCATGTTATTGCCCGAGGGGCTGATTCTGTTGGTATTGTGCCCGAGGGGGGGGTTTTATGTGTTTATCTCTTCTAGTTTCCTGTCATTTACTTGTTTAACTGTTAAAAAAGTGTTTTAAAGAAGCTTATTCTGAACTAAGGTGTTTTTATAAGATTTCACTATTTCTTTGCCTTTTATTGGTTTTTACACTGCTTCTTTATAGCATGTTGTTGTGTTTTTACGTGATTTCTTATCGCTCAGTCTTCATTTATTATTATTATTCAGTGAGTCGGAGTACTCACATTACTCCCTGCACCCCTGTGTGCAGATATAGGAGCCTCGGGTCCCGCTAGCGAGTGATGATTGCTTCCAGCTTAGGCGGTTCGGAGTTCACTAGGTAGCTTCTCGGCGTTCGCAGCCCAGTGCTTCTCCCCCTATCTTATTTCCCCTTGTTTTAGTTCTGTAATAGACTATGTAGACTCTTCCTACTTTTAATCGGTTATTAGATGCTCATGACTGGTGACACCCCGATCTCGGACTATGTCTATTCCGCAAATTGTATTGTCTCACTGTTTATTTGGGATTTAATCATGTTAAAGACTTAAATTATGTTATTTTAATTGCTTAAAATGAATTGGGTGTGTGTCGGTTGGTCTTATCTTCACGAGAGGCGCCATCACGACCAGGTCCGGGTTTAGGGTCGTGACATATTAAAAAGACACATCATCGTTATACATGGGAGAAAGAGGAATTGTTACAGTTATAAGTGTCTTCAGCCATGATAAGAAAATTGCCTCAATGATGCAGAAGAAGCAGACCACCTTTTCCTCCACTGCCTTATAGCATCTCAGTTATGGCATCTGTTACATTGCCAATTCAACACAAAACAAGTGATGCCATATAATGTGCAAGGGATGCAATCACGTATTGAAAGGGAAGAACGAGGAAGAAACAGTTCAATATCCCATGTAACACAATCCTTAATTTTGTTCTTTCTAAAGAAAGGAACTCAGGTTTGAAAGTAATGAAGCCACTCCACACACTCAAATAGACACGCCCCTCCCTCCTTGCCTTTTGGACTAGATCAAAGAATGTATATTTTATGTATACTCTGTTTGAGTTCCTTAGCTCTTTTCAGGAACTACAGATCACTTTTAACACAACCTTTTGTTTCTTTTGCTGTCTCCTGTACACACCTGCACTGGCTCATCGAAATAGTAAAAAGAGGTCATTTAGCGCAAGCATATGCTTTTATTCTTTTACCCATACTTTATTTCAATGGATAACTATATTAATGCCACTCATATACCTACATTAATTTGCTTCATAAGCATGTCTGTATTAAACATTAATTTCTTTAGGAACAATCTGGCAGCAAAATTTGGATTTTGATACACAAATTGTCAACATGTTTCCTTTTGGATGAAATTTGTGATGGAGGAGAAATATTGTAGAAGATGTGAAACCAATTCTGTGTGGAAACACAAAATTAGGAAGAACATAAAAATAAAAACTGTTAGAAGGAAAAACTGGAACAAAACCAGTAAACAATAAGAAATATTTCGAGTCCACAATTTTCTTGTGCGTCCTTACGTAATTTTAACCCCCTCACACGTTGCCAAGGTAATGGATTAAATCCTCCCAGGATAAAACGGAATAAACCTTCCTGCAACAGTGGCAATACAAACTGCAGGATACCAACGAACTCAAAGAACGGAGCAAAATCACACTTACGAATTTGAGAGAGAGAGACTGCGAATTAGGATGCAGTGTATTCAGAAAGAAAGAAGTTTTGGAGTGTTTTTTTTCGTATCTCGAAAATGGAGCCTTGCCTCAGAATTTATAGGCAATTATCAGAAGAGGTGTCTGGAAAAGGTGCCTTTTCAGAAGAATACGCTGCTTGCCGCGGTTCTACCGCGACCGCGGCAGAACCGCGGTCAGAGAGGCTCTCTGAATCTCCCACCGCGGCAGAACCGTGGTCAGAGAGGCTCTTTGAATCTCCCTGCCACGGTTCCACCGCGGCCGCGGTAGAACCGCGGCCAGAGAGACCCTCTGAATCTTCAGCAGGATTCTGGCGTATTTTCAGCAGTGATTTGGCATTTAATTATTAAATAATTAAATAAATTTTGTCCAAAAAATAATCTTATCGATCATTTTCCAAATCCAAATCCAAATCCAAATCCAAGCCGAGCAACGACGACGGCACGAGGGTTCATTCTCTTCAACTCCTTTTAAGAGTTTTAAGAAGTGATTCTATATATAAGCACACAAATGTGGTTGTCCCTCACCAATGAGGGACAAAGTGCAAGACAAAAGTTCACTTCTTCAAATTTTTCATTTTTCCTCCATTTCCAATTCAGACTTCTCCTACTTTAAAGCCCAATGGCTTAAAGTCCAACCGAAGATGCTATACAGAAGAAATCGAAGTATTCAATAACATCGATTCTGCTAGTGAGTTCAGGTTTGAGTGTTCAATAACATCAACAAAAGTGCAATGGTCTCATCAACTTTTTCCAGTATCTTTGCCAATAGACAGAGATTCGCGAATTTACTTTAAGCTGGAGCTGGATTTGTTGGGAAAGGAAGACATGTTAGTGCTTACGAGGTCAAAGGTTTTGTAACATCAGTCACTAGGATTCAGAGGATACATCAAATGAAGCATTCCGTAGATGGTCGTTGAAGGGTTAATTTCAGTGGTGGTTATCCAATTATGTGTTTATTTTTATTTTTTATCATTAAAAGTCACTCAGCTTCATCTTTCTCACTCAAAAGTCATTCTAGCTCAAAACCTATGAATATTTTACAAAAAGAATTGGCATGGCATTAAATGTAATTAAAAATTCCAAAATAGTGCCGTGTCAGCTTAAATGACCATACCCATTTTAGTTTTATTTCCCCCTCAACTCCGCTTGACCCTAATCCAAATAGGTTAAGATAAAAAATCACGTTTCTCCATTTAATAAAATACACTATGTGGTTATTCTTTGAATTAGGCCTTTTAATCTAATAATTAGGTTTTCTAAAAATACACTAAATTTCTTTTTCGGTCTTGGTCGTACCAAGAAAATATTATACCGTATCTTTCTTTTGTCCAAACTATTAATGCTATAGGTTGCCTATGATTGCAGTGTATAATAATGTAGAAATGGCGTGGGGTAGCCACTATTTAACGTGATATTTATTTTTTATTCAGTAATTTTAATATTGAGCAAAAATAGCCACTACTCTATAAAAATTAATATGAAAAGATATTTTTACCCTTTCTTCCATTACTTTTCTTCCCAAACCCTCGCTTCTCTCTCAAGTTCGATACCCACTCGTTTTTTGTTTTCTTTCCGGAAGATATCCTAGTTTCAATCTTGTTTTCTTTCCACGAGACATGGGGTTTATTTGGAAGAAGAAGATTGGGACTTTGAATAATAAGAAGCGTAAGTGGGAGGAGAATAGCTCACGGCGGCAGCCATAGCTCCAGGGAACACTACATATTTAGCTATCAGCGCCACCTTTTACCCTTTTTTCCATTATGCTTTGATTTCTATCAGAATGTCATTTTTATTGGCATTTAAAGAAAAAGGCAAATGTGCAAGGTCACAACAGAATGTGTTAGACTATTTGAACTAGAATTCATCAATTTGAGTTTTCACTTTTTGACTCTAATCACATATACCTAAGTCTCTACGTGTTAACCAAAGATCTTGGAATTATTGGCATGGAAACTAAGATTTCAAAAGTTAAAGACACTTGGTCCAAAACTTAGACTAACAAGTTCAAAAGTTAAAGACAATAGGTCCTTAACTTAGAGTTACAAGTTCTAAAGTTAAGGACAATAGGTCCTGAACTTAGGCTAAGAAGCCCAAAAGTTAAGGACAATAGGTCCTGAAGTCCTGAACTTAGATTAAGAAGCTCAAAAGTTAAGGACAATAGGTCCTGACGTCCTGAACTTAGAGTTACAAGTTCAAAAGTTAAGGACACGTAGTCCTGAAGTCTTGAAGTTAAGTTCAAAAGTTAAGGATATGTAATGATGAAGTCCTGAACTTAGAGTTACAAGTTCAAAAGTTAAGGACATTTAGTCCTGAAGTCCTGAAGTTAAGTTCAAAAATTAAAGACATGAGCAGAAGGGTATTTTCGTCCGGACAGCTAAAGTTTATTAAAGAAGTGACTAAAAACTAAAGACATTTTAAACAATGGCTTAAAAGTAAATACATGTGTTATTAGTGACTAACCGTAACGATATTTTTGTTTATTGATGTTGCTTATTAAGCAACATTTTGATACTATGTTAGTACTTTAACTTCATGAAAAATTATAAAATAATCTGAAGGTGCAGAAACTAGTTCTATTCATATTTTTATGGACTTTTAAGGCATTGATAGCATTAAAGTTATTTTGTAAAGAATTTTTTTTGGCATAAAAAGATTGTTCTTGTCTTCTCCTTTCGATGGTCTAATATTAATAACTTATTTGGGTATAGGTCAAATCGGGTTGAAGGAAAATAAGCCAAACTAGGTATGGTTATTTAAGCCGGTGTGGCATTATTATTAGATTTTTTAAGTAAGTTTAATCCTAAGTCAGATTTTTTGTAGAATATTTCATATGTTTTGAGCTAGAATGACTTTTAAGTGAGAAAGATGAAGTTGAGTGACTATTGAGTAATAAAAAAATAGAATAACGACTTTTGTGAAAGAGACACATTGTTGGATGACCACAAATTAACTCGTTGTTGAATGGTAGTCTCTTGACATCTCAATCATATATCTAGTCTTCTGTAAGAAATTCATTTTACCTAGTGTTGAAACTGCTATAGAAATCTGTATTGCTGTAAATAAATAAAATAATAATCTTTCTGAAAACAGAAACAGAAAGTTAGTAGAAACTAAATTCCGAAAACAGTATTTGAACTTCTTCAAAATAAATTCTGAAAATGGTATAGGAACAAATCGAGACCACTGAATACACAGTGTGTCCTTAAGAAAATTATTCCCCTTAAATACCCGAGGTTCTGGAATATATCCTCCCAGGATATAACGATTTAACTCACCAGAGTGTTGGTACCAAAAACACCGATGAACAACGAACCACTCGAAGGCTGTAAAACACACTGGAATTTTTGTGCAGAAAAAGAAGAAGATAATCAGAAAATTTCGTAAGTAAATATTCTGGGATTTGAATGTATATTTATAGCCAATTTGGTACTGTTTTTTGAAAAAGTTTGCAATCTTTTAGAACAGCCATAGCTGTTGGAATAGGTTTGACCCTGTTTTAGAATAGCCATAGCTGTTGAAAATTTTGCGACAAAATTAAAACGGATTTAAAATAATCCGGGAAAGAAAACGGGCCAAACCTGACCGGGTCGCGGGTCATGGGTTATTCCGGATTAAATTTTTGTTAATTAATTAATTATTTGAAAAGAATTTTGTCCAATAAGATTAATCAATCAATCGATCTTTCACCAAATCCAAATCCAAATCCGAAGCTGAAGCCGAAGCCGAGCCAAGCCGAGCGAGCGACGGCGCGAGGCTTGCCTTCTTTTTAGCTCTTTAAGATCTAAAAGATGAGTTTCTCTATATATACACAAAGATTTTCTTTCCTTCTACCAATGAGGGACAAAGTGCATTAGTAAAGTGAACTCATTCAAAATTTCACTTCCCTCCATTTCTTTTTCCCACCATTTTCCATTCACACTTCTTTTGTTATTAAATAACAAAGTCCAACAATTCCCCACATGAATGGGGAATGGCTATAAACCTAAAGGAATGCACGGATGTGTGTGTGTTTCGCATGCAAGAATTAATTACATCTAGATAAGTAGGTTTCCCTTTGAACTTTTCGTAGTGAACTTATATCGAATATACTCGGTCAATCGGTAGATTTGATATCTTTGAATGTCAAACTTTGTGTATTGTTGTATACCTATACACAAAAATTTTCTTTCCTTCTACCAATGAGGGACAAAGTGCATTAGTAAAGGGAACTCATTCAAAATTTTACTTCCCTCCATTTCTTTTTCCCACCACTTTCCATTCACACTTCTTTTGTTATTAAATAACAAAGTCCAACAATTCCCCACATGAATGGGGAATGGCTATAAACCTAAAGGAATGCACGGATGTGTGTGTGTTTCGCATGCAAGAATTAATTACATCTAGATAAGTAGGTTTCCCTTTGAACTTTTCGTAGTGAACTTATATCGAATATACTCGGTCAGTCGGTAGATTTGATATCTTTGAATGTCAAGCTTTGTTGTATACCTAGACAACATAAGTCACACAATCAATCATTAACCATCTATGGTTCTCACGGTTGTGTTCGTTTTAGCCATGAACACCGCCTGATTTCATGAGTACTTAGAGAATGGGCCTTTACTTTCATTCCTTTTGAAGCGGCTTACACTTCACACTCACATAGGTGATTCCTAAACATGTAATCATAAAGACATATTATCTGGTCATATCCTGCCAGACTTAGCAAATCATTAAAAAGCTTTAAGCTTTATTGACTCATCAAAAAGTCTTAATGCATTACCTCGTTTTTGAACATTGTCTTTATCACGAGAATGGGTTGAGTTATTTGACAATGTTGAACCGTCATTCATAACTTTGTTTGATCTCTTTGAACCTAGCTCTTGGGATCTTCAGTCTGCTAGGTAGATTTAATGCCATGATGACCCATCCTAGGCCTTTAACCCATTCCTTTTGATGATCTTTCAACTGCCTCTCTAGATAGGTCTTTTGTAAGTGGATCTGACACGTTATCTCTTGACTTTACATAGTCAATTGTGATAACACCACTAGAGAGTAGTTGTCTAACAGTATTGTGTCTCCGTCGAATATGATGAGATTTTCTGTTATACATAACATTCCCTGCCCTACCTATTGCCGCTTGACTATCACAATGTATACAAATAGGTGCCAAAGGTTTGGGACAAAATGGAATATATTTCAAGAAATTTCGGAGCCATTCAGTTTCTTCACTGGCCTTATCTAAAGCTATAAATTCAGATTCCATTGTAGAACGGGCGATGCACGTTTGTTTGGATGATTTCCAAGACACTGCTCCACCCCTAATTGTGAAAATATATCTACTCGTGGATTTAACTTCAGATGATCCAGTGATCCAGTTTGCATCACTATATCCCTCGATCACGGAAGGATATTTGTTATAATACAAAGCATAATTTTGGGTATGTTTCAAGTATCCCAAAACTCGTTTCATTGCCATCCAATGTATTTGATTGAGATTAATTGTAAATCGACTCAGTTTGCTAATAGCACATGCTATATCTGGTCGCATACAATTCATGATATACATCAAACTTCCCAATACTCTTGCATAATCCAGTTGTGAGTCACTTTCACCTTCATTCTTTTGAAGTGCATAACTCACGTCAATTGGAGTCTTGGCAATTTTGAATCCAAATACTTGAACTTGTCAAGTACCTTTTCAATGTAGTGAGACTGTGATAATGCTAAACCTTGTGGAGTCTTGTGAATTCTGATTCCTAAGTTCACATCAGCAACTCCTAAGTCTTTCATGTCGAATTTGCTAGCCAACATGCATTTTGTAGCATTTATAACTGTCATATTTTTGCTCAGTATCAACATGTCATCAACATATAAACAAACAATGACTTCATGACCTGGAGTGTTTTTAATGTAAACACATTTCTCACACTCGTTGATTTTAAATCCATTTGCCAACATTGTTTGGTCAAATTTTGCATGTCATTGTTTGGGTGCTTGTTTAAGTCCATAAAGCGACTTAACAAGTTTGCATACTTTCTTTTCTTTACCAGGAACCACAAAACCCTCAGGTTGTTCCATGTAAATCTCTTCCTCCAATTCTCCATTTAAAAAAGTTGTTTTAATATCCATTTGATGGATTTCAAGACCATACACGACTGCTAGTACTACTAACACCTAATAGATATTATCCTTGTTACTGGCATGTAAGTGTTAAAGTAATCAAGGCCTTCCTTTTGTCTATAACCTTTGACAAGAAGTCTTGCCTTATATTTGTCAATAGTGCCATCAGCATTAATTTTTCGTTTAAAGATCCATTTCGAACCTAAAGGCTTATTTCCTAGAGGAAGATCAACCAATTCCCATGTATGGTTATCCAAAATTGATTGAATCTCACTATTGACTACCTCTTTCCAAAATACTGAATCAGAAGACGACATAGCTGCTTTAAAAGTTTGAGGCTCATTTTCAAGCAAGAATGTCCCAAAATCTGGTCCAAAGGAAGTAGATGTTCTTTGACGTTTGCTACGCCTTAGATCTTCTATACTTGGAGTATTTTCCTTTGGTTCTTCCCGTGGTCGTTTAGGTTTTTCACTTAACGACTCGCTTTCAGTTTTATACGGATAGATGCTTTCAAAGAATTCAGCATTATCTGATTCCATTACCGTATTAACATGAATCTCGGGATTATCAGATTTATGAACCAAAAACTAACATACTTTACAGTTTGTAGCATATCCAATGAAAATGCAATCTACTGTTTTTGGTCCGATTTTAACCCTTTTAGGTAAAGGAACTTGTAGCTTTGCTAGACACCCCCACACTTTGAAATATTTCAAGTTGGGTTTTCTTCCTTTCCATTTTTCATATGGAATAGATTGCGTTTTGCCGTGGGGTGCTCTGTTGAGTATTCGGTTAGCTGTAAGGAGAGCTTCCCCCCAGAAACTCTGCGGTAATCCAGAATTTATTAATAAAGAATTCATCATTTCTTTTAATGCCCGATTTTTTCTTTCCGCAATTTCGTTGGATTGAGGTGTGTAAGGTGCAGTAGTTTGATGGATAACTCCATATTCCGAACATATTTCTGCAAACGGAGATTCATATTCTCCACCTCTATCACTTCTAATCATTTTGATCTTTTTATTCAATTGAATTTCTACCTCATTCTTGTATTGCTTAATGTTTCAATTGCTTCATCCTTACTATTAAGCAAATAAACATAACAATATCTGGTGCAATCGTCAATAAAAGTAATAAAATACTTTTTCCCACCTCGAGATAGTGTCGACTTCATATCGCAAATGTCAGTATGAATTAAGTCTAAAGGATTTGAATTCCTTTCAACAGACTTATAAGGATGTTTTACAAACTTAGATTCAACACATATTTGACATTTCAATTTATTACACTCGAATTTAGGCAATACTTCTAAATTAATTAACTTCTGCAAGGTTTTATAATTGACATATCCTAAACGAATATACCATAATTATTTGACTCCAATAAATAAGAAGAAGCTGAAATTTTATTCATACTGTCAACAACCATTACATTGAGTTTGAAAAGGCCCTCCATGAGGTAGCCTTTTCCAACATACATTTCGTTCTTACTTACAACAACTTTATCAAAAACAAATACACATTTGAATCCATTCTTTACAAGTAAAAAAGTAGAAACTAAATTCTTCCTAATTGTAGGAACATGAAAAACGTTGTTGAGCATTAACACTTTGCCGGAAGTCATCTTCGGGAATATCTTCCCATAACCTTCAATCTTGGCTGTTGTATTATTTCCCATGGAAATTTCTTCTTCGGAACCAGCAGTGGAGTAAGTCGCAAATGCTTCTTTGACAGCATAAACATGTCGAGTGGCTCCAGAGTCAATCCACCACTCGTTTGGATTTCCAACTATGTTGCATTCCGAAAGCATTGCACAAAGATCATCAATATCATCATTCTGCACCACTATGTTGGCTTGTCCCTTCTTATTATCCTTTTTCGGGAGACGACAATCAGGGCTTTTGTGACTAACTTTGCCACAATTGTAGCAGTTGCCCTTGAATTTCTTTTTGTTCTGCTCCTTAGTTTGTCCAGAAGACCTCTTCCTCTTCTTACTTTTTGGAGCAATCTCCTCAACGATATTAGCTCCCATGATCGTTGAATTTCCACGAGACTTCTTCTCGGCTATTTTTTTTGTTTTCCTCGATCTTTAGACGTATCACAAGATCTTCCAACTTCATTTCTTTGCGCTTGTGCTTAAGATAGTTCTTGAAATCTCTCCACGAAGGAGGCAATTTTGCAATCATAGCAGCCACTTGAAATGCTTCATTCACGACCATACCTTCAGCAATAAGGTCGTAAAAAATAAGTTGAAGCTCTTGAACTTGAGTTCCCACAGTTTTGTTGTCTATCATTTTATAGTCTAGAAACTTGGCAACCACGAACATCTTCAAACATGCATCTTCTGTCTTGTACTTCTTCTCAAGTACGTCCCATAATTCTTTTGAAATATTCATTGCACTGTACACATTGTATAAGTCATCCTCTAAAGCACTTAAGATATAGCCTTTGCAAAGAAAATCTTCCTGCTTACACGCCTCAACAACCATGAACTTTTCATTGTCCGACATGTCCACAGCAGGCACTGGAGGCTCTTCAGTAGTAAATTTCTGCATACCAAGAGCCAGAAGAACACCCTTTGCTGCCATCCTTTAAAGTTGGCTCCAGAAAATTTCCCCGGTTTCTCGGCCGGAGGAACAACAGTGTAGCTTGACGAGGCTGTCGTCGTTGCACCAACAGTCGCAGAAGGACTTCCGTTATTATTTGCCATTTCTCACTGTCAACAACAGAAGAGTTCAATTAATGGCAAAACCAAAACAACAAATAATACTGTAATCAATAAACAGTACGTAATAAAAACAATCGAAGTTTTTATATACTATTTTACAGAAAAACGATGAAGTGTTTATGTTCTTCAAATCGTTTTCTAAATTTCAATATTCTGATGAAGTTTTTATATCTTCAAATCAAAATAGTAAAATTCAGACGGAGTAGAAAACCACAACAGGTTTTAATCTCCACAAATAGAATACAAAATATAATAAAATAATTTCCTTAAGATTGTTATAGAAATCTGTATTGCTGTAAATAAATAAAATAATAATCTTTCTGAAAACAGAAACAGAAAGTTAGTAGAAATTAAATTCCGAAAATAGTATTTGAACTTCTTCAAAATAAATTCTGAAAACGGTATAGGAACAAATCGAGCCCACTGAATACGCAATGTGTCCTTAAGAAAATTATTCCCCTCAAGAACCCGAGATTCTGGAATATATCCTCCCAGGATAGAACGATTTAACTCACTGAAATGTTGGTACCAAAAACGCCGATGAACAGCGAACCACTCAAAAGTTGTAAAACACACTGGAATTTTTGTGCAAAAGAAGAAGAAGAAGATAATCAGAAAATTTCGTAAGTAAATATTCTGGGATTTGAAGGTATATTTATAGCCAATTTTGTATTGTTTCTGAAAAGGTTTGCAACCTTTCAGAATAGCCATAGCTGTTGGAACAGGTTTGACACTGTTTTAGAACACCCATAGCTGTTGGAAATTATGTGGAAAATTAAAACGGATTTAAAATAATTCGAAAAAGAAAACGGGCCAACCCAGACCGAGTCGCGGGTTATTCTGGATTGAATTTTTGTTAATTAATTTAATTAATTAATTAAATATTTGAAAAGAATTTTGTCCAAAAAGATTAATCAATCAATTTTTGACCGAAGCCGAAGCCGAAGCCAAGCCGAAGCCGAGCGACGGCGACGACGACGGCGCGAGGCTTGCCTTCTTCTTAGCTCTTTAAGAGCTAAAAGATGAGTTTCTCTATATATACACAAAGATTTTCTTTCCTTCTACCAATGAGGAACAAAGTGCATTAGTAAAGTGAACTCATTCAAAATTTCATTTTCCTCCATTTCTTTTTTCCACCATTTTCCATTCACACTTTTTTGTTATTAAATAACAAAGTCCAACGGAAACAGCTTTAAAACACTTGTATTGAAGCAGAATAATAGAAGCAGAAAATTTTTATTTTGTGCCTCGCACAATTGACACTAGTTGTATGAGGCCTCTTTTTTATCTCACAACTGTGTGAGTCCCAGAATCTTGTGGACCCAAATATGTAAGACACGAGTCCACAAATATGTAAGATAAAAAGAGGTTTCACACAACTAGTGTCGGTTGTGTGAGGCACAAAATAAGATCACTCATAGAAGATCTTACACCCTCTTTCTTTTCAATAGACAACTACAAGATGGTTACATAGATCTTGAAAGTTTCAAGTAAGAAATTTGAGAGGAAGGATAATACTGATATAGAAAGACGATTTCCAGGCAGTAATGCATTCTAACACAACATACTTGGATGAAATATGAAAACAATAAAGAAACATCAATCATCTGGAGGTAAATAACAGGTAACTATTACTATTATTTTAAAACAAACGCAGTCTGACTTTTATGGTAAGCAAGAACATATACCATAATATATTCGAGTAAATAAAGAAGGTGTCTGACTCAACACAGATTTGGTGTGACCCAAATTGGAGGGCAAACACGACTGAGAGATAATCAACTGCATAAAATTTCCCATTAAAATGTATGACATCACCATGGGGAGAGTGACAACGTTCTTGCCAGTTAATCCTGGTCCATGTCAAATCTCCTGGCCTCCAGAAACTAAGGAAAGAGATGTATGACCATGACAACGTAATCGGATGTATGAGAAGGATTAGCTAAGAGAACTGCTTTCATGATAAAGGTCCATGGTTCATCAGTGTCGTTGAGTTCATAATAATCTTCAGTGGTATTTTGATGGGGCAATTCGATCTGAACACCAGAGAAGGGATGTAACAGACTGATTTCACCCTCGTCTTTTCCAACTGTGATAAGCCATCCCATATACTCCACACATCGTTTATAGAGGCTGAAGAATTTCCTATAAGAACTGCCTTCACCGTTTACTCTATCTGAGGTTTCATTCTCTTCCTCGGCTAACATCAGCCAAGGAACCCGAGGCAGGTTACTGTTAAAATTATTCTTGGTGGCGGCAGAATGCCATGATTTACAGACAGTACGGAAATTTAGGTAGTCTTCAATTAAATTTAAATGTTTACCTATAAGAACCAACAGATCAGTTTGAAGTTCCGACCAATCAACAGGCAGTTCCGACCAAACCGGCAGATCAGCCAGATCAGGTTGAAGTTGCGCCATTAGGGTACACGAAAAATCAATGGCAAGCGTTAAGAAAAATCCCTATATTCGGAGGATAGAACCCGCCAAGCGTGCTATATATGGCGAATAAAATTTTTAATAACAGCTCTCCGAAATAACTACGGATTCACGTAGTGTGGTGGGAGATTTTTTTTCATTTCAAGTCACATAACCAACCCTAGTTTATTTCTTGACTATGAACTCATGTTCTTACTTACTTATTTTCCTAATTAAATGCTTAGCTGGTGGATACTAAAAGGAAATTAAAATGGAGAAGATCCCCTAATATCGGTGATCAGGGGAATGGTAATAATCAACTAATAATCTTTTGTTGTATTATTAGGTCTACTCTTCCATAATAAGAAGATTTTATAATTGAAAATCTTGCATTTTAGGATCCAACTAATCAAAATCTAAGGTACGAGCAATCTATGTTATATTAGTTAGTGTTTTGATGTAAGTATTTGAGAAGATGTTGTTTTGTCTCTATTTGGAAAAAGAAAGAAAGGAAGAAGTGTTTTAAAGTACTTTTTTGTCTTACATGATTTGAATATTTTAAAGATATTTTGGAGGGAAACTAGAATTTGACTATCTATATTATTAATAATCAAGATTGGACACTTGAACCAATTAAAATAGCCCAAAATTTATTTCTTTTTAATAAAAATGTTTTAATTATTAAAACGTTTTAACAGTTATTAATTTTGAAAAAGGTGACTTTTGATTTTTAAAAGGTGCCTATTGACAAAGGTTGAGTCTGTTAATCCTAACAGACACCTAATGGGTTTATAAATACCCTATTCCTCTCCAAAACGAAAATCATCAGAAAAGCAACAATTTTCATCTTCTTCTTTTTCTGCTATTTTCAATTCACAAAGTTTGTTCAAGTAGAAATTCGAATTAATTGTTGGTACTCGAATTTCAGAAGCTTTGTAGAATCCTGGAGGAATTCTGGCCATAATCCTAGCAAAGAAATTGGGAGGCTTAAATTTCTTAAGGACAGTAACTACACTATCAAGATCTATACATTTATAAAATTTAAAACACTATATATCTTGAGCTATTCAACCAAAGGAAATTTTTAAAAAAAAATTAGTACGATAAGTGAAAGAAAGTTAAAACTTAGAAACATAAACTGATAACTTTCATTAAAAAGTACTCAATGACAATTTGGGCATGAAACACAAAGTACAGCAACAACGATAAAGTGTACTAATGTAACAAGTTGTGGTAAGTTATGCTGCTGCAGACTCATCACTCATCTAACAGACGCCATAATAACATTGCTATATAACAATTGCATCACCAGACACAAACTATAAATCAATATAGATAATATAAAATGATCAAAAATCTATTGACTCTTCAAATTGTTCATACTAAAAATACTGTTCAAGCTTCTCTTTTCCCCTTTTAATTTTTGTTTGTTGTCCACCAACTAGGCAACTAAGCATCTAATTAGAAAAAAAAATAAACTTAAACGTTCCATTTTTAGTTTATGTTTTAAAACAAGTAGGAACATGAGTCCACTTGTCAAGAAATAAACTAGCCTCGTATACGTAATATTAGTTATGTGATTCACATAGTAAAATTTCTCGGTGAACCTACAATTAGTATGTCCCTCAAATTAGGTTAAGGACTTAAAAGTTAAAACTACGTGAATCAACAGTTTTTTGTTCACCAGTTATGTGATGACACGAAAGGTCATCACTTATTTTAGAAATAAATTCTGTGTTCCGAGGCCTTAGAACCTCCTTTTTATCTCACCTCGATTTGCGTGTCAGTCCGGGCGTGTATCCAAAAAGCGATTATGTAAAAATCTGTGAAAAATGATGAAGTTTACTTTTAAAATGAATTTAGGTTGACTTCGGTCAATATTTTGGGTAAACGGACCCGTGAATGGACGGTTTCGGAGGGTCCGTAGAAAAATATGGGACTTGGACGTATGCCCTGAATCGAATTCCGAGGTCCCAAGCCCGAGAAATAAATTTTTAAAGAAAAATTATTTTCTAGAATATATGTGAGTTTTAGGAAATTTGAATATTTTTGAAATTGATGGTATCGGGTATGTATCTTGGTTCCAGAGCCCGGTATAGGTCTTATATGGCGTTTATTTTGAGCCTATAAAAATTTGGTAAGAAACGGGCTTGAAATGACGTGAATCGGACCCTCGGTTGTGAAATTTGAAACTTAAGTGTTCTTAAAAAATTTCTTTGATTTTGATGCTAAGTTCGCTGTTAAAGCTGTTAATTTGGCGATTTGATCATACGAGTAAGTCCACATGATGTTTTTGAGTTAGTATGCATGTTTGGTTTGTAGCCCCGAGGGCTCGGGTGAGTTTCGGATAGGTTTCGAAAGGTTTTTAAACTTAGAAAAGTTGCAGGTTTTCAGTTTCTGGTGCACAGAGATTTTGTTCTTCGCGTTCGCGTGGCTTCACTTGCGAACGCAAAAGGCAATATTCCTCAGGTGCAAAATTATTCTTCGCAAACGCAGAGCTTGGGACGCGAACGCGAGGCTGTGGGGGGAGTACCTTTCGCGAACGCGTCCAGGCCTCGTGAACGCGTAGGGTTAGTGGCTTGGGGGAGGGATTTCAAATTTACTCTACGCGAACGCGGCCACCTGATCGCGAACGCGAAGGCTCGAGGAGTTGAAACTCCGTGAACGCGAGATCTTGAACGCGAATGCGATGGCCATCTGGGCTTGACCCATCGCGAACACGATAGGCCTATCGCGAACGCGATGAAGGCCTGCCCAGTTATTTTAAAACAGAACTAGAACCGGGCAGAACCTATTTTACTCCATATTTTCGAACTCCCAAGGCCTAGAGGCGATTTGCTTCCCACAAATTCATCCCCAAAGTGTTGGTAATCAATTCTAAACTTTACTCTTTCAATTACCCAATATTTTTCATCACTTTCTAATCAAAAAGTCAAGAGTTTTCATGGAAGGAATTAGGAATTTGGATAGAGTTAAGGCTTTTTGAATAATTGGGATTTAGACATCGTTTTGGGGTCGTATTTCGAACCTAATTGCATATTCGAGCTCGTGGGTGAATGGGTGATCGGGTTTTGGTCCAAACCTCGAGTTTTGACCAAGCGAACCTCGAGTTTTGCTATGTGTTAATTGTGGAGTACGACGTATAGGCATGGTGACGAGTATCTATATGTCGGTGTCAAGCATGCACGTAAGTCTTGTATTGTAATGTTGTGACTCTGTTGTGGTTTATTCTTGTTTCATATGAGGATTATCATTATTGTTCCCTTGCCGAGATATTGTTGTGATATTATTGTTCCCTTGCCGGGATGTTGTTGTCATATCATTGTTCCCTTGTCGGGATGTTGTTGTCATATCATTGTTCCCTTGCCGGGATGTTGTTGTCATATCATTGTTCCCTTGCCGGGATGTTGTTGTTATATTATTGTTCCTTTGCGGGGATGTTGTTGTTATATTATTGTTTTCTTCCCGGGATTCTTTTATGATTGGTGTTGATATATGAAATGGGAGCGGGTTGCATGCCTACAACGGTACTATATGAAATGGGAGCGGGTTTCACGCCTGCAACGGTGTTATATGAAATGGGATCAGGTTGCATGCCTGCAACGGTATTACATGTGTACTTGTTTCTTATTTCCTTATCTTTTGCTGGTAATTGATTTATGGCATTCCTTACATTTCTATACTATTATTCTATTGTTAAATGTTACTCCCCATAACATGTTTCCCCTGCCCAACTTTAGCTGTAATTATCTGCTTTTATTTCCGTTGTATATGATTTAACTACACAAGTTTATTTGGCAGTCTGGTCCTAGCCTCGTCACTACTTCGCCGAGGTTAGGCTAGGCACTTACCAGCACATGGGGTCGGTTGTGCTGATACTACACTTTACATTGTATGTAGATACTGATACCGGAGCATTTGGACCGCAGTGAGGGTGCTGTCTTCAGTCCATTCAGGCGACCCGAAGTAGTACTGCAGACGTCCGCGGGTCTTGGTGTCTCCTCCTATCACTTCTCTTTCTGTTTTTACTTATTCAGAGACAAAATGTGTATTTTCATTCAGACCTTATTTGCAGCACTCTTAGATAGTTTGTGACTTGTGACACCAAATTATGGGTATTATTGTACTTCAGATTATGTAGAAATGTTTGGTTGATCTATTAAGTTTTCATCTTCTGCATTTCTAGTTATTTAATTTATGCCGCTATTTAATCACTTATTACTTTGAATTTTCGAACATGATTAATAAAAAGGGTAATGAATTTATAATACTCGGCTTGCCTAGCTTTCACGAGTAAGCGCTACTACGATTCCCGAGGGTGGGAAATTCGGGTTGTGACAATTTGGTATCAGAGCTGTAGGTTACTTAGGTCTCACAATTCTCGGACAAGCTTAGTAGAGTCTGAGGGATCGGTACAGAGACGTCTGTATTTATCCCCAGAGGCTACAGAGTTAGGAAAAACTTCACATCTATTCTTTCCTATCATGCAATTTGGTTTCTCAATGCTAATTGAATTTCTACTCCGTTCATTCACTGATGGTGAGAACACGCGCTTCCTCATCCACTGATCAGCAGCCCAAGCCCCCAGCAACAGCTCCTAGAAGGGCAGAGGCCGAGGCCATACTAGAGGCCGAGGCAGGGGTAGAGCTCAGCCCAGAGCAGCAGCAACAGCGGCGGAGCCTCAAATTAAGTTTGATGATAAGGTTCTGGCCCAGGCAGTTTCGGTGGGCCCAGCTTAGGTCCCAGAGGGGTTCATTGCTACCCCAGTACTCCAGGACGCTCTGGTCCGTCTAGTGGGTCTTATAGAGAGTGTCACCGAGGCAGGCTCGCTTCATGTAGCACTAGACGTCTCTCATGCTGGAAGAGGAGCCCAGACTCCTGCTACCCGCACTCCAAAGCAGATGGCTCCCCAGTTTCAGACTCTAGCAGCTCAACCAATTAGAGCAGTTCAGCCGGGTGTAGTAGCTCAGACCGGTGATGGAGCAACTATGTCTGCTGATGCCTTATGGAGATTGGACAGATTTACCAAGCTATTCACTACCACTTTCAGCGGTGCATCTTCTGAGGATCCCTAGGATTATTTAGACAGTTGTCATGAGGTTATCAGGAATATGGGGATAGTGGAGACCAATGAGGTCGACTTGCTACTTTTCGCTTATCTGGATCCGCCAAGACTTGGTGGAGGATTATTGTTTGGCTAGGCCAGTTGGGTAACCAGCTTTGACTTGGGATCAGTTGTCTCAGCTATTTCTGGAGAAGTTTCTTCCTATCACTCAGAGAGAGATCTATCGGAGGCAATTTGAGCGCCTCCAGTAGGGTTCTATGACTGTTACTCAGTACGAGACCAGATTTATTGACTTGGCCCGTCATGCTCTCCTTATACTTCCCACTGAGAGAGAGAGAGTGAGGAGGTTCATAGAGGGACTCATTTAGCCTATTCGATTGTAGATGGCTAGGGAGACGGGGAGTGAGATTTCTTTTCAGGAGGTGGCCAGGAGAGCCAAGATGGTTCTATCACAAGGGGGTGGTCAGGGGTCTGACAAGAGGCCTCGTTATTTAGGCAGATTCAGTGGTGCCTCATCTGGAGGCAGGGATTCTTTTGGTAGGGGCCATATTCCCAGGCCATTTCAGTCAGCACTTCAGGCTTCTCATGGTGCCCCAGATGGTCGTGGTTCTCATATTCAGTATTCTGATCAGCAGTCCTACAGTGCATCACCAGCTCCTATCAGTACACCTCCGCTCCAAAGCTTTTAGGGTCGTCAGTTCCAGCAGCAGAAGGCTTGTTTTACTTGTGGCGACACGAGGCATATTGCTAGATTTTGTTCTCGAGCACCGAGCAGTTCTAAGCACCAGGGTTCCCGTGCCATAGTTCAGGCACCTAGTGTTCCACCACCCGCCCAGCCAGCTAGAGGTGGAGGTAGAGGTATTAGATATGGAGCTCAGACCGCTAGAGGTGAAGTCCAGCCAGTAGCAGGTCGTCCTAGAGATGTAGTTTAGAGTGGTGGGGCCTAGCCTCGATGTTATGCTCTTCTAGCCAGGCCTGAGGCTGAGGCTTTCGATGTAGTTATCATAGGTACTGTCACGACCCCGATTCGCCCTCTGTGAACTATCATGACGGCACCTAGTCTTTATGACTAGGTAAGTCTAACAATGTAGAAAAATAAACCAATTTGCGGAAGAAATAATTAAAAACTGAAATAGTGAAATAAAACAGTGTTTAAAAGTGCCGCTTGACATACACAATATCAACTCTCGAAAATACTAACATTTCCCAAAACCCAGAATCTCATGATCACAAGCCTTTGAATGTCTACAAACATCTAACTCCAGAATATCTAACAAAGAAAACGAAAGTACAGAAGGGATAATACAAAAGGGATAGTAGAAAGGGACTCTTCGGTCTGCGGACGCGGCAGATATACCTCGGAATCTCTACAAGCGCCTCGTCTCAAGCGTGATAAGTCTGAGTAGAAGTACCTAGATCTGCACATAAAAAACATGCGCAAAAAGAGCATAAGTACATCACAGCGGTACTCAGTAAATGCCAAGCCTAACCTCGGTCGGGTAGTGACGAGGAAGGTCAAGGCCCTACTAAGGTTAAATAAAATATAAGGTTTAACAGTGCAGAACAAAAAAATAGTATAAATAAGTACAACAGTAAAAGTAACACAGGATATAAAGGACAACAACCACTACCACAGAGGCCAAGTAAACACAGAAAGAAATACAGCTTAGCACAAAGATAACAACCGAGGATCTCCCAGGATACCGTCATATAGTCCCAAATATAAATATCCAGTGGATCTCCTAGGATACCGTCTCGTAGTCCAACTCATAATGCGAAGGGATCTCCCGAAATACCGATCCGTTGTCCCAAATGTAAATACTCAGTACAGGGGGAATGTACCGGGTGCAGTCCCGTAGTTCCAATGTAAAAGTGCAGGGGGATCTCCCAGAATATTGTCCTTAGTCCCAAAGTACACATACAGGGGGATCTCCCGGGATACCATCCCATAGTCCCAAAGTAAACACACAGCAACAACAAGAAGAGTACACAGTTCAATTCAAGTTCCATACCAAGGCAAAACAGGTATTTCCAACCTAGCATACTGCACGTAATCCAAATAAGGCAGGTTGAGCAAGTAAGACAATTAAGTCAATTAGACATGCTTTCCTAAGGTAACAACAGGCTTAAATTGCAAGTAGCATAAACAGGAAAAGAAACATACTAGTAATTACTTAATAAAAATCAGATTTTCAACAATTAGCACAAGTACGCGCTCGTCACCTCACGTACAAGGTATTTCAATTATCAATAATACCAAATCCTAAGGGGAAAGGCCCCCGCACAAGGTTAGGCAAGCCACTTACCTAGAACCGGCTCAAAGTCAACCCGAAATCACGTTCTTGCCACGAGTACTCAGCTCTAAATGGCCCAAATCTATTCAATTCAATTGCATAATGTAAATAACACTTCAAGTAACTAATTCCACAAAGAAATTCTAAGCTAATACGCGAAATTAGGTAAAATGACCAAAATATCCCTCGGTCCCACATATCGGAATTGGGTGAAATTTACATTTTCATAATCCTCACACTCTCACGAGTCTATACATATCAAGAACACTAAAATCGTAGTTCAATTGGCCCCTCAAATACCCATTTTAAGGTCACTTAATCTCAAGTCCTAATTACTCATTTTGCACTGATTTTTTCTAATTTTCACCACTAATTATTAGACCTTTAATCATATATAAACGAGTTATGAAGTTAAAAATGTTACCTCCAAGTGATTCCCCTTTGGTTTCTTCAAAACTCTCCCTCAAAAGCTTTAATCCCGTTCAAAAATGGTGGAAAAATGAAGAAGGATCGTGGATGAGCTATTTAAATACTACCCAGATTTAACCCTATGCGATCATAGAAATACCTATGCAATCGCATAAGGAAATTTCCTCACAACAATGCGATTGCGGCCTGCTCTATGCGATCGCATAGAGCAATTCCATCATCTCACTGTCGACGCCCCCTTTTTCTCTAATCGTGGGGTCAGAAATCGGGTATACGACATTGGGAAGGACAACTCTATTCCCTTTCGAGAATTAGGTTTCGGAATTTGAAGAGTCGCCACCTAATGATTATAGTGCATTAGGACACTTTTTTTAGAAGAGTTTGAGTTAGAAAACCAGAGTTCGGGTAAGGGCTAGAAATTATCTCGAGGGGAAGGTGTTAGGCACCCCTCAAGATCCACTAGTGTGTTCCTGGCCATGTTGCAATTGTGACTTTACAAGTAAGGACTCGCATATAACATTGCAATTAGGTTGAAAACTTTTGAAAGTATATAAAGAGGGCAGAAATTTTAAAAAAGAGATTTGAATAATTTTACAAGAAAAGATGAAAACAAATAAAGAGAGGGGGGTCCTAGGTTTATAATTAATATGGATCACTTCAATCCAATATCCAGCAATCACTCATCGGAAGAGAGGTCGCACGTGATATTAGCGCACCGGTCATCATATCCATATTCTACCCTTCCCGCCCGTTAAGGTATTAAAGCGTGGAATGGTATCGTTACTTATTGCATGCTACTACCCGCCCCCAATCCTATCAGTCCCGGAGGTATTTAGGACTACTAATCCTAAAAGGGAAGGGATTTGGGGCCTTTGGAGAGCTTCAAAGGACAAAATACTAAGGCGTCAATCAAAATACACAATACAATAAAGGGGAGAGCAAATAAGCAAATACGGCTCAAGTAAACCTCCTTAAATCACATAAGCCATGGAGTTTAGCATGTCTTGCACGTACTGGTTTGGTCTTTAAAATTAAAGCGATAAACGGACTGGTTTAACTCATACTTTTAGACAGGAAGTCCGCATTAGGCTTACTCGAATGCAGTCGTCAAAGACTGAACCACTTTAGCTATGTGTTGGACAGAACTAACGATTTCGAAAAGCAGACTGATTATAAAGAGTTATCAGTTTTTCAGAATGAAACGAGTTTCAGGAAAAGTATGTTTTGTTTTGAAGAGGTCTAAAAGAAATGAAAGGAACTTCAAAAGGTATGCAGACTAGTAAAAGAGATTTCACGAACTTATCAGAAAAAGAGAGTTTCAGAAAATGCCAGTTTGTTTAGGAAATGTTTGTTAACTTATGAGGCTCAGAAAATCGCAGAAGGCTGCCAGTTTTACCAAAAGTATTTATTAATTAAACGGTTGGTGCTGTCTTGAACAAGAATGAGATAGTTCAAATTCGAAATTTCTATAGGCATGCTTTCTATATGTCAACTGATTTTAACACTTTTTTTTAAAACAGGAGTCTTACAAACATGGTGTCTATATGCAACCTTGTTGTTAAACTTACAGTTTGCCTAATGGTATCATTATGCGCAGAAAATATAAACCCTTATGAGCATGGTATCTATATGCGTAGTTGTAGAAAGTTTAGAAGTTAATCCCTATAGACATGCTTTCTACGTGTAGAGTTGTATAGACAAAAAATTAAATCCTATAGGCATGATCTCTACCTTTTGTTCATAAAGTAACCCCCTCCCTTTTCACTAAATCCCCATGAGTTTATACAAATTATTACAGGCCGATAAAAAATAAGACAGAAATTAAAAGTACATCAGAAATCATAGCTACATCCGAGCAACCTAATTCAGACTTAGTGTCTAACAATATGAAATTGAACCACTTCCGAAATCCAGATTTCCAAAGCCTTCTCTTATCTGGGGTGTTTTAGAGATCCAAGGAGTTTTAGGAACTCCAGGCAGTGCTTACACCCCAAATATATTGCAGATTTAGATTATAGTGCAGTGTGGAAATGCCAGCTCTCAGATATCCAAGTTCAGAGGGAACCCAAGGTCCCAAAACAAGGCTCAAAAGAGAGGGGCAGAACTTAAGATTCTAGGAATAGGTGTAAGTGCACAAGGGGGAAGGGAATCAAAGAGAGACAGGGCAAGCTAGTGGCCATGCCCAACAATTGAGATGCTGGCACACCCCTGACCAACCTGCTAGTCAAGCATTGAGAGTTAGGATCCATTGTGGATCAAGCCAAGGCCTGGACAGCAATTAGGATACTATCAGGACAAGAACTTAACTCAGCACATAGAAGGGGATAGGGGTAGAGGATTCATAACAGAAATAGAAGCAAGAAAGAAAAATATGTAACACAAATTACTGAACATAGGCAGTAGAGTAAACAACAGTCTGAAGCACATAAGGGTGAGGCAGAAAACTAAATAAAGGACATACCAGTTTTAGGAAAACAAGAAAAGAAAAGCAGTAGTCTTGTAAAGCCAACAAATAGTCAGAAGATCTTAGAAGAGAGCTGTGAGATTATGTGTGTAAAGTACTGAATTGAGAGTGTGTGTGTGTAAGAGTATGCAATTCGAAGTGTGTTGTAAAAGTATTGAATTGTAAGTTAAGGATGATCAAAGTGCAGAAGGGTCGTGCCCCTTTTATAGTGCAGAAAACAAGTGAGAAAAGGTAAGAAAATAACATTGAAATCAATCTCCCTTTAGTTAAGGGATTCTGATTTCAATGGGTAAAAGCCAATTAAGGAAAGCAATTTTGATTAAAACCTTTTCAAAGTAGTACAAAAGGGGTAAATACAGAGAAGTTATTAAAGGAAAGAATTCAATAGTACACGGCTTGGAAAAAATAAGGAAAGGGAATCAATCAAACAACCAGGGAAATCAAAATTACAATTCAATTCGAATGAAGCAAGTCAGGAAAAGGTAAAGGAGGTTCAATCAAAGAAAAATTAGTAACAATCAATCAAACCCCATTAGAGGATTTCAAAATCAATCAAAAATCTTTGAAGGCAGAGTCCTTATATATAAAGCACACAAAGATGTGAATACCAGAGGGGTTTGTCAAATTATTTAGAAGAGAGTTTAACAAAAAAAGGTTCAGAATCATAAACAAGAAGAGGTATAAGTCTAGTTCGCAGACTCACAATGAGTCTGAGAGTCCAGGGTCCCGAAGTGGAACCTAACTCGCACACAAAAGATCAAAATGCCAAGAAATCCCCAAACCTTAGGGTTTCGAGTTGAGTCAGACAATAGAGATGAGAAGGCAAACCATTCAATAGAGGCTCAGGAGTCTTTTTCAAAAACTTATGAGAAACAAACAGACATGATACACAGTCAAAAGCATGGAGAACACGTTTTGAGAAAAACTCAGAACTTAAACAAGTTCAGAAGAAAAAGTGATACAAACTTAAGAAGCAATAGATGAAACACATTTAGCAAGAACACGAACAGGGTCCAGTAAAGCAAACAAATATCGAAGAACTTAACAGTAAACACATATAGTAGAAGAGTAATGAAAACATAACAAGGATAATCATGTGAGCACAGGAGTAACATGTATAAAAGAAAAGTAGAAGGACAATACAGGCATGGTAGAAAAGAAAACATACGAACATAGTATAGACACATACATACAAAGAAAAGAAAAGGAAGAGTCAGAAAAACATTTTAAGCTTTTCAGAAACCCTAGATCGAAAGAAGTAATTTTTGAAAGAAAAATTGGGGAAAGCGTTTTAAAATTCCAATAAAGCACAAATATAGCATAGATTTAAAAGAACAATCAAAGAAAACCTCGAATAGCTAGGGTTTCAGAGGAACCCTGGAATGAGAGAGGCTTGGAAAGAGGTCCGATCTAAGTCGGATGAGGTCAGAAACAGGCTTAGAAGACCAAGAGCCACCGGAGCAAAGTCGGAGATGGCCGAAATCTTCGAATCGGTGAAGGTCTGAGTGAAGACCTTCGAGGTCTGGCCTCGAATCTTCGAGCATCAGGCATGCAAGAGCCGGAGGAGGTGAATATAGGTTGTCCATGGCCTGAGAAGCCATGGATTCCGGTGAAAACATAGTGGAACAAGGCAGAAGGAGGCTAGGGTTTGAGAACCCTCGAGAGAGTTTGAGATAGTGGAGGGTTGCAGAGGCGGCGGTTGGTGAGAATGAGGTAGGGTTAAAGGGGTCGTTTGAATTAAAAAAGGAAGGGGATGAGGGGAGCCGTTGATCTAAAAGATCAACGACTGGGATTAATTAGATCAACGGCTGGGATTAAAAGAAAACCAGGCGGGCCGGATAAATAGGTAAAGGGTTGGGTTAAATCGGAATTGGGCCGGTCCAATTGGGTTTCAGAATTGGGTCAATTAGGGGGGATCAATTTGGCTATGATTGAAATAAAAATGGGCCAGATTTTAAATAGCCAGTTTTTTCCTTTTTATTTTTATAAAAATGATAAAATGATCCTGAAAGCAAATTAAAAGTACTGAGCCAACAAATAATATATAAATATTAATTTAAATATATTGGAACCAATTTTACAATTATAAAATGCTATTAATCTTAAAGTAGGCTACAATTGCAATTATATGCAATTTAGCTTTTAACATACTAAATAAATTTGTAAAAATATGCAAAAATTATTTTAACTATATTTTGGTATAAATATGGGAATGAAATAAATTATTCACCAAAATTGATGATTTTGGGAATAATTATGGGTTTTGCACTGCTAAAATAGACAATAAATTGATTTTAGAAATCTTTAAAAATTAGGGAAAATACCAAAACTCTTGGGCATGCTTATATATGCATACACATGCTATTTTGAAAGTGTTTTGAGTATAAAAAATACATAGGGAAAAATTGGGTATCAACACTCACTGCTACTCCAAGTCCTTCTATGCGAACGCAAAGCTCTCCACGCGAACGCAATGACCAAGACTGCTCACTCTACGCGATCGCACTCCTACCTTCGTGATCGCGATTCACAAAAATCCGCTTGGCCTCAACTTACTCTACGCGATCGCGGATGAACTCACGCGATCGCAATGAACAAATCACTACTGTTAAAACACCAGAAAACCAGCAAACTCCCAAAGACCAAAAGTGCCTGTTTGAGCATCCGAAATACACCCGAGGCCCCCGGGACCTCAACCAAACCTACCAACATATCCCATAACATCATTCAAACTTGTTCCAACCTTCGGAACGCTCAAAACAACATTAAAATACCAATTTGTCATCGGAGTCAAGCCTAAGAATTCCAATAACTCTCAAATCACACTTTCGATCAAAAAGTCTATCAAACCTCGTCTGAATGACCTAAACCTTTGCACACACGTCACATTCAACACTACGGAGCTACTCCAACTTCCGTAATTCCATTCTGACCCTCGAATCAAAATTTCACTATCGAACCGGAAACTTCAAAAATTCAACTTTCGGCATTTCAAGCCTAAATTAGCTATGGACCTCCAAAACACAAACCGAACACGCTCCCAAACCCGAAATCACCCAAAAAAGCTAACGGAACCAACGAAATTTCATTCGGAGGCCGTCTTCACACTGCTCCGACTACGGTCCAATTTTTAAAACTTAAACTCTCATTTAGGGACTAAGTGTCCCAAAACTCACCAAAACTCAAAACCAAGCTTCCCGGCAAATCAAAATAGCAGAAACAAACACGGGGACAACAATTAATAAGGGATCGAGGCGTAAATTCTTAAAATGACCGGCCGGATCGTTACATCCTCCCACACTTAAACATTCGTTCGTCCTCGAACGAGCTTAGAGACATACCTAAAGTAGCGAAAAGATGAGGGTAACGACTGCGCATATCCTGCTCGATCTCCCAGGTCGCCTCCTCGACCGGCTAACCCCGCCACTGAACCTTCACTGATGCAACATTCTTTGACCTCAGCTTTCTAACATGCCTGTCCAATAATGCCACTGGCTCCTCAACATAAGATAGATCCTTGTCCAACTGGACTGAACTGAAATCCAACACGTGCGACGGATCCCCGTGATACCTCTAGAGCATGGAAACATGAAATACCGGATGAACTCCTGCCAAGTTGGGAGGTAAGGTAAGCTCATAAGCAACCTCCCCAACACGCATCAATATTCAAAAGGCCCGATAAACCTCAGATTCAACTCCCCCTTATCCCAAATCTCATAACGCCCTTCATAGGTGAAACCCGAAGCAGAACTCGCTCTCCAACCATATAGGAAACATCACGAACCTTCCGGTCCACGCAACTCTTCTGTCTGGATTGGGCTGTACGGAGTCTATCCTGAATCACCTTAACCTTCTCCAAAGCATCCTGAACCAAGTTTGTGCCCAATAATCTAGCCTCACCCGTCTCAAACCAACCCACCGGGGATCTATATCGCCTACCATATAAAGCCTCATACGACGCCATCTAAATGTTGGACTGATAGCTATTGTTGTATGCAAACTCCGTCAATGGAAAGAACTGATCCCAAGACCCTCCAAACTCAATCACACACGCACAGTGCATATCCTCAAGAATTTGAATAGTGCGCTCAGACTGTCTGTCCGTCTGAAGGTGAAATGTTGTACCCAACCCTACCTGAGACACCCAACTCATGCTGACGGCCCTCTAAAACCGTGATGTGAACTGAGTATCCCTATCTGAAATGATGGAAACTGAAATACCATGTAGACGAACAATCTCCCGGATATAGATCTCCGCCAACCGCTTCGAAGAATAATTAGTACACACATGAATGAAGTGTGCGGACTTGGTCAACCGATTCACAATCACCCAAATGGCATCGAACTTCCTCAAAGTCCTTGGGAGTCCAACTACAAAGTCCATGGTGATCCACTCCCCCTTCCACTCTAGAATCTCTATCTGCTGAAGCAACCCACCCGGTCTCTGGTGCTCATACTTCACCTGTTGCCGATCTACAAATCCAACTATATCTTTCTTCATCTGCCTCCACCAATAGTGTTGTCTCAAATCCTGATACATCTTTGCGGCACCCGGATGAATGGAATACCGTGAACTATGGGCCTCCTCTTATATCAACTCCCGAAGCCCATCAATATTGGGCACATAGATCCGATCATGCATCCTCAATACCCCGTCATCACCAATAGTCACATCTCTGGCATCACTATGCTGAACCTTGTCCTTAAGGACAAGCAAATGAGGGTCATCATACTGACGCTCCCTAATATGATCAAATAAGGAAGACCGAGAAATCACGCAAGCTAGAACCTGAATGGGCTCCGAAAGATCCAATCTCACAAACTGGCTGGCTAAGTCCTGAACATCCATCACCATAGGCCTCTCTGATGCTGGTAAATAATCCACAAACTCCCCAAACTCTCTGCCCGGCGACTCAAGGCATCGACCACCACATTGGTCTTGCCCGGATGATATAAAATAGTGATATCATAGTCCTTCAGCAACTCTAACCATTTCCTCTGGAGCAATTTAGATCCTTTTTCTTGAACAGGTGTTGCAAGCTCCGATGATCAGTATAAATCTCACAAGGCACACCGTACAAATAATGACGCCAGATCTTCAAGGCATGAACAATGGCAGCTACCTTAAGGTCATGGAAAGGATAGTTCTTCTAGTGTACCTTCAACTGTCTGGATGTGTAGGCAATCAACCTACCGTCCTGCATCAACACCACTCCAAGGTCAATCCTCGAGGCATCACAATAGATGGTATAAGACCCCGAACCTATAGGCAATATCAAAACTGGGGCTGTAGTCAAAGCTGTCTTGAGCTTCTGAAAGCTCGCCTCACACTCCTCTGTCCACTGAAACGGAGCACCCTTCTAGGTCAACCTAGTCATAGGGGCTACAATCGATGAAAAGCCCTCAATAAAACGATGGTAATAACCCCCCAAGCCAAGAAAAACTGCGGATCTCTGTAGCTGAGGATGGTCTGGGCAACTCTACACTGCCTCTACTTTCTTCGGATCCACTTGAATACCCTCACTCGATACCACGTGGCCTAAGAATTCCACGGAATCCAACCAAAACTCACATTTTGAGAACTTACCATATAACTTCTTTTCTCTCAAGGTCTGAAGCATTGTCCTCAGGTGTTGCTCCTAATCTTCCCGACTCCGAGAATACACTATAATATCATCAACAAAGACAATGGCGAACGAGTCAAGATATGGCTGGAACACGTTGTGCATCAAATGCATAAAGGCTGCTGAGGAATTGGTCAGCCCAAATGACATAACAAGGAACTCGTAATGACCATACTGAGTCCTGAAAGCAGTCTTCGAGATATCTGGCTCCCGAATCTTCAACTAATGATAACCTGAGCATAAGTCAATCTTAGAGAACACCCGTGCGCCCTGAAGCTGGTCAAATAGATCATCAATACGAGGCAAAGGATAATGGTTCTTCATTGTAACTTTGTTCAACTGGCGGTAATCAATACACATATGCATAGAACCGTCATTTTTCTTCATAAATAAGACAGGAGCACCCCAAGGTGATACACTGGGTCGAATAAAACCCTTATCAAGCAATTCCTGTAACTGATCCTTCAACTCACATGAGGGGCTATACGCTACAGAGGAATAGAAATGGGCTGAGTGCCCGGCAATAAATCAATGCCAAAATCAATATCTCTATCAAGCGGCATGCCCGGAAGATCAGCTAGAAACACATCAGAAAAATCTTGTACTATTGGGACTGAATCAACTGTAGGGGTATCAATACTGATATCTCTCACATAAGCTAGATACGCGTCACACCCCTTCTTAACCATTCGCTGAGCCTTAAGGAAAGAAATAACTCTACTAGGAGTGTGATCTAAGGTACCCCTCCACTCAACACTCGGTGCACCTGGCATAGCCATCATCACGATTTTGGCGTGACAATTAAGAATAGCATAATGGGGCAACAACCAGTCCATGCCCAAGATAATATCAAAATATACCATTTTGAGCAACAATAAATCGGCTCTAGTCTCAAAACCACTAAGAGCAACCAAACACGACTGATAAATGCGGTCCACAATAAGAGAATCTCCCACAGGAGTAGAAACATAAATAGGGGTACTCAAAGAATCTCGAGGTACACCCAAATGCGGAGCAAAATAAGAAGACACATAAGAATAAGTGGAGTCTGGATCGAATAAAACCGATGCATCTCTATGACAAACCATGACAATACCTATAATGACATAATCGGAGGCAATAGCCTCAGTACGGGCAGGAAGGGCATAGTATCTGGCCTGGCCTCCCCCTCTAGGGTGACCTTTACCTCCCTGACCTCTACCTCTAGCTGGTTGAGCAGGTAGGGTAACAACTGGAGCTGTAACCATAACATAAGAACTCTGCAGGGCACGTTGTGGCTGAGAAGTCTGTGGAGGTGCACTCCTCCTAAGTCTGGGGCAATCCCTCACCATATGGCATGTATCGCCACACTCAAAACAAGCTCTGGGAGGATGTGGTGATTGTGACTGGCTCAGGCCAGGTCTGCTGGACTAACCACCGAAAGCACCCCGCGCAAGAGGCGCACTAGATACTAGAGGTGCATAAAAATGCTCTCTCTTGAGGCCTAGGAAGAGCTGGAATACCACTAGCGGCTAGAAGAGCTGAATAAACATAGCGACCCATATAACCCTTGCCATGATGACCTGCAGCTGGGGCACGGGCACCAGAATAATGGCCCGGCTCTCGAGACCACTTGGCCTTCCTCTCCTCTCCCTCCCTAGCATGCATACCCTCAATCCTCCTAGCAATGCTTGTGAGCACGTGATTTTTGTTTCGCGCGACAATCGCTCCAAAAGAAATAAAAATAATAACAATTGGTCCTGCTGTACAATTTTTGGATTTTTACATGGCACTTTGTTAATTATTTATGATTTTTGCCCGTTTTATTTTATTAAAACAAAATACAAAAAAATGTATGTGTCATGCATAATTTGAACCGTAATCCGGTTGTTAAATAGAAAATCATAAATAGGCATTTTGGTCCGTGATTTTTGTTTTGTTTGATTTTACCTATTTTAAATATTTTAATATATGTGTGCAAATAATTGTATTAAGTGTTTATTTAATTTTAATTTGATTTACTTAGGTTTTGTTTTAAAATAAAAAAAATAATAAAAGAGAGTGCAAAATTGGGTTTGAAAATCAGTTTGGGCTGATTTTTACTTTAATTCAGGGCCCAAACAGACAACCCAACCCAAATTACCCGGTCCAGTCCAGTTCAGCCCCTAGCCATCCAAACGACACCGTTTAATCCAGTATGATCTGGGCCGTTGATCTCAGATTGATCAACGGCCAAGATCTTACACCCCATAACCCACTAATGAACCCGACCCGTTCCACCCGAACCAACCTTGACCCTTACTAAGCCAAACGACACCGTTCCACTTAAGCCCTCAAATCCAGACCGTAGATCTAGATTGATCTAACGGTTGAGATCAATCCATCCACCCCGTATATAAACCCTTCCCCCTTCACCCCGCGCCCTAATCCAAACC
Source organism: Nicotiana tabacum (assembly GCF_000715075.1). Classification (NCBI taxonomy): domain Eukaryota; kingdom Viridiplantae; phylum Streptophyta; class Magnoliopsida; order Solanales; family Solanaceae; genus Nicotiana; species Nicotiana tabacum. The sequence goes on from NC_134085.1 coordinate 213,362,884, forward strand.
CCCCCCCTGCCTTAGGTCGTCTTCACCAGACCCCAACCCTCCAAACCCTAGCCGCCCCTGCATACCTTCGCCATGAAAGCCGGCGGCATGGACGCCGGTGACCCTACCCTTAACACCATAGATGCTCCTCACCGTCCTGAACCCAAATCCACCAACCACACACCTCGAATCCCATCCCACCTTCTCGAATCTTCATTTGAAGATTCGAGTCAAAACTCGATCTACACCGATCTGCCCTAAATTCATACCAGACAGTCCCCGGACCCCTCTCGTGACCAAACCATGCTTGGTTTGGTCCGAATCTGACCAGGGAAGCATGAATCCCAGATCTAATCTTTGGAACCTTAGGGTTCCTTGTCACTGGTCCGTATCTCGTTTAAACCAAAAGATTAAGGTCTAATGGACCTTAAGCGAAGTGTTTCTCATCTGAGAAACACTTCGATTAAAGTCCGTTCAGCCTTAAGAAAGGTCTGTTCGAATCCAAGTTAAGGCTTTTGATTTTTCGAGATTTAAGGTGAGTTTTGCTTTTCTTTTCTTGATTCTGTTAGTCCATGTTTGTTTAAAAGGCTGTTCATGTTGTTATGAAATTTGTGTTTCGAATTTTACCAACTGTGTCCTGTCCACCTTGCCTGAACCTTTGTGGTTTGATTGAGTTCTTCTTCTACTTGTTCTGATAATGTGTATGTATGTATTTGTTGTGCAATTAGTTAAATTTCAAATTTGAACTGACCAACTGATTCCTCGAGTACAATTTTGCTTAGTCAGTACAATTCGAATCATGTGTTCGATACTGTTAAATGTCTGATTTTGGTTTCGATTGTATGTGTTATAACTAGTATAGTCGAGTCGACATATGTCGTCAATTAGTTTCAGTTGTCCAAACAATAACAAATCGACTTACTTCTGCTAAGCATTTGCTCGAATCAATTAGGAACTGAGTTTGTTTACTTATAGTTGTTAATTTGAATCGGAAATATAAAAGGAATGTTTTGTTTAAAGTTCTGAATTGGAGGGCATGTGCACTTGTGCACAACATGTGCATTGGTGTACCACAAGGTGCATTTGTGCACAGCCTGTGCCCTGCATAAGGGCTTTTGAATAAAATAGTTGACAGCACATGCTGTCAGATCACACTCTGCTGCCCATACTTTGCTTTAGTTTCAGAAATAATAAACCTTACTAAAAGTTAAGCCTGCCAAGGGAATGTCATGGGGTTAATACTTAAATAGCTAAGTTGAAACTGAAAAGAAGATAGCACATGGGAGAGGTATCTGATTGGTCTAACATGCTGTAAAAGGGGTGATGTTAAGGCTTATAAAAGAAAGGCACATTGAGAGATATAGGGGGACAGACATAGGAATAGAGATCTGATAAGAGGGGCTGAAGATATACACACATACACAGATAGATAGAGGGAGAAATAAGAAGAAGGAGAGCTGAAGTTCTGAGAAAGAGATACACACATACAGAAAGAGAGAGATACACATAAAAAACTGAGATTGAATGTTGAGAGTTGAGTTCTGAAAAAAACAGAAAACTGGAAAAGATTTCTTTTGATAACTCAAGTATAGTTTCAAAGCTGAAGATTGACATTTGGATTTTGGAAATAAAGGAAATAGGGAGAGGGATATACGGAAAGCAGAAACTGTTTTTTTTTCTTCTTCCTGTTGTTCATTCGACTCCCAGTTTGTTCAACCTGTTCAGTCAGTTCTGTTTTCTTTCAAGTTTCAGCTGAGTTTATTGGTTGGTTTGCATTGGTTGATTCTCTGGGAATTGGTTTGTCTGAATTCTGATTCTACTCCCCTGCTTGTTGCTGTCATTTTGCTGCCTCTTTCTTCGTCTATAATTGCATCTTGCATTGGAATTTGTCCTGCTGTTGTTCATCTGTTACTGCTGCTGTTTCGCTTGCACTGTTGCTCAACTGACTCTCTTGCTTTCTTCATTGTAAGCATGTCCTCAGGTACACACTTCGAATCTGTCTGATGTAACTGATGTCGCAATGAAAGTTGAATTGAAAGATCTGAAGAATTTTTTTTACTTACAGCTTTGCGAATATTGTTAAAGTTGTATAAATCCTTTAATTTGTAGCCTAATAGAGAATACATTAGTAAGTTTGTACTTAATTAATGTTTATGTTGATCTGAAACTATGGTATTTGATTCATTTAGAAGCATACAGGATGTAAATACAGTTCATGGAATGTGAAACTATTCAATATGATTGATAGAATTGAACTCACTCTTTCAGCATGCTTTGAATAGGTAGGAGCAAATGGTTGTTAAATCTAGCCAAATATAATACAGTTTTGAATCACCCAGTCTCAATTTCTTCGGGCAGTTTATAGGACTAGTTTTTCTTTTAATAAGGAATTCTATTAATCCTGCTTAAACGAGTTAATTTAAATCCAACTTAAGGATGTTGTTCGGATTAAGTGTTGAATTTTGTCAATCTCGCATGTAACTTCTTTGTCCAATTAAAGCATGTTTCACAAGGTATGACGTCCCTCCATTTTATAAAATAATTAATCAGAAAATTGATAAGGATCCGGGTTAGGCCAAAGCATATACTTGAATTAACATGTATCTTTCTTCTTCCATTTTTTAGACAAACGCAGTTAGAAATGTAGTTGATTTAGGATATCCTTTCTAAAATAGAGACGAGCCTCGCCAAATAAAAAATGCAACATTTGCGGGGCCCTCAATAACTAACCATAATAACATTTAGAATTCAGGCTAGGCCGTTTAGTGAATCTCATGGCCTTCTCAAAAAATATAACGCGTTAGACTCTTTAGGCGCGGCTTAATTAAATCATATTCTTAAATTCAGGTGCACATTGATGTGATCCAAATCCAAATCCCAACGAAGTCAAAATGTGTTGACGATCACGGGTGCATTGATTGTGACGTGGTTCGAGATGCATTTTCACGACGTTGCAATTCTATAAAAATAAGTGATAATGATAAAAGCGATTTAAAATAAAAGCACGTAAGTCATAACATGTATTTAAATCAGATATTTAGCCATTATAACAATTTAAGCGACCGTGCTAGAACCACGGGATTCGAGGGTGCCTAACACCTTCCCTCGGGTCAACAGAATTCCTTACTTAGAATTTCTGGTTCGCAGACTTCATTTGGAAAAGTCGAAAATTTCCTCGATTTGGGATTCAAGATAAACTGGTGACTTGGGACACCAAAAGCCAAACCTTTCCCAAGTGGCGACTCTGAATTAAATAATCCCATTTCGAATATTGTCACTTAAATTGGGAAAACTCCCTCGCGCATTTAACCCTTCGGGGTCGGGCGCGCAAAAAGGAGGTGTGACAATGCTCACCACCCGCTGATAGGAAATATCCATCTCCAACTCACGAGTCATGCTAGACCTGATGCTGGGAATAAGCCCCTCAATAAACCGGCGAACCCTCTCTTGGCTGGGGCATGTCTAGCCAAGCTAGTGTAACAGACAACATACTCCAAGACAGTCATAGTACCCTGGCGCAAATACTCAAACTTTGCACGTCATGCGTCCCTGAGGCTTTGAGGAACAAACTCTCTTAGGAACATATCTAAAAACTGAGTCCAAGTTAGTGAAGCTGCCTCATCCATACTGTCTAACTCATAGGTGCGCCACCACTCATAGGCGGCCCCTCGAAGCTGGAAGGCAGTGAAAGAAACCCCACTCGATCTTGATATACCCATAGTACGGAGGACACGGTGACACTCCTCTAGAAATCCCAAGGCATCATCTGATGCTAACCCACTGAATACAAAAGGATCATACTTTTTAAACCTCTCAAGTCTCTGTTGCTCATCCTCTGAAGTCGTTGCCCTGTCCTCGGGCTGACCTGGGACTACAGGCTATACAAGAATAATCTCTAGGACCTGATCAACATGCACTAGCTGCTCAAGAGTGCGGGCGGCGGGAGTCTGTGCTCCTCCCTCGGCCTGAGATATGGCTACAATAAGGGGAAGCAACCCTGCGTGAGCCAAAGTGGTGTATATGCTCATGAACTGCGCAAGAGTCTCCTGAAGAGCTGGAGTAGTAGTAGCAGTAGGCATATCAGGTGCCTGGACTCTGGCTGGAACTACTGGTGGTACCTCTGTGGCAGCTCGTGTAGGTACTCTGGATGCACCACGTGCACGTCTTCGGCCTCTACCCCGGCCTCGGCCTCTGACAACTGTAGTAGGGGGCGCGAGTGCCTGATCATCTCTAGTAGCACGTGTCCTCACCATCTGTAAGAGAATAGAAGATAGAAGTTTAAAATTGTGATGTTAAAATCTCGCACAACAAGGAAATCAAATGAAATGGAACTTTCCTAACAGTTACATAGCCTCACGTAGATAAATACAGACATCTCCGTACTGATCAGCGAGACTCTAATAAACCGGCTTATCATTCATGACTCCTATGAACCTAGAGCTTTTATACCAACTTGTCACGACCCTGGTTCGCCCTCTGTGAACCATCGTGACGGCACCTAGTCTCTACGACTAGGTAAGCCTAACAATGCAGAAAAATAAACCAATTTGCAGAAGAAATAATTAAAAACCAAAATAGTGAAATAAAACAGTATTTAAAAGTATCGCTTGGCATACACAATATCAACTCTCGAAACTACTAACATTTCCCAAAACCCGGAATCTCATGATCACAAGCCTTTGAATGTCTACAAGCATCTAACTCCAGAATATCTAACAAAGAAAATGAAAGTACATAAGGGCTAATACAAAAGGGAGAGTAGAAAGGGACTCTTCGGTCTGTGGACGCGGCAGATATACCTCGGAATCTCTACAAACGCCTCGTCTCAAGCGTGATAAGTCTGAGTGGAAGTACTTGCATCTGCACATGAAAAAAATGTGCAGAAAGGGCATGAGTATACCACAGCGATACTCAGTAAGTGCCAAGCCTAACCTTGGTCGGGTAGTGACGAGGAAGGTCAGAGCCCTACTGAGGTTAAATAAAATATAAGGTTTAACAGTGTAGAAAAAAAATAGTACAAATAAGTGCAACAGTAAAAGTAACACAAGATATAAAGGACAGCAACCACTACCACAGAGGCCATAATGCGAAAAAAATACAGCTCAGCTCAGCACAGAAAAAAATACAGCTCAGCACAAAAATAACAACCGGGGATCTCCTAGGTACCGTCTTGTAGTCCCAAATATAAATATCCAGTGGATCTCTCGGGATACCATCATGTAGTCCAACTCATAATGCGAAGGGATCTCTCGGAATACCGATCCGTAGTCCCAAATGTAAATACTCAGTACAGGGGGAATCTACCGGGTGCAGTCCCGTAGTTCTAATGTAAAAGTGCAGGGAGATCTCCCGGAATACCGTTCCGTAATTCCAAAGTAAACATACATGGGGATCTCCCGGGATACCATCCCGTAGTCCCAAAGTAAACACACAGCAACAACAAGAAGAGTACACAGTTCAATTCAAGTTCCATACCAAGGCAAAACAGGTATTTCCAACCTAGCATGCTGCATGTAATCCAAATAAGGCAGTTTGAGCAAGTAAGGCAATTAAGTCAATTGGACATGCTTTTCTAAGCTAACAACTAGTTTAAATTGCAAGTAGCATAAACAGGAAAAGAAACATACTAGTAATTACTTAATGAAAACTGGATTTTCAACAATTAGCACAAGTACGCACTCATCACCTCATGTACAAGGTATTTTAATTATCAATAATACCAAATTCTAAGGGGAAGGTCCCCCACACAAGGTTAGGCAAGTCACTTACCTAGAACCAGCTCAAAGTCAACCCGAAATCACATTCTTGCCACGAGTACTCGACTCTAAATGGCCTAAATCTATTCAATTCAATTCCATAATGTAAATAACACTTCATGTAACTGATTCCACAAAAAAATTCTAAGTTAATACGCGAAATTAGGTAAAATGACCAAAACGCCCCTCGAGCCCACATCTCGGAATCGGGTGAAATTTATATTTTCAGAATTCTCACACTCTCACGATTCTATACATATTAAGAACACTGAAATTGGAGTTCAATTGTCCCCTCAAATACCCATTTTAAGGTCTCTTAATCCCAAGCCTAATTACCCATTTTGCACTGATTTTTCCTAATTTTTCACCACTAATTAGACCTTTAATCACATATATATGAGTTATGAAGTTAAAAATATTACGTCCAAGTGATTCCCTTTTGGTTTCCTCAAAAATCTCCCTCAAAAGCTTCAATCCCGTTCAAAAATGGTGGAAAAATGAAGAAGGGTCGCGGATGGGCTATTTAAATACTGCCCAGATTTAACCCTATGCGATCGGAGAAACACCTATCCTCACAACAATGCAATTGTGACAGCTCTATGCAATCGCATAGAGCAATTCCATCACCTCACTGCCACTCCAAGTCCTTCTAGGTGAACGCAAAACTCTCCACGCGAACGCAATGACCAAGACTGCTCACCCTACGCGATCACACTCCTACCTTCGTGATCGCAATTCACAAAAACACGCTTGGCCTCAACTTACTCTACGCGATCGCGGATGAACTCACGTGATGTCAATGAACAAATCACTACTGCTAAAACACCAGAAAACCAGCAAACTCCCAAAGACCAAAAGTGCCCATTTGAGCATCCGAAATACACCCGAGGCCCCCGGGACCTCAACCAAACCTACCAACATATCCCATAACATCATTCAAACTTGTTCCAACCTTCGGAACGCTCAAAACAATATTAAAATACCAATTTTTCATCGGATTCAAGCCTAAGAATTCCAAAAACTCTCAAATCACGCTTTCGATCAAAAAGTCTATCAAACTTCGTCTGAATGACCTAAACTTTTGCACACACGTCACATTCAACACTACGGAGCTACTCCAACTTCCATAATTCCATTCCGACCCTCGAATCAAAATCTCACTATCAAACCGGAAACTTCAAAAATTCAACTTTCGGCATTTCAAGCCTAAATTAGCTACGGACCTCTAAAACACAATCCGAACATGCTCCTAAACCCGAAATCACCCAACGGAGCTAACGGATCCATTTTCACACTGCTATGACTACGGTCCAATTTCTAAAACTTAAACTCTCATTTAGGGACTAAGTGTCCCAAAACTCACTGAAACTCAAAACCAAGCATCCCGGCAAATCAAAATAGTAGAAACAAACACGGAGACAACAATTAATAGGGGATCGGGGCGTAAATTCTTAAAACGACCGGCCAAATCGTTATAGGTATTGTTCTTGTTTATAGTAGGGATGCTTTAGTGCTATTTGATCTAGGGTCTACCTACTCCTATGTGTCATCTTATTTTGTACCGTACTTGATCATGCCTAGTGATTCTTTGAGTGATCATGTATATGTGTCTACACCGGTGGGTGATTCTATTGTAGTAGATTGTGTTCATCGTTCTTGTATAGTTGTGATTGGGGGTCTTGAGACCCGAGTAGACTTATTACTTCTGGATATGGTTGATTTTGATATCATATTAGGGATGGACTGGTTATCACCTTACCACGCGATCTTGGACTGTCATGCCAAGACTGTGACCTTAGCCTTACCGGGGTTGCCTCGTTTAAAGTGGAGAGGGACCCTTGGTCATTCTACCCGTAGTGTTATCTCATATATGAAGGCTCGGCGTATGGTTGAGAAGGGGTGTTTGGCCTATTTGGCATATACACGTGATTCTAGTACTAAGGTTCCTTCGATGGATTTTGTGCATATTGTTCGTGAGTTTCCTGAGGTATTTCCTTCAGACCTGTCGGGTATGACACCCGACAAAGATATTGACTTCTACATTGATTTGGCTCCGGGCACTCAGCCCATTTCTATTCTGTCGTATAGTACGACCTCGCTTGAGTTGAAAGAATTAAAGGAGCAGTTGCAAGACTTTCTTGAGAAAGGCTTCATTAGACCTAGTTTCTCGCCTTGGGGTACGCCGATGTTGTTTGTTAAGAAAAAGGATGGATCGATGCGGATGTGTATAGATTACCGACAGTTGAACAAGGATACAATCAAGAATAAGTATCCATTGCCGATGATTGATGATTTGTTTGATCAGCTTCAAGGTGCCAAGGTATTTTCGAAGATTGACTTGAGATCTGACTACCATCAGTTGAGGATTAGGGCATCCGATGTCCCTAAGACAGCTTTCCGCACTAGGTACGGGCATTATGAGTTCTTGGTGATGTCATTCGGGTTGACAAATGCCCCAGCAACTTTTATGGATTTGATGAACTGAGTGTTTAGACCTTACTTGGATTCATTCGTGGTAGTCTTCATTGATAACATTTTGATTTATTCTCGCAGTAGGGAGAAACATGAGCAGCATCTGAGAGTTGTTCTTCAGATTTTGAGAGATAGTCAGTTGTATGCTAAGTTTTCGAAGTGCAAGTTTTGGTTGGGGTCAGTTGCTTTCTTGGGTCATGTGGTTTCAACAGAGGGTATTCAGGTAGATCCAAAGAAGATAGAGGCAGTCAAGGACTGTCCTAGGCCCGCATCAGCTATAGAGATCCGGAGTTTCTTGGGTTTGGCAGGCTATTATCGTCGGTTTGTGGAGGGATTTTCATCTATTACAGCCCCGATGACCAGGTTGACCCAGAAGGGTGCCCAGTTCAGGTGGTTGGACGAGTGTGAGGCGATCTTTCAGAAGCTCAAGACAGCTTTGACTACGGCGCCGGTGTTGGTTTTGCCCACAGGTTAGGGCCATATACAGTTTATTGTGATGCATCTCGTATTGGTCTTGGTGCAGTGTGATGCAGGATGGCAAGGTCATTGTTTATGCTTCGTGTAAGTTGAAGATTCATGAGAATAACTATTCGGTCCATGATTTGGAGTTGGCAGCCATTGTTCACGCGTTGAAGATTTGGAGGCATTATCTGTATGGCGTGGCATGTGAGGTGTTTACGGATCGCAAGAGTCTTCTGTATTTGTTGAAGCAGAAGGAGCTAAATTTGAGGCAGAGAAGGTGGTTGGAGCTATTAAAAGACTATGATACCACCATTTTATATCATCCGGGAAAGGCCAATGTGGTGGCCGATGCTTTGAGTAGAAAGTCAGCCAGTATGGGCAGTCTTGCGTATATTTCGGTCGGTGAGAGACCGCTTGCTTTGGATGTTCAGGCTTTGGCCAATCAGTTCGTGAGGTTGGATGTTTCTGAGCCCAGCCGTGTGTTAGCTTGCACAGTCGCTCGTTCTTCTTTATTGAAGCATATCCGAGATCGGTAGTATGATGACCCTCATTTGTGTGTCCTTAGAGACACAGTGCAGCACGGTGGCGCCAAGCAGGTTACATTAGGAGATGATGGGTTTTTGAGGCTACAAGGTCGAATTTGTGTGCTTAATGTGGATGGACTCCAAGAGTTGATTTTAGAGGAGGCCCATAGTTCCCGGTACTCTATTCATCCGGGCGCCGCTAAGATGTATCAGGATTTACGACATCATTATTGGTATAGAAGGATGAAGAAGAATATTATTGCGTATATGGCTCGGTATTTGAATTATCAGCAGGTAAAGTACGAGCATCAAAGACCTGGTGGTTTGTTCCAGAGGATTGAGCTTCCCGAGTGGAAGTGGGAGCGTATCACTATGGACTTTGTTGTTGGACTCACACGGACTCAGAGGATGTTCGATGCAGTGTGGGTTATTGTTGATAAGCTGACCAAGTCAGCACATTTCATTCTTGTGGCAGTCTCCTATTCTTCCGAGAGGTTAGCTGAGATCTATATCCAGAAGATTGTTCGTCTTCATGGTGTGCCTATATCTATCATTTCTGATTGAGGTACGTAGTTTACCTCGCATTTCTAGAGAGTAGTTCAGAGTGAGTTGGGCACAGGGGTCGAGTTGAGCACAACATTTCATTCTCAGACGGACGGGCAGTCCGAGCGTACTATTCATATTTTGGAAGATATGCTCCGAGTTTGTGTCATTGAATTTGGAGGCTCGTGGGATCAGTTTTTGCCTTTAATAGAGTTTGTCTACAACAATAGTTACCAGTAGAGCATTCAGATGGCTTCTTATGAAGATTTATATGGTAGGCGGTGCTGGTCGCCGGTTGGATGGTTTGAGCCAGGAGAGGCTCAGTTGTTGGGTACAGATTTGGTACAAGATGCCTTGGACAAGGTCAGGATCATTCAGGATAGACTTCGTACAGCTCAGTCCATGCAAAAGAGTTATGCCGACCGTAAGGTTCGTGATGTGGCATTCATGGTTGGCGAGCAAGTGTTGCTTCGGGTGTCGCCTATGAAGGGCGTGATGAGATTTGGAAAGAAGGGCAAGCTTAGCCCTAGATTCATTGGCCTGTTTGAGATTCTTGATCGAGTGGGAGAGGTGGCTTACAAACTTGCGTTGTCGCCGAGTTTATCAGCCGTGCATCCAGTGTTTCATGTGTCAATGCTTCGGAAGTATCACAACAATCCATCCCACGTGTTAGACTTCAGCACTGTCAAATTGGACAAGGACTTGTCATATAAGGAAGAGTCTGTAGCTATTCTAGATCGGCAGGTTCGTCAATTGAGATCGAAGAGTTTCCCTTCTGTTTGTGTTCAGTAGAGAGGTCAGCCTGCTGAGGCATCGACCTGGGAGTCCGAGTTCGATATACGGAGCCATTATCCCCATCTTTTCTCCGACTCAGGTACTTCCTTCTTATGTCCGTTCAAGGATGAACGGTTGTTTTAGAGGTGGAGAATGTGATGACCTTTTATCACTTGTTTTAGAAATAAATTATGTGTTTCGAAGCCATAGAACCTCCTTTTTGTCTCACATCAATTTGCATGCGCAGTCCGAGCGTGTATCCGGAAAGTCATTATGTGAAAATCGCTGAAAAATGATGAATTTTGCTTTTAAAATGAATTTAGGTTGATTTCGGTCAATATTTTGGGTAAACGGACCCGGACCCGTGATTTGACGGTCCCGGAGGGTCCGTAGGAAAATATGGAACTTGGGCGTATGCCCGAAATCGAATTTCGAGGTCCCAATCCCGAGAAATGAATTTTTAAAGAAAAATTGTTTTCCGGAATATATGTGAGTTTTTGGAAATTTGAATGTTTTTTAAATTGATGGTATCGGGCCCGTATCTTGGATCTGGATCCCGGTATAGGTCTTATATGTCGTTTAGATTGAGCCTACAAAATTTGGTAAGAAACGGACTTGGAATGACGTGAATTGGACCCTCGGTTGTAAAATTTGAAACTTAAGTGTTCTTGAAATTTTTCTTTGATTTTGATGCTAAGTTCGTTGATAAAGCTGTTAATTTGGCAATTTGATCGCACGAGTAAGTCCATATGATATTTTTGAGTTAGTATGCATGTTTGGTTTGAAGCCCCGAGGGCTCGAGTGAGTTTCAGATAGGTTTCGAAAGGTTTTTAAACTTAGAAAAGTTGCAGGTTTTCAGTTTCTGGTGCATAGAGATTTTGTTCTCCGCGTTCGTGTGGCTTCACTCGCGAATGTGGAAAGAAATATTCCTCAGGTGCAAAATTATTCTTCGCGAACGCGGAGCTTGGGACGCGAACGAGAGGCTGTGGGAGGAGTACCCTTCGCGAACGCATCCAGGCCTCGCGAACGCGTAGGGTTAGTGGCCTGGGGGAGGGATTTCAAATTTACGCTATGCGAACGCGGCCACCTGACCGCGAACGCGAAGGCTCGAGGAGCTGAAACTCCGCGAACGCGAGCCCTTGAACGCGAACGCGATGGCCATCTGGGCCTGACCCATCGCGAATGCGATGAAAGCCTGTCAGTTATTTTAAAACAGAACCAGAATCGGACATAACCTATTTTACTCCATATTTTCGAACTCCCAAGACCTAGAGGCGATTTTCTTCCCACAAATTCATCCCCAAAGTGTTGGTAATCAATTCTAAACTTTACTCTTTCATTACCCAATGTTTTTCATCACTTTCTAATCAAAAAGTCAAGAGTTTTCATGGTAGGAATTAGGAATTTGGGTAGAGTTAGGGCTTTTTGAATAATTGGAATTTAGACCTCGCTTTGGGGGTCGGATTTCGAAATAATTGCATATTCGGGCTCGTGGGTGAATGTGTGATTGGGTTTTGGTCCGAACCTCGAGTTTTGACCAAGCGGGCCCAGGGTTAATTTTTTGTCTTTTTGGAAAAAATGATAGAAAACCTATAATTAAGGATTGGGTATGAATTCTTTAGCATTTATTGATGTTGTTAAATTAATTTGGACTATATACAAGTAATTTGGAGGCAAATTCTAAAGGAAAAGCGGTGTTTGAGTCTTGAGTTGGCCATGAAAGTTTTAGGTAAATGTTTGGTCTAACCTTAGCTTGAGGGATTAGGATTTGTGTTTTATTTGCTATGTATTAATTGTGGAGTACGACGTATAGGCATGGTGACGAGTATCTATACGTCGGTGTCAAGCATGCCCGTGAGTCATGTATTGTAATTGTTGTGACTCTATTGTGGTTTATTCGTGTTTCATATGAGGATTATCATTATTGTTCCCTTGCCGGGATATTGTTGTAATATTATTGTTCCCTTGCCGGGATGTTGTTGTCATATCATTGTTCCCTTGCCGGGATGTTGTTGTCATATCATTGTTCCCTTGCCGGGATGTTGTTGTCATATCATTGTTCCCTTGCCGGAATTCTTTTATGATTGGTGTTGATAAATGAAAAGGGAGCGGGTTGCACGCCTGCAACGGTACTATATGAAATGGGAGTGGGTTGCACGCCTGCAACGGTACTATATGAAATGGGAGCGGGTTGCACGCCTGCAAGGATTATATGAAATGGGATTGGGTTGTACGCCTGCAACAGTATTACATGTGTACTTGTTTCTTATTTCCTTATCTTTTGCTGGTAATTGATTTATGGTGTTCCTTACATTTCTCTACTGTTATTCTGTTGTTATCTGTTACTCCCCGCAACATGTTTCCCCCGCCCAACTTTAGCTGTAATTATCTGCTTTTATTTCCGCTGTATATGATTTAACTGCACAGGATTATTTGGTAGTCTGGTCCTAACCTTGTCACTACTTTGTCGAGGTTAGGCTAGACACTTACCAGCACATGAGATCGGTTGTGCTGATACTACACTCTGCACTGTGTGCAGATACTGATACCGGAGCATTTGGACCGTAGTGAGGAGGCTGTCTTCAGTCCATTCAGGTGACCCGAGGTAGTCCTGCAGACGTCCGCGGGCCTTGGCATCTCCACTTATCACTTCTCTTTCTGTTTTTACTTATTCAGAGACAGATTGTGTATTTTCATTCAGACCTTATTTGCAGTACTCTTAGATAGTCCGTGACTTGTGACACTAAATTCTGGATAGTATTGTACTTCAGATTATGTAGCAGTGTTTGGTTGATCTATTAAGTTTTCGTCTTCCGCATTTTTGGTTATTTAATTTATTCCGCTGTTTAATCACTTATTACTTTGAATTCTGAACATGCTTAATAAAAAAGGTAATGAATTTATAACACTCGCTTTGCCTAGCTTTCACGAGTAGGCGCTATCACGATTCCCGAGGGTGAAAAATCCGGATCGTGACAAGTTACCACCACCAAAACTTATAACTTAATACTAGTATTAGGAAGATTGGATTCTTATTACCTCCTCGTGATTCCAAGGTGAGGGGAAAAAATTAAAAAGAAAAGAGAAAAAAACAGTTCGTTAACTAATCAAAGCAATTACTAGTACTAGGTACCATATTTGGTCAATAGGACCATCCCCATGGAATATCAAAGATTCGTTTATCGATAATCAACTGCTTTGACTAAAACACTGTTGGACTTTAAGCCATTGGGCTTTAAAAGAGAAGAAGTGTGAATTGGAAATGGAGGGAAATAAAATGGAGGGAAAATGAAAATTTGAAGAAGTGAACTTTTGTCTTGCACTTTGTCCCTCATTGGTGAGGGACAATCACATTTATGTGCTTATATATAGATTCACTTCTTAAAGCTCTTAAAAGGAGTTGAAGAGAATGAACCCTCGCGCCGTCATCGTCGCGGATTTGGATTTGGATTTGGATTGCCAAATCACTGCTGAACGTTCAGAGGGCCTCACTGGCCGCGGTTCTGCCGCGGCGGTAGAATCGCGGCAGTCAGATTCAGAGAAGCTCTCTGGCCGCGGTGACACCTCTTCTGATATTTGCCTATAAATTCTGAAGCAAGGTTGCATCTTCAAAATACGAAAAAGACTCTAGAACTTCTTTCTTTCTGAATATACTGCATCCTAATTCGTAGTCTCTCTCTCTCAAATTCGTAAGTGTGATTTTGCTCCGTTCTTTGAGTTCGTTGGTATCCTGCAGTTTGTATTGCCACTGTTGCAGGAAGGTTTATTCCGTTTTATCCTGGGAGGATTTAATCCATTACCTTGGCAACGTGTGAGGGAGTTAAAATTCCTTAAGGACGCACAAGAAAATTGTGGATTCGGAATATTTCTGATTCTTTACTATTTTATATATTTCTTTATTTTTCTAACAGTTTCCTGAATTTTGTTTTAACTCAGTCACGTTCACAAACACGTCATATTTTTGACACCATAATTACAAAGAAACCCATAAGAAAAACAAAACAAAAAACCATAACGTGCTTTGTTATGTTATTGGTTTACAGAGAACTCAGTTCCCCTAATGAATAATGTCATTGGACACGAGAAATGAAAAAAGTCATGAAAATCGACTGCACTGACTCTCCTCTCCACTAGCTGACATTAGCAATTTGCAGATTTCAAGAGGATTTGCATAATGGGAAATTTCATATTAAATGCAATTAAAGGAAACTTAGAGATTACTCCAATATAAAATTGTGAGTAAACAGTAGTAGTATTATTATTATTATTATGGAATAAGGTTTCATCAGAAAGTATGATTTTTCTACTGACCTAAGAACTTTATCAGGTAGGTACTCATCTCTCTACTTTTAGCAAGCTTGTTATTTTTTTCCCCTTTGTTGAACATTAATTAATCTTGATGACCCAAATAAGAAAGATTGGATTTTGATTTCTCCAGTCTATTTTTTGTTGTTATTTTTCGTTTTGCTTCTTGGGGTCTTGATTTGGGGTGTATTTTCCAGATAATAAAGGTAAACAATTCTTGTTTCCTCAGCTGACACAGTTTTGTTTATATGTGCCTTTTCTTTTGGAATTTCAGCTTCTTTTGTTCTGTTTTATCTTTCATATTTGCAGGTAAAATAGGAGCATTTGTTTCCTATGCAGTGTATGAGCAGAAATTTGCGGTGAAAAAGGAACAAACTTTAAGGGTTTGAATAGCTGAATTTACCAATTTTTTGTTCTCGGAGTTTTAGTTGGACGCATGGTGTGGGTTTATGGGAGTAGTTGATGTTAGATTTGATGAAATAAGCAGAAATTACCTGGAAATGTCTGAAAGTTCTTGAAAAAGATACTGGTTTTGTGGATAAGTTACTGTATATAACAAAATGTCTCTGATTCCTGATAAAAGCATGTTACCTTCAAGGTCTCTGTCCTGTCTAATAGCCATTTCTGTTTTCCTTTTGATAATTTCTTCACTTTCCCTTCTTCAATTTGCTGATAATTCTTTCATACCCAAATCAGTTTTTAGTTTAGTTCTTGTTAATAGTTCTTCCGTTTACTTGACTTCAAGTGGAGAATCCAAAGCTCCTTTCTTGCCTATTGAAACTTCACATGAACAAACCCTGAAAAGCCAAGAATTAGCTTGTCAAACTTCCAGTTTCAGCAATGATTCTGTTGGATTCGGAGTTGGGAAAACTTGTGGCCCGAAAGAAGCTCTTCTTAAAGTGTATATGTATGACTTACCTCCTGAATTTCACTTTGGGCTATTAGGTTGGAAAGGAAGTAGGGACGACGAAACATGGCCTAGTGTTAGTAACCCGAGCCAAATACCCTCGTACCCTGGTGGCCTAAATTTACAGCACAGCATTGAGTATTGGCTTACTCTTGATCTTCTATCCTCAAACAACCCAAATATCAATAGACCATGCACTGCTGTTAGAGTGCTGAATTCTGGTGAAGCGGATGTGATCTTTGTGCCATTTTTTTCGTCTTTGAGTTACAATAGGCATTCTAAGGTTCAAGGGAAGGAAAAAATCAGTCTCAATAGAATGCTGCAGGATAAAGTGGTGGATTTTTTAAAAAGTAGAGATGAGTGGAAGCGAAGGGGTGGAAAGGATCATGTAATTGTTGCTCACCACCCCAATAGTATGTTGGATGCAAGAGAGAAGCTTGGTTCTGCCATGTTTGTACTTGCAGATTTTGGAAGGTATAGAGCCGAAATAGCAAATATTGGAAAGGATGTGATTGCTCCTTACAAACATATGGTCCAGACAATAGGTGCTGACAACTCACCCTCTTTCAGACAACGCGATACATTAGTTTACTTTCAAGGGGCAATCTATCGAAAAGATGTGAGTTCCATATCTGCTTTTATATGCAACTGATGATTTAAATATTTGTTAATGATTTTGCTATTTTCCATGTCATAAAAGTTATGCTTTAATCTAATTACCTATAAGATAGCATGCATTACTTTGTGAGGCCCCATATATTTTTGGTGGCAGTGACACTTGAAAACTAGAGCCAGATAAAGCTTTCTTCTGTCTTGTTACCAAAAGTAATATTTGAATGAAATGGGTCCAAATGGATCAAAATGGATAGTGAGTATTGTAGCCGAACTCTACTTCCTTGGAATTGAGATATAGTTTTTTGTTATCAAAAGTAGTTTCAGCAGCGTGAAAGAATGGTATGTAGCCACAGCTTTTTGTTTTCGGACAAAGTAACATTGCTGTTTTGTACTTTATCATGCTTTATTCCCTTACTGGTTAATTGATTTGGGTTTTTACTTTGAACACCTATCGCATGTGCAGTTATATTCTCTGACCTACCACCTCAATATATTGGTTTTGCTCTTAACTGTAAGATTGGAATATAGTTCATACCGCGTTTGAAACAGAAGCGAAACTAAAGTCCCTCTATCTTTTGCTTGAAGTATGATATATCTAGTAGATTTTGTTGGGCTAAAACGGCCCAAAGATACTCTTAACATGGTGCGATATTGTCCGATTTGGGCCAAGCCCGCACGGTTTTCCCCAAAAAGGCCTCACACCATTAAGAGTATCCAACTCCTTATAAGTAGCTTATTTTTCTTTTCTACTTTCCATGTGGGACTTAGTTCACATACACCCAACAGATTTCTGATACCCTGTTCAGCATTCCAGAGTAGTTAATGTGTAGGAGTCACAAGGAAAAAATAGATCTTATTACCTTCTAAGATTTTCAAAGGGAAATGCAATAGAGGAATGGCCTGTCGAATGCTGAGAATGTAATAACACGAGCTCCGCCCAAAAGAGAAAAAAACAGGGAAGCTAACAAACAGTAGATGATTAGGATGTTTTGATGGCCCCTTATGTAGGCTGTGGATTGCCAATGACATTTACGGCAGTAACATAACTGAAATTTTCCTGTTTATGTCATTTGAAGCTCGAAAGGAGAATATTGATTGTTATGAGGTCAACTTGAACTCTTTGAAGTGATAGATCTTTTTTCTTGCTTATCTAATACCAGGGTGGAGAGATTCGTCAAAATTTATACAACCTTCTCAAAGATGAAAAAGATGTACACTTCACATTTGGAAGCATTCAAGCAAATGGTGTCAGGGAGGCTGGAAGAGGAATGGCATCGTCCAAATTCTGCCTGAATATTGCTGGAGACACTCCCTCTTCAAATCGTCTCTTTGATGCCATTGCTAGCCACTGTATTCCGGTTATAATTAGTGATGAGATTGAGCTACCATTTGAAGATGTTCTCGATTACTCAGAGTTCTGTGTGTTTGTAAATTCATCTGATGCTGTAAAGAAGGGTTACCTTCTGTACCTTCTTAGAGGAATGAAGGAAGATCAGTGGACCAAAATGTGGGAAAGGATAAAGGTGCTCGGCAAACATTTTGGATATCAATATCCATCCCAAACTGATGATGCAGTGGATATGATTTGGCAGGCAGTTTCAAGAAAGGTGTCGTCTATGCGACTGAAGGATCATCGCGACAAAAGATATCACAGGTCACAGCTTTTCCTCAAAGACCAGATGTCATGATTATTTATGTGAAATTTCTGAACATCATCCTGGAGTTTTTTAGGAGACCAGCTGTCAGGTCGAGCTTGATTCTCTACTTTGTGGTATGAGAATATATCTGTGTTTTCTTTTGTTGCCAATTTTCTTAACTTCTTGTAAATTCTTTTTTTATAATGACTGCTAATTTTGTACCACTCTCCTGCTAGATAACTATGCTTCTATTTAACCACCAGCATTACCCACTGAACATAACTGGAATATGATTCTCTAACTAGCATGTATAATAAACGAAAACCAGTAAGAGGAAGTCCTGACGAAAAAGCACACTGCAATAGAGGTAGAGAATTGCCGGCAACAGCAACATCCAGACTATTC
This sequence comes from Nicotiana tabacum, assembly GCF_000715075.1. Classification (NCBI taxonomy): domain Eukaryota; kingdom Viridiplantae; phylum Streptophyta; class Magnoliopsida; order Solanales; family Solanaceae; genus Nicotiana; species Nicotiana tabacum. The sequence goes on from NC_134085.1 coordinate 213,381,263, forward strand.
AATTTCATTATACATGAAGAAGTACTGATGCTTAAAAATAACATGATATCTATGTGCTCAGAAAATATGAAACATTTTTGTGTATAACAATGAGCATAAAATCCTAATGTCTTTCTGTGGTTCTAGCTTTACATATCACATGAAGCTGCTGTGCTTTCAAGTAAAGACTTCTACCCAAACAAATGATAGTCATCAGTGTCACAAACCTTAAAAAAAAAGAACTTCCGAGGATGCAGAATTGCCCACCAATCTCAAGTTTCTCTTAGAAAAATTACAAAAGACGGCAAGCTGTTCCTGTCCTTATGAATCTTGCTTTGGACACACTGTCAACATTTATTATGGATGGGATCTGATCCTCTTCTCACTCTTCTTTTGTTTGATTGATTTGGATCAAAGGTCATCGAAGGTGCAGGCGCTATATTCAGCTGCGTATGTAGGTCCTGCATTTCAGCATCCTTAAGTATCCGAGAATTTCTCAGGAAAAATAACTTGCCTCCTCCCCATCTGAGAGCAAGATCTATACTTCTCAGAGCAGAAACTTCCTCTGGTTGAATTGACAAGAACCCAATACAAAGAATTAGGACAATCACCCTACAGGAAGGACACAACATTTTTCTGCACTTTGGGGGGCAACAGAAGGAACAAAAGTGTTTTCTAGGCTGAGGTTATGATGAGAAAATAAGAGGTTTGTCTGTGGCTACACTCAGCATATCCTGCACAGAGTGCCTGTACATATAAACTTGTGTTTCATCTTTTATGGGATTTGCAAGACTAAAGGTACATAAAGCAGTGAGGGTCCCAAGACAAAACATATAGAGAAGTTTAAGATTCACTTCAATCATAAGCCTGTGATGCTGCAAGCAATATAAGGCTGTTATAGAAGACACTGACAGGTTTGAATAAAAGTGAAGTTGGAACACCCATTCTTTAGAAGCCAAGAATCTATACATTTGTTCCCTACATCCCTTTCATGCTTTGCCCTTTTGGACCAAACAATGACCAAATCCAGTCTTTTGGACTTAATGCCAAGTCATCTGCCAAGTCATCTAAGTATAATTACTACTACCTGTTCTTGAACCTCTAAGCATTTTAATTTTAAAGTTTTACTAACAGCTTGAGAAAGCCTAGTTTTCTATTGCATTTGACAGTTTTAACAAAATTTTTTATGACAATAGTGGTGTTCTGGCTAGCTCGTGTGTCGCTTGAGTATTATACTAGATATCTACAATCTCCGATCAGCACATATATCGAGTAACTCTATCCATCAATATTTGAGCAAATGAGGTGGTAATGTTATAATTAAAGAGGGTTTAGGATTTCCTCTTATAGGATTTTAATGTAATATAGAAAGAGATGTCCCTACTACCAGAAGTTAATTACTGAGGAGGCCAAAGCTGAGATTGCAACAGTTGCAAGAAAGCCAGATAAAGCAGATTGTTGGGCAATGTGAAGAATAGAAGCCTCTTCAAAAAATATAAATCCCAGGACTTACTTTATGCCAAATTCTACTTTAGATTTTAGAATTCAATCTAAAAACAAAAATGACAGTCTTGGTTCCTTGTGCTTAATGAGTTTCTCTTTATGCTTTTCTTTGCTCTATCTTTATTTTAGATTGTGCAATTTCCCTCCATTCAAATATTCTTAGGACCTCCTCTCTCCTACCCATTCTTGGCCTTGTCAAGCATATTGTTCTTTTCCATCTTTATTTTTTCTTGCTTACCCATGTGGACCATCTCTTTCCTTCACTTTTCCTTTTTTCCTTTTTCTTATTCGCAAATTCTGAATTTGTTCTTCTTTCATGTTGCCCGTTGTTATGCATTATCTCAATCCCATGAAAGAATTTGTTCCTCGCATATTTAATAAGGTTCTCTCAATTAATGAATATGGGATGCTTACTTCAAACCAATTGTGAAGTCCTACTTCAGAAAAAATAGGCCAAGTATTTCATGATTTCGATCAAGAGCTTCACGTTTGGAATATCTTAAAAGTATGACAAAGAGCGTCCCTCTAATACTTATTTTAAATATTTAAACAATTAGGAAATACTAGTAAATATCAAAGTTAGAGTTCTGCTTTAGTTTCATTTAAGCAATTACAAAAACAATATGTATGTATTGATGAATATGCATATAACTTCCTTCCTCTTTTATTTGGCACAATTAGTCATGAGTATGGAATTTAAGATGTTTAACCTGTCTAATTAAGCATATCATCTCTATCCAGCTCAAATCATTACTACCAGTAAGGTGCCTAAATATAATACAGTAGAAAAAATCGCAAGTAAAAAAGCAACGGTAAATACTAATTAAGCGGGAGGAAGAGTAAACCATAATGGTAATATATAAACAATGTACACGATGTGAAGATATGGTATCTCCACATTGAAAGCAGCTAAGTTGGCTGCTATATTTTTTACACGTTCAAACATTAATGAAAAATTGAACAAATGGAAATAGTTTCAGCCTCTGCACTCCAAATTTGGCAATGCAAAGATACAGCTAATAAATCGAAAAAGCAAAAAGGGAAAAGATACTCCTCTACCCTTCTACTCATCCCCGTCTTGTGCAACTTACCAACAGTAAAATGCCCCTATCGGCAACTATTTTATAACAAGCAAACTGAGCAAAGCCATTTATACTAGCTCTGGAGGAGGGGGTGTCGCCTGGGCGGTTGGTGTTGCAACATGAGTTGTTGGGTGTGCTGGTGTTGCTGAAGGTTCAGCTGCCTGTGCAGGTCCTGGTGCTATTGTTACATGCAAGCCCCTATGTTGCCCTGCCTGCAGCATGAAAGCAACTTCTGCTGCTGCTAGTGCTGTTGCCTCCTGCTTTGAAGAAAAGATATAAGAATAAGTATCCGTTAAACAAACAAAAAAAAAAAGAATTAGTAAACTACACATGTGATATAATTACATCACAAATACTGGTGCTGCTTCGTTTACAGATTGCCTTAAAATGTTGTCCGGCTACCTTAAATGGAAAGTTGTAATAAGTTTTAAATATTACTCCTACAAGAAGTTCATGGGACTCATTAAAAAAAAAAATCATAGGACTTATTTTTGCTATCTTCATTACTTCTTCCATTCAATTTTGGCCCAAACAACTCAGCTTTTCAACTTTAACTTACTACCAATGCAAAATAAAAAATGTACTACTGAATCAGAACGAAGGAGTAATGAGTAAAAGTACTATGCAAAATCTCCTAACGCATATTATTCTGCATTTAATAATCCAGGCCAGGAATAACAAAATGGGCGGGTAGAATAGAACACTTTGTGTTTCTCAGTCGCGAGGCATTTTTGGGGCCAAGACTATAATCCAATAATATAATACCCCCTCGTCTCATATTGGTAGATCATGTTCAGTTTACAATGGTTGACTTAATTCATTTTCAATCTAACATTACACATTATACTTGTCTCTGAAACTTGAAGTAATAGCATGCAAACTACATTTAAAGATCTACTAATCACTGTTGGATTTTTTTCCTTTTGTTAAATAAAACTAATCAATGAATTTATTAACTCTGAAAAATCATTAAAAATAACTGAACATTAAGTTGTAAGAATAATGTTATTTACCCGTGAGTAGAAAGGGGGTCAACAAAGAGGTGGGGTGGGGGACAGCAGTAGTAACAATTATTTGAACCTACCAAACAACAGAATAAATTACTGGTGAAAAACGGACTCTAAAATCTGAACATTATATAGTCAATTTTGATGTATAAAGAAACAACTTTCACTCCATCACAAAATGAATGAGGGAGTTTGAAGCAGGAGGACCAAAGAATATAGCATTCTGAATGGTCCGCAAAAAATTTCCATACTTAGAAACAAAAAGTAATGTAGATCGCAATATATAGAAAATAACAAATATTTATGATGTTTGAAAAATTGTAGTTAGAGAAAACACTGCTTGATTTCCCAAATAGTACAAATTTCGTATAAAATGCAGAAAAGAAGCTCACTTGCTGTTTCTCAAAGTTAACTTTATATGTGCACGCTAGCTGCACGCACATAACTTCCATAGTTAGAGCAAGCAGAGACACTTTCAAAAAGCTTGACATGCCATTAAATATTCTATTTTAATATTCTACTTAGCTCAGATGATAAGACGAAATAAGTTCCAAGATTTTATCTAACTCAAATTTACTTAACTGTGTACAAAGTGCTGACATCTATCAGCAGAACCTACAAACTCAGAACTGGAAGTAACAGTGGCACCATCGCATTTCGCACTGGACATATAACCAATTATATATTGCAACTTACACCACAATCAACATTAAAGCAAAAAGTGGGAAGCAAAAAGTATAAATCAGGAAAATGGAGGTATGGCCATAAAATAAACTTGGATTTGTTTGGAAGTTGGAAAGTGTAACAGTGAGTACAAATTTATTGAGGAAAGCACCAAAGAACAAATGAGGTATTTGATTCATGCAAGAGACATTCTTCAGTGAGCCAGATGTTTTAGCATGGAGTCTTAGAACAAATATCCTTGCATGAGGTACTTCAGTCATGGAAGAGTGAACATGACATCCCTTCCATTTTTTAGCGAGAGCACCCAGCAGGCGCACGTTGAAGCTAGCGGGTTCGACTGAATCCGCTTCGCGGAAATATATACTGTTTATGTATATATATTATATTGGAAAAAGATAATTTTCTGTTATAATGTTGCAAATGAACCCACTTGACAAACACAAAGGTTGTGGAGCGATGGTCGAGCGGGTTCAACAAGTTCAAGAAGTTCCGACCTCGAATCTGCGCTGGCTCGGTTGTCCTCCTTATTTTTACAAAGTTATCCTGAGACTGTCTTCTTCTTTATCAACAATTCCCTTACAGGGTGGGAGATAGGGTGGGAGATAGGGTGGGAGATGGAAGTAGAATCCGCTTTTGGAATCATAGGTGGAATTTTATTAGTTTTTGGAACTGCAACATAAACAAAACTAACATGTTGTAGTTCTTTTTACTTTTTGGTTACTTTATTAGTTTATTACTCCCATGTATAGAATTTGGTTTTTTTATTTTTTTAAGTATGTTAGAGTTTAACAAATTTAAAAAATTTAAGAGTATATATTTGAAAGTAAAATTTATCAAAAAGTAATTGTTTTGTTAAAATTTAAATTTGATAATTTATAATTCTCTTTTCTTAAACGATGACATCAACATTGATATACCGTTGTCCAAGTGCTTAAAAAAGAGGGGAAAAGGCTTTAAAATGATGCAGGATGTTGACTTTACTATGGTTGTACCATGGCTTTACAATAGTTTTTGACTCCGCTTATGAGAAATCCCGGGTCCGCCACTGGCACCCAGTATTGACGTATTAAACTAGGAGTGGAGGTCTTAAATGTTTCTGAAAAGGTCCACTTAGTTCCCATAAACTAGAGCAAAGATCCAAGTAACTCAGCCAAAATTTATTACATACATGTGCACGGAAGCGTTAGTCAACCATAACAAAAGCTAAACAAGAATTTATCTGATCTGCACCACAGGAATTTTCCATTTTACAAAAATGTAACGAATCATCATATTAGCAAGAATGAAGATTGACATGTTAATAGTTATTTATAGATAACGAGAAACAAAAGAAATCTCTAAGGCTCTAACCTGTCTTTGCCTTCGACGCTGCATGATACTGATAGCCCAAGCCATGATGTAGCAAGGTAGAAGAAAACCAGCAGCACGGAGCAAAAAAAGCTGTATAAAAAATCGACCAGATCAGTAATCCCGCACGATCTAATGTGTCATAAACTCATTATAGCAAGCAACAAATAGAAAGATGAATTCACTGTATGATTCACTCACAGAGAAAAAGGTGGAGACATCGTCATCATCTCCATCATCATTTCCGATGGTCACAGCATGCCTCAATAATAGAAGGGCCATTAACTGCATGGGAAGAGTGTGCAATATTCTTTGAGTATCTAGAAACCGAGATAAGCTCAAAATATAATATAGACAGATTGCATGGGTAAAACAAAAGAAAAATATTGGAAGCAAATTTTTTGTTATCAACGCGTCTTAAAGATTTCTCCCTAGTTTCTCTATTTTTAGTACTGGGGAGAACTTTTACATATCTAGACAATAAAGTGACGGTCATTTCTGATCAATTCAACCAGCGGAAAGTACAAAAGGGTAATACAATGAAGGAAGTGAATATAAGAAGATAAGAGAAAGCAAAGGCATGAAATGTAGCATGAGGCCCTGAACAGGCCTCTTTCTCTTACCAGGTGCTGCAGTTTCAAGAACTTGCAGGAAAATCACTGTAACATGAGCATTAAAATATAAACAAGATAGGGCGGAATGAGTTTTTTTTTTTTTTTTGGGGGGGGGGTGATGGCAAGGGTGAGTTGACAGTATTTTCCATTTTGAGCATTCCCTAAATATGCCTCCTATAAAAGGAAAATTTTCTTTTTCCTCATTTTCAAGAAGGGGTGAAGGGTCAGAAATCAAAGGAAGTTGTGGCCCATAAATTGTATTACCGCTTCTCTTCTCAAGTCAGCATTAGGTCACCACTTACAAATGAAAATTCATGTATTAAATGGTCAATGTAATACCCCACCTCCACCTCAAAAAAGAATTCTGAATCTGCTGTCTTTTTTTTTTTTTTTTGATGAATAAGAATTCTGTATCTGCTGATGTGCATTAGCTTCTACATGAAAAATAATAATGTATATTCCACATCTCCACTAGCCAGCACTTAGCAAACATGATTTTAACAGTTGCTTACAATTAGAGCAGCAGAACGACAAAATGCAGCTCCACTAGCACTTGAATCAGCGTACTCGTCATAGTCAGCCTCCAAGAGATGGCGGTCTGCAGCTGCCATCGCAAGAAGCCGTGGATCATGCAAGTCAAGCTGAGTACCAGCCACTGTCCAGCCCTCACTGCAAGGCAAAACCACGTGGACGAATCCATCAGCGACAAAGAAGACAGAAAAGAAAATTTTCAAGATTAAGATTGCAAGGAGACATGCTGATCATGTTGGATGCCCTCACTGAAGAGGTTAACAGCTACTGGCACTAAAGAAAACGTTCCATCAGATTTTCACCCAAATTTTTAGTAACAAGGGCCTTTAAATAATGGTGGAAAACTGGCTGCCCAAAAATATAATAAGCTTAACATGTTTTAAATACATCCAAAATAGGGGTAAATGTCTTTATGGCCAGTTCAGATTGTCATAAACTGTTTTTGTTGGGCTATGGAAAATAATCTTCATGTCAATGATGCTGAATTACTTTAACTAGAAACATATACTTGGAAGAAAAAAAAAGCCACAAACATATAAAATTACACGATATCAAAGAGCAAAAAAGTACCAGGAATTGGAATCATCACTAGATACGAAAGACATGTGGTAATGCAGAGTTCATGGTCATACAACATAGATAAGGATTTCACTTTTTGTGATTACTGCATACCATTATTTTTTTAAAGCTGAAATGCATAAAATACAGTTGTGCTTGTTAATGACTTCTGAATTGAACAGTACATTGTCCTACTTTTGCATTCAAGAAGAATCGCAGCTTCACTTACAAATTATAAGCTTCGAGAGAAATAAAGTATCAGGGGGCCTCTAAATAAGTGGAGCAATTCATAAAGAAGATGCAAATAATCAAGTCAAACGGAAAGGTGTGAGAACAAACAGGAGTAAGATTGTTATTCCACGGGCTATTTCCTCTCTTTTCATTTCTTTTTCTTTTTTGGGGAGTGGGGGTAAGTGTCAGAGTGTAGAAATGGTACAATGTCAACATACTTTGAAAAATAAACACCAAAATCAGAAGATCAGTGTCTCTATTCCATAGACTGAGACAAATGCTTGGAAAAATAAATCAAATTTGGTATGCACAAAGACAATAATCATGATTTAAACTAACCTGATGTCGATGGCAATATCTTCAGAAGGAGAAAGCGGTGGTGGAGCAGTATAGCCAGGTTGATAAGACTGCAGGTTACAGAGTTTTCCAAGTCAGCATATAACTTTGTCTGAAACAAGTGAGCCTGAACTAGAAACTCCTTCAGCACATATTCACGAACATTCAGTTTTGTGATTCTAAACAATGTTGTCAAAGGCTCATTTAAGGCGCTCTTAAGCCCCCAAGCTCAGAAAAGCTCAGGGAGGGTGCTTCACCTTGCTTAAGCTGTGCTTTACTGTGGGCAAGGCACTAAAGAGTGCCTCATTGCCCATGAATTCTACCTTGAATCAAGCGGTACTAAACAATAAATATAATAGGCAAAGAATATATTAATCGCTAAGGACAATATCATGTATGAAGTTGTTAATTTTTTCTTGCATTACCTATATATATTTACTTTTTTCTTGCATTACATATATATTTTTTACTTTTTTTTATTCATTGCACCTTTTTGTTACTAAAGCCCACACTTAAATTGCGCTAAAAGCCCCAATTGACATGGATCACTTTTTAAAGCTTTTCGCCTTTGACAACGCTGATTCTAAAGTCCCAATTACTTAAATTTCTGAAGGGAAAATGATCATTGAATTATGGCATAAGGTGAGCTATATTTCTCCAATCAAATAAACTGAATATGCAAAACCGTGCTATTTCTTAACACCCCCACCCACCTTTTTTTCAAGCTCATTTGGCAATAAGTGCTTTTGGGATGGGACGAGGCAAGTCATGAAGCATCATCACTCAGAATGCAAACGGATATTAACAGGTAGAACAAAGTACCTGATGGCAAATCTCGCAAATTATATCACCCTTCTCATTGCACCAACGCTGAACACATTTCCTATGAGCATACTGCATTTTGTAACAAAGACGCCGACAAGAATTGAAAGGGAAAAAAAAGAATAATTAGAATCAAATAAGGTCCATACACATATAAAAGATCTTTTGTCATGAAGTTGCAACACAACCGGACAAAACATGACCATCAATGATTCAAAGGCTTTGGAATCTTAGCAAATTCTAGAGAAGTTATAAGAACTAAGGAAAAGTTTGAAAGAAACACTGAAGACCGGTCAAAGGAAAAACACGTAGCCAGAATAAAAGACGTGAACAATAAGAAAACTGTTAAATTTTAAATCACGACAATCTCAAGTTCTTGCCATTCAGGCTTAGGAAAAATGAAGATGACACTATAAATATACATTTATTACATGCAAAAGCAGCATCAAGATCAATGCTTAGTAGCTAGTCAAACCAGTGCCCAAAAATACTTCACAAACATACCTTTAAGCTGCCATTGCAGCCACAAGGAATCTCCAAATTCTTAGTGCTATCTTCTTCCTGGCAAATTCGGCATTCCACAGTCTGAAGTAATGGCTCATCTTCACCTCCAGCTTCTAGTTCTTCATCCTCCTTATTAATAGTACCATAAGGTGATTGACCTACTGTGTGCGAGCAAGAACTTCCAGCAGAGGATCCTGCATCCTCTGACCCTTGCAACGAGTGCAAAGATTCAGGTGTGATAAGGCGATCAACACATAGAGCCAAGTGTTCTCCCATTAGCAGTTGACTCACGTATCTTTAAAATGAACAAATATGGTCAGCCAGCTTAACTAACAAGAGAAGAAAGGAAAAATTATTAAAGTCACAAAACACAAATGTCAGTCCAATCATCATATATAAGAGCAACTAGCCTTATTGGTTTTCTTCATCTTTTGGATAGCTCTAGTGACTTTTATTACGAGCCAGGATTTAGAGCTTATGCGTTTGGGATTCTAATCCTTTTAAGTTACTGGGTTTTAAATTAATAATTTATATAAATTAAATGAATTTTTTAAGACAAATAAAGGGTTTGGATCAAAGTTACTAGGTTTGGCCGAACCCGTCACCAAATCACTGGCTCCGCCCCCGGTTAAACTTCATATGGCTAAGTCCAAAATTTTAACCACTTTCTGGCCATAATAATAGAAGTCTTACAACTCAGTAAAAGAAACTATCAAAAGACAAGAGAAACAGTTCTTAAAAATCCTATGATATACTTCCCTCCTAGTTTCTCCTCACAATGTTAAGCCTCTTGTCCATTGGTACAAAGACCCAAATGCTACATTACTTGACAGAGAAACTGGATATTGAAGTTTGAATTGTCAACAAACAGAATTTCCAAACCCAATAAAAGCAAAAGTACAATCAAGAGGTATGGCCTTAGTAGTAAGATCAACTGTGAACTAACTACTAATCTTTTCTTTGATTTTGCTTCTTTTTTTTTTTCTTTTTTTTTAGGATAGGTATCAAGATAGGAAAGGCAAAGATCAGGAATTTTTTTCAAGTAGAGTTGAGCTCTTCTACACAAAAGTGGAGGCTTTCTGCTAAACTGAGACCATATACCCAAAAAAAGAACTACCCTTTAATTGGAAATACTGAAGCAAAATGCGTTTGATAAATTTCTGATTCCTGCCTTTCCAATTTTTCTCTTACCATATACAGGGTAAAATTTTCTAAAACGGAACCAAGTTTGAAAATTACCAACTTTGAAGATTTAAACAAAAGCAACAAATTCTATTTCAATAATTGCATTATAAAAGAAGCCAGAAACCAGAAAACCTAACCAAATTGACTCAGCGTAATGAAAAATCTTAAACAAAAAAAACAAAAACAAAAATATAAGGAAAACAAAACAGAGGAAACAATAGAATTTTGAGGTACCTGAAAATGCAATTCTTGACGGATTTTGGTTGTCGGAGAGAAGCTAATGAATATGTATGAGTATTTTCTTCTGATACAAGAAATAGTCGTTTTTGGTTTTGGGCTTTGCTTGCAAATTGGATTTCAATATGAAAATAATGTATAAAAGTCTTCTCTGGAAAATATTGATTTTATTTATAAGTAGATATTAATGGACAAAGTCATCATTTTTGCGGGACCGCTAAAACTGCAACGACATCGTTTATGGACGTCCCAATTCCAAATTATGGCTCCTTTATTTAGTAGCCGGCATCCAAGTCGTCTTGTTTGCACATAAATTCTTTTACCTTTTTTAAAAAAGATTAAAAATAGTTTTTTATGAAACTTGATTAGTTTTTTAAAAAAAAAAAAAAAATTCAAGTTCCACAAACTTGTTTGAACCATTTTCCAAAAATTAACTTTCAACACAACTTTAAAAAAAAATCAAGTTTCAAGTAAATCTATGTGCAAACACCAACTAACTCAGTAATTTTTTGCATTTTGCATATAAATTGTTATTGATTGACAAATATTAAGTGAATGTATTCTTATTTTTAATATGCAACATTTAGAACAGAATTTGTGAGTTAAAATAAATAATGTGTGAGAGTGCAACTAAATAGTAAAAACTTAGTGAACACGCACCGTCTGGATGGATTCCTTCCAAGAAGCAGCGCACTACCAACACAAGAAGCTCTCTGAGAAATTTGGTGAGGTCAATTGTTTGACTTTCAACAATTTAACTTTTGCGATTTCTTAGACCAAAATAACGAAATTAATTAACAAAAATTTCCACGCGCAAAGCCACACTATTTGTCCACGTTGGTACGGAAAAGGTTATTAGAAAAACATTAATCAAGGAAAGAAAAAGATGCAAAAGTGTGATTACTTTTCTTTTGAGAGAGAAGATAGGATGTGTTAAAAAGACTTGGTAAAAGAGCTTTGTAAAAGGGGTAGGTCATGATTCAAATGAGTTTTGGTTAGACGAGACAAAGATAATGGACATTCCATTCTCTCATGGTTTCTAGAAGACATGTTGTATAGTAGGTAATATAGGCAGGTAACAAATCAAAACAAATATCTTATATTAGATGAGTACTTTTTCCTGATTTCCACCGTCTCAATCCACTTTGAAAGAATTTGGACCTCTCATGTAATGTTCATTCCGTCCTATTTTATGTGATTTGTTTGATTTTTCACTGAGTTAAAAAAACATTTTATCATCTAAACAAGTCATAAATATTTGCATAACTATAAATCATCTCATTAATAGTAAAATAAGGGTATCAAATATATAAAAATATTATCATTTTGGAACAGACTAAAACGAAAAAGTACATTATATAAATTGTAAGAGAGAAAGTATTATTATTCTATGTTCCATTAAAGTGAATTAATGGTGTAAAACAAATTCATAACTTATAGTCTATTGACTTATTGTATTTTTTGCAAACAGGTTTCCTTATGCATGATTAAGTAATGCATTTATAGGGCAATTCTTTGACGACCAAAAATTTCAAATTCTGTGCAATTTTTTTTTTTTTTTTTTTTGGTTTTTCATTCGGTATTCAATATTCGTATTGGGACCCGACTAAATTCGGATTCGCACTGGGAAGTCTCATATTTGGGAGTAAAGCGCTCTCTGACAAAGACGACTCTATACCCAGGGCTCGATCGATGACTTCTGGTTAAGAATGAAGGAGTACTTACTGTTTGACTCAAAAGATATTAAAACCTTTTTGAACAAATCAGTCAAAGATGAAAGGGTAAATCTTAGTCAAACTTAATTGATTCCAGATCGAAAGATTTAGTAGTAATAATTACATATGGGACGAATGAACTATCAACAATCTTATTAAGATTCGATACTGCCTTCTTCATCGATGGATGAGGAAGGAGGATTACAATTGTTTTTCCTCTTAGGATACAAGAATGGAGCTTTTGTTCTTATTTTTCTTGTGAGAAAGATGGAGAATCCCCCCCCCCCCCAAAAAAAAAAAACCTTCCTGGGCTATATATATATAATCGAAACCTCTTGATCCCCGTCATGACTTGGTGCGCTTGGGTCGGTGGTGCATTCTGGTCGTGACTCTAGGCATTGTTCTTTTTGATGTGTCGGATATCTTGGAGGAGACATGAAGTGGACCCTATTGACTTCCACTACCCGATTGCTAAAAAGGGGTCGTGGGCAACCTGGTCGTAGTGGTCAGATTTTGACCAATACAGTTAGTCCCTCCGTCCATCTGGGTCGTCATTTGTCGGGCTCGACGGATGGATCATGTTTGCAGCGTAGTCGAGAGGAATCTGACCCCCAACTTTCCGTTCCTTAGTTGTGTTCTGTGGATTTTTGGCGGGGTGGAGGTGTTCTTTCGGCACTCATGGACTGTTGAGATAGTTTCAGAATCGAAATGCCGGTTTGGCAAATGAAGCGTTGGTTCGTGTATGCCACCATTACGACACACGTTCCTGGGGAACTGAAACGTTTCGTGCCCCATCAAATTCAAATGGTGACTATTAGGTTTCGTGCTTGGAGAATTTATGTCTCTTATAAATAGGGGAACTTTGTCATTTGATTGATTCGCTTCATCATCCGTTTGAGAGAGTTCTTCAGATATCGCTTTTTCAGATATATCTCGAATTTTTGCTTTCCTTCCTGCTCATTGAAACCCATTCGTTCTTTCTTTGTATTACTTTTCTTTGGAGAGTTTTCTTCTAAAAAATGGTCGGTGGTTCTTCTCGTATGATCTCCCTGTTGCCAATCCGATACTAGAGAGTTCTGTTCAGGTCACCAGAGAAGTGGATGTGGTGGAGGATAAGGAGATTCCATCGGTAGATGAGATTCTGCCTCACCCCGGGAGGGACGCGACTGACTTCAGCTTCGGCGGTGGAGCGGAGCCGGAACACGTCACTTCCGTTGTGAGAGAAAGGGGAATTGTAGATTTGAGGGAACAGTGGGGAATCCCCAGTTTCATCGAGATACGGCCGACGGAGGGGGATGACATAGTTCACTTCGACCGCCCCGGATATTGTGTGTTCTACGCCTACCCCTTCATTGTCGGGTACACACTTTTTCTTCCCATGTTGGTGGTAGATTTCTGTCGTTACTACGAGGTGTGCCCTGCTCAGCTTTCGCCTTACTTGTACAAGTTGTTTCTTATGCTGCTCAAGTATGCGGAGCTTGCTGGTCATGAGGTCTCGTGAGGCCATATGCTGAGCATATTTGCTCCACAACTGATTCGAGGTATGATGATTCATGCGCGTCCTCGGGGATCAAAAGGTCTGGTGGTGAAGATGGACGACAGAACTAATCGTCATTTCTATGAAAATTATTTTTATGTGCGGACTGAGCATATTGTGGCAGACCCGACGGGATTCCCCTAGAGATGGAACTTTGCCCGTAAGTTTGCATCTTTAATTAATGGAATATTTGACCATCTTCCTCGGATACTAAACTGCTTTGTTTTTTTGCAACTGAAAGATTGCCCCCTCCCCCTGTCGAAGGGATTCGTGAATGGATGGAGGCCATTCTTCCCCTTACAGTGGGAGTTCGCACCTGGTCGACTTTTCACGAGAGGTTTGGACGTAGGCCCCTTACAGGTGAGATGACGTCCTCATCTACTGTCTTTCCTTTTTTTTTTGTTCAGCCTCTTATGCACCATTTGTCATTGTCAAGGAGGGTGCGGAGAGCAAGGGCCCCTCAGCTAGCCTTTCGACAGTCGGCCGCATCTGCTCGTCTTGTCGCTATACCCACTGTACGCTCTTTGTCGAGGGCTGATTCGGCTGCATCTATGATCTTGGTTACTCCAGCGAGGGCCACTTCTCAGGACGAGGTCCCGACCAATGTCGCCTGTCCTATGAACGAGTCACCGCCGACTGGAGAGGAGGAAGGGTCATCGAAGAGACGGAGAGTAGAGTTTGAGATGGCGCCTCTGACAGTGATTCACCTGGATGACTCTCCCCCGACGGGCTTAGGAGAAGGTGTTGTTGCAGCATCTCCCATAGAGGCAGAGCAAATTGTTGACGTTGGCGCTGGCGGTCAGTGATCGAAAACTTCGGTTGTCGTCATGGCTTAGCTAGAAGTTCATGTTGTTACTGGCAATCAACGCCTTGTTCTGGCAGAGAACCAGACCTCGGGCGCCGCTGTAGTGACTTCAGATGTGCCCTCCTCTTCTGCAGCGGGTCGTGCTCCTCCTTCGGCAGTGGAAAGGGGAAAAAGTGTGATGATTGACGAGTATGAGTCCGAGTTAGACCTGGATCCTGATAATGTCAGGATGTTCGAGGAGGGCCTTACTCATTCGGTGGTTCATGCGGGAGGCTCAGCTCGTATTCTCTAGATCCCTTCCTGCGTTAACCTTTTGACAGAGGAGGAGAATCTGGTGCCGCAATTTAGCCTGTTATGTTCGGAAGCTGAGAATGAGTCCCTTCGAGATATCCTTAATGTTGAGTCGAGGGACGAGGTGGCCGTCATTGGCTTGAGGGTACGTTGCATTTGGCTTTCGTTTTAAGTTTTTCCCTTTGTTCGAAAGCATCAGTTTAACTGTCTTTCTGTTTTCCAGACGTATATGGTGGAAGTGGAAAGCATTTGCAAGGCTAACACCCGGTCGAGGATTTTCTTGCAGATGCTGGAGAATACTGTCGCTATCGTAACATATGTCGCGGGTTGCACGAACGTTTGAGGATGGATCCCCGTAATCGGGCTCTGGGCAAGGAGTTGGAGAAAAGGGACCAGGAATTGATGTAGACGATCCGTAGCAAGAGTGAACTTGAGGAGAAACTCCGCATCAAGGACGAGGAGCTCGAATTGGGTCAGGGGATCGCTGCAGAGTGTGAGCATTTGCAGGGCAGGTTGAGGTCTATGCAGTCGGAGATAGACCAGAATTTGGTCTGAGTCGAGGAGATGAGCGCAGAGTGGAGAGGGAAGTTGACCGCGATGGAGAGCAAGGTTGCTGGTTTGGAAAACATTGAGATAGCCTGGTCTAAGGCTTTGGCGAGGACGGTAGCCCTAGAGGATACTATCCGCGTACATCAATCTGAACAAGAATCGGAGAGGGTGACAACTCCTCTTATGGAGGCGAGGCTCGAGGAGTGGATCAGTACGATTGATCAGGAGCCTTCGGTCTTGGGAGATCGGGTCGCGGCCCTGGAGGTGTAGAATGAGCGATTAAAGGCTCAGGTTGAATCGTCTCCCGCTGTCATCCCCCGCCAAGTGCATAAGCTCTGGGTTTATGCCGAAGCCCAGCGGGACATATATAGGGGTTTGTGGGAAGCAAGCACTGTGGCTGAGGCTGCTTACGAAGAAGCGCGAGCGAAAGCTCGCAAGGTTCGCATCAACTGTGGATACGATGCGGCGACACCCGAAGCTAATGGGGGTGCGGATGGTGATGATGATGAACCTCGTGGGCTGATGATGACAGTGGTGATGATGACGGCGGTGATGATGCCGAATGAAGAATGTTGTCCTTTGTTTTTATTTTTATTCCGTTTGTCAATTGGCGTCCCTTCATTCCGTCTTTTCTTTCTTTTTTTATATTGGTTGGCCTGGGCCATATGTTAGCGGTTGTAGCCCGTACTATGACATTGCATAAATAAAAGTTTCCTTCTTCGCTATTTGCCTTGTACTTCAATTTTTATTCTAATTGTTCGTGGCCTTGGTGCAATACAGGGGCTCGCCCGACGAGTCCCGGTTTTTTTTCCTTCGGTGGTTGTCGAACTCTTTCCTTTTTTGGTGAAGGCACTTGACCTTAAAAGGTGTTATTTCGAACTTATCAAAATTACAGCCCGTCGCAGTTCGAGCGAGGTCGAACCTCTCCTTTTTTTATGGCGGAGGCCCTTGGCTTTAAAGGGTGTTATTTCGAACTTATCAAAATTGCAGCCCGTCGCGGTTCGAGCGAGGTCGAACCTCTTTTTTTTTTACGGCAAAGGCCCTTGGCCTTAAAGGGTGTTATTTCGAACTTATCGAAATAACAACCCGTCGTAGTTCGAGCGAGGTTGAACCTTTCTTTTTTTATTTGATGGCGAAGGCCCTTGGCCTTAAAGGGTGTTATTTCGAACTTATCGAAATAACAACCCATCGCAGTTCGAGCGAGGTCGAACCTTTCTTTTTCTCTTTGATGGCGAAGGCCCTCGGCCTTAAAGGGTGTTATTTCGAACTTATCAAGATTACAGCCCGTCGCGGTTCGAGCGAGGTCGAACCTCTTTTTTTTTTCCTTTGATGGCGAAAACCCTTGGACTTAAAGGGTGTTATTTCGAACTTATCGAATTAACAACCCATCGTAGTTCGAGCGAGGTCGAACCTCTCTTGTTTTTTTCCTTTGATGGCGAAGGCCCTTGGCCTTAAAGGGTGTTATTTTGAACTTATCGAAATAACAGCCTGTCGTAGTTCGAGCGAAGTCGAACCTTTCTTTTTTTCTTTGATGGCGAAGGCCCTTGGCCTCAAAGGGTGTTATTTCGAACTTAGTGAAATAACAACCCGTCGTAGTTCGAGCGAGGTCGAACATTTCTTTTTCTCTTTGATGGCGAAGGCCCTTGGCCTTAAAGTGTGTTATTTCGAACTTATCGAAATAACAGCCCGTCATAGTTCGAGCGAGGTCAAACCTTTCTTTTTCTCTTTGATGGCGAAGGCCCTTGGCCTTAAAGGGTGTTATTTTGAAATTATCGAAATAACAACCCATCGTGGTTTGAGCGAGGTCGAACCTTTCTTTTTCTCTTTGATGGCGAAGGCCCTTGGCCTTAAAGGGTGTTATTTCTAACTTATCAAAATAACAGCCCGTCGTGGTTCGAACGAGGTCGAACTTTTCTTTTTCTCTTTGATTGCGAAGGCCCTTGGCCTTAAAGGGTGTTATTTTGAACTTATCAAAATAACAGCCCGTCGTAGTTCGAGTGAGGTCGAACCTTTCTTTTTCTCTTTTATGGCGAAGGCCCTTGGACTTAAAGGGTGTTATTTCAAATTTATCGAAATAATAGCCCATCGTAGTTCGTAGTTCTTGGAGAGTCGGGTATTGCTTGCAGCAGATGCTTCAACACTGGTGGACACGATGTGTCAACATCTTGCGCAGGCTTGTGCTGTGCGTGTGTTATAGTTTCCCGTCCGACTTTGGCCGTTCAGCTTGGAGATACTGCCGGCCGGGAGGGTTTCGGCTGAACCGAAATAGTTTTTGTTCTTCAATCTAGATGTCCCTGTGTATGTTCGCCCATGTGGATCTTATGTACCTGTTCTGAGGAAGTGTGTGAGGCGAGGGTGAGATGTTCTTTGCTTCTATCTGGCGGTTCGATTGGGGGAAGCTGGATTGTTGTGCAATTTTCCTTGTTTAGGATGTTCACGGCCGATGGGGCTAGGAATTCCAGGCTTCGTGAATCCATTTGGTTCTCCTTCTGTGCCTCCTTCGATGAATGATCGTGTTTCTCAGCTTTGATCTAGGAAAAACTAGGAATTTTCACTAGGAAATCCCCACAGACGGCGCCAAATTGTTTGACTCAAAAGATATTAAAGCCTTTTTAAACAAATCAATCAAAGATGAAGGGGTAAATCTTAGTCAAACTTAATTGGTTCCAGATCGAAAGATGTAGTAGTAATAATTACATATGGGACGAATGAACTATCAACAATCTTATTAAGATTCGATACTGCCTTCTTTATCGATGGATGAGGAAGGAGGATTACAATTGTTTTTCCTCTTAGGATAAAAGAATGGAGGTTTTGTTCTTATTTTTCTTGTAAGAAAGATAGAGAAGCCCCCCCCCCCCCCGGAAAACCTTCTTGGGCTATATATATATAGTCGAAACCTCTTGATCCCCGTCGTGACTTGGTGCGCTTGGGTCAGTGGTGCGTTCTGGTCGTGACTCTAAGCGTTGTTCTTTTTGATGTGTCGGATATCTTGGAGGAGACATAAAGTGGACCCTATTGACTTCCACTACCCGATTGCTTAAAAGGGGTCGTGGGCAACCTGGTCGTGGTGGTCAGATTTTGACCAATACACTTACCACTCCACCACAACTTTTGTTGGTCTGTGGAATTTAGTTGATCACAAGATTGACCTGAACTAAGGTTCACTCTTTATCGTCTTTGCATTTTGCCTATTTCATCCCCTCGTGAGTCCAGATGTCTAAAACATGATGTAAATCAAGGATTGCCCTCAACAGTATTGATATGTCTACCATTCAGCCCAATGAGAAAGTGTTGGGCCAAGGCCCCTCTCGTCCTTGATTTTTGGTTTCAACTGAAAATTCTTTGGGGCATTTGCATCTATACTCGTTTTTGGGTCACGTTTTAACTTGTGCCCGCTTTGCAAAAAAAATTATAAGCGTACCCACTTTTTTGCGTAATTTCAGCATACATGCCTGAAGTAGCAAAGGTAATCACGCAAAACTTCAGCATTCTAGAAGACGGGCCTGAAGTAGCAAAAATTGCTAAACCAAATGTCTAAAGTTTTTATTTGTAATTGCTGAACTTAAGCATAGTAGTTGAAGTTTTGTTCTCTATTTGCTGAAATTTTTGTTTGTAATTGCTGAACTTAAACATAGTAGCTGAAATTTTGTTCTCTATTTGATGAAGTTTTTGTTTGTAATTGCTGAACTTAAGCATTCTAGTAGCTAAAGTTTTGTTCTCTATTTGTTGAACTTAAACATGTTTTAGCTGAAGTTTTGTTTTATATTTGCTGAACTTCAGCATGTTTTACGCTATCATATAATTGATTTTTTTGTACAGATAATAAGTTTATAATAAGTAGAATTAGTAACTTAAAAAACTAGATAATGATTTAGCACAACAGGTTAAAATGCATTGATAATGTACAAGCTGAATCCAAAAAAAATAATAGAATGTGAATTAAAGAAAATGGACTTACATTTACATATATGTACGTACTTACTTTAGAAAGTTATTTATAATTTATTTTTAAATAATATGATAAACATGTTTGACCCAAAAGATATTGAAACCTTTTTGATTAAGTCAGTAAGAGGTAAATCTCAGCAAAGTATAATAAATTCTAGATTGAAAGATGCAAGGGATGAACAAGATGAATAATATTTCTTAATATCTTGAAACCGAATGATTAAGCGTAAATATGATAACTTTGAATGTAGAAAGATATTGTAATGGATGCTCTTAGTCCAAAATCTATAAGATATCTCTGTCCCCTTCTATTTATAAGGGATAATCCCCTCTTGAACCCTAAAAAGTACAATATAAAGAATATTCGAAGAGCATATTCTTGATGTCCCTTGTTGCGCCTACACTACTACAAATGTTGTGGGTTTACTAACCGTTGCCAGTTGTCGCCCCTACAACGATCAAGGGATGCTGCGTCGTAAGGGCCTCGCCGCACTCATCAGTTGTCCTGATCATCCAAATTTGGACCTATACAGTTAGTCCCTCTGCTTGTCGAGGTTGCGGCTTGGTGCGTCCTTGATAAGCGGACATCGCCCACACCTGTAGAGAAATTTGGCTTACGAGTCATAATGGTCTGGTCAACAACGGAAGGTTAGCGTGTCAACCATATCCTGGGTGGTGTGTCTTATCGGGAAATGATATCGCTTCCACGTGCGTCATCATTATGCATATTTTCGAGACAGAGGCTAATGGTTTGTCCTTTCGATTTTGGTGCCATTTTGCAGCCTTCCGCTTCAATTCTGGCGCCACCCAATCCTATAAATAAGTAGAGGGTTTGTTTTTTCAAAAACTTTTGGCCATTTCTTCTTTGGTTATTCCTTCTCATCCCTTCCGCTTTTGCTCTAGCAATTTCTTTGCTTTCTCTCCTCCGTTCGCCGTTTTTAGCTTTTTCTATTTTATCAACACATCTTCCACCATAGATATGCCTAGAACACATCGATCTCGTGAGGGGATTTCTGACGCCACCCCACTATCCATGGCGCTCACTTCTGGCAGTGAGGACATGATAGTGGAGGAAGGGGATAGTTTTCTCACCGTGGATGAGTTACTGCCGAGACATCCCATGTCTCGAAGTGATTTCCTCAAAGAACCTCCTCCTACTCCCGCTTCGATAGTATCTGGAACTGAGCAAACCCATATTGATGCCCTCTGCACTAAATACAACATTCCCCTTAATATCGAGATGGTTCCAGCGGGAAGGGACTTCGCGAAGGTCCATAGACCGGGGTACTGTGCTTTTTAAGAATACCCCTTCCTGATTGGTCATTCCTTCCCCCTTCTCCTATTAGCAGAAGAATTCTGTCGATTCTATCAGGTTTGTACGATGCAACTTTCCCCGTACACGTGCAAAATACTCTTGGTGTTGACAAAATACGCCGAGTTGGCGGGGTGCAAAGGTACCATTCACCACCTTCTACACTTGTTTTCTCCTAGCTTTCACAGAAGTACTATAGTGCATCTGAGGCACAGTGGGACAAAAGGGCTGGTGGTCGAAACTGACGACCGGGCGAGTTATAAATTTTGGCATAAGTACTTCTTCGTCAGAACCGAACACATCGTGTTTGACCCCGCTAGATTCCTGGAGCGGTAGAATGAGAATCATAGGTGTCGCAACTTGTTTACTCTTTTTTTTTTGTCCAACTTAGTGTTTATTTACGGCTCTCTTTTGCAGCTATGAGGCGTCCACTCCATCCCATTGCAGGTATAAGGGATTAGGTAGCCCGTTTGATGCTTCATGCAGTGGAGACTCGAGACTGGCCCATTTTTGTAAAATGCTTTGGGCCGAAGGTTTCATCTGGTAAGTGTCTTCCTTTGTATCACTCTTCGGCTGTTTGCCATTGTTTGCTGATATGACTTTTTGTGATGACAAGTCATGGAGTTTTTAGGCGGAGGGCCCCATTCCCTACATTTTGCTAGGTCGTCGCCTCCCCAAGAATGCAATTCATTTTGGACGAGTCTGCCTGAAAGGGTCATGCTCAGCCGGTACAAGCGAGAGATTCCTCTTGGGATATGGTTGTGAGGGGAGAGATCTCTTCTTTACCAGTCCATCACCTTGTGGATGAGTCCTCTAATAGGGACGAATCTTCGATGAGAAAAAAGATGAGGGTAGAGCTCGGGAAGAGCGTGGCCGTTAATATTGGTAAAAGTGGGTCAGGTGCATCGAAGACGGCACCAGTGCCCACATTTATGGCCGATGCCATCTTGGCGGGGAGGTCTCCCCAAACATAAGAGTTTTACCGAGGAGGGGGGTCTGTGCACTCCGCTGAGGTTAGCGCATCATCTACTATCGGAGGGGACTTATGCGCCGAGGGCGACGGCTCGATCTCGGATGTCGACCCAGGGGATGTTCGTGAGTTTTTGGAGTGTCACACTCACGTAGAGGTTAGAATGAAGGGTTTTGATCGACACATAGTCGTTCTTGGGGACTACGACTTGTTGTCGAACTGTGACCAGGTGGCATCTGTTTTTCCCCTTTATGTGTTGTGATCGAAGCCAACCCTGCACTACTATTGAGTAGCGAGAGAGGTAGAAGCAACTTTTACCCGATTAAGGTCGGGATCGATTTCCTCAGGGAGCTAGATATTAGAGTTGAGTTTCTATCTAAAATGGAGTTGTGTATTTGTCCCTAATTGCACTTCTACACATTTTTAGTTTTGATTATAATTCTAATTTTATAATACTACAATGCTGAATTAAGCTAAATAAGATTAAGGTTACACTATTGCGAGTTGTTCAAATAGGTAAAAGGCACTAGGGTAGTGACTTTCTCCTAGGTGGTCAATTGACGGATGCTTGAGTCTAAAGCTAGATTGTCACGTTTGGGGAGTATGATATAACCATTGCACAATTTTACTCACTTTATACCTCTCGGTAGTTCGAGTGATTTTGCCCGAGTTAACTTTCTCAAGACCAATTGGGTATGCAAATTTGCACAAGCAATCAAGTTTCGAGTTGGGTATTACTATCTTTAGGTTTAACCTTTTAATAGGGGTTATCAATCTCTTGAATACGCCCCAATTCCTCAATGGACTAATTTCATGGACTTAGGCTCTCTTTCTCAAGAAGAGCCAAAGTCTACTAGACATAAACTAGTGTTTGCAACCACTAATTCGCCATTAACACCCTAAATTAGCCCAAATATCAAACACCCATAGACAATCAAGTATCAAAACACAAGACCCATCAATTACTCACACTAGGGTTGAACCACAACCCTAGCAAATGGATCTAGCTACTCATAATTAGAGAAGAAAACAAAGAAATAGATGAAGAAAAACTCATAATAATTAATTGCTAAATTAAACTTGAAGATTCAATGTTGAAATTAAGCTAAAATTACTCAAAATAGCAAAAGGAACGAAGTCACGAGCGCAGCTCTCAGTACAAAACTATTTGATGACCTAAAAATGGGAAAAGAATCTATTTATACTAGGCTAAAAATTCTGGACAAAAATAACCCTGCAGGGCTAGTGCGGACTGTACAAAATCGAGTGCGGCCGCACTAAGGCTCTGGGCTTGAATAATTAGCTCTCTGAACTTGGGCAATGCGGACCGCACAAAGTCGAGTGCGGCTGCGGTAGGCTTCTATTGCAGTCCGTATAAAATGGATTGCGGACCGCATTGGGCTTCAACCTTCAAACTGGCAACTCTCTGACCCTTGACTGCGGGGACCACATTGGCTTTCACCTTCACATCAAATCCTCGCTTCTCCACATTGAGGTCATCGAAGTACATTTTCAAGAAGTTGGGTAATGGGTAGGACCTGTAACCCTCACTCACTACCTGTGAAATAACCTAGGACATCACATTCCTGACATTGATTGGGTACCCTGCCATGATTGACACAACTAAGATCGCCCGGTGAAGTGGGAGTGAGTTTTCATGGGTGTTAGGATCTAGCCTACTGCACACGAATGTCTCCCACCCCTTTGCCTCAAAATTCAGTGTCCTCCTCAATATTTTTACCCTCGCAGTCAGCCAATCAGGAGTGGTACCTGGGATTGACAAGTACTCCGCCAACCACGGACGTGCCTCTTCACCCAATTTCATCTTGTCAAGGTATATGGACTCATCCTCCTCTCTAAAGCCCAAATAGTCATTGATGGTCTTGCCATCAAACTTTACTTTCAAGTTCCGGACTTTGGTGACCGTGGTACCCTTTTTGATATGGGCCACGTTCGTGTAGAATTCTTTCACCAAATGCTCCTTTGCGTCATCCACTAGCCCGATAAAGTAGTCCTATATAGCTCTATCATTTAATAGCCTCAACACATTTGGATTGTGAGGCAAAAGATCCCGGGTAATGATTTTTCTCTCCAGAATCAACCTCTTCTCTGGCCACCACTCTCTGAACTTGTGGTAGGCAATCTCACTTACGAACTGGTCCTCCCATGCCTCCGGATTCCTAGTCCGCTCAACCCCGCCAACTTAGGGCTTACCCCTTGTTCTTATTCCCACTCCTCCGGTACTGCATCCTCTCCGGATAATGAAGTTGTGGGAGAGGTAGAGTACTTATCTCCACTGCCGTTAGTTGAGCCCTTAGACGATTCAGAAGATACATGAACTGAAGTTTGGGCAGTGGGGGATGTTGGGGGTGTATCTCTCAATCTGTTTCTCTCCGGCCAATCAGGAATGAACTATGGCACGGAGTCTGATGATGCCTCCCGGGAGGGCTCATATTCATTCCCCGACTGATCAATTGCTCTGTCTGCAGCTTTAATGAGTTTCCTTGTATTCTTTATGTTTTGACGGGCTTGTGGGGTCAACTTTATCATCTTTTGTTTTCCAACCCGGGAGGACTCCCCTCTGCCTGTTTGTTTACCACATTTTCCTCTGGATTTTACCATTGTCTACAAATAACATTCAGTCATGCTTTGTTAGTGTCCATAAAAAAAATGAAATGCAAAGTTACAGAAAAAGAAAGATGTTGCAGACAGTTCAGTTATTGCAAAGTGCGGACCGCACAAAATGTAGTGCGGCCGCAAAGAGGGCAATGTGGACTACACAAAATGGCATCGCGGTCTGCACAGATATGGGGTTCAAACTACCCACTCTCTGAATAAATACATCGTGGACCGTACAAAATGCCATTGCGGTCCACATTGAGGCACCGCAGATCGCACAAAATGCAATGCGGTCGCGGTCCTCACTTATCAAAATGCAGAACATTGTTCACCGCGGTCCGCATTAAATGGCATTGCGGACCGCACAAGAGCACCGCGGACCGTACTAAACCCACCGCGGTCCACACTGAGTACCACATCGCAGCACTAACCTAGGGTTCATGATACGTTCAAAGTAAGTCCACTTTTTACCTAAGGAAGAGTCCCTACGTGTTGGTTCAGTTATTTGACTACCTAAACCTACTTTAAACAAGAAATTAACTAACCTAATCTACCAAATCGAAAGAAATACGGGAAATGCAGAAGAAGAGCTAAGAAAACAAAAATTTAATGAAAATAATAAAATTAACAATTGAAAAGAAATGAAAATACCAGAAGTAAGATGTTGTGATGATGATTAAGCCTTAGTGGGTCAGTTACGTGCAATAAGTTGAGATGAACAGTGATTTTTAAAGTCTAAGAGTAAAAGGATCGAAAAGTTTAAAATAAGGTCCTCAGGTCCTATTTATAGAAAAAGGTCCTGGGGCCCAACTCACCTACCCACTGCGGTCTGCTATGATCGAAACCACAGGGCTTAGACAAGACAACCACTATGGTCCATACAAAATGCCATGCGGCCGTAGTGGACCACCGTGGACCGCACAAAATGCAATGCGGCCGCGGTGGTAAACTTCATAGAACCTCCACTTTTGGCAATTCATCAGCGCGGTCCGCATTGATTTCTTGCCCCCACACTGAGGTCTTTGCGGCCGCACAAAATGGTAGTGCGGTCCGCATTGACAATCTTCAGAGAGTAGTCATTTTCCAACTTTTTCCTGCACTGCATCAACACAATCCTACAACATCTTACAACCAGTCAGTCCAAAAATAAATCCTACACTACAATGAAAATCAAAGAAAAACACATGGGTTGTCTCCCAAGAAGTGTCTGATTTAACATTGCGGCACGATGCAGGTTACCATCAAATCATTTGAGATGAAAACGTGCCACCACGTGGCTGTCATCAATTTTTCCCAAGTAGTGCTTGACCCTATGCCCCTTCACTATGAAAACTTTCCCATTTTTGTTCTTCAAATCAAGTGCACCAAACGGAGTCACAACCACCACTTCAAAAGGTCCACTCCATTTAGACTTAAGCTTTCCCGGAAACAGATGTAACCGAGAGTTGAACAAGAGAACCAAATCACCCACTTTGAACTCCTTGCTACGAGCATATTTATCATGAAGGTACTTCATCTTGTCCTTGTACAAGGAAGAACTAGAGTAGGCATGGAATTGGAATTCATCAAGTTCATTGAGCTGCTCCACACGAAGATTGGTTGCAACATCTCATTCAAGATTTAGCTTCCTTAAAGCCCACATGGCCTTGTTCTCTAACTCAACTGGTAGATGGAAAGCTTTCCCAAACACCAACAGATACGGCGACATACCAATCAGAGTCTTGTAAGCAGTCCTATAAGCCTATAGAGCATCATCCAACTTCTTTGACCAATCGATCCTATTTGCATTGACCGCCTTTGACAATATACTCTTTATTTCCCTATTGGAGACTTCCACTTGACCACTTGCTTGAGGATGATAGGGAGTAGAAACTTTGTGATTGATACCATACTTTGCAAGCAAAGTGTCAAAAGCTCTATTGCAAAAATGAGACCCCCATCACTTATGATTGCACGAGGAGTACCAAACCTTGTAAAATGCTCTTCTTGAAAATGCAACAACACTCCAGGCCTCATTGTTGGGCAAAGCCACGACTTCAACCCACTTCGAAACATAGTCAACCGCCACAAGAATGTATGTGTTCTCACACGAGCTAACAAACGGGCCCATAAAATCAATGCCTCATAACTCAAGAATGGTATTGAGAGGCATCTCATCTTTCTTCGAATTCCGCCCGCTCTTTGACATTTGTCACACCTCTTCACTAGTTCACTTGCATCTTTGTACAAAGTTGGCCAATAAAACCCACAACTAAGAACTTTGGAAGTCGTCCTCGCCCCGCTATGATGGCCACCATAGGGAGAGGAATGACAAGCCTCCAAGATACTCAATTGCTCTTCCTCCGGGACACACCTTCGGATCATACCATCCGTGCAAATCTTGAACAAGTACGGCTCATCCTAATAGAAATCCAAACTATCCCATATGAGCTTCTTCCTTTGGTTAGAAAAGAGCTCACACGGGATTATATTAGTTACATGGAAATTAGCAATGTCCGCAAACCATGACATACTATTCACCGACACCGAAAGGAGTTGTTCGTCGGAAATGAATCATTGATCTCTAAGCCATTATGAGGCCTCCCCTCCTCCTCCAAGCGGGACAAGTGGTCCGCCACTTGGTTTTCACTACCCTTCCGGTCCACAATCTCCAAATCAAACTCTTGAAGTAACAAGACCCATCGCATCAGTCTAGCTTTAGAATCCTTCTTCGTCATCAAGTACCAATGTGCGGTATGATCGGTATGAATTATGACCTTGGCACCCATGAGATACGGCGTAATTTTTCCATCGCGAACACAATAGCCAAAAGTTCTTTCTCAGTCACCGTGTATTTCACTTGAGCATCATTCATTGTCTTGCTCACATAGTACACCGGATGAAACATTTTGTTAACTCTTTGGCCCAAAACCGCCCCAACCGCAACATCGCTCGCATCACACATGAGCTCAAAGGGCAAGCTCCAATTAGGTGTGGTAATGATCGGAGTGTGGTCAACTTATGCTTGAGAAGTTCAAAGGCTTGCATACATTTTTCATCAAACACAAACTTGGCATCTTTTTCCAATAGCTTGCATAAGGGATTTACTACCTTCGAAAAGTCTTTAATGAATCTTCGGTAGAACCCCGCATGCCCAAGAAAACTTCTAACTCCCTTGACAGATGTAGTGGAGGGACCCTTAAAATCACATCTATTTTTGCTTTGTCTACCTCAATACCCTGCTTTGAAATTTTATGCCCAAGAACTATGCCCTCTTCCACCATAAAGTGACATTTCTCCCAATTGAGAATAAGATTGGTTTCTTCACAACGGGCCAAGACTTTATTAAGATTTTTCAAGCACTCATCAAATGAATCACCCACAACACTAAAGTAGACCATGAACACCTCCAAAATGTCTTCCACCATATCGGTGAAGATGGCCATCATACACCGCTGAAATGTAGCCAGTGCATTACAAAACCCAAAAGGAATCCGAGAAAATGAAAAGGTGCCATATGGACAAGTGAATGTGGTCTTCTCCTGATCTTCTGGAGCAATAAAGATTTGGTTGTACCCAGAATACCTATCCAATAAACAGTAGAAGGCACGCCCAGCAAGTCGGTCTAATATTTGATCAAGAAAAGGCAATGGAAAGTGATCCTTACGGGTCATTTTATTCAACTTTCAGTAGTCCACGCATACCCTTCAACCGGTGACGGTTCTGGTAGTAATCAACTCATTTTGTGAATTTGCAACCACAGTCATGCCACCCTTCTTCGATACACATTACACTGGCGAAGTCCAAGAGCTATCAGAGATGGGGTACATAACCCCGACATTCAACCATTTGATCACCTCCTTTTCCACAACTTCTTGCATTGCTTCATTCCACCTTATTTGATGCTCCAAGAAGGGCTTTGCATTATCTTCTAGAATAATCTTGTGCATACAGAATATAGGGCTTATCTCCCGGATATCAGCTAAAGTCCATCCAATTGCCTTTTTCCACTTTTGAAGCACCACCAATGTGGCATCAACCTGCATGTTAGTAAGACAAGAGGAAAGAATAACTAGCAAAGTAGAACTTGGGCCTAAGAACTCATAGATGAGGTGTGGAGGCAACGACTTCAACTCCAACACCGGAGGTTCCTCAATTGATAGCTTTGTTGGTGGAGTCTTCCTATTCTCGAGATCCAAAAAAAATTTCTAGGCTCATAAGAGTACGATCCCATTCCATGTAAAGCATTCACACACTACACCCGGCTTGCATCCTCATTGACATCAAGATTCAACAATACGACCTCAAGAGGGTCTTCCATTTTGATTATTGCACTGGTATCATCAACTATCACTGTTGTGACAAGGTCCATAAAAGAGCACACCTCGGTATTGTTGGGTTGCTTCATTTACTTGCACATATGAAAGACCACCTTTTCATCACCCATCCGGAAGGTGAGTTCCCCTGCTTCCACATCAACTAAGGCCTTTCTCGTAGCAAGGAAAGGTCTCCCCAATATGATTGGAACTTCATAATCCACCTCACAATCCAAGATCACAAAATCAGCTAGTAAGATTAATTTGTCCACCTGGACAAGGACATCATCAATAATACCCAATGGTCTCTTCATTGTTCTATCCTCCATTTGCAATCTCATGGAAGTCGGCCTCGGTTTCCCAATACCCAAAGTTTTGAAAACTGAGTAGGGTATCAAATTGATACTAGCCCCCAAATCACATAGAGCCCTAGCAATGTCTGCACTCCCAATAGTGCAAGGAATTGTGAAAGCACTGGGATCTTCAAGCTTTAGGGCCATTGAATGCACTATAGAACTAACTTGGTGAGTCATCTTTATAGTTTCACAATCCATGAACCGTTTCTTTGTCACCAAGTCCTTTATGAATTTAGCATAGCCCGATATTTGTTCAAGAGCCTCCACCAAAGGCACTTTAATGGATAAACTCTTTATCATGTCAATGAACTTTTTAAACTGATTCTCACTTTTCTACTTCGCGAGCCTTTGAGGATAAGGTGGAGGTGGCCTTGGCAAATGAGCCTTGGCTTTAGGGATAACTGGTTCCAGTATGTCTATTACGTGTTTCCTAGAAGGGTTCATGTCATTTTGAGTTTCCACCTCGGCATCTTGAATCTCAATCCTCACTTCTTCATTCACGTTCTCATCAATCACATTTTCAACCACCAAAGGAACTTCATCTTCTTGCAACTCAACATCATCACTCAAAATTTGTTTTTATTTGGAGGCATTCACATCACCGCCTCGTCCACTCCTTGTAGTTACCGCCATAATATGATTGTTCCCACCCTTCGGTTTCACTACCGTATCACTTAGTAGAGCACCCTTAGGGCGAGTATTCAAGGACTATGAGATTTGGCCCAACTGAACCTCCAAATTCCTAATTGAAGTATTGTGGGAAGACAATTGAGCATCGGAATTCGCACTCTTTTTCATCATTTGTTCAAACATCATTTCAATTCTCCCCATATCATTGATATAAAAACTAGGACCTTGGTATGGAAATGTGGGTGGATTGTTCGATTGTTGGTACATTGAGGGCCTTTGAAAGCCTTGCCCCCGATTTCCTTGGTTTCCATTATTCCATCCACCTTGATTATTGTTACCACGCCAATTGTTGTTGTTACTATTCCAAATTACTTGATTGTTTTGATTGTTGTTTTGATTACCCCAGTTGTTATTTTGGTTGTTGTTCCCCCAATTACCATTGCCTTGTTGTTGTTGATTGCCCCAATTTCCTTGGGGTATCCATTGTTGTTGGTTGGAAGAATTGCCCTTTTGGCCTTGATAATTGTTCACGTATTGCACCTCTTCACTCTGCCCATCATAACCATCATCGTGAAATCCACCACAATCATTGTCAAATTGCTCTGAATTCCATTGATTCTGTTGATCTCTTTGTCTTCTTTTGTTGACAAGCATGTTGGCACCCTCCATAGCATTCAC
Source organism: Nicotiana tabacum (assembly GCF_000715075.1). Taxonomy (NCBI): domain Eukaryota; kingdom Viridiplantae; phylum Streptophyta; class Magnoliopsida; order Solanales; family Solanaceae; genus Nicotiana; species Nicotiana tabacum. The sequence goes on from NC_134085.1 coordinate 213,411,591, forward strand.
TTGGCGAGGATTTTGAACTTGTTGCAACTATACCTTTGCTAGTTGGTTCATAGTAGTTGTCAACTCAGCTATAGACTACCTATGATCATGTAACTCCTTGTGCAAATGAGTGACCATGGGGTCACCCTGGGGTATATTGGCTCTACTTTGCCAAACAGGAGAAGTGCCAGCCATCTCATCAAGAATGTCACAAGCCTCATCATAAGACAGCTTCATAAAGTTGCCCCCAACAAGTTGGTTCACAATGCATTGGTTTGTTGTGTTAATGCCCCAATAGAAAGTCTGTTGGATCATCGCCTCAGTCATATCATTGTTAGGGCATTCCTTCACCATTGTTCTATAACGCTCCCAAATCTTATGCAAAGGTTCTGTGGGCTCTTGCTTGAAAGCCAAGATCTCATCTCTCAATGCTGCCATATGCCCTGGTGAGAAAAATATTGCAATAAACTTGTCCTCCAACTCATCCCAAGTAGCGATGGAATGGTTGGGAAGTTGCTCGAGCCAATCCAATGCCTTCCCTCTAAGTGAGAATGTGAAGAGTGTCAACCGAAATGCATCTTTGGACACATTAGTTTGTTTACTCCCCCAACAGGTATCCACGAACCCCTTGAGATATTTGTAAGTATTTTGATTGGCAGCGCCCATGAAATACCTACGCTGCTCCAGCAATGTCAGCATCACATTGGTAATTTGAAAATTGCCCGCCCGAATCTGGGGCAGGACAATTGCACTTTCATAGCCTTGGTTTGGAAGCACTCGAGGAGCCACTCTTGGAGGTGGCGGGGGATGGTATGGAATATTATCATTGGTTTGGCGGCCTCTCCTTTGTCCTTGAGGCACAATAGGGACCTCATCTTCAACATTGTCATCTACTTCCTCCCCCGGCGGAAGATCTCCAAGAGGTGCATTGTTTAAGTTTGCTACCATTTTGTACCTGAAGTTGCGACACACACAAGTTAGTAAAGGAGACGGAAAGAAGAACAATACACAAAACTATTTAGATAGATAGCCAAAACCGTTAGCTCCCCGGCAACGGTGCCAAAAAGTGATCGAAGCCAACCCTGCACTACTATTGAGTAGCGAGAGAGGTCGAAGCAGCTTTTACCCGATTAAGGTCAGGATCGATTTCCGCAAAGAGCTAGATATTGGAGTTGAGTTTCTTTCTAAAATGGAGTTGCGTATTTGTCCCTAATTGCACTTCTACACATTTTTAGTTTTGATTATAATTCTAATTTTATAATACTACAATGCTGAATTAAGCTAAATAAGATTAAGGTTAAACTATTGCGAGTTGTTCAAATAGGTAAAAGGAACTAGGGTAGTGACTTTCTCCTAGGTGGTCAATTGACGGATGCTTGAGTCTAAAGCTAGATTGTCACATTTGGGGAGTATGATATAACCATTGCATGATTTTACTCACTCTATACCTCTCGGTAGTTCGAGTGATTTTGCGCGAATTAACTTTCTCAAGACCAATTGGGTATGCAAATTTGCACAAGCAATCATGGTTCGAGTTGGATATTACTATCTCTAGGTTTAACCTTTTAATAGGGGCTATCAATCTCTTGAATTTGCCCCAATTCCTCGTTAGACTAATTTCATGGACTTAGGATCTCTTTCTCAAGAAGAGCCAAAGTCTACTAGGCATAAACTAGTGTTTGCAACCACTAATTCACCATTAAAATCCTAAATTAGCCCAAATATCAAACACCCATAGACAATCAAGCATCAAAACACAAGACCCATTAATTGCCCACACTAGGGTTGAGCTACAACCCTAGCAAATGGGTCTACTTACTCATAATTAGAGAAGAAAACAAAGAAATAGATGAAGAAAAACTCATAATAATTAATTGCTAAATTAAACTTGAAGATTCAATGTTGAATTTAAGCTAAAATTAGTCGAAATAGCAAAAGGAACGAAGTCACGAGCGCAACTCTCAGTACAAAACTATCTGATGACCTAAAAATGGGAAAAGAATCTATTTATACTAGGCTAAAAATTCTGGACAAAAATACCCCATGCGGGGCTAGTGCGGACCGCACAAAATCGAGTGTGGTCGCACTAAGGCTCTGGTCTTGAATAATCAGCTCTCTGAACTTGGGCAATGCGGACCGCACAAAGTCAAGTGCGGCCGCGGTGGCTTCTATTGCGGTCCGCACAAAATGGACCGCGGACCTCATTGGGTTTCAACCTTCAAACTGGCAACTCTCTGAACCTTGGCTCTGCGGACTGCACGAAATCGAGTGCGGCCGTGGTGAACCCAATGCGGACCGCATAAAACCCTTTACGGCTGCATTGCTTTATGGCATGAAAAGCAACCTCTCTGAACTTCACTTTTGCGGACTACACAGAATGGTGTGCGGCCGCACTGGCCCTATTTTCTGTGCTTTGTCTTGGTACTTGTGCAAGTTTCACTCCTATTTGAGTTGGTTATTGACACTTTGTCACCTTGTTGATCAAACCTGCAATCAAGCACAAGTTTCACTCCTTTGGGACTATTTTGTACATATTTCTGATCAAAACTTAAGCAAGAAGGAGTGTAAAATGCATCATATCCCCTAGTTATCATGTTGCCCCTGAGAGCGAGGCACTTAGAGAGATGAGTGATGCAGAGTTGTCTCAGAGCATTTCTGGAATGGCTCTACGGGTAAATGTCTTTCTTTTTATTTCGTTGTTGGATTTGCATTACTATTTTTGGCCCATCCTTTTGTTTTAACTTTACTTTTCGTACTAGACCATTATCATGGAGATAGAGCGTGAGCGTCGAGAAAGGAGGAGGACGATCGTCTATGGAAAGATGTCTTCCAAGTATCAATAATATCGCACCAAGCATTGTGCGATGGTTGACATTTACAATCAGGATCACGACTTCCAGCTATTCCGCGAAGGGCTCAAGCAGAGGGAGGATCAATTGGCGCGTAAGGTCTAGGAGTTGAAGGAACGAGACAAGGAATTTATGAAGGCCATTGCCCGTAGTAGTGAGCTCGAGGCAGCCCTTAAAGCCAGGGAAAATGAGCTTGAGCTAAGTAGGGGAGTAGTGGCCGAAAATACCAACCTTTAAGCAAATGTGGCCATTTTAACTGCCAAACTGAATATGAAGACAACAGAGGTTGATGAACTTAAGGGTGAATTGAGTGTGAATGCTGATAGATTGGCCCATGCCAAGAGGGAGAGGACAACTGTCGTCTCTAAGGCAACGATTTTAGAAGATGCCCTCCGTGTTTGTAGGTTGGAGCAGACTAAGGAGATGGATGCGTCTGTGCTTAAGATAGCAGGACTTGAGGGGCGTATTCAAGGGTTGGAGGCGGTGTGAGCACGTGATTTTCGCCCTATATGAGAATCACTCCCAAAAATTCAAAATAAAACAATTTTCCTTTGTGTGCAATGTTTGTATTTTTGTGGTATTTTTGTATAATTATTTGTATTTTTGTCTGTGCATGTTTATTTGTTTAAATTAATAAAAATATAAAATATGTCGCATTTTCATTTAGTATTTATTTAAGTTTGTTTTACAAAAATGAGAAAATCATAAAAAAAAATAATGTACATTGCATTTTTAGCATTTAACGTCTAAATTGTACGATTTTATCGTTAATTGCTATTTAAATGTGCGATAATTATTTTTAGAGTTAATTAGTATTTTTTTATAAGATAATTTAGTTTATAATTTAATTTAGAATTTTAGTTTTATTAACTAGGAAGTAAAAGAAAAGAAAAAAAATCGGAATTAGGCCTCTTCTTCAATTTTGAACCACAGGCCCAAATATACCCAACCTTCCTCTACGACCCGGTCCATTTCAAACTGGGTCGACCCAATCCATAACCCCAAAGACCCAACACCCCTATTTCCCTATCTTTCATTTCAAAAAACAAAACCCTAAAAGTATTCACTATTGGAAAACCCACCAGCCCCCTCTCTTGCTCTCATTCTTCAAGCTTTCAAACAACACTCCCATGGCTACCTTCCCCATCGCCTTTACCAGCCTCGTCGTCCGTCTTCCTCAGCTGAACGACCAGCCATGGACTGCCCTCCTTCTTCTTCGTCGACCACCCTGCCAAGCTGCCGCCTGTTGCTTCTTCTTCTTCACGTTGCTGATGCCCACGTCGACCACCCTTCAAGCCCCGTCGCTACTGCTTCATCTTCTTCATCGCACCATGAACGAGCAGTCCCATGGCTGCTTCTTCTTCTTCTGAACACCAGCAGCTCCACCGTCGCACCATGAACGACCTCCCCTCAGCTTTCTTCGTTGCACCATGAACGACCCCAAGCTCAAGCTCGTTCATGGCTGCTTCCTCACAGTCCCTTTCATCCTCTTCGTCGAATAACCAGCCTCGTCTTCCACCCAAGTCAACCCCAGCCACGCCGGAAACTCCCCCCTCGTCCGCGAACAGCAGCATGGCTGTTGTAGCTGTCGCTTCTTCATCTTCTTTTCTTTTTCACCATGGCTGCTGCTCAACGCACATACACAGGGGGCGTACGAACAACCTACTGCTTCGTCGATCTTCAGGTCCGTTTCCGTCGAGGTCGTCGTTTGTCGTTTTGATTTCGTCAAGGTTAAAAGGAAGGTGGATTTTGTTGTTTGTCGAGATATGGTATGTCGAGGTTGTTTGTTCAAGTGGTCCATTTTCCGTTCGAGCTCGTCATTGTTCATTTCCGATTAGTTAGTGTAAGTTTCATTTCTTCCGTATTTTTTTTTGTATGTTTTTTTTGATATTCTCGGATCTGAAATCAGTAAATGTTTGATTCTTGTTTTTGTTCGTGCTTATCATTTCTTGATTTGTTATTTTTTATTTTTAATAAAGAAATTGTTAGTTTAAATAAAGTATTGTTAGATTTAAGTTGAAGTTCGATCGATTATTTCTTCAGTTTGTTTTGTGTTCTTGTTTAGTTTTAATATAGAAGAGTGTTGGTTTAATCGCTTAAATCCGTCATCTTTGTTGTTTAATTTATATTTAATTCGTGTTCATATTTTTTTTGCTTGAAGTTCGTTTTTAATCCAGTGATTTATTGTGAATTTATGTTTTGGTTTAATTTTTGATTTAGTTTGAATCATTCCTCTTTGTTATGATGTTGTTTGATTTAGTTTGAGTTCAACGGATGTTGAGTTTAGTGATTTAAATCTACATGTTTGTCTTGTTGAGTTTGTTGATATGAATCTGACTCTGTTAGTAATTCATGAATGTTGTTAATTTGGCAAGTTTATTATGCAGAAGTTGATTATTTGATCATAAAATCTGTTTAGGAATTGGTTATAGTTGCTATATTTTGGTTAGAATTGATTAGCTGAACTTGTTATAGCTGACGGGGTAGATTGGTAAATTATAGTATTTTCAGGGTCAAAATGGTAATTTCAGTTAGGTCAGAGGGGTATTTTTGGATTTAAAATTTTGAACAATTATTTATTTTGAGTGCACTGTCCATTAAGATTAAATAATTTGTTAATAATATTAAAATAATGTAGGCATGGGGGACAAGACATAATGGTGGGAAATAATGTACTTGTTTAATCAAAAGTGGGGAACAAGATATAGTGGGCATTGCGGGGCTCAAGAAAAGTTGTTTAAATAAATAATAATTGTATTTTTTATGTATTAGTGGGTTTGGTAAGAGAAAGTGGGTGTTTTATTAATTGATTAAAGGGTTGGGAATGAGAGATAAATAAGGGACTTGATCAGATTTTTGAGGAGGAGGAAAAAGAGGAAGACAGAAAAAAGAGAGAAAAGGAAGGAGAAGAAAGAGGGCTTGAAGACTTGAGGGTTTTTTAAGACTTGAGAGAAAAAAAAGACTTGAACTAAAAAGACTTACTTAGAAAGAGAGGAAGACATTCTGAAAATCCTAAGAGTGTTGGAGAGTTTAACAAGAGAAAACAACAAAAAAACAAAGTGAGAAACGTGTTTAGTTTTCAAGTTTAATACACGCGTGGGTTGTTGTTGTTTAGTTTGTTTACAAACTTTTGAGTTTGTTCTATTGAGTTGTTCGATTTTTCTTCAAAGTTTTCTGGGCCTTGAATCTGGTTCGAATTTGTTGCTGTTGGGTTGCTGCTGTTGCTGTGTATTTACACTACTGCTGCTTCTACTGATCTTCATCTTCTTTCCTTGCTTTCCAAATACCAGGTACACAACTGATACACTGGTTCATCTTGTAAGTCACTTGAAGCATGAATGCAAAAATGGAAAAGATTTGAAGTTGTAATTAAATGTAGTCTTTTTTTTCTTTTACTGTCTGTATGTAGAATGTTCTATGCGTTGCCATGTAAACTCTTTAAACAACTCACTTTCGAAACTTAACTATAATAACTCGAAAGTATGAAAAAAAAGTAGGACCTTTTTCTTCATTTATTTTAGAAAACGAACTTAATAGAAAAAAATGTAGTCACTATAGGTTTATCCTTTTAAATAAAATGAGACGAGCCTCGCCAAATAAAACGCACAGATTGCGGGGCCCTCACAAAATGTATGCTTTAATTATTTAGAACTCGGGATCGGCCGCTTAGCGAACTCCACGGCCTTACCCAAAATAATAAATACGCTAATCGCTTTAGGCGCGCATTTTAATAATCTTACCTTCTTAAACTCGGGTGTGCATTTCATGCGACCCAAATCCAAATCCCAAAACATTGAATAAAAATGTGTTCCGGATTGCGGGTGCATTTCATGTGACGCAATCCAAAGACATGTTTTTAAACGATGTTCACATTCTTTTAAAAATATAATGATAAAAGCGGTAAAGAGTTAAAACTTGCACATGAGCGCATAATTGTATAAAATCAGATAAACAAGCCGAATATGACAGTTGAGCGACCGTGCTAGAACCACGGAACTCGGGAATGCCTAACACCTTCTCCCGGGTTAACAGAATTCCTTATCCGGATTTCTGGTTCGCGGACTGTAATACAGAGTCATTCTTTTCCTCGATTCGGGATTAAATTGGTGACTTGGGACACCCTAAATCTCCCAAGTGGCGACTCTGAAATAAACAAACAAATCCCGTTTCGATTGTCCTTTAATTGGAAAAAACTCCTTCACCCCTCGCGGGGGCGGAAAAAAGAGGTGTGACAGACATGGCGACTCTGCAGAGGATTGTAACCCAGAACCACTGGTTCAGGGTTAGAAATTCGAGCTTAGATAAATTGTTATATTTGGTTCTATCTGATTTTGTTACATGGTTGGGCTCAATGTGTTAAATGATGCTTTTATCGCTTTGATATTATCTGAACTGTATATAAACTGCGCCGAAACCTTTCTCTTCTTACCTCCAGGGATGTGCTTACTGGTTGAGACTCTCTATTCTGTTAGTGTCATACCTTGAAATAAAAGAGGCTCGGAAAGTTTCTAAGCCGGCTGGCCTTTTGATTCCCGGAAAGGAGCTCCTTCCTCAACTCGAGTTGTCCGCTCGGGTACACTGTCTAGAACACCGACCCAGGTTTTGAACATAGAATAACGTGACTTCATGCCGGATCCCTAGTAGGAACGCTTATTTGCATCACGTTGCATTTGACTTAGGGGACTCAACACAGGGGTTGGGTCCGTCTAGGACTAGCAACCTGATATGAAAAGACCATCCTGATGCATCCTATTTGTTTTCCGTTCATTTATTTGTCTCGCGCCCGCATGCTGACCGGTGTTTGAATATTAGGAATATTGTGAAATTGAAAAAGAAAAAAAAAGAAATAGCGGTTAGGGAGTTAATTGTTTATTTTTGAAAAACCTAATGCCCAAATACCGTCGAACTCTGCCGAAATTTTGAGAAAATAAAAAAAAATATTGTATTAATTTGTTTTACTAAAAGCAAAGGAAAAATAGAAAAAAAGAATCGTTGTTCTGTCTCGTTTTCAAAAAAATAGAAAAAGGAAAATAGTTTGTCTTGCCATGAAAAATGAAAATGAAAAAAAGGGGTATTGTTTTTAAAATAGTTTTTTTTTATGAAAACGCCCAAAATCGAAAAGGAAAAGATCTAGAATTGGCGAAGAAATGTGGGTCTGTTTTTGATATTTGCTGCCAAAAATGAATGAAAAAAAAGTTTAAAATAGTTCAGTTAATTGCAAGTACTACGCGGGTTTGATTCTCACCGGATGTGAGATACGTAGGCAACCCTCATCGTGTCCAACCTTTCATTTTGCTAAAATAGCCAAAAACAAATAATAATAAATAAAAAACATGTCAAAATTTTAATTTTGTCATAAAGAAGTCGGGTGACGTTGTTTTGTCAAAACATAGTCGAATGTTCCCGAAAGGGACGTCGGAAGGCTGACTTTGTATAAACAGCCACCTTGGGTCATTTTTTTAGGATTTTGGTCCAGTTGACTCACACAGCCTTAAAAATCTTCGTCCCTGAGGCGCTGAAGGGCCGTGTTTGCAACACCAGGTTTTCATTGTAATTTGAAAAAAAACAAAGAGTCAGCGGTCAGGTGAACACCGTTTGGATTTTTAGTCAAAATAAGCCGAGCCAGCTTTGGCAGCGTCTTAAGTCGTTCTTGCATAAATAGCCTTAGAGTATCTTTCAGTTGTCAAAAGGCTATTTTCGTAAAAGAACGGATAAGTTTGTAAAGTGTCATAAAATAATCCTCCCCGGCTTCAAAATTCATGTGAAATTTGGAAGAGGCCACATTTGCAAAAAATAACCATTCGGTTGCATTTGTCAAATGGAGAAAGGAAGCTAGTTTTTGTTTTTGAGTTTGTAAATCTTTTGATTAGAATATGTGGGTAGTTTGATTTTCGAGTTTGTAGGTCGTCTTTAAACCTTTGAAACCCAGTTTGTTTTATTATGAAAATTGATAAAAAAAAATGTTTCATTGTTGTTACCTTTCATTTTGGGCCGAACTACGCAAGGTCTGATTTATGCGGGGTCATGATACGTAGGCAATCTCCATAAGATTCGACCACAACAAAAAAAATGAAAAAAAATGAAAAAATGATGAAAAAAATGAAAAAAGAATGGAAAAAAAAGAAAAAGAAAAAAAGGAAAAAAAAAGGAAAAAAAATGTTGTTAATAATGAGGACCGACTGAGTCCATTCTAACCTGTTTTGCTTTGAATCACAAAGAAAGTTAAGGTGGTTGGTTTGTGGTAAGCTGGAAATACAAGACCCAGAAGCACACTTTGCGGGGATCAGGCCTGATAACAGAAGCACTCGAATCCTATTGGGACTTGTTGACTAAGGTTGATGATATTGAAGTTGGCAATGGTCTGGGCAATACTGATGCGAAGCTCAGTGGCTCAGATGCCAGTTTTGATAAAATGGGAGGACGCTCCGTTCCTTGGTTAGCAAGAGAGAAGCTTTTGGTGGCTTATTTTGTTATCATTTCTGTTGTCCGGATTATTCTTAGGGTTGTAATCCGGATATTGTCTTGTGTCAAATCTTCTTATCTTTCCATTTTGTCATAGCGGTTTGTTTAAGTTTTGTCCAGGCTATTTTAGGATTTTATTCTGGTTTGTTTCGTTTGTTTTGTTATTCAAACCATTTCACCGGTAATCTAATGCAAAATCCAGTCTTTTATTATTTCCAGTCGTCTTTTGTTTAGTTCTTTTGTCATTTTGTTCAGCGCCGATTCTGGTGACATGACATGCGCACACAGTTTGGGCCTGATCTTAAAAGATAATCATAAAACCATTGGGAGAAAGACGGTTTGAGATTATTCGGAGCTCGAGTCATGTGGAACTGGGGCAAATAAAACATAAATAAAACCATAAAATCAAGTGAGAGTATTGCCCAACAGTGCTTTAAAAATGACAAAAGAAAAGGCAAATGTATGCATATGGTTATCAAGTCCGGCACAATCAGAAGATGCGGCGAATATTTAATGGTGTTGTTTGTGCTTGGCGTGTTTTGAAGATTGGAATGACGAAGGCATTTTATTCTGCTATCTAAATACTTTCTCCTTCGTTAACCCTTTGAGCCTTATTTGTTTTCTTTCATACCCCTCTTTCGGAATCAGTAGCAAAGAGTAGAAACACAAACATAAAAAGATAAGAAAAGAAAAAAAAACACAAAAAGAAAAAGAAAAGAAAATAAACAAAACGACAAAAGAAAAATGAAAAAAAAAGAAGAAAAGAAAAATGATAACAAAAAAAAGTCAGAAGAAAACAGAGGAATTGGGAACTATGTTTGACCTGATTCCTCAAAGATGATACGTAGGCGCCTCACGGCTCAGTCATAGGGTGCATAGGGTGCGTAATATGCATAATGTGCATAGTGTAATAATAATAATAATAATAATCCCCAAGCTAGAAATTGGGGCAAGAGTTGCGCTTGTCGTAAGCAAATATGGTTCCGAAGGTTGTAATTTTGAACCCCAAGTTTATTTTGTTTTTGAGCTTTTAATACCCCTTTCTTTCTAGCCTATCCAAAACCCATATTACGGTCCAAAGAAAGACCTTCTGATCAGTCTTCAAAAGATGCCAAGTCAGACAAATGAGAGTCTTACCGGTGAACATAACATTCTGTTCCACAGCAGAAAGGACTTTAATCCCAAGCAGAAAGAGTCATATCGGCAACACTCCAAATCCACAGCTGGAAAGTGATACAAATAAGAGAGTCTTATTGGTGAAAATCTTCACGGGCACCATAAGGCGATGAAAGCCGAGAGAAAAACCAAAATGAAAGAGGCTTGATAGTGAAAACCCTTCGGAAACTACAAGTCGAATAAGATTGAGAATCAGATGGGGAATCGCCAAATGAAGATCTTGAAAGACGATTGACAGCGGAGGATAGGCCACATGTGCATGTCATGACCATTAGAGTCGGTATCTGCGTTTGATAGGTTTTTATTTATAGTTTCTTTTGTTAAGGAGTCATCTTTTTCCTTTGTCTTTTATTCTGTTCCCTTTTTGTTTATCTTTCTCCTTTCATAGAAAAATTCCCCAGTAGAGTTGTTTGGTCAGAACAAGTGAGAAATGACTTCAAAATATGCTATCAGCTTTTCAATTATGCAAGATGAGATCTGACTAATACATCCAAGTGGTATAGTCAGCAAGGAACAAGCACGAGGCCAGTGTTAAGAAAGATATCCCCAGCAAAAGGAGATTGACAAAAGGATTGACGAGTGTCAAGAGGGATATCCTTGCCGAAATCAAAGGTTATTAAACCTCAAGGCCAAGGCCCGTGGACAAATCAAGAGGAGCAATGAGCATGATTTGGGAGATTCATGCGAGACTAAAAAGTCGGGGAAATGCCAGTTTTCGAGCTATGCCACAAAAGAAGAGGGATATCCCCAGCAGAAAGGGATCATCCCCAACAAATAATATCATCCCCAACAAGTTTTGGAACGCAGAACAAGGAAGGAGAAAGAGAAAACCATCCCAGTAGGAGTATTACAACCAACCACCACGTTTTAAACTAACAAATTTTGTTTGATTTGAAACAGGTAAAAGAAATGGCATTGATGACAGAAATGCATGTCACAAGAAAGATTATCAAACTGGGGCAAAAAATTTTCCTTCCATTTAGAAAATTTTCTGGAAGTCAGGTACCCACTCGGGGAAGAATAAAGATAACACCAGTCTCAAGGGAAGTGGTCTTTGAACCAGTGTTGCCCCCAACATAATAAGTTTCAATGGAGGAAGTTGTTCCCTAGCGGACGGAACAAAATGATGAAACTTATGCTCGAAGAAGCAAAAGGTCGTCCAGTGCCATTCCCAGCAGCCTTTCGAAGAGTGAAGCACTAGTTTTGAAGAATCAAAATCCCCCAGCAGTGTTATCCTCGACAACGTTATCCCCAGCTGATAACATTTTATCCCCCAACAAGTAAGTAAATAATTCCCCAACAGTGTTATCCCCGGCAGTTGCGAGGGAAGACAACACAAGTTTTTAAGGAAATGGCTCACGCATAGGAGAGGCATTTCCTCCTAAGTTTATTTTCATGCTAGGAGACGCACTTCCTAAGTTTAATTTCGTGTATAGGAGACGCACTTCCTAAATTATTTTGATCCATAGGAGACACACTTCCTAGTTCAAAATAATTAAAGTTCCACCCATAGGAGACGCACTTCCTAAGTTTATTTCACCCCTAGGATACGCACTTCCTAAGTTTATTTTACCCATAGGAGACGCACTTCCTAAGTTTAATTTCATGCATATGAGACACACTTCCTAGTTCAAAATCATTAAAGTTTTACCCCTAGGAGACGCACTTCCTAAGTTTATTTTACCCATAGGAGACGCACTTCCTAAGTCTGTTTTACCCATAGGACACGCACTTCCTAAGTTTAGTTTTACCCATAGGATACGCACTTCCTAAGTTTAGTTACCCCTAGGAGACGCACTTCCTAAGTTTAATTTCATGCATAGGAGACGCACTTCCTAAATTATTTTCATCCATAGGAGACGCACTTCCTAGTTCAAAATTATTAAAGTTCCATCCATAGGAGACGCACTTCCTAAGTTTATTTCACCCCTGGGATACGCACTTCCTAAGTTTATTTTACCCATAGGAGACACACTTCCTAAGTTTAAATTCATGCATAGGAGACGCACTTCCTAGTTCAAAATCATTAAAGTTTCACCCATAGGAGACACACTTCCTAAGTTTATTTTACCCATAGGAGACACACTTCCTAAGTTTAGTTTCACCCATAGGAGACGCACTTCCTAAGTTTATTTTACCCATAGGAGACGCACTTCCTAAGTTTAATTTCATGCATAGGAGACGCACTTCCTAAATTATTTTCATTAATAGGAGACGCACTTCCTAGTTTAAAATCATCAAAGTTTTACCCCTAGGAGACGCACTTCCTAGTCTGGTTCATTTAAGTTCATGCATAGGAGACGCACTTCCTAGTTTGAATCATTTAAGTTTTACCCCTAGGAGACGCACTTCCTAGGCTGGGTCTTTCAGGTTATATTTTGCTTTAGGAGACGCACTTCTTGATTTTGGTTCATACAAGTTTTACTCGTAGGAGACGCACCTCCTAGTTGGGTTCATCCGCCCTCAAAATAGGATATGTTGGGTTCATCCGCCCTCAAATAGGATATTTTGGGTTCATCCGCCCTCAAATAAGATTTTATTTTCAAAGTTGTTGAAGTCAAGAGCCCGCTTGAAGAGAGGAAAGGCGTTTTATTTTTCAAAGTTGTTGTTGAGGTCAGGAGCCCGCCTGAAGAAAGGAAAGGTGTTTTATTTTTAAAAATTGTTGAAATCTCGCCAGCCTAAAGAAAGGAATGGCATTTTTATTTTTAAAGTTGTTGAAGTCAGGAGCCCGCCTGAAGAGAGGAAAGACGTTTTTATTTTAAAAAAAAAGTTGTTGAAATCTCGCCAGCCTAAAGAAAGGAATGGCATTTTATTTTCAAGGTTTTTGATGAAGTCAGGTGCCCGCCTGAAGAGAGGAAAGGCGTTTTATTTTTAAAATCTCGCCAGCCTAAAGAAAGGAATGGCATTTCATTTTCGAAGTTGTTGTTGAAGTCAGGAGCCCCCCTGAAGAACAGAATGACGTTTTATTTTAAAAGTTGTTGAAATCTCGCCAGCCTAAAGAAAGGAATGACATTTTATTTTCAAAGTTGTTGTTGAATTCAGGAGCCCGCCTGAAGAAAGGAATGACATTTTATCTTCAAAGTTGTTGTTGAAGTCAGGAGCCCGCCTGAAGAGAGGAAAGGCGTTTTATTTTTAAAAGTTGTTGAAATCTCGCCAGCCTAAAGAAAGGAAAGGCATTTTATTTTCAAAGTTGTCGTTGAAGTCAGGAGCCCGCCTGAAGAAAGGAAAGGTGTTTTATTTTTTTTAAAGTTTTTGAAATCTCGCCAGCCTAAAGAAAGGAATGACATTTTATTTTCAAAGTTTGATGAAGTCAGGAGCCCGCCTGAAGAGAGGAATGGCGAATTTATTTTCAAAGTTGTTGGCTGAAGTTGGGAGCCCACCCATATAATAGAGGAATACATTGCAAGTCAATAAAGCAGAAGAATCCAACAGGAATCCCCAGCGGGAAACAATAAAAATCCCCAGCACCGGAAAGCGGAAGGTTGCAACAAGAGATCCCAGCGCAAAATCAAGCGCATGAGTCAAAAGGGAGAAAAGACGCATCTTGAAAGAAGCGGCCTGTGAACATTGAATTATGCCCAGCATAACAAAGCTTAATGAAGAAAGCCATATCTCCAGCGGACCGAACCAGACAGTGAGAATTGGTATTCAGAGTAGCAAAAGGTCGGTGTCACCCCCGTCAGTTCTCGGAAGAAAGAAGCACCGGAATCGACGCAAGCCGACAAGAGAGCAAGGCATCAAAAACAAATGGAAGATAGATGGGATCTTGTAATCCGTAGTCTAGCCTAACTTCTTGATTTTTCTTTTAAGCATGGTGTAATAAGGAGGTCAGCAAACAAGTAAAAGTAGCATGCAACAGCAGCAACATTGCAGTCCCACGGTAGTCCCAGCTACCAAAACTTCCCGAACTACATTGACCTGATTCCTGTTTAGCCCAGGATATGTAGGAAACCTCTGAAGCAAAGGTTCGGTCAAATCTTTCAAAAAATGCTTCACACGGAGTACTCGAACGGGCAAAAATCGCTCGTATCCGCTCACTTTATCTTTGCACGAAAACCCTTCGTGTTTTCGGACAAAGAGGGGCAGCTGTGAGCACGTGATTTTCGCCCTATATGAGAATCACTCCCAAAAATTCAAAATAAAATAATTTTCCTTTGTGTGCAATGTTTGTATTTTTGTGGTATTTTTGTATAATTATTTGTATTTTTGTCTGTGCATGTTTGTTTGTTTAAATTATTAAAAATATAAAATATGTCGCATTTTCATTTAGTATTTATTTAAGTTTGTTTTACAAAAATGAGAAAATCATAAAAAAAATAATGTACGTTGCATTTTTAGCATTTAACGTCTAAATTGTGCGATTTTATGGTTAATTGCTATTTAAATGTGCGATAATTGTTTTTAGAGTTAATTAGTATTTTTTTATAAGATAATTTAGTTTATAATTTAATTTAGAATTTTAGTTTTATTAAGTAGGAAGTAAAAGAAAAGAAAAAAAATCGGAATTAGGCCTCTTCTTCAATTTTGAACCACAGACCCAAATATACCCAACCTTCCTCTACGACCCGGTCCATTTCAAACCGGGTCGACCCAGTCCATAACCCCAAAGACCCAACACCCCTATTTCCCTATCTTTCATTTCAAAAAACAAAACCCTAAAAGTATTCACTGTTGAAAAACCCACCCGCCCCCTCTCTTGCTCTCCTTCTTCAAGCTTTCAAACAACACTCCCATGGCTACCTTCCCCATCGCCTTTACCAGCCTCGTCGTCCGTCTTCCTCAGCTGAACGACCAGCCATGGACTGCCCTCCTTCTTCTTCGTCGACCACCCTGCCAAGCTGCCGCCTGTTGCTTCTTCTTCTTCACGTTGCTGATGCCCACGTCGACCACCCTTCAAGCCCCGTCGCTACTGCTTCATCTTCTTCATCGCACCATGAACGAGCAGTCCCATGGCTGCTTCTTCTTCTTCTGAACACCAGCAGCTCCACCGTCGCACCATGAACGACCTCCCCTCAGCTTTCTTCGTTGCACCATGAACGACCCCAAGCTCAAGCTCGTTCATAGCTGATTCCTCACAGTCCCTTTCATCCTCTTCGTCGAATAACTAGCTTCGTCTTCCACCCAAGTCAACCCCAGCCACGCTGGAAACTCCCCCCTCGTCCGCGACCAGCAGCATGGCTGCTGTAGCTGTCGCTTCTTCATCTTCTTTTCTTTTTCACCATGGCTGCTGCTCAACGCACACACACAGGGGGCGTACGAACAACCTACTGCTTCGTCGATCTTCAGGTCCGTTTCTGTCGAGGTCGTCGTTTTGAGTTCGTCAAGGTTAAAAGGAATGTGGGTTTTGTTATTTGTCGAGATCCGGTATGTCGAGGTTGTTTGTTCAAGTGGTCCGTTTTCCGTTCGAGCTCGTCGTTGTTCATTTTCGATTAGTTAGTGTAAGTTTCATTTCTTCCGTATTTTTTATTTTGTATTTTTTTTTTATATTCTCGGATCTGAAATCAGTAAATGTTTGATTCTTGTTTTTGTTCGTGCTTATCGTTTCTTGATTTGTTATTTTTTATTTTTAATAAAGAAATTGTTAGTTTAAATAAAGTATTGTTAGATTTAAGTTGAAGTTCGATCGATTATTTCTTCAGTTTATTTTATGTTCTTGTTTAGTTTTAATATAGAAGAGTGTTGGTTTAATCGCTTAAATCCGTCATCTTTGTTGTTTAATTTATATTTAATTCGTGTTCATATTTTTTTCGTTTGAAGTTCATTTTTAATCTAGTGATTTATTGTGAATTTATGTTTTGGTTTAATTTTTAATTTAGTTTGAATCATTCCTCTTTGTTATGATGTTGTTTGATTTAGTTTGAGTTCAACGGATGTTGAGTTTAGTTATTTAAATCTACATGTTTGTCTTGTTGAGTTTGTTGATATGAATCTGACTCTGTTAGTTATTCATGAATGTTGTTAATTTGACAAGTTTATTATGCAGAAGTTGATTATTTGTTGATAAAATCTGATTAGGAATTGGTTATTGCTGCTATATTGTTAGAATTGATTAGCTGAACTTGTTATAGCTGACGGGGTAGATTGGTAAATTATAGTGTTTTCAGGGTCAAAATGGTAATTTCAGTAAGGTCAGAGGGGTATTTTTGGATTTAAAATTCTGAACAATTGTTTATTTTGAGTGCACTGTCCATTAAGATTAAATAATTTGTTAATAATATTAAAATAATGTAGACATGGGGGACAAGACATAATGGTGGGAAATAATGTACTTGTTTAATCAAAAGTGGGGAACAAGACATAGTGGGGGTTGCGGGGCTCAAGAAAAGTTGTTTAAATAAATAATAATTGTATTTTTTATGTATTAATGAGTTTGGTAAGAGAAAATGGGTGTTTTATTAATTGATTAAAGGGTTGGGAATGAGAGATAAATAAGGGACTTGATCAGATTTTTGAGGAGGAGGAAAAAGAGGAAGACAGAAAAAAAAGAGAAGAGGAAGGAGAAGAAAGAGGGCTTGAAGACTTGAGGGTTTTTTAAGACTTGAGAGAAAAAAAGACTTGAACTAAAAAGAGTTACTTAGAAAAAGAGGAAGACATTCTGAAAATCCTAAGAGTGTTGGAGAGTTTAAAAAGAGAAAACAACAAAAAAAACAAAGTGAGAAACGTGTTTAGTTTTCAAGTTTAATACACGCGTGGATTGTTGTTGTTTAGTTTGTTTACAAACTTTTGGGTTTGTTCTATTGAGTTGTTCGGTTTTTCTTTAAAGTTTTTTGGGCCTTGAATCTGGTTCGAATTTGTTGCTGTTGGGTTGCTGCTGTTGCTGTGTATTTACACTACTGCTGCTTCTACTGATCTTCATCTTCTTTCCTTGCTTTCCAAATACAAGGTACACAACTGATACACTGGTTCATCTTGTAAGCCACTCGAAGCATGAATGCAAAAATGGGAAAGATTTGAAGTTGTAATTTAATGTAGTCTTTTCTTTCTTTTACTGTCTGTATGTAGAATGTTCTATGTGTTGCCATGTAAACTCTTTAAACAACTCACTTTCGAAACTTAACTATAATAACTCGAAAGTATGTAAATAAAGTAGGACCTTTTTCTTCATTTATTTTAGAAAACGAACTTAATAGAAAAAAATGTAGTCACTATAGGTTTATCCTTTTAAATAAAATGAGACGAGCCTCGCCAAATAAAACGCACAGATTGCGGGGTCCTCACAAAATGTATGCTTTAATTATTTAGAACTCGGGATCGGCCGCTTAGCGAACTCCATGGCCTTACCCAAAATAATAAATACACTAATCGCTTTAGGTGCGCATTTTAATAATCTTACCTTCTTAAACTCGGGTGTGCATTTCATGCGACCCAAATCCAAATCCCAAAACATTGAATAAAAAGGTGTTCTGGATTGCGGGTGCATTTAATGTGACGCAATCCAAAGACATGTTTTTAAACGATGTTCACATTCTTTTAAAAATATAATGATAAAAGCGGTAAAGAGTTAAAACTTGCACATGAGCGCATAATTGTATAAAATCAGATAAACAAGCCGAATATGACAGTTGAGCGACCGTGCTAGAACCACGGAACTCGGGAATGCCTAACACCTTCTCCCGGGTTAATAGAATTCCTTATTCGGATTTCTGGTTCGTGGACTGTAATACAGAGTCATTCTTTTCCTCGATTCGGGATTAAATTGGTGACTTGGGACACCCTAAATATCCCAAGTGGCGACTCTGAAATAAATAAACAAATCCCGTTTCGATTGTCCTTTAATTGGAAAAAACTCCTTCACCCCTCGCGGGGCGAAAAAAGGAGGTGTGACAGGCGGAACTGTCCGTGTTAAATGATCAAGTGGCTTCTTTGAAAATAGAGGACGTACAACAGCAATCGTAGTCTTCTACATCTCATGCTTCGGCTAATCTTGTCGTGCCTTGACATTTGTATGAGTTGTGGGTTCACGCCGAAGCCCAGCTCGATGTGTACAAGGCTTTTTATATTGACGGGAGGGCGTCTGAAGTAGAGCTTCGGGATGTGCGTGCCAAGGCTCGTGCAGCTCGTGAGGCATGCGAGTACGATCCTCTCATGCCTAATGGAGATGATATTAATTCTGATGATGTGAATAGACTTGCCTCCGACTCTTGGTATGAAGACGTGTATGCCACCGGAAATGATGTGTAGTATTTGGTTTGTACTTACTTTTGCTTTTCAATTTTTGTTAGGGCGTCTTTGAGCCCTTTGTAAAAATAAATATTTCTAATATATTTTCTGTAATGAAAATCGTTTTGGTCATGTATTCTGAGTTGTTGTTTCCTTTCTTCGGTTTGTTTGACAATGACTTTTTCCGCAGTCATGTCACCCCGAAGCTTTGTTGAAATGTTAAACTCATTGTGTTGTGAGTTTAGTTGAATTCTTTTCGTTAGCAACGGCCTTAGCCGTAGGGATATTACTTTCGAGCTGGTGCCGAAGTAACATCCCGTCGTGGTTCGAATGAAGTCGAACTGTTTTCTTTGACGATGGACTTGGTCATTGGGATGTTACTTTCGAGCTAGTGTTGAAGTAGTATCCTGTCATGGTTCAAATTATGTCAAACTCATTTTTTGTTGATGGCCTTAGCCATTGGGATGTTACTTTCGAGCTGGTGTTGAAGTAGTATCTCATCATGGTTCGAATGATGTCAAACTCACTTTTTATTGATGGCCTTAGCCATTGGGATGTTACTTTCGAGTTGGTGTCGAAGTAGTATCCCGTCGTGGTTGGAATGATGTCGAACTCATTTTTTGTTGATGTCCTTAGCCATTGGGATGTTACTTTCGAGCTGGTGTCGAAGTAGTATCCCGTTATAAGGGTGGCATTCTATTTTATTTGTTGGAGTATCGTAGATACCAGTTTCATTCATACATTGGAGACACGTGTTGATTTCGTATACATAATAGAGTGATTTAATTCATATGTCGGATATACATGTCGACTTCGCTCATACAATAGCGGTACATGTCGATTTCGTACATATAATGGAGATTTTTTATATCTAGTCCCTTCATTGCTCGGCCTGGAGATGTAATCAGTAGGCGGGGCAATGAACAATACTTCAAGCCTCGAGTCGTCCCCCTCATCGCCTCATTAAAAACCTCCCCGAGAAAACCGATTGGGACAAAACCCGGGTGAGGGAAAATGAGTACGACTTGGGCGGCGTCTCTTTTCAGAAGTGGAAGTACTTGATGTGGGCGACATTCCAGTTATTTTGTAGTAGTTTTCCTTCCATTTTTTCTAATTGGAATGCTCCTTTGCTTGTTGCTGCTGTGATTCTATACGGCCCATTCCAATTTGTTCCCAATTTTCCTTCATTTAGGTCCTTTGCTGCTTGCGTTTTGGATTTTAGTACATAATCCCCGACTCTGAGTGGTCGTACTTTGGCCTTCTTGTTATATTACCTTTCTTCTTGTTGTTTTTGGGCCACCATCCTTATTTGTGCCATATCCCTTCATTCTTCGACCTCATCCAGGTCTTGTAATCTGCTTTCGTCGTTGCTTGATCCACTCTCATTGGAGTATCTCAGGCTAGGTTCCCTGACCTCAACGAGTATGACTGCGTCAGTGCCGTAGACCAGTGAATACGGTGTCTCACCCGTGCTGGTATTCGGCATTATGCGGAAGGCCCATAACACCTCTGGTAGAAGTTTTAGCCATAGCCCTTTGGCGTCCTCAAGATATTTCCTTAATATGTTTAATATTGTTTTATTGGAGGATTCCGCTAGACCGTTGCCGGTAGGATGATATGTCTTGGAGAGTATCCGCTTGATATGCCATTTTTTGAAGAACTCAGTCATCTTTTTCCTGACAAACTGGGGTCGGTTGTCGCAACTGATTTCTTTGGGGATGCCAAAACGACATATGATGTTCTTCCAGATGAATATGATGACTTCTTGTTCGCGTATTTGAGCGAACGCACCTACTTCCACCCATTTGGAAAAGTAGTCAGTTAAAACCAAAAGGAAGCATATCTTACCTCGCCCTACTGGGAGGGGCCCGGCGATATCCATCCCCCATCTTATAAATGGCCATGGAGAGGTGACAGAAGGCAGGAGTTCCCCCGCCTGGTGTATCATAGGGGCGTATTTTTGGCATTGCTCACATTTCTTGACGTACTCCGCGGCCTCTTTTTCACAGTGGGCCAGTAGTATCCTGCACGAATAAGACACCTAACCAGGGCCCGGTTGCCTGTATGGGCACCGTAGTGGCCTTCGTGTACCTCTTCGAGCACACATCTTGTCTGATTTTGTCCAAGGCATTTGGCTAACGGGCCGCCAAACGCCCTTTTGTAAAGGTCATGGCTTATGAGACTGTATATGGCCGCTTGTATTTGGAGCCTTTTGGCTTATTTTTTATCTTGTGGGAGTGTTCCTTCCTGTAGATGTGATATGATGCGATTACGCCAGTCCCAAGTTAAATTTATAGAATGTACCTCGACTTGGTCTATTGATGAGTGGAGGAGGGTGATCATGTTCTCCTTGGTGATATTTTTAGTTACTGCTGCCAGCTTGGCGAGACCGTCTACTTCGATGTTTTGTGCTTGGGGTATTTGGTCGAGTTGGCACTCGTCGAATTCTGGCAGCAGTTTGTGGATTTCTATCTGGTATTTCTGCAACCTATGCGCCTTAATCTGGAAAGTCCCAGTAACTTGATTTACAACAAGTTGAGAGTCGCAGCGGAGGATGACTCGCCGAGCAACATACTTGAGGGCCAATTTCAGTCCTGCAATTACGGCCTCATACTCGACCTTATTGTTAGTCATTTCAGGGCATCGTACATATTGGCTAATTACTTCGCCCGTTGGGATTTTGAGTACGAGTCCCAGTCCTGATCCCGACGCGTTGGATGTGCCATCGATGTAGAGGACCCAAAGGTCGGGTCATTCAGATGAAGTGCGAAGCGCTTCTTGCTCGACTTCGGGTAGTATCTCTGCGTTGAAATCGGCGATGAAATTAGCGAGCACTTGCGACTTTATTGCGGTTCGCAGTTGATATGTTATATCGTGCTCGTTTAGTTCTATGGCCCATTTGGCCAGCCTACCCAATAATTCCGGTTTGTGCAGGATACTCCTGAGAGGAAAGGTTATCACCACCTTTATTTGATGGCACTAAAAATATGGTCTAAGTTTTCGTAAAGCTACGACTAGTGCTAGAGCTAATTTTTCAAGGTGGGGGTACCTTGTTTCAGCATCAATTAAGGTTTTGCTGATATAGTAAATTGGATATTGCGTACCATTGTTTTCTCGAACTAGAACTGCACTTACCGCGACTTTGGATACGACCAAGTAGACCAGGAAGCACTCGCCTGGATCTGCCTTGGCGAGTAAGGGTGGCGAAGATAAGTATGCTTTTAGTTTCCTTAGGGCGTCAACACATTCTGAATTCCACTGAAGTCCATTGTTTTTCCTTAAGACATTAAAGAATTTATAGCATCTATCCGATGACCGTGAGATGCACCTTAACATTTCAAAAGTAATCGAAATTTAGCCACTTTTCATGTAAAGATAAATCTGAACAAAAATACTGTTTAAAATCCGAAAAATTCCAGCATATTATATTGGACTTCCAGCATAATATACTGGAGTTCCAGTATAATATACTGGAGTTCCAGTATAATATACTGGTCCAGCTAGGCTATCCGTCCCGTCAATTTTGTACCTGTTTTTTGCTGGTCAGTGTTTCGGGTATTCCTTCGATGGCCTTAATCTGTTCTAGGCCGACCTCGATGCCTCTTCGTGATACCAGGAAACCGAGGAACTTTCCCGAGCTTATGCCGAAGGCGCATTTTTGGGGTTCAGTTTTATGTCGTACCGTCTTAATATGTCGAAGGCTTCCTTAAGATGATCGATATGATCTTCTTTCCTTTTCGACTTAACCAACATGTCGTTGATGTAGACTTTTATTATTTTACCGATTTGGTTTTTGAACATTTTGGTAACTAATCTCTGATACATCGCCCCTGCATTCTTTAGTCGGAACGACATAACCTTCTAGCAGTACGTTCCTTGGTGAGTGATGAAAGTGGTTTTCTCCTGGTCTTCTTCTTCCATGAGGATCTGGTTGTAACCCGA
Organism: Nicotiana tabacum; assembly: GCF_000715075.1. Taxonomy (NCBI): domain Eukaryota; kingdom Viridiplantae; phylum Streptophyta; class Magnoliopsida; order Solanales; family Solanaceae; genus Nicotiana; species Nicotiana tabacum. The sequence goes on from NC_134085.1 coordinate 213,434,159, forward strand.
GTAGGCATCCAAGAAGCTTAGCAACTTGTGTCCTATTGTTGCGTCGATGAGCTGGTCGATGTATGGCAATAGAAAAGAATCTTTTGGACATGCCTTGTTTAGGTCCGTGAAATCTACACACATCCGCCACTTTCTATTTTTCTTTTTCACCATGACCACATTGGCGACCCACTGAGGGTATTTTGACTCTCGGACGGAGCCATTTGTGAGTAGCTTATTGACTTCTTCGCTGATGGCTTTGTTGATCGCGACGTTGAACTTCCTTTTTATTTGCCGTACCGACGGGTATAGGAGGCCGACATTTAGCTTGTGTGTGGCGATATCCTTTGGGATACCTAGCATATCTGCATGGGAAAAGTCAAATAGATCGGCATGGTCAGTCAAGAACTTATTAAACTTACCTGGTTCCGAGGGGTTGTGCTTGATATAAGCCTTTTTTGAGCTATCGTTGTCGTCTATCAGGACGGGATCAAGATTTTCTATCATTGACTCGGATGTTTCCATGATGTCGGGGTCCTTGATAGCGTCTATCCATACGTCAAGTTTGGCTCCCGACATCACTGATTGCTATGCTTTCGCATTTGCTCTTTTGAGTTGTTGGGTGTGTGCGCAATCTTGGGTGATGCGATAACATTCTTGTGCGGTGCGTTGCTTGCCTCGAATGCTGAATATTCCCCATGGGGTTGGAAACTTGATCACTTGATAGAGACCAGAAGGGACCGCTCGCATGGCATGTATCCACGGGCGCCCTATGATGGTGTTGTAGGTTGTTTCCTAGTTCATGACGGGAAATGACGTTTCCAGGGTGACTCCTCTGGCTAGGATGGGTAGCACTATCTTTCCAGAAGTCCGTTCAACTGCATTATTAAAACCTATTAGCGTTATGCAGCGTGGTATTGTTTTGTCTTCGAAGCTCATCTGTATGAGGACTCGAGGATGGATAATACACGCGCCGCTCCCGTCATCTACCATTATTCTTTTTACATCAGTATCTGCAATACGTAAAGTGATAACAAGAGCATTGTAATGAGGGGAAGACAAACTGTCGGCATCTGACTTATCGAAGATGGTACTGTCTTCGAGGTCATCATACCATTCATGGGTGATTGATCGTTTGAGTTTATGTGTGGTGGTGAACTTGACATGATTGATTGTTTCGCCATCGCCCTCGCTAATGATCATCTATATAGTGCAAGCGATAGAAGGCAGTTTTGGAGGTCCCTAGGGCTATTCACATCCGCGGGCGAAGTTAGCCCACCCTCAATTGTTCAGCATCTCTTTCAGGTGTCTCTGGCTTAGCATTCGTACTACTTCGTGTCGCAGTCCTATGCAATCTTTGGTTTTGTGACCTTTTTCTTGGTGAAATTCGCAGAAAGCGCTCGACTTCCGAGTGCCGGGGTCCGACTTCATCTTTTGCGGCCATTGCACCTTTGATCGAGTTTCTCTAGGGCGTACACTTTTTTTGAAGGAGAAACACAAAAATTGTGAGCGGATAGGAGTGAAGGCATACCTTTCTCATGTCGATATGGTGATGTATATCGAGGAGGAGCATCCATGTGCCACGATGGAGGCGGGGCAGGCGGCCTGACGTAGGGCTGATGCCTTTCCTGACCGAGGCAGGGCCCCAACTGATCTCTTCGACCATCGTTGCGATGATCTTTCCTTGCTTCAGTTTGAAGTGACGTCAACCGTTGGGTCGGACTGCTGAGGTCATCCTTGTCGGCTCGTACCTCGGCGCAGTAGGCATTATGGATTTCTTCCCAAGTAGTTGGAGGGTATTTCATGAGCCTGCTTAGCAATTTTCTGGTCGCTCTCGACCCGTTTCTGCTTAATCCGTTCTGGAAGGCTGCTACTGCCATTCCTTCTGACACATTCGGCAAGATCATTCTCACCCTGTTGAACTGAGCTAAGAAGTCCTTGAGTCCCTCGCCGTGCATCTATCTTATGGCAAATATATCATTTACCCTAGCTTCTGCCTTTTTGGTTCCTGCATGGGCGATGACAAATTTATCTACCATTTCCTTGAACGATGCTATCGAGCGTGCCGATAGAGAGAACCATGTCAAGGCTCCCCCTGTTAGGGTTTCGCTGAACTTTTTTAATAACACCGATAATACCTACTCTTTCGAAAGATTGTTACCTTTTAAGGCTGTAACGTAGTGGATGATATGGTTTTCTGGATCGGTCGTACCATCGTATATCTTTAAGTAGGGCGGCATTTTAAAGGTCTTTGGAATGGAGTAGGGGGCCGCTTCCTCACTGTATGGTTGCTCGATGAATCGACCAATGTCGCGTTTTGGCAACAACTTTGGAGTGCCTGGTACTTTGTCAACCCTTTCTTTGTGTTCCTTCATTTGGTCACAGAGTGTCTTATTCTCATTTTCCATCTCCTCTATTTTCTTTAAAACGGCCGCAAGCGTATCATTGCCTGCGTCATTAGCAACATAAGTGTTACCTGTACGAAGGGCGTCTTGCTCATCAGCATTTATCGTGACATCTGCATGTACAACATTCCTGTTATCCCTTTGGGCGGGTTTATCAAGTATGGTGTTCAGAGTACTTGTTAGCAATTCTTCCAGCAGTCTTCTTATTGCCGATGGTGCCTCTCCTGTTGCAGATGTGGAGGCTTCCCTCTCGCGCGAAACAGTCACACTTTCGTGCAGGGGAGGTGAAGCGTCTCCCCCGGGTGTGGTGTGTGGTGTTTCATTTTTGTTATCCTCTCTGCTATCTACATTGATAGTGTTTAGAAGGTTGGTTGTGACGCCTACTATTGCTTTTTGCCTTGCATCTCCGTTCCCTCCCATTGTTGGTTTGTACCAAGCTAGGAAGAGGTGATTATCCCTTTCAAGAGTCTAGATGAAACTAAAATCTTAGCTAAAGAAATCCCCACAGACGGTGTCAAATTATTTGACCCAAAATATATTGAAATCTTTTTTATTAAATCAATTAAGGAAGATGAAGAGGTAAATCTCAGCCAAGTATAATAAACTCTAGATTGAAAGATGCAAGTGATGAACAAGATGAATAATGTTTCTTAATATCTTGAAACCGAACGATTAAGCATATATATGATAACTTTGAATGTAGAAAGATATTGTAATGGATGCTCTTAGTCCAAAGTCCATAAGATATCTCTCTCCCCTTCTATTTATAAGGGACAATCCCTTCTTGAACCCTAAAAAGTACAACATAACGAATATTCGAAGAGCATATTCCTGATGTCCCCTGTTGCGCCTACACTACTACAAATGTTGTGCGTTTACTAACCGTTGACAGTCGTCGCCCTCTACAACGATCAAGGGATGCTGCGTCGTAAGGGCCTCGCCCTCGCCGCCCTCGTCAGTGGTCGTGGTCGTCCAATTTAGGACCTATACAAGACATACTTATGAAAATCATCCCCATGAACTGAAGTTTCATAGCAGCACCAACAACAGCAGAAGAAAGAAGAAGAAGAAGAAGAAGAAGAAGAAGAAGAAGAAGAAGAAGAAGGAGAAGGAGAAGGAGGAAGAGAAAGTGGGCTAAAGTTATTTAAAAAATGGATACAAATTAAAAGATTAAATGAGAATGACCAAATACGGCGCCTCGTGCAATTTTTACAAAATTCTTTTTGGTAGTTTCAGCAAACTGTAACTTTACATAACTAGCTCCTAATGGCTATGTAAGTTAAAGAGTTCCAAATAAAATTGTCATTGGTCTAAAAGCAAAAATAGCAAAATACATTTGAAAGAGTTTGAAAAAGGTCGAAAGTATTGGTAAATTGTACTGTACTATTATTATATTAATTCTTAAAAATATTTTCGTGCAGAAAAAAAGGGGAAGAAGTAGTAAGGTAAAAAACAAAGAAAAAATTAGCTGGGATCTTCTCTTGGGTTAGCGAATTTACAACGTACATTAGGGTTTGATCAGTTAAGTCGGGTAAAAAGAACCCGCTATTTTAAAGTAAAGCAAGAGTTAGGGTTTCTTTACCCGAAAATTTTAAGTCGAGCAGCTCTGCCATGGCGGAAACTGAACCTCAAGCCTCCGAAACCGTAGCACAGACCGAGAAAGAAGAAGCCTCCGCACAGAAAATGGACGTGGAGGCTCAAGCCGCCGATGATGCGGCGGAGAGCGGCGGCTCGAAGCGTCACGTGGAGGCTCAAGCCGCCGATGATGCGGCGGAGAACGGCAGCTCGAAGCGTCTAAGGGAGGAGGGAGACGAGCTAGAGGTGAATGGAGAGAATGGAGACGCCACGAAGAAGCCGAAAGTCGAGAACTCCGTTCAAGAAGAAAAGAAAGATGGGTCGGATCCGGTTAGCGTGGGTCCGAAGAGTTTCGGGTCGTCTGTGGAGATGTTTGATTACTTTTACAAACTCCTCCATTCCTGGACTCTTAATCTCGATCTCAACAAGGTAAAAATATCACACTGTTTGTTAATACCTTGTTTGCAAAGATTCACCTATTCAGCATATTTCACAAAATGAGCAGGTGATTAGTGTTTTTAATATTGTGTAAAGCAAGGTTTGGTTTTTACCCTGTCCTGCGGTTCTCTGGTTTAGTTGGTTATGTATGGGCAATGGACTCTGAAAATTTGGGACTTTTTGGGTTGGCTATTTAGGATCTTTTACTTGGGAACATCCTGATTTTCCATTTCATTAGAACATCAAACTGCATTATATCATACTCTCATCGATGTCAAAATGACTAATACGGATTGCTTAGTTATTATATTTTGTTTTCTAAAAATTACCTTTAAATGTAAAGGATTTAAGACCTCGACATATTTGACTGTACATCCATTTTGGATATGTGTGTGTGTTTTGACAACAGACATCTTTTTTTTGTTACTTGGATAATCTTGTAGCTGCCTCTGGTTATAGTATTAATCTTTCTATGACTAAATTAGAGGTGTTAGTCAATTCGGACTTTATTGGTTGTAATCGGAATGATTATCTATTTGATTTGATTTTGCTCTCAATTACCACTCCATCCTCAATTCACGTTGCTCAGAGATTGCCTTTAGGCTCCATTTGGAATTCACTTGCTTTCTTGCCTGTTGAACTATACTTGGCCTTTTGTTGGGGTCAAATTAATATCTTTGTGGGATTGGTGCTTTCAACTCGATATAATTATTGAGAGCAAAAAATGGCCAAATACTTGCACAGAAATGTATATCATTTGTATTAGTCATAACGTTAGAGAGGAGTTAATAATTATTCCTGCACAAGAAAGTCCATTTCATAAGGATATTCTGTTGGAACTATGATTCAGCTTTCATGGATCTCATTTTGGAACTAAATCTTGGCATTAGAGATACTTGGAATGTTACATTTATTACTTACATCTGAGTGCTTGATATGATGATCATGATCACTTATGTTTTGTTGGTTTGGTGTCGCAGTATGAGCACATGCTGCTACTTGACTTACTTAAGAAGGGCCATTCAGAACCAGAGAAGAAGATTGGTACAGGAGTTCGCTCTTTCCAAATCCGATTTCATCCACAGTTCAAAAGTCGCTGCTTCTTTGTTGTTAGGGAAGATGATTCCGTGGATGATTTTAGCTTTAGGAAGTGTGTAGATCAGATACAACCCCTTCCAGCGAATATGCAAGTAAAACATTATGCTAACCGTGGAAAAGGTGGTGGCGGTGGTGGAGGAAGAGGAGGTGGATATGGGCGTGGTCGAGGAAGGGGAGGGAGGTCAAGATACTAAACAAGCTAACAGTAGACTGCCAGATTCTTCTGATTAGTCTTGTTACGTGCTGTTTAAAATCCAAAGTTTGGTCTGCATCTATGTTCCCGCAGTTTTGTCATAATGTTTTTTGCTGGCTTAAGTCTCATGGCTGTAAGAACTACATGAAATAGCATTTTATTGGCGGCATCACCTATTATCTTACCAAAAGCTGGTTAAATTGTTAAATATGAGAAGCCTTCTGATGGTTGTCTGATATTTTGACCCATGAAACTCCCCTCTCCCCCTTCCCCCTTAAAGAATGTACAAACATTTAAGGCAGAGCAAGTTTGGAGGTAAAGAAGGAATAAGGTTTTTAGCTTTTATTCACTGATATTGTAATAACTGCATGTAATCACTATCATATGTATGTTTAGTAGAAAAAAGAAAAGCTAAATGTATTCATAGGGTAAAACTTTTTACACTGCAATATAAGTAGGGTTGTGCACGGATCGGATCAGATTTAGCATATTTCGGATTCGGATTTCGGATTCTAGAAAATGCAATCCGAATCCGATTTGAATTATATCGGATCATTTTATTATGCCTCAAAGTTAAGCTAATATGTATATTTTCTTTGTAAAAGATGCAATACATTAAGAAAAATTCATGTTTATGCAATTATGAGAGTACTATGGTGCCAATATAGTTAAATCTAGCAATTGTAAAGTTAATAACTTGGAGGTTGATGTAAATTAAAGTGTAGTATTTATACATGGCCTAATAATTTCGGATTTCGGATTGGATTGGATTAAAATATACCAATCCGAAATTCGATCCGGAATCCAAAATTTTAATAAACATAATTCGAAATCCGAAATTCAAAATTGAATGGATCGGTTCGTATTTCGGATATCCAAAACAGCCCTAAATATAAGTAAACTTTAATTAAAACCAGGGATTTATTGAAAAAAGAAAAAGAAGAACCTCATCACAACCAGGGGCGGACTCACGTGCACATATAGGTTATATTCTGCAAACTTGGATATATTATTATTAATGAACCCACTTGACCAAAGTTTAAGCCTTGTAAAAATGGTTCTGTTTGCTGGAGGTCGGGTGTTGGATTCCCAACAACAGCTATTGTTCGTTCTTGACACCGTACTTTTTGTCATATATTTTCCACCTGTGGACGTACAGCAAATTTATTTCCCTCCTACTTCATGTATTTCTTTTTCCAATCTTTGTTTTCTGTTTTAACTTAAATTTGATATTTTTACTCAAATCAAATAATAAGAATTAAATTATATCGTCTATTTACTTCAAGAAATTATCTAGAAAGTTCTTACATAAATTTTGATAAAACATGTAAGTGAAACAATTGATATTATTTTTTTGTTAGTTAATCTTAAATTAGTTTATGCTATATTATTTACTGTGTTACACTATAATTGTTAGCTTATTTTATAAGTTCTCTTATCTTAATTATACTTAGTTTCTATTAGTTTATATGTATCTCTTTTTCTTGTTGTCTATTTTTTTTTTTAAAATACAACTTTATCAAAATAAGATTTTAGATAAAGTCTCTTTGATACTTTTTAAAATTTACATTCTCTGAGGTACAATTATTAGATTAAATAGATAAAATTAAATTTTTTTTAGTTAAAGTAAATTAATATTTTTAATTTTTTGCCCAACAATTTTTTTAAAAAAAGATATCGACCTCAACTTTCATAAAATTTTCATTTATGCATGGTAGCATTATAAACAAAAAAAAAAAAAAAGTGTTGCATAAATCTGTCTTGTTGTTTCGGGTAATATCCTTAATTACTGAACCCCCTTGTATAAAATCATGGATCCACCACTGATCACAACGTGACACTTTTTTGTTGGCGTGGGCTTAAGAACCATCAAAATTAACAAAGCTTTCTTCACGGTAACAAGGTAATAATCTCTGTTCCAAATATCTAGGGAAAAATTTAGTGGCAAAAGTCAGTAACCTCCAGTATTAAATAGTACTGGTTTTTATTAATTATAACTAATAAATGCTACCATAAGTATCAGTAGCCCAACACTACTTATCATTTGGGATAAGTAGAATAAATTCGATATTACACTCTATATTGAAGGATAAATAAATATAATCGTAACTTCCCTAAGCGTTATATACACTCCTAAATGAAACGAATGATGAGTGATGTAACATTAACTCTGTTCTTTTATGAGTGAATGATTGCTAATTTGCTTACGTTATGTGAGTTTACTTTCAGTATATTTCGAACACACGAGTTCAACTCTATTGCTAAGAATATGAGTCAAAACCAAGAATTCTGTCGTCCACCAAAGGTAAAGAGAAAAATAAGAAAAACAAAATTTGGAATGACAATTGTGACAACGAGGTGCTTACAGATTTGGTTATAAAGATTATTATTTTCATGAAAGAAAATAAATCCGCGTTGTATCATTTTATAGTTAATAAAGCAGGTTCTGAACTTAAACCTGAGTGGAGAAAAAAAAAACAGCATGAATACACCCTAGAGATGGCCATGGGGCGGCGCGGGGTAGGGCAGTTGCGATGCGGGTTTAGCCATAACCCCCAAAGAGTTCAACCCGGACCGCATAGCAAAACTTGTTTGTTTTCAACCCGCCTCGCATAAACCTGCTCCCACAAAATAAAAATTCCTTTTTTCATTTTTAATGAGTAGTTTCTCTTTGAATTTTTTTTTTAAAAAATACCAATGGCCTATGGCATTCTTTTTTTTTTTGGTCGTTCCAGCTATGCTATTAATGTATGTTGTCCACTACTAATATTGTTAGAAAAAATATCTTTTAGCGTATTACTTCATAGGAGTAGTAATTTGATTACTGAGTTAATTATATTAATCAATTTTAAATATATCTTCTTAAAACTACTATACTACATTCCTATTAGACAAAAGCATCGATATTAATTCTAATGATTAATAACACGACACTAAATCTCATATATATTTTTTCTTTTTGAGAACTATGACAAAGATAAAGTTGTCAAAGAGTGCTGGTCAAGATATTTGTTCTTATCGAACAGTTAAAGAAACTTAAGGAAAACAAAAAAGGAGGAAAAAAGCTTGAATTATTGATAATATCTGAATATGTTCAGATTTATAGTTAAAATATGACCCACAAGTTTAAGCTTAAAGGAACAAGAAAAGAGGAGTAAATTAATGAACTAACGAAATTCAGAATAAAAATATAAAGATGAGCAAGGGAAAGTTTATAATACAAATACCAATTGAGAAAGCAAATTAGAACTTTACTTGAACAAAACAATGGAAAGCATTTGAATCTTCATTAACGAAAAGCAACAAATGTACGATGCAGGTATTATACAAAAGTCTAAACCGCAACTGCCTTTTAATTTTATAAGATTGCTTAAACCTGCCCCTCACTAGTAAAGGAATGAGTTTACCATAACAAAATCGTTTCTCTAGTTACTGTGCTTGTTTTGTTATATAACTTTGGGATATAGCAATGCAATTAAATTAATCCTCGGGTTTGATAGTCCCTAGGAAATGGAAATTTCCCATATATATATGGATCTAATACTCATATTATTTATGTTATATTTCACAACTCCTTAATTCTATCTGTTTTCAGGTTTATTTTATTTTATTGTTTATTTTCTGCATAAAGATCGTGAAACTGGTCTATGGAAATAAGATGGTGATTTTATTTAATTTAGGATCAATTTTCCAAAAGAATTCATGATTGTATCTCTTCACAGACGTACGTGGGGTACAAAACACATAAATCAAAAACGAAAATAATTAATGTTAAACATGCATGCATAACGACGGCGCACGATTTCCAGTGCACTTAATTCTCATAATTACTTTCACATTAATCACTTCTCAGTTTCAATCCGCCTTTTCTTCTCCTCATCCCATTTTCCCTACTTCATAATAATCCAAAGCCAGAGATCCCTTTAGTCCTTATATTGTTTTTTTTTCAGTTTCATTTTCATGGGTGCAAATTTGGACGACTAAGTACTTAAGCTTATAATCCAACACTTGAAGTCATTATTTGATCAAATATGAGAAGTCAGTCAAACTTTGAAGTACTGAGTACTAACCAAGAAAATCATCAAGACGTATTCTCTCTTCCTATCCAACTTCCTTCCCTTGAATTCAGGTGATTATATTTAATTATATGTACTACGTACTAGTTGAGTTTGCATTTTATATTATTAGTTGATTCTCTCTTTAATTTTTGTTTTCATGTTTTTTGTTTTCCCTTTTTTGTATGTGGATGATTAATATACGTGAAAAACAGTGGATATTCAGGACACCACGCTATCGATTATCAGTATGATTTGTCTATTCAAGAATTTGATGCTAATCCCTTCATGGAATTTACTCTCGACGATCCCTTGTATTCATCTTTCTATAGTACACCACTCCAGTGCCTAACACCAGGTAGTGGTCATATATAGTAACTATATATTGCAATAATTTTTTTTTCTGCAACTGATACTTTTAAGAATTTTTATTTATTAACTATTTCGAAATGTTACAGCCGCAGGAGAGTTATATTATGGCGATCTAGGAAATGGTTTTGGATTAAGTGACGAGCTTGGAAGTGGGAACAATCAACTATTGTTATGTGATAAAAATCAAGAGATAATCATAACAAATGATCATGTTGAGGAAATAAAGAAAAAAGAGAAGGATTCAAGGCAAATAGAGGAGATTAATAGTACAAGAATGTTGTCTCGAGAAACCATTTCCAAGTACTTTTATATGCCTATAACACAAGCAGCCAAAGAACTCAATATTGGGTTGACATTATTGAAGAAAAGATGTAGGGAGTTGGGAATTCGAAGGTGGCCTCATCGGAAGTTGATGAGTCTTCAAACACTAATCAAGAATGTTAAGGTTCACTCTCTATATACATATGTTACTGTTGTTTTGATTATGTAATTATACTTAATTTATACTAATGAAAAATTTATTTTCCGATATATACGAATAATATAAAAAATTCTACTCATAAGTTTACCTGCTATATCTGGTTAATAATTACTACAATGCAAGGTTATCTAGCAATGATTTTTATAGATTATTCCAAGAGTTTAACTAATATATCCATCGATTTTTACGCGTTATGACAGGTTCAATATTACATATCTCACTTTTTATGAAAATTTATAGTGGCCTGTCGGTGTATATAAGTTAAACTCTACCTGTAATAGGTTTTAATTGACTTGATAGTATAATAGTTTTTTATACAGTTGTGCAAAAGTTAACACTCCTTTTGATATGGTGATGCATGTTGCAGGAACTGGAAAAGGGGGGAGGAAGTGGTATGGAGCAAAAGTTGAAGGATGTGATAAAGCTTTTGGAGGAAGAGAAGAAGATGTTGGAAGAAGTACCAGACATGGAACTTGAGGAGAAAACAAAGAGATTGAGGCAAGCTTGTTTCAAGGCTAACTACAAGAGGAGAAAGCTGATGAGTATGACAGAATTACAGGCTTCCTTCGGCAGTTACTGCAATAGTAACCCAGCTGTTGGTATTGGTTATGGCCATAGGGAGGAGGAAGATGATGATTATGATGATGAAGAGATTAAGTCTCTACTCGCTGACTGTTTCTCTTCAAGTAGCCCAACGCTGCATGAGTGAAGTTTTTCTTTGAATGTGTGTTTTTTTCGGATCTTTTTATTAGCTAGTTTAGAATTTCATGCATGCGAAGTTAGATTTTACTATATTGTAGTCGGGACGCTGGCCGGTCTCATGTTCGTAATTTCAGCTATGTAAGGAGTAGTCTTTTTCAATTTCTATTTATCTAGTTCGTGTCTTAGTTTGTATGTTTTTGGGAGGAATTCGATCTCCAAATACCCCACTTAATTAATAACTGTGGCCAGGAGCGGAGTCAGAGACCAATTTACGGGTACAATTGAACCAGTAATTTTGATCCAAATTCTGTATTTGTCTTAAAAAATTTATGTAATATAATATAAATTACTAACATGACCCCAAAAATTTAAAATCATAGCTCCATCTCTGACGGTGGTTATAGAGTACAATAGGCCGGGAAGAAAGAGGTAGGGTTGGACGACATTCACCTTGGTTGATTCCACCACAACTTGAGTTTCTTAGGTGCCGTTGTTGGAGTGACGGGCAGATGCTTGTCAGTGCTGATTCGTATGGAAATAGCAAGATCCCTTAATCAATTCTCGGTGAGAATCATCAGCTTTATAATATTTTAATATTGGCTCACATTTTCTAAGATATAGTTATGCCGGCGATAATAGGTGAATCTGCTAATTGGTATGTTCTGATTTTGATAGGTGTAGCCAATACTCATCCATGGATTAAGCTAATAAGTGCACAAGCGAGACTTATAGTGTAATAAATTACGGAAATTAACGTACAAAGGAATACCTTAGTCTCTTAAAATGCAAATAACACAACCAAATAGTCCAGCAGGGAATCATCAACTGCTTTCAGAATTACCTGAATTATCACAAAGACCCAAAAAATGATACATATATTGACGTACATAGGTTAATATTATATAAGAAAATTAAAATTATATATATTATAATAGATGCATGAAAAAATTAATGACCAATTTTTTGAGTCAAGATCGCTAATCATTGGTATTCGCCGAACTCATTAACAATCTCCAATTAGCTGGTACATAGAATTTTGTAGCATATCGTTCCAATTTCAAAAGTCAGTACAGTATTTTTCGTATACATGAAAGGATATCCATGTGTAAAATATTATTTATTGGATTTGTATAGATATTTTGTAACAATTCGACAGATCGTTTTGTTTTCTAGAACCCCATTTCCCTAAATAAGACTTTACGTACGTGCTTTTACTGTTTTATGACTAGCGGAGATGGTTAGTTCAGGATTTAGAAGGGTTCGGATTGAAATCGGAACAATTGGTTCCTTAAATTGGCCTTAAAAGGCTACGTTTGACTTCGGTCAACATTTTGACTAAATGACCTCGGAAACGAGATTTGACGGTTCCAATAGGTTTGTATGATAATTTTGGACTTGGGCATATGTTCGATCGGGTTTTGTATGACCCGGGAGCATTTTGGCGCCTAATAGTGAAAGTTGGTTCTTTGAAGGTTTTAGAAGTTCTTTAAATTTGGTTTGGAGTGGTCTTTGGTGATATCGAGGACCAAACGGAATTTCGAGATCGGAAATATTTCCTTAATGTCATTTAAGACTTGCACGCAAAATTTGACGTCATTCTGAGTTGATTTGATAGGAATCGGATGCGCGGAAGTATTTTTAGAAGTTTTTGAGTTCGTGAGCTAAACCATGCGTTTCGACGTCCGATTCGTGGGTTTTGATGTTATTTCAGTGTTTCGATCGCGTGAACAAGTTTGTATGATGTTGTTAGACTTGTATGGGTGTTCGGTGTGGAGCCCCGAGGGCTCGGGTGAGTTTCAGACGTTCGGAAGGATGAAAAACACATCAGTTTTCTAGTATTTTTTGGCTCGAGAAATTGTTTGCAAATGCGAACCTCGCATTTGCGAGTAGGGCTTCACAATTGCGAAGAAGCCCTACCTAGGCAATGTTAGACACATTGGTCGCATTTGCGATCTCAACAGAGTCCGCATTTGCGACTCCATGGTCGCATTTGCGACCTTAGCAGCCTAAGCCTAGGTTCACATTTGCGAACTAGGTGTCGCAAATGCGACATCTGAGGCCTATGCACAACTTATTAATTACGAGACTTAGACAATTTAGCTCATTTTCTTTCAACTTTTGGGCTATTTTTGGAGCTCTTGGAAGGGGTTTTCACCTAGCACCTCAAGGTAAGTAATTTCTACACAACATGAGTTAAATACATAGATTATGGGTAGATTAATATGTAAAAATTGGTGAAAATCAAGGGTTTAGATGAAAACCTAGATTTTTGATAAAAATGAGATTTGACCACGAAATTGGTTATGGAATTTAGTGAAAATCATATATTTGAGTTCATGGGGTTATGGGCAACAACTTTCTTCGAAAATTTCCGGAATTTGGGCATGTGGGCCTTGGGGTGAATTTTAGGAATCTTACATTTAGAGTTGGATAATCACTTTCATAGTTGGAATATGAACTTTTGAGCATGAATTGATTGTTTTGTATAATATTTGACTTGTTTTGAGTCGTTTGGCACCAAATTTGAGGGTTTGAGCACAATCTTGGACCGGAAAGTAGGCCTTGAGATGAGGCAAGTCTCTTTTTTAACCTTGTAAGAGGGAAATTAACCCCATATGTGAATTTAATCAACATGTACTTCTATTTGTGGGGGCTACGTATGCACGAAGTGACGAGAGTCTATTCGTAGCTATTATTCATGCTTATGTGCATGTAGATTTATGTTTACACAATGTTTTGTTGATTCTGTTGCTTGTTTATGCTTACTAATTGTTTGGATTAAAGCAGAGGTTAAGGATTTCAATATTTAAAAGGTTCCTAGTTAAATTTAGTTGAATTTCTTATTTTGAAAAAGAATTGAGAGATATTATAATAACTGAAGAAAATCTATGTCCAACCGCTTCGCAAGTATATTCCACAAGCGGGGTAAATTTTCAATACTCTCATAGGAGCGAGCCGTTCGCCTCGGTAGGTAAAATTGATATATCTATTGGTTCGGACCGTTCGACCCTCGGCAATGCACAATATATTTATACGTATATTTGGATCAGGTCGTACGTCCCCGACATAGATCATGCATAAAGATATTGGAACCCCTTTTATATTTAATATTGTTTCATGGACTTGAAAGGTGAAAGGAATAGATGAGAGAAATGACTTGGTTCTTACTTGAAATGAAAGGACTGTTTACTTATTTTCCTGCTCTGAGTTCTATCATCACTTTATATATCATGTTTGATTAGAACTTCATATTATTATATTATTGGCCCATAGTAAGTGTCAAAGTCGACCCCTCGTTACTACTTCTTCGAGGTTAGACTAGATACTTACTGGGTACATGTTGTTTATGTACTCACGCTACACTTCTCCACTTGATGTGCAGGATCTGAGGCAGGTGTATCTGGTTATTAGTCCGGTGCGCACGCTTGAACTCTGGTTCGAGACTACACGGTGGGCTGCACTTCCGAGCCGTTCATTAGCAGCCAGAGTCTCTCTTTTGATTTATTTTCTGTCTATTCTATTTCAGATAGTAGAGTGAAAATATTTTGTATATCCTACTAGTAGCCCATACACTCGTGATACCAGGTCTTGGAACACACTAATAGACTTATGATTTTAGATTCATTGTATGATTTCGATTTGTACTCAGGTCCTTCCGTTTATGTATTTTACATATGTCATTTCCTAAATCTTTTAAAATGAGGCAAGTTATTTATTTAGTAAACTTATTAAAATGGGAAATCACTAGATTGTTCACTGTTGGCTTGCCTAGCAACAATGTTGGGCGCCATCATGGCCTAAAATGAAATTGGGTTGTTACAACATGGTATCAGAACACTAGGTTCACGTTAGTCTCACAAGTTATGGGCAGACCTAATAGAGTCTTGCGGATCGGTACAGAGACGTCCGTACTTATCTTCGAGAGGCTATAGGGTGTTAGGAAACTACTCTTTATTCATCTACTATTGTGCAGTTGATGGTATACTAAGTTCCTTTCTCTTACTCTCTCACAGATGGTGAGAAAGTGCACGGGAGACGTTCCAGACCCAGGATGAGCTGCTCCCCCCATTGCAAGAGGGCAGGGGAGGGCACCGGCCCGAGGTAGGGGACGAGGGCGTCCTAGAGTTACCCTAGTTGCACCATCAGCGGATCTAGTGGAGGATCCCGTCATTGAGGAGCAGGGCGAGGTGCCCGCAGCAGAGCCACATGTTAGCACCGGGCTTTCAGGAGGTCATGGGCCGTATTCTGCGATTTATGGATACTATGACTCAGGCTGGTCTATTTCTAGCGGACCCAACAACATCTTAGGCAGGAAGGGGAGCACAAACCCCTACTACTCAAGCTCCTGGACATGCAGTTGCCGTATATCATACCCTAGGCACACTACACGGGGCCGAGCCTAGCCAGTCGTAATAGCTGCACCTGAGCCTAGACCGGCTGCGACTGGCGAGCTGTAGAAGCTGCTAGATAGATGGACCAGGCTTCACCCTCATGTCTTCGGAGGTCAGCGACATGAGGATCCCCAGGACTTCATTGATAGGTGAAGGGACAGACTGCATAACAAGAGTATATTGGAGTCTCACGGGGTAGATTTCACTACCTTTCAGTTAGAGGCAGAGCCCGTAGATGGTGGCAGTCTTATCTTCTTGGCAGACCAATAAGTTATCCTCCCATGACTTGGGACCAGTTTACACTGCTTTTCTTGGACAAGTACATTCCACCCTCCTAGAGGGAAGAGTTGCGGTGTTAGTTTAAGCAGCTCGAGCAGGGCCATATGTCAGTGATTGATTATGAGGCGAGATTATCTGAGCTGTCTCGCCATGCACTTATGATACTTCTTACTGACGTAGAGAGGGTGTAGAGATTTATTGCGGGTTTGCACTCTAGTATTCAAGCTAGTATGGCTCGGGAGGTTGAGATGGGGACTTCTTATCAATTAGTAGTGGAGATTGCTCGGAGGAACGAGGGTTATCGTCAGAGGGGTAGATAGCAGATATAGCGGGACAAGAGTTCCCGTCTTTTTGGAGAGTTCAGACGTGCCCCAGCTGGGGAAGAGGTCACTTTGGGAGGGATCAGCCTAGAAACCCCCATATTCAGCACCACCAGCCCCTTGAGGTATCCCAACATGACCCTACTTCAGTGCTATGCCAGAGAGTTCTTAACACCCACCAGTTATTCAGGGTTCTTCCAGTGGGTACTCCGGTCATCAGGGTTCTTCCAGTGCCTATTTCAGTGCCATGCCATAGAATTCATACTGCCAATCCGCTTTTCAGGGTTCTTCCAGTGGGTATTCAGGCCATCAGGGTCAGACTTAAGGGCAGTAGTTCACCGCTTCGAGGGGTTGTTATGAATGTCGGAATCCTAGTCACATGAAGAGTCATTGCCCCAGACATTAGGGTAAGGCAGTACAACAGGGTCATCAGCCCATGATTACAGCATTAGCCGACCGCCCAGAGGCGGAAGGTAGGGGGTAGGGGCCATCCTAGAGGTGGAGGCAAGGTAGGGAAAGGTCAGCTAGCTACTATCCAGTCAGGCAGAGGCCAGCCGGTCGGTGCTCCAGCTAGGTTCTATGCTTTTCCGGCCAGACCAGATATAGTGGCCTTAGATGCCGTGATCACAGCTATTATTTCTGTCTGCGTAGGGATGCTTCAGTATTATTTAATCCAGGGTCTGCCTATTCATATGTGTCATCTCTGTTTGCTCATTTCCTGGATATTCCCCGTGAGTCCTTGGGTACTCCTTTTTATGTGTCAACTCCTGTAGGCGATTCTTTTGTTGTGGATCAGATCTTTCGGTCTTGTGTGGTCACATTATGAGGTTACGAGACTAGAGCGGATCTTCTGTTGCTTGATATGGCCGACTTTGAGGTCATCCTGGGCATGGACTGGTTATCCCCATATCACACCATCCTTGATTGCCATGCCAAAGACTGTTACCTTAGCGCTGCCAGAGCTGCCTAGATTGGAGTGGAAGGGTTCAACTGTTAGTACATCTAGTTAGGTTATCTCTTTTATAAAGGCTCAACACATGATCGAGAATGGTTGTTTGGCTTATTTAGCTTATGTTCGGGATACTACCACAGAGTCTTCGATGATTGATTCAGTACTAATAGTCCGGGAGTCCTCCGATGTGTTTCCTTCTGATCTTCTAGGCATGCCACCAGATTGTGACATTGATTTCTGTATTGACTTGGCTCCAGGTACCCAGCCTATATCTATCCTACTGCACTGTTTGGCTCTGAAAGAATTGAAGGAGTTGAAAGAACAACTTGAGGAGTTGTTAACAAAGGGGTTCGTCAAGCCGAGTGTATCACCTTGGGGTGCACCAGTGCTATTTGTAAAGAAGAAATATGGGACTATGCGGATGTGCATTGATTACCGCCAATTAAACAAAGTCACCATTAAAAACAAGTACACGTAGCTGTGTATTGATGACTTGTTTGACCAGTTGTAGGGTGCTAGGGTGTTCTCTAAGATCGACCTGAGATTTGGGTACCACCAGTTGAAGATTCAGGACTCGGATGTTCCGAAGACCACTTTCCGTACTAGATATGGCCTTTATGAGTTTCTAATGATGTCTTTCAGCTTGACTAATGTCCCAGCGACATTTATGGACTTGATGAACAGATTGTTTAGGCCATATATTGATTCATTTGTCATTGTCTTCATTGATGACATTTTGATTTACTCACGTAGCATGGAGGAGCATGAGCATCATTTGAGAGTGGTGCTTCAGACCTTGCGGGAATAGAAGCTATATGCTAAGTTCTTCAAGTGTGAGTTTTGTTTAGATTCTGTGGCTTTTTGGGGCATGTTGTATCAGACAGGGGTATTAAGGTGGATCCCAAGAAGATTGAGGCAGTTTAGTGTTGGCCTCGTCCTACTTCGGCGACTGAGATCAGGAGTTTCTTGGGATTAGCAGGTTATTATCGTCGGTTCGTGGAGTACTTCTCATCCATCACAACACCTTTGACTAGATTGACCCAGAAGGGTGCTCCGTTCTGTTAGACCGATGATTGTGAGGCGATCTTTCAAAAGCTCAAGACAGTCTTGACTATAGCACCGGTTGTAGTGTTGCTTCCGATTCGGGGATGTATACTGCTGTTACATTCCGTACTTTAATATTAGGATAAGTCGTAGTAATCCATATGACTTGAAGGGATTAAGACATTCATGAGATTATAGAGGATTTGTGACTATGTTATTGTAAGACCCCGTAAGTTTAACAACCTTGATACTGTTATATACATTTGATATGGTATTTTGAGTGGAACATTTTTGTAAAAAAAGTTTGAAAAATATAATTTTATATAGTTATTAATATTATTACTGTCGAATATGTTTCAAATTATACACATAATATGAGAAAGTTTATGAGATTTTCTTTATTGTAAAGATATGAATTATTTTTTTCACAAGAAAAGAAGGTTATCTTTTTTACCATTTTAAGTATTATTATTACGAAAATTTGTACTCTTTATATGAGATTAGGAAAAGTAGAAGTTGAGAAAATATATGCATTTTTTTAGACGGATGTTTTAACGAAATAATAGTGTATGTATTGATTTTATATGGTACTACATGACTATAATGGTAAGGTGTATAAAGTGTATTACAAGTGAGTAGTATTTTAAGTAATTTGAGATAATTCTTAATTATATGGTTAATTGGATAATTATTAATTTTAGTGAGAGATTAACTAGTTAATTAATCATAATTTGGATAAGTTTAAGGAGGCCTAATGTGGCAACCCCTCCCTTTCAAAGTAATGACTCTTAACTATGGTATCAAGAATATCTTAAGAATTTTTCTCTACTTCGATCGAGGGTTATGTGTTTTTCGCAAAGACGTGTATTAGAGGGATTGTTAAGAGAACCGGCTCAGGCATGTAAAGGCTATCCCTTCTTTCTTTTGGCATGATCCAAGTAATGATACATAAATGTAATGCTATTCCATAAGTGTTTCTACTCTTAGCAGTTAAGGATGTCTACATTATTCATTCCCATAAAATGATATTCAAGCATGTCTAAGTATGTATCTAGTTCCCTATTGAGGTATTTGATAAAGATGTTAATGTTCATAATATAGAAATACATGCATATGCATTTACCACCGAGCTACGATCGGTCGGGCAGTCATGCATTTACCACCGAGCTATGACCGGTTGGGCAGTTATATATTTACCAGCGAGCTACGGTCGGTCGGGCAGTCATGCATTTACCATTGCGCTACGACCGGTCGGGCAGTTACCACTGATCAGTTGGGCAGTTACCACTGATCAGTTGGGCAGTCATGCATTTACCACGAGCTATGTCCGGTTGGACAGTTACATATTTACCGCCGAGCTACGGCTGGGCAGGCAGTCATGCATTTACCACCGCGCTATGGCCGGTCGGGGCAGTTACCAGTGATCAGTTGGGCAGTCACGCATCATACATATGAGAAATAGTCTCACACACACACATATATATAGCTATGGCCGGTCAGGCAATTACCACTGATCAGTTGGGAAGTCATGTATTATACGATATGGATAATAGTCTCAAAGAGAAGCATTGTATATATGTAAGTATAATAAGTATGCATATACGGTGGCACTTCAGAGATTCAGGTTGATTCTTATATGTCTTTAATTAATGTTGACTTATTGTTATGTTTCAGTTCTTCCTTACATACTCGGTACATTATTCGTACTGACGTCCTTTTGTTGGGGACGTTGCATTCATGCCTGCGGGTATAGAGAATCAGTTTGACGAGACCTCATAGTAGAAGAGGTTAGCATTCAACGAAGGATCAGTAAGACTCCACCTCATTCTGAGTGCAGCCGAGTCTATAAGTCATCGTGTCAGAGTTTTTCTACAGACTTATGGGTAGGCCAGTACCTTGTACCATTTGATGTCAAATAATCTTAGAGACTTTATAGACAGAGGTTCATTTTGTACAGTATGTCAGAGGCCTTGACGGCCCATATATTTTCATGTTTGAAGAAATATGGTTCATTGATACAGTGTTTCCCCACTTATAGTTATACATTATGAGTTGTGGCCATGTTGGCCCATGATAGTTAGAAGAAAAAAAAGAGTTACAGAGTGGTTCGCTCATGCTAGTACAGCATCGGGTGCCAGCCGCGCATCCCCAGGTTTGGTGCGTGACAAAGTGGTATCAGAGCATGTCGTATCCTAGGAAATCTACAAAACCGTTCTTAGTAGAGTCTCACTTATGGGTGTGTTGCACGCCACATTTATAATTGAAACGCTATAGTGCATTTAGGAAATGTTACCCTTATTTTGTTTCCAAATTGTGCCATAGAACTGAGTCATAAGAAGTCAGTATGAAGATTTCGTCAGATTTTGTATGCACCAGAGGTGCAGGTATCACAGTAGAGCTTTAAGGCGTAATTTCCACCTATGTGAAAGAGTGGTTATGAAAGAGACAAAAATACATATCTGAAGACTCAATAACGTGAATAATAAACAATCCCCTTGCTAATAGTATGTCTCAAGTTTATTTCCATCATTTAACAATTGATATCTCAAGTCAACAAAACAATATCAATTATAATTGATTCCAAAGATTTATCATACGCAATTTATGCCTAGGCCGTACGGTCCGATCCAACATAAAATATTACATCCCGTACTTTAATAATAGGATGAGTCGTAGTAATCCATATGAGCTTGAAGGGATTAAGACCATTCATGAGATTATAGAGGATTTGTCACTATGTTATTGTAAGACCCCGTAATTTTAACAACCTTGATACCGTTATATACATTTGATATGGTATTTTGAGTACAATATTTTTGCAAAAAAAAAATAAAAATTGAAAAATATAATTTTATATAGTTATTAATATTACTACTTTCGAACATGCTTTTAATTATACACATAATATGAGAAAGTTTATGAGATTTTCTTTATTTTAAAGATAGAAATTATTTTTTCACAAGAAAAGAAGGTTATCTTTTTATCATTTTAAGAATTAAGCGTACGAAAATTTGTACTCTTTATATGAGATTAGGAAAATTAGAAGTTGAGAAAATATATGCATTTTTTTACACGGATGTTTTAACGAAATAATAGTATATGCATTGATTTATATAGTACCACATGACCATAATAGTAAGGTGTATAAAGTGTATTACAAGTTAGTAGTATTTTAAGTAATTTGAGATAATTCTTAATTATATGGTTAATTGGGTAATTATTGATTTTTAGTGGGAAATTAACTAGTTAATTTATTATAATTTGGATAAGTTTAAGGAGGCCTAGTGTGGAAGCCCCTCCCTTTCAAAGTAATGACTCTTAAAGCCATGTAACTTGGTGTCACTAAGGTGTATGATGAGTCATAACACCTAATACATAGGCTATCTTTGAATAATCTGTTTACACGTTTGAGGACCATGAATAATACATAAAGTTACCTTTGAATAATTTCCTTTGTCTTGGTTTCCTTTATTGGTAGTGAACCCTTTGTCTTGGTTTCTTTATTGGTAATGAAATTGGAGGAATTTTGGGGATACATTACAGAAGAAGGCCGAAAGGAATTGTTTGATGATGTAGAGTATAGAGTGAATATTAGTCGGATAGGAAATAACGTGCTATGATATCAAGAATATATTAAGGATTTTTCCCTACTTCGATTGAGGGTTATGTGTTTTTCGCAAAGACTTGTATTAGAGGGATTGGTAAGAGAACCTGCTTAGGTATGTTAAGGCTATCCCTTCTTTCTTTTGGCATGATCCAAGTAACGATACGTAAATGTAATCCTATTTCATAAGTGTTTCTACTCTTAACAGTTAAGGATGTCTATGTTATTCATTCCTGTAAAGTGATATTCAAGCATGTCTAAGTATGTATCTAGTTCCCTATTGAGGTATTTGATAAAAATGTTAATGTTCATAATATGGCAGCAATACATGCATCTTCATGCATATACATTTACCACCGAGCTATGGCCGGTCAGGCAGTCATGTATTTACCGCCGAGCTATGGCCGGTTAGGCAGTTAAACATTAAATACCGAGCTACGGTCGGTCGGGCAGTCATGCATTTACCACCGCGCTACGGCCGGTCGGGTAGTTACCACTGATCAGTTGGGCAGTCATGCATTTACCACCGAGCTACAGCCGGTTGGGCAGTTACATATTTAACGTCGAGCTATGACCGGTCAGACAGTCATGCATTTACCACCGCGCTATGGTCGGTCGGGCAGTTACCACTGATAATTTGGGCAGCCATGCATCATACATATGGATAATAGTCTCAAAGAGAAGCATTATACTTATATATATATATATATATATATATATATATATATATATAAGTATAATAAGTACATACTCGGTATATTATTCGTACTGACGTCCTTTTATTGGGGACGCTGCATTCATGTCTGCGGGTATAGAGAATCAGTTTGACGAGACCTCATAGTAGAAGAGGTTAGCATTCAACGAAGGATCGGTAAGACTCCACCTCATTTTGAGTGCAGCCGAGTCTATAAATCATCGTGTCAGAGTTTTTCTACAGACTTATGGGTAGGCCGGTACCTTGTCCCATTTGATGTCAAATAATCTTAGAGGCTTTATAGACAGAGGTTTTGTATAGTATGTCAGAGGCCTTGACGACCCATATGTGTTCATGTTTTAAGAAAGATGGTTCATTGATACAGTGTTTTCCCACTTATAGTTATACATTATGAGTTGTGGCCATGTTGGCCCATGATAGTTAGAAGAAAAAAAAGAGTTACAGAGTGGTTCGCTCGAGCCAGTACGACACCGGGTGCCAGCCATGCCTCCCTAGGTTTGGGGCGTGACAACTATGTATTGCATCGCCTCATGTGTTGGCTTAGGTTGTGTATTGATGTAGGAGGGGTGAGTTACTGCATATGCTTCACGCCAACTGAAGCCCCATGAGAAGAATTATCCTGTGCACGATTTGGAGTTGGCCGCGATTGTTCATGCTCTTAAGATTTGGAGGCATTATCTTTATGAGGTGTCTTATGAATTTTACACTGATCATCGCAGCTTGTAGCATTTGTTCAAGCAAAGGGATCTCAATTTGAGGTAAAACAGATGACTTGAGTTAGTGAAGGATTATGAAATCACTATTCTTTACCATCTGGGCAAGGCGAATGTAGTCGCGGATGCCTTGATCATAAAGGTAGAGAGTATGGGTAGCTTGGCATTCATTTCAGCAAAGGAGAGACCACTAGCCTTGGACATTCAGCCTTTGGCTAATAGCCTTGTGAGATTAGATATTTTAGAACCCAGCTGAGTTCTTGCATGCGTCTAATTTCCCAGTCTTCACAATTGGAGCAGATCAAGGCTCGACAGTTTGATGATCCGCACTTGGCGGTTCTCAGAGAGACAGTACTACAAGGTGGTGCCAAGGAGGTTTCTATTGGCGAGGATGGTTTTCTGCGACTCCAGGGTCGTCTATGTATTCCTAATATCGATGGCTTAAGGGAGAGGATTCTAGAAGAGGTGCACAGTTCTCGATATTCCATTCATCCAGGTGCTACAAAGATGTATCGTGACCTGAGGCAGCATTATTGGTGGTGACGGATGAAGAAAGACATAGTTGAGTATGTATCTAGGTGCCTAAATTGCCAGCAGGTTAAGTATGAGCACCAGAGTCCAGGTGGCCTACTCTAACAGATGACTATACTTGAGTGGAAGTGGAAACGTATTACTATGGACTTCATAGTTGGGTTGCCGCGAACCTTGGGGAAGTTTGATGCAGTTTGGGTCATTGTAGACAGATTGACCAAGTCAACATATTCATTCCTGTGATGACTACATATTGTTTAGATAGATTGGCCAAGATTTATATCCAGGAGATAATCCGGTGCATGGTGTGCCTGTTTCCATCATATCAGATAGAGGCCCTCAGTTTACTTCACATTTCTGGAGGATCGTACAGAGTGAGTTGGGGACCCGTGTAGAGCTCAACACCGCATTTCATCCTTAGACCGACGGGCAGTTAGAGTGGATAGTCCAAATCTTGGATGACATGCTCAAAGCATGTGTGATTGACTTTGGGGGATAGCGGGATCGGTTCTTGCCTTTGGCCGAGTTTGCTTACAATAACAGTTATCAATCCAACATCGAGATGGATCCATTTGAGGCTTTATATGGTCGGTGATGTCGTTCTCCCATCCGGTGGTTTGAGCCCGGCGAGGCTAAGTTATATGGTACCGATCTGGTGAAGGATGCCTTGGAAAGGGTAAATTTGATTCAGGAGCGACTTCGCACGGCACAGTCCAGACAGAAGAGTTACGCGGATTAGAAGGCGCGTGATTTATTATTTATGGTGGGTGAGAAGATTCTACTGAAAGTCTTGCCGATGAGGGAATCATGAGATTTGGGAAGAAGGGCAAGTTGATCCCAAGGTTTATAGGCCCATTTGAGGTGTTGGGACGAGTTGGGGAGGTTGCTTATGAGCTTGCTTTACCCCCCAGCCTATCGGGAGTTCATCCGACTTTTCATGCGTCTATGCTCCAGAGGGGCCAACCAGTCGAGAAGGTGACTTGCGAGTCCAAGGAGGACATGTGGAGAAGATATCCTCACTTATTCAACACTCCAGGAAAGATTCTAAGCCCGTTCGAGGACGAACGTTTGTTTAAGAGATGGAGAATGTAATGACCCGAACAATTATTTTGCTTTCTAGAACCCTGTTCCCCTATATAAGACTTTCCTTACGTGTTTTTACTATTTTATAACTTGCGGGAATGGTTAGTTCGGGATTTAGAAGGGTTCAGATTGAAATCAGAACAATTGGTTCCTTAAGTTGACCTTAAAAGGCTAAGTTTGACTTTGGTCAACATTTTGAGTAAACGACCTTGGAATCGGGATTTGAAGGTTCCAATAGGTTCGTATGATGATTTCGGACTTGGGCATATGTTTGGATCGGGTTTTGGATGACCCGGGTGTGTTTTGGCGCCTAATAGCGAAAATTAGTTCTTAGAAGGTTTTAGAAGTTCTTTAAATTTGGTTTGGAGCGAGCTTTGGTGATATCAAGGACCAAACGGAATTCAAGACTGGGAATAGTTCCGTAATATCATTTAATACTTGCACTCAAAATTTGGCGTCATTCCGAGTTGATTTAATAGGAATCAGATGCGCGAAAGTGTTTTTAGAAGTTTTTGAGTTCATGAGCTAAACCATGCATTTTGGCGTCCGATTCGTGGATTTTGATGTTATTTCCGTGTTTCGATCCCGCAAGCAAGTTTGTATGATGTTGTTAGACTTATGTGGGTATTCGGTGTGGAGCCCTGAGGGCTCGGGTGAGTTTTGGACGTTCAGAAGGATGAAAACACATCGGTTTTCTGGTATTTCTTGGTAGCAGTTGTAGGTCTCGCAAATGCGAGAAGGGCTTCGCAATTGCGAAGAAGCCCGAACTAGGTAGTGTTCACATTTGCGACACATTGATCTCATTTGGGATCTCAATGAAGTCCGCATTTGCGACTCCATGGTCACATTTGCGATCTTGGCAGCCTAAGCCCAGGTTCGCATTTGCGATGGGTTGGTCGCATTTGCGAACCAGGTGTCACAAATGCGACATCTGAGGCATGTGCACAACTTATTAATTACGAGACTTAGACCATTTAGCTCAATTTTTTCAACTCTTGGGCGGTTTTTGGAGCTTTTGGAAGGGGGTTTTCGCCTATCACCTTGAGATAAGTAATTTCTACACAACATGAGTTAAAACATAGATTATGGGTAGATTAACATGTAAAAATTAATGATAATTAAGGGTTTAGATGAAAACCTAGTTTTTTGATAAAAATGAGATTTGACCACGAAATTGGTTATGAAATTTAGTAAAAATTATAGGCAAAATACATAAAGCGCCCCATTAAGTTGCCCACAACGATCAACCAAACACCTCAATTGACCCCTTTATCATTTAGACACTTCAAGTGTCTATTAAGTAGATTAAGTAAACACATATTGCTGATGTGACATATTTGTGTTTGCAAACAAAATTTTGAGCGCGTGAATAAATTTTCTCACCTCAATTTTTTTTCCTTAAAAAAAAACCCGAGAAACAGCTGCAGCTTAGCCTTTCTTCTTCTTGGCTAAACCACCTCACCACCCACAATTCATCATGAAACCACGATATAGGTCATGAAAATCAACCACTAAAGCTCCAATTAAGCCACTGTAAATCACCTTAAACTGCCGTCTTTCACCACAAAACTCCACTGCCTGAAACCTTCAAAGCTCCGCCTAGTTTCGTCGACCCAAAACCAGTCCCAAGCCCAACTGAAAGAAGAAGAAAAATGCAGCAACAATAGCTGCAAAAAATACACTCTTTCATCCAACAACACCTTCCTTCCAATAGAACACACAAACAACAACCTATTATTTGAATTGGATTGTAACACCCCATAAATTCGACTTAGGTATGAATGAGTTAAAGGAGTAGTAAGGTTATATTTTGAACATGTGAAGTCCCATCAGGATAATTATGGGTGAAAATAGTGTCGTCTTTCACCACAAAACTCCACTGCCTGAAACCTTCGAAGCTTCGCCTAGTTTTGTCGACGTAAAACCAGTCCCAAGCCCAACTGAAAGAAGCAAAAAAATGCAGCAACAATAGCTGCGAAAAATGCCCTCTTTCATCCAACAACACCTTCCTTCCAAAAGAACACACAAACAACAACCTATTATTTGAATTGGACTGTAACACCCCATAAATTCGACTTAGGTATGAATGAGTTAAAGGAGTAGTAAGGTTATATTTTGAACATGTGAAGTCCCATCGGGATAATTATGAGTGAAAATAGTGCCGTCTTTCACCACAAAACTCCACTGCCTGAAACCTTCGAAGCTTCGCCTAGTTTTGTCGACGTAAAACCAGTCCCAAGCCCAACTGAAAGAAGCAAAAAAATGCAGCAACAATAGCTGCGAAAAATGCCCTCTTTCATCCAACAACACCTTCCTTCCAAAAGAACACACAAACAACAACCTATTATTTGAATTGGACTGTAACACCCCATAAATTCGACTTAGGTATGAATGAGTTAAAGGAGTAGTAAGGTTATATTTTGAACATGTGAAGTCCCATCGGGATGATTATGGGTAAAAATAGTTGTTTCAAAATCAAGATGAAAAGGTGCATAAGATTTGACAAAATCAACTAAGTTTGCTGAAGGTCTGTCTTCCAGCAGGTTTTAGTAAAAATTTCTAAGGAATTTAGGAAAACTCAAAACACGAAAGTTGTAGGCCTTTGAAATATCTTACCAATAATATATTATAAAGCTCGAACGGATCTTTTTGAAAAAAGTTATGCTTTTTTTACATAACAGTATGTGATATGCACTCCGTATAGCGTGCCCCTAGTGCGGCCGCGCTTGTTTTGAGGCAGTGTTACTGCTATTTTGCACAGTCAATAGCATGGTCAGGTCTTCAGGTGAGTGGGTGAACTCGTGGGGGGTGTTTTAAAGCCATATTTCATCCCCCACAGCCCCAAAACATAAAAACTGGCTCTAGAAAGGGGAACTCTCAAAAACCTAACTCTTTAAGGGTCCTTCCACCACCCAAGGTAAGTTCTAATGGTGATTCTAAGTTAATTTCAATTTTCCAACATCTTATTAACATGGGTAAACCCTTCATATCATTAGATATTCGATTGAGACATCATTGTTGAGAGAAGGAAGCCTAGAACTCGAATTCAAAGGGTTTGAACTTTAAAAAGGTAATGTCTTCACCCTTTAATTGATTCTAGCATTGGTTTGATGATTATAAACCCTAGTTCATGAGATATGAGTTGATGGGTTTGATAGAAAAGCATGAACGATTATAGGGTTGGGGTGTTGATTGTTAATTATTGGTTAAGGGTGTTGTGTACCTTATGGGTGATGAAGAATAATGTTGATTATAATAATTTGAGACTTTAGAATTTATCTATGATCAAGAGAATGGCTTGTTGGGTGTAGAAACACCATTAATAAGGATTATGAAGCTTTATGTCACCAAGTGTTTGAGAAAATGTTTAAGTGACTAAAACGGGAGAATTTATGCTAATATGGAATCACTTTGACTTGTATTGATATATATTAAATTTGAAAGAGTTGGTGAATGATGTAGTACACTCAAGAGCAAGAAATTAAGGTATGTGAGGCTAACTCTCTATGTTTGGGAATGTTAATGATTCTCCCTACACTATGTTTCTTTTACCACGTTACCAATTGCCTTAGAAATATAGTTAAGCCTAGTTTCCTTGAATAGCTGCAGAACTTCTATTCTCTAGCTTCGTAACTCATTCATGAATTTCA
Organism: Nicotiana tabacum; assembly: GCF_000715075.1. Lineage (NCBI taxonomy): Eukaryota > Viridiplantae > Streptophyta > Magnoliopsida > Solanales > Solanaceae > Nicotiana > Nicotiana tabacum. The sequence continues at coordinate 213,462,739 of NC_134085.1, forward strand.
TTCGGAATGTCGGGAGCTCAGTGCGTATTCAATATAGACTTGGGTTTGATGCCCCCGAGTCTTAGTATAGATACTCAGTATGCCATAAATAGTTAAAGTTTCAATATTCATAATCAGTTCAAGAATACATGTCTCAGCCTAGTCCTATTCAGTATTTCAGTATCATGTAACTCAGTGTGATTCAGTGTTTCACTATCATGTATTGCAGTATGATTCTTAGTTCCTGATTTTAAATCCCTGAATGTCGAACACCTGTATTTGGGTATGAGGCTGTAGTTTATGCTTTATGTATGTTAGGGTCTGAAGCCGTAGTTTATGCTTTATGCATTTTGGGCCTAGGGCCGTAGTTATGTATACGTATACTTGGGCCTGAGGCCGTAGTTTGTGCACATATATATATTGGGCTCGAGGCTGTAGCTTATTCAGATAAACATGTTGTTCATCATTCAGAAGAGGGAGTATTCGTATCCTTACTTCCTTTATCAGTTTAGTTACCAGTTATCAATTATTAGTTCAGTTATTCGTTATCAGTTATCATTTCAGTTTCAATTTCAATAGTTATCAATTATCAATTATCAATTCTCAGTTATTATCTTAGTTTCAGTTTCAATATTTTTAATTCTTTTTTTAGTTACTTTACATACCAGTGCAATTCAAATGTACTGACGTCCCTTTTGCCCGGGGCCTGCATCTCACAATACAGGTAATGATTTATGGCTTGACGATTTAGAGCGCTAGGACTCTCGTATCAGCTATTTGGTGATCCCTAGTTCTTTTGGGGAATTATAATCATCTTATAGTCTTCAGTATTTTCATATAGTCAATGTTTTCAATACTTCATTAGAGGCTTCATACACTAGAGTAACAGTTAGACAGATTCTCAGGCCTTTCGTGTTAAGCAATGTTGGCTACATATATTTTTTAGACTTGTTTTAGTATTTCCGCACTTTGATTTATATCATCCAGACTTTCAATATATCAGCATGTGTTAGTTTATCTTCCGCATTCAGTATATTATGATATCACATATTGATTCAGCTAGGCAGTTGGTTCGCTCGGTCACATGTAGTTAGGCACTGAGTGCCGTGTTACGTCCAGGCCTAGGTTCTGGGCGTGACAAAGCTTGGTATCAGAGCACTAGGCTCAATAGTCCTAGGGAGTCTATGAAGCCGTGTCTAGTGGAGTTTCCTTTATATGTGTGTGTCGGCCACTCATATAAACGGTTAACTACCAAGATATCCAGGATTGTCTCATTTCTTTCTACTTTAGATCATGATATGAAGCTTAGAGCAATAGGTAACATTCTCTTCCTATCGAATTCCTAACGCATTGAATGCCCAAGCGATGGGCAAGAAAAACCCAAGGTTCTAGAGAGGATGATTTCCCATTGGGATATAATTATGGAGTACAAGTTAGTAACAAATTAGACTTTAGAGGATGTTGGAAGTGGGATGCAATGGATAGTAGTACAGATTAGAGCATAACCTTATCAGAAAGTACAAAAGCAGTTACCATGTCTTATGGTTATCAGTTTACCTCAGTTACCAGTTATACAATCTTTCAGTTAGCAAGTTTATGGTTATTCATTATGTCAGTTATTAGTTATTCATTTACAAGATCTCCAATTTTCAATGTATGAAAATTCTGGTGACTGGTGAGTATACAGTTATGCATATGGGTTCTCAAAGAAAATGCAAGTAACAGTGATTATAACGAAACCTTTGCATATTTTAGGTCTGGATTAAGACCAAGACTCATCGGATGGCACAAGAAGTGATTTATCAGATAATGATACATTCTGAAGGACAAGTTTGTGCATAGTAGTGTATCTGTATGTGTTTTACCTCCTAGAACAACTTCATTTAATTCTTGAAAATGGAGCCACAAGTTGGATGATGATAGTTAAGATGTCAGACCCTAACATTGGTCATTACAGTTTTGGACAGAAAGGAGCCTAAGAGTAAAACACCTAGGAGTCAGAAACATTTTTACTACCAAAGATGTGATTTTGTAAAACTCATGCAAATGACTAGACGATATGATGTATGCAATGAGAGCCAAGAGCAGCCGATATTGAATTTTAGGAAAAAAATTTAAGTTGTTTAGATTTATTCAAATCAGGATTAGAAAGTACAATGCTAATGAATTTGTATAAGTAGTGGATATTACTGTGAGATAAAAATATGACAGTTCCCTTTCAAATGATGTGACTATGTGTTTAGGTAAGAGGTTTATAGTCTGAAGTGATTTTGAAGTATATAGAAAATTTGGGATTAGATATTCCAATTTCGTTTAAGACAGATGAACTTTCTCTAAGTGTGATCCATGTACATAGTTAAAAAAAATTCTCAGGAGTAAGTTGGAAGTTGAGTCTTCATTGTCATAGAGTGCAAAGAATTGTAGAAAATAAAGAAAGTTATTTGGATCCCAATAAAAAAAGGAGGAAGGATCCGCAAGTATAAGACCTTTGGTCTAAGGGGTGATGTGAAAAACATCAGTAAGTCCAGATGGAGATTTGAAACTCGAATAGTTAGCGTGGGATATGAAAAAGAAAATCAGTTCGGTAATGAGGGAAATTGTATAATTACCACAGGGAATATGTCTAGCATGTGTAAGAAACATAAAATGAGTAGAATGATCACCGGGCTTAGTTACTGATGATAAAGTGATCACAGAAAAGCTATAATATCATGCCTATTTATGTGTTATGAGGGTAGTGCCATTACACGAGACTCTAATTTTGGAGTATAAGTCAAAGACTTAGATCGCAACAATGCTATAAGTGTTTTCAGGAAGTGCTTAAGAAGATAATTAAGTGTGGGAAGTATAACTCATGATTGAGGTAGATAAGAGAACTCTGGTGAAAGAAGTTCACTAACCAAAATGGGAGTTCGACTTCGGACTCCGAAAATGACGTAGTTGTTGTCTAGAATAGGACTTGTTCCCCCTTAGTAGCCGGAGAGAAGTAGAAACAATTTGATGATCCATACGTGTTGCAGTTGAAAGAGAAGATTCACAAGAATAAGACAATGGCTTTTGAATAAGGGGGAGATGATGGTACTTTGAGGTACCAAGACAGATTGTGTGTTCCAGACATAGATAGACTTAAAGAGGGAACATCAAGTTAGAAGCCCATAATTCCAGGTATTCTTTCCATCCAGGTTCCCCAAATATGCATCATGACCAAGGAGATTTATTGGTTGAACGACATGAAAAAGAACGTCGCAGACTTTGTGGCCAATTGTCTAAATTGCTAGCAAGTGAAAGTCGAGCAGTAGAAAGTCTAGTGTTTTTATCACGGAATACACATACTTTTGAGTGGAGATGGAAAATATGGAAATTTATAACGGGATTATATTGCTCATTTTAAAAGCATGATTTGATTGGATGATCGTAAATCGACTTACCAAGTCAGCACGCTTCTTGCCAGTAAAAAACTACAGATTCAATAGAAGATTATACCAAGTTGTACATTCAAGAAATCGTCTGATGTATGGGACTCCATTTTCCATCATTTCGGATTGTGGTGCTCAGTTTAAAATGAACTTTTAGAAGTTCTTTCAGAAATGATTAGGCACACATTTTTCATCCTCAGAAAGATGGCCAGGCAGAGCGCATTGTTCAAATAGTTGAGGATATGTCCTTGATGTTAAAAGTAATTGGGATGATCTCATACCTCTCATTGACCTTGCTAATAATAACCTACCATTCTAGTATCAATATGGCACTGTGAGAGACTGTGTATAGGCGAAGGTGTAGATCGCCAATTGGTTGGTTCAAAGTTGGTGAAGAAGAGTTGTTGGGACCAAATTTGGTCTATCAAGCTATAGAGAAAGTTAAGTTGATTCAAGAGCGTTTGAAGACGACTCAGAGTCGCCAAAATTCCTATTCGAGTGTGCGGCATAGAGACCTAGAGTTTTAAGTTGGTGATTGGGTGTTTCTGAAAGTTTCGCTTATGAAAAGCGTTATGAGATTTGGGAAGAAAGGGAAGCATAATCCCTACTATATTGGGCCATATAGATTCTTGCGAAGGATCGGTCAATTAGCTTATGAGTTGGAGTTGCCACCATAATTAGTGGTGGTACAACCAGTATTTCACGTGTCATGTTATAACATTAAAGTTTCCAGTACTCAGATACTCATGTCAGTTCAGTACTCAGATACTCATATCAGTTCAACACTCAGATACTTATGTCAGTTCAGTACTCAGATACTCATGTCAGCTCAATACTCAGCTACTCATGTTAGTCCAATAATTAGACATTCATGCCAGCTTAGTACTCAGACTACTCAAATATTCGTGCCAGTTCAACATTCATATATCCATGTTAGTTCAGTATTCACGTATCCATGGCAGACCAATATTCAGTCAATGTAGTAGTCATTCAGCTCAGTAACGCAATAGTTCAGTAATCATGTATTCATTCAGTTTAGTATACAAGTGTTAATAAAAGTTCATGTTTCCACCAGAACCGTTTAAGGTCCGGAGTTAGCAGAAGTAACAGTTAGGACAATCATTCGAGGACGAATGATCCCAAGGGAAAGATAATGTAACATCCCATAAATTCGGCTTAGGTATGAATGAGTTAAAGGAGTAGTAAGGTTATATTTTGAACATGTGAAGTCCCATCGGGATAATTATGGGTGAAAATAGTTGTTTCAAAATAAAGATGGAAAGTAAGGTGCATAAGATTTGACAAAATCGACTAAGTTTGCAGAAGGTCTGTATTCCAGCAGGTTTTAGTGAATATTTGTAAGGCATTTAGGAAAACTAAAAACATGAAAGTTTTAGTCCTTTGAAATATCTTTCCAACGATATATTATAGAGCTCGAACGGATCTCTGTGCAAACAGTTATGCATGTTTTACAGAATAGTATGTGATATGTGCGCCCTATATCGCGCCCTTAGCTCGACTGTGCTTGTTTTGAGGCAGTTTATTGCCGTTTTGCGTGGTTAGTAGCACAGGCAGGTCTTCAAGTGTGCGGGCGTGGTCAGTAGCATGGTCAAGTCTTTAGGTGTGCGGGCGCGCTCGTGGGGGGTCGTTTTAAAGCCATATTTCGTCTCCCACAGCCCCAAAACATAAAAACTTGCTCTAGAAAGGGGAACTCTCAAAAACCTAACTCCTTAAGGGTCCTTCCACCACCCAAGGTAAGTTCTAACGGTGATTCTAAGTTAATTTCAATTTCCCAACATCTTATTAACATGGGTAAACCCTCCATATCATTAGATATTCGAGTGAGACATCATTGCTGAGAGAATGAAGCCTAGAACTCGAATTCAAAGGGTTTGAACTTCAAAAAGGTAATGTCTTCACCCTCTAATTGATTCTAGCATTGGTTTAATTATTATAAACCCTAGTTCATAAGATATGAGTTGATGGATTTGATAGAAAAGCATGAACGATTATAGGGTAGGGGTGTTGATTGTTGATTATTGGTTAAGGATGTTGTGTACCTTATGGGTGACGAAGAATAATGTTGATTATAACAATTTGAGACTTTAGAATTTATCTAGGATCAAGAGAATGGCTTGTTGGGTGTAGAAACACCATTAATAAGGACTATGAAGCTTTATGTCACCAAGTGTTTGAGAAAATATTTAAGTGACTAAACCAGGAGAATTTATGATAATATGGAATCCCTTTGACTTGTATTGATATAGATTAAAGTTGAAAGGATTGGCGAATGTTGTATTACACTCAAAAGAAATAAGTTAAGGTATGTGAGGCTAACTCTTTTTGTTTGGAAATGTTAATGATTCTCCCTACACTATGTTTTTTTACCACGTTACCAATTGCCTCAGAAATATAGTTAAGCCTAGTTTCCTTGAATAGTTGCAGAACTTCTATTCTCTAGCTTCGTAACTCGTTCATACTTTCATTCTGAATGTCGTGAGCTCAGTGCGTATTCAATATAGACTTGGGTTTAATACTCCCGAGTCTTAGTATAGATTACTCAGTATGCCATAAACAGTTGAAGTTTCAGTATTCATAATCAGTTCAAGAATATATGTCTCAGCTTAGTCCTATTCAGTATTTCAGTATCATGTAACTCAATGTGATTCAGTATTTCACTATTATGTATTGCAGTATGATTCTCAGTTCCTGATTTTAAATCTCTGAATGTCGAACACCTGTATTTGGGCCTGAGGCCGTAGTTTATGCTTTATGCATGTTTGGTCCTGAGGCCGTAGTTATGTATACGTATACTTGGGCTTGAGGTCGTAGCTTGTGCACATATACACACACACACACAATATATATATATATATATATATATATATATATATATATATATATATATATTGGGCCCGAGGCCGTAGCTTATTCAGATAAACAGGTTGTTCATCATTCAGAAGAGGAGTATTCATATCCTTACTTCCTTTATCAGTTCAGTTACCAGTTATCAGCTATTAGTTCAGTTATTCGTTTTCAGTTATTAGTTCAGTTATTCGTTATCAGTTATTAGTTCAGTTATTTGTTATCAGTTATCATTTCAGTTTCAGTTTCAATAATTATCATTTCAGTTATCAATTATCAATTCTCAGTTATCAGCTTAGTTTTAGTTTCAGCATTTTTAATTCTTTCTTTCAGTTGCTTTACTTACCAGTGCAATTCAAATGTACTGACGTCCCTTTTTCTCGGGGCCTGCATCTCACAATGCAGGTAATGATTTATAGGTTGACGCTTCTAAGCACTAGGACTCTCGTATCAGCTATTTGGTGATCCCTAGTTTTTTTGGGGAATTATAATCATCTTATAGTGTTCAGTATTTTTAGACAGTCAATGTTTTCAGTACTTCATTAGAGGCTTCATAGACTAGAGTAACAGTTAGACAGAGTCTCATGCATTTCATGTTAAGCAATGTTGGATACATATATGTTTCAGACTTGTTTAAGTATTTCCGCACTTTGATTTATATCATCCAAACTTTCAGTATATCAACATGCGTTAGTTTATATTCCGCATTCAGTATGTTATGATATCATATGTTGATTCAGCCAGCCAATTGGTTTGCTCGGTCACATGTAGTTAAGCACCGAGTGTCGTGTTACGTCCAGGCCCAGGTACGGGGCGTGACAAAGCTTGGTATCAAAGCACTAGGTTCAAGAGTCCTAGGGAGTCTATGAAGCCGTGTCTAGTTGAGTTTCCTTTTTATGTGTGTACCGGCCACTCATATAAACGGTTAACTACCAAGACATCCAGGATTGTCTCATTTCTTTCTAATCTAGATCGTGTCATGAAGCTTAGAGCAATAGGTAACCTTCTCTTTCTATCGAATTCCTAACGCATTTAATGCCCAAGTGATGGGCAAGAAAAACCCAAGGTTCTAGAGAGGATGATTTCCTACTGGGATATAATTATGGAGTACAAGTTAGTAACATATTAGACTTGAGAGGATGTTGGAAGTGGGATGCAATGGATAGTAGTACAAATAAGAGCATAACCTTATCGGAAAGTACAAAAGCAGTTACCATGTCTTATGATTATCAGTTTACCTCAGTTACCAGGTATACAATCTTTCAGTTAGCAAGTTTATGGTTATTCAGTATGCCAGTTATTAGTTATTCATTTACCAAATCTCCAATTTTCAGTGTATGAAAATTCTGGACACTAGTGAGTATACAGTTATGCATATGGGTTCTCAAAGAAAATGTAGGTAACAGTGATTATAGCGAAACCTTTGCATATTTTAGGTCTAGATTAAGACCAAGACTCATCGGATGGTGCAGGAAGTGATTTATCAGATAATGATATACTCTGAAGGACAAGTTTGTGCATGGTAGTGTATTCGTATGTGTTTTACCTCCTAGAACAACTTCATTTAATTCTTGAAAATGGAGCCACAAGTTGGATGATAATCGTTCAAATGTCAGACCCTAACATTGGTCATTATAGTTTTGGACAGAAAGGAGCCTAAGGGTAAAATACCTAGGAGTCTGAAATGGGGCCTGCATCTCACAATGCAGGTAATGATTTACAGGTTGACGATTCAGAGCGCTAGGACTCTCGTATCAGTTGTTTGGTGATCCCTAGTTCTTTTGGGGAATTATAATCATCTTATAGTCTTCAGTATTTTCAGACAGTCAATGTTTTCAGTACTTCATTAGAGGCTTCATAGACTAGAGTAACAGTTAGACAGAGTTTCAGACCTTTCATCTTAAGCAATGTTGGCTACATATATGTTTCAGATTTGTTTTAGTATTTCCGCACTTTGATTTATATCATCTAGACTTTCAGTATATCAGCATGTGTTAGTTTATCTTCCGCATTCAGTATGTTATGATATCACATGTTGATTCAGCTAGCCAGTTGGTTAGCTCGGTCACATGTAGTTAGGCACCGAGTGTCGTGTTACTTCCAGACCCAGGTTCGTTGCGTGACATGGACGATAATTCAAAGAATAATTTTACACCAAAAATAACTAATTAGAGAAACAAAAGTGATATAAGCACAAATTTATAGTCAAGAAAATAATGGAGAGAGAAGGCTGAAGATTCCGGTAGAATCATTTGTTTTAGCTTTGATCGGAGATCAATTTTCTGGCGAGGGTTGCATGAGAAGTGCTTTTTCCGGCAAGGCCTATCGATGACCCCTTAGTGGGTTCTCTATTTGGCTATTTCTTATTTGTATTTTGTGGAAGGATTTTAGATTTAAGTTTTGAATATGGAAGAGGAAGGGAAAGGGGTCTGACGGGAAAAACTTGGAAAGAGGTGAATAGTTCGGGAAAAGTGGATGACAGAAGGAAGAAGATTGGGGGCGGGGGGGGGGCGTTGGTTTGGTGAAAAGTAAGGAATGGGGTGTTTTCTTTTTTAAATGTATTTTCTTTTTTCTTTTGTTAATTATATGTATCAAATTACATATGTCATTTATTAATTGGCTCGTTTGCCACGTCATTGGCAAGTGTAACTCACGCATATGATGTGCTGCATTCGGGTAATTATTTGATCTACTTAATAAACACTTGAAGTGTCTAAATGATAAAGGGGTCGGTTGAGGTATTTGGTTGATTGTTGTGGACAACTTAAAGGGGCGCTTTATGTATATCGCCAAAATTATATATTTGAGTTCATGGGGTTATATGTAACAACTTTCTTTGAAATTTTCGGAATTCGGGCACGTGAGTCCGGGGGTGAATTTTAGGAATATTACATTCAGAGTTGGGTAATCACTTTAATAATTGGCATATGAACTTTTGAGCATAAATTGATTATTTTATATAATATTTGACTAATTTTGAGTCGTTTGGCACCAAATTTGGGGGTTTGAGCACAACCTTGGACCGGAAAGTAGGCATTGAGATGAGGTAAGTCTCTTTTCTAACCTTTTAAGAGGAAAATTAACCCCAGAGGTGAACTTAATCAATATGTACTTCTATTTGTGGGGGCTACGTACGCACGAAGTGATGAGAGTCCGTGCGTAGCTACTATTCATACTTATGTCCGGGTAGATTTAGGTTTACACCATGTTTTGTTGATATCGATGCTTGTTTATGCTTATTAATTGTTTGGATTAAAGTGGAGGTTGAGGATTTCAATATTTAAAAGGTTCCTAGTTGAATTTTTTACTTTGAAAAAGAATTGAAAGATATTATAATAACTGAAAAATATCTATGTCCAACCACTTTACAAGTATATTTCGCGAGCGGGATAAATTTTCATTACTCTCATGGGAGCGGGTCATTCACCTCGACATGTTAAATTGATATATCAATTGGTTCGGGTTGTTCGACCCTCGGCAATGCACAATATATTTATATGTATATTTGGATCGGGTCGTACGTCCTCGGCATAAATCATGCATAAAGATATTGGAACCCATTTTATATTTAATATTGTTTCATGGACTTGAAAGGTGAAAGGAATAGACGAGAGAAATGAATTGGTTCTTACTTGAAATGAAATGATTGTTTACTTATTTTCCTGCTCTGAGTTCTATCATCATTTTATATATCATGTTTGATTAGAACTTCATATTATTATATTGTTGGTCCATAGTAAGTGTCGAAGTCGACCCCTCGTCACTACTTCTTCGAGATTAGACTAGATACTTACTGGGTACATGTTGTTTATGTACTCACGCTACACTTCTGCACTTGATGTGCAGGATCTGAGGCAGGTGTATCTGGTTATCAATTTGGCGCGCACGTTTGACCTCTGGTTCGAGACTACACGGTGAGCTGCTCTTCCGAGCCATTCAGCAGCAGTCAGAGTCTCTCTTTTGATTTATTTTCTGTAGAGTGGAATTCTTTTGTATATCCTACTAGTAGCCCATACACTTGTGACACCAGGTCTTGATGTGCCTTATGATTTTGAATTTATTGTATCATTTCGATTTGTACTCAGTTGCTTCCATTTACGTATTTTACATCTGTCATTTCCTAAATCTTTCAAATGAGGCAAGTTATTTATTTAGTAAACTTATTAAAATGGAAAATTACTAGATTGTTCACTGTTGGCTTGCTTAGCAACGGTGCTGGGCGCCATCACGACCTAAAATGAAATTGGGTCATGACATATTTATTTGTTACTTATTTCCCTTGTATACAAAATTGACGATTTATTTAGTGAAAAAAGTTATGTTATTAAGCACTACAATATATTTGGTTAATGTGTTAAAGAAAAAGTTAAAATTACAGCAATTCAAAAAAATTCCGCCATAGTAACAAAAGCAGACTCTTCTAAGGTTTGAGCTATGTCCATGGATCCCCAGAACAACCTTTGCTGTATTTTCCAATTTCCGACGTGAAAACATAAGACAAATTAGAGAATGAGAGAAATCTCTTCTCGCCGTCTTTCTATAACCACCTTCCGCTTTCTCTCTTCTCTTGCGGCGGTGCGTGTAGACCACTACCACCACCCGCAATGCATTCATCCAGCACCCACAAATTCTCCTATTCACTTGCATACAGAGAAACCCGAAGGTTTGATTTCGTTAATCAATTCATCTTCTGAAAAGTCCCATTTGCTACAAATCCACGCCCACCTCATTCGCAAAACTCTCTTTCAAGATCCATTTTTTTTCTCAGCTTTCTTATTTCGTGTTGCTCTCCCGCCATTCCATGATTTAACTTATGCTTTTCGGGTATTTTCAAAATCTGAAAAACCCAATGTTTTCATGTACAACATCATGATTAGAGCTTATGCAATGAGTGATTCACCCATAAAGGGTTTTCAGTTATATCAAGGAATGTTAAGGTCAGGTGTGTCACCGAATTCGCTGACGTCTTCATTCGTTACGAATTGTTGTATAAAGATTGGGTCTTTCTTTGGTGGGATACAGATTCAGGCTCGAATATTGAGAGATGGGCATCATTCTGATGGACGCCTGCTGACCACATTAATGGATTTTTATTCATCCAATGAGAAGTACAGCGAAGCTTGCAAAGTGTTTGATGAAATGTCTCATAGAGACACAGTAGCTTGGAACGTGTTGATTTCTTGCTATTTGCGTAACCGACGCACTCGGGATGCTTTGCGCTTATTTGATATGATACGGAGCTTGTCTGAGTGTCAACCAGATGAGGTTACTTGTTTGTTGTTACTTCAGGCTTGTGCAAATTTGAATGCATTGGCCTATGGTGAGGGAGTTCATAGATATTGTGAAGAGCATGGATTTGACAAGGCAATCAATATTTGTAATGCACTTATAACTATGTATTCCCGGTGTGGTTGCATTGAAAAGGCTTTTGAGGTGTTTAAGGGAGTGGCCAAGAAAGATGTGGTGTCTTGGAGTGCAATGATTTCGGGGTTGGCAAGCAATGGTTATGGCAGAGATGCAATTGAGGCATTTTCGGAGATGCAAAGATCGGGTGTTTCCCCTGATGATCAGACTTTCACTGGGGTTCTTAATGCTTGCAGTCACTCCGGACTACTTGATGAGGGTAGGATGTTTTTTAATCGAATGAGCGAAGAGTTTGGGATTCCACCAAACATTCATCACTATGGGTGTGTGGTTGATCTAATGGGTCGTGCTGGCTTAGTTGAAGAAGCTTACAACCTTATAAGTTCAATGAAGGTCAAACCTGATGCAACAATATGGAGGACTCTACTAGGAGCTTGTAGAATTCACCGCCAAGCTGATCTTGGAGAACAAGTCATTGAGCATTTGATTGAACTTAAAGCACAAGAAGCCGGAGATTATGTACTGCTGTTGAATATTTATTCATCGCTTGGTGATTGGGATAAGGTAATAAACGTGAGAAAAATAATGAAAGAGAGGGGAATCCAAACCACCCCTGCTTGTAGTACCATAGAGTTCAAGGGGGGAATACATGAATTCGTTGCAAATGACTTTTCCCATCCAAGAAAGACTAAGATTTATGAGATGTTGGACGAGATCAATCAGCAACTGAGGATAGCAGGATACGTTGCTGAGCCAATGTCAGAGTTGCACAATGTGGGTGTGGAAGAGAAGCAGATTGCATCATCTTATCACAGTGAGAAATTGGCTATTGCTTTTGGGGTTCTATCAACTCCACCCGGCACGTCAATAAGAGTTGCAAAAGACCTCCGAATTTGTGTTGACTGCCATAATTTTGCCAAGATGTTGTCAGCAGTCTATAATAGGGAAGTTGTTATTAGAGATCGTAACCGCTTCCATCATTTCAGAGAAGGACTATGTTCTTGCAATGACTATTGGTAATTGCAAAATGTTCCTCCAGTAAATTATGGAGCAGAATGAAAGTAGGGCTTATAAAGATTATCTATTGAAGGATGATGAGAATGGTGTTGAATGTGTTATTGGATAGAACACCCGATAATATCAGACTCGCATTGATCATGCATCAGGAAAATTCTGGTCGTGCAGGAAAGAGAGAATCCCATTGTTGCTGAATACAGCTTGAAGCTAGATTCAAATAGACTCATTGGCACAGAGAAGAATCTAAGAATTTATGTCAATTAACAGGATGGAGTTGGATTTTGCTATACTAAGTCGAGATCGGTGTAGTAGTCTCAGTTAGAGGGTGGAAACTGAACTGAATGAGATTCAAGCTGGGGGGGGGGGGGCCGGGGGGAAATTGTTGAATTTGCCAAAAGGACTGCAATCAAATGAATGATTTTCACTTGAGAAGAAATTATGTAACCAAAATCCCACAAAGGCAACCGCACCGCGCCAAATCTTGTTGGACAATTTCTTTTTCTTTTCCCTTGTATTTCTAGTAGTAGCTTATGTTGAAAAGCTGAAATCCATTACTCCTTTAAACCGATGACAATTTCTTTTTTTCCTAAAAGAAGCAGCAGCATACCCACCTTTACTGGCCGAGAGCATTATTTTTGCCCCGCAATTTATTTATTTATAATTTCACAAGTCAAGAAAATCAGAGCAGAAGAGTGAAGAGAGTCGAAATCCCACAATAGTTTTTCTGACATAATTTCAAAAGTTGTGAAAATCATAATAGAAGAAGCTGGAAGAGTGTAAGTAAACTTTGATCCCAGACTCCCTGTCAAATATTTGAGTTAAAACATACTTTAAGGGGTGGGGAGTGAAGGAGTGTCACATAGAACCGAGGCAAAGTAATTTATGATTGAATCTCAAAGGCATTCTTATCAAAGTCAAAACTATCGATCAAATGGTTCTTGATGAAGGTGAAACCTAAGAAACGAAACGTGAATGTCTGTCCGGATACTTCACCAAGAAGTTTGGAAAGCGTCGCAGAATAATGAGTGAACTGAAAATTCTAATATGATTTAACAGAACTCAAGAATGTTATGCATCCTGACCTCACTTATGGGATTTCACTGGGTTTGTTAACCTCACTTATAATTTCACTGGGTTTGTTGACCTCACTTATAAAATTACACTGGGTTTGTTGTTGTTGTTGTAAGAATGTTATGCATCCGGAGCTCAAGAGTGGAGAATGTGCATCCATGTGAACCTGCCATTCACTTGAAATTTAGGATCATCCTCATCCCCTTTCTCTTTATCTAATTATTGCTTATGTGGGGGGGGGGGGGGGATTTGTTTTTGAGGTTTTGAGAGAATTGGCTTTCTATTTAGCGAAATTTATTTTGTTAAATATGTCTTACAACATGATTATCTTGAAGAAGTAAACAACTCATTCAATCAAATACTCCTCACTGCCAAACAATTACATTTTCCACAAAAGAAAAAAAATATTGACCTCAATGGTGGAATTACCTATCCCACCTTCTATATGGAATAGCTAATTCCACCATTTTAGTGTAAAATTTATCTCAAAATTAACTAATACCTATAACCAAACATAGGATAAATGCAATCTCAAATTCTATCCCGAAATTATTGTCCTTGTCCCTTGTACTAAACAACCACTACAAGTACAAACATTGAGAAGGTGCTCGGTGATAAGATTTACCATAAGCAGCTAAAATTTGTGGAAGCAAGTGAATAACGGTTTTCCTAAATTTTTAGCATAAGTAAATTTAGAATTCCCGCATTTCATCACACAGCCAGCTCAACGACACGCTCAGATTATAGAGAGATTAAAGACTTGGTTTAACAAGAAAGAAAGAACACGACAAGAGTGCCTCAACAACGTCAATTAGAGTTACATACCGCAGAGGAGGAAACAATTTTACAATACTGCTGTTTTTTTTCTCGGTCACAGAAGCACTTTTCAGCTCACCTGCAAAACTGGAATTGCTCATACATGAATTCCGCTAAATTACTTTATTCCTGTCATCATTTCTTCAGACTGTAATATATTCTAAGCAGCTACAGGTTCCTTCTGAACGAAACCTATACCCTTCTCGATGCTAGATTTCAGTTCTGGCTTTAAAGCATCCAGAGCTTTCTGTTCATACTCAGTCAAACCTTGAAGGTCAGATGGAATCAAAGCCTCAACCCCGTTCTTTCCTAGTTTAACCCTTGAAGCAAAGAATGGAAGCTCTGTTAGGTCAGACTGGACAAAAGCACACTCATACACATCACTATCTCCATCAAGTGCGCGGAGTGAGGACTCAACAAATCTTGCTGCTGCGTACGCCATGGAAAGTGTAGCAGACCCTGCACCAGCCTTTGCCTCCACAACTTCTGTGCCAGCATTTTGAATCCTCACAGTTAGCTCCTGTACTTCTTCGTCAGTGAAAGTAGTGGATGGTTTTGTCTTTGATAGCAAAGGCAAAATGGTGATACCAGCATGGCCACCCACAACTGGGACATCTACGTCAATAAGCCTCAAACTTTTCTTCTGCGCGACAAATGTGTTTGCCCTGACTACATCTAGGGTGGTAACACCAAAAAGTTTTTTAGGATCATAAACACCCTTTCGCTTCAACACCTCTGCTGCAATTGGCACTGTGGAGTTGACTGGATTGCTAATGATGTGGATAAACGCATCAGGGCAATTATCAGCAACAGCCTCGACCAATGTCTTCACAATGTTTGCATTAATGTTGAACAGGTCATCACGTGTCATACCTGGCTTTCTCGGAACACCAGCAGGTATGACCACCACATTTACACCTTTCAAACAGTTGGCCAATTCAGAAGCTCCAGTGAAATCTGAAACCTTGGAGGGAGTGTTGCAGTGACTTAGATCAGCCGCAACTCCTTTAACATTAGCTATATCATAAAGGTTCAGCTCTGAAACTAATGGTGACATCTTGACCAGAAGAGACAGTGGCTGGCCTATACCGCCGCTGGCTCCAAGAACAGCCACTTTGTAAGATGCTTGAGGCTGAACACAGTTCCCATATCCCTTGTTTTCTTTTTGAGCCTTTGGAGTAAAAGATTGTTTAAGGACAGCAACACTTTCTTTTCCTAAAAAGGACGATTCTGATTCACAGCTTACATCTGTGGCAGCCTTCAAACCGCTGAAACTTTTAAGGCTGTTTTTGGAGTAGAATTTCACACTAAAGGCTTTTGATTGAGATACTGAGCTTCCTTTGCAGCCAAGAGATGTGGCTGAGCCAACTGAGAAAGTAGTTGCTGATGTTGCTGCCATTCCGCACCCTGCAAAGGAGAAACATGATATTAATTTTCTATCAAGAATTTTAGTACATTACATACCACACCTGATGCACCAGCGGAATATTCGCAGTCTGATATATAAAAACATGAGACATTGCATGAATTGGAAGACAAATGAATCAGTACTATATACATGCCACTGTGTGCTTCATTCAGTTTTCCATAATAGACAAACTTAGCATCTAAAAGGTGCAGAGCAAGTTAAATGAAATAGGCTTTTCTTCCTTCCAGCAGTCCAGGTTATAACTGTCTCCCTCTAGCTTATCACTTGAGCGATCTTCTTTCTAGTTTCCAATATATTGACGACAACAATTACTGTTTGTTAGCTGTGATAACCTTGAGAATCATTTTACCATTGTTCTCCTAACACGTCATACTAATATCATTTCCAAGAGAATACAAGAATTCGACAGATAAAATTGACTTTCCTGTTCTAGATTTAGTACTATAAGGCAAGTTTGAGCATATATAGGTAAATGAATGAGTTTGGAGATGCATTTTTTCAGATTAATGGACCGTAGATCACCATTCAGCTTGTTTAAGATAAGGGTTGATGCGTGTAAATAACAGCACAGTTAACGTGGTTCGAATATTGGATGAAAAAGTGTTGCCATGCTATATGCTAAATGATCAGATTGCAAAATGTGAAACCGTGTTCAAAGATGAATGGGGAGAGTATCTGTTTTGAAAAGAATGACATTGCATAGATACAGCCAAATCTGAAAACCTCCAACACCGAATATGAAACAGAGGAATCAAGTGAATAAACTAGAAAGTAGGCCAAATTGTTAAAAAAATAAGAGGGCTGATTTTACGGGTTGAGTATTGTCATAAAAAAGTTGACATTGTATAGACAAGCGCAAAATAGCTCTAAGGCCCATTAAGCAAGGTGAAGTGGTCAACGTGCTTTGGCGTCAATTCAGGGCTTAAGCGCCTTTGAAAACACTGGTCTGAAACAGAGCTACGAGCTGAAGAAACTAGAAGGTAGACCAAACTGTGTCAAAAACAAGAGGGCTGGTTTTGCAATGGAGATTAGATAGATAAACCCTGATCCACACTGCTATGGTGCTGACAGAAGGTAAAGTTGGATCTCAAAACCCATAAAAATGTTAATAGTAAAACTATAGCACAGTGCTAGAAATAAAAAGGACAGCATCAGCAGCTATAGGAAAACACATATGACCAGCTTCGAATGGACAACACACAATTGCTTGTTGTCAGCTCAACTAATCAGACACATCAAGCCAATTATTCTGCCGCAGAAGTTGCCACAACAAACTCTTCCACAAAAAATAAATAGCAAAACAGAGCCAAATAGCAACTGCTTCATTCCAAATGAAATATAGACTCCAGGATGTGGTTCACACCACTAAAAGATCTTAAGACAGTAAAAGTCAGACTCATATCCGTAATTGGATTAGAAAAGAAATGTCAATAGAGAGCAGAAAAGGCAGGTCGCAGACATATCTTTGCCGCCACCCTGTCGCCACTAAAATAGAGGACTTGGTAGCTCATACAATATGACAAAGGCATATATGCCATACACACAGGCTCTGCTCTACTCCTCAGCAAACCTGGAGTCTGAAGAGGCAATATAGAAATAAATATTGGACCCTGATAGCAAAGGATGGGGAAGGCCGAAATAGTATAATTATGCAGAGGTATTCCAGCACAATAAGGCACATAAACAGGATTTAAAACCAAAATAATTTCCTTCCCAAAGTAAAGATATTATTTTCAATGAAGGATTTTATACACATCTGAATCTCAGATGTGAGAAAATTAGTGAAACTGACTGTTGAATAGTGCAAAAATAGACAAAATTGAAGATAAAAGAATAAAAATTTTAGACTCAAAATCTAAGAGTATATTTCTAGAATATAATACATGCATCAGGCACCTATAACTACTACATCAGATCCTTCTTTGAGTGATGGCAAATGATGGTAACAGTCAATGAGCTAATCAAAATGGATAACTATCCGCACAGACATGTAAAATTCATTAAATGGAGCTGATTAAGTACCAAATTGTCTAAGAAACGCACTAGAAAACAGAAGGAAAAAAAAACACTATAACTCCCTTAGCTATCACCTCACACGTTTATGTCAAGCATCAAGTGCAAACATGCACGTTCACATAATTATCCTTTCATCATAGAGATTGGCAAAATAAGAGAGAATTAAACCGGAAGAGATGGAATAGTCCCTTAGCTTCTACTATTTCTTAACAAATTGAGCCAAAACTCCTAGTTTCATTTCAAAGTCAGAATCATAACCATAGAAAAAAATATAAAAATAGCAAGGTTTAACAGATCTACAGTTGCAACATACAAAAACAAAACAAAAAAATATTAATAGCGTTGTTTAACATCAAAGCTACTGCATTGTATTGAATTCCAAAATCCACCAACTGATCCAAACCTGAACTAGGATAATAAATCAACGAAGGGATTCCAGATAAACTCCAGATCCACAAAAATGAGAGACAAAAACTGAAATTCCGCTAAAAGTAATACAAAATTGACGAAATTGAAGACGCAAATGTTAAAGGCAGAGACCGAATTACCTTATAGAAAAATACGGCGGAGCTGGAAAGGGAAATGGAGGGGTCGGAAGAAATTAGGAAAAGGAGAGGAGAGAGATATTTGAACTTTCGCCTGAAAGAGATTTTTAAAAGAAATGATTAAAAGGGGTAGGTTTTATTAATTTTAATGTCATGTAGAGACACGCTAAGTAGGTGTGTACAACTTGCAAATGTACTTTTCATATGGCTCTCCGTCAAATGGTCCCCCTCGATCAAATCGACTGATGACGCTGCATCTAAATTCAACGGTGTACGCTAAACTGAAACGGAATCTGCCTTTGTCGTTATTCTTGATTCCGCTTCCTTTTCGTCCGTCCAATTTATATCCCTATTTTCTTTTCTATTTTACAACGTTCAAAAATTTGACATCAATTTTTTTTCTCATTACAAATATATTTTTAATTATATACTCCTATAACGGGACATTTGCATCTATACCCGCTTTTTGGATCACGTTTTAACTTGTGCCTGCTTTGCAAAAAAAATTGCAAGCGTACCCATTTTTTCGTGTAACTTGTGTTGAACCAAGTGTGTTGAAGTTTTTGTTTGTAATTGCTGAATTTAAGCATAGTAGCTGAAGTTTTGTTCTCTATTTGCTGAAGTTTTTGTTTTTGTAACTGGCGAACTTCAGCTCTAGAGCGGAAGTTTTTGCTTTGTAACTGGCGAACTTCAGCTCTAGAGTTGAAGTTTTTGTTTTTGTAACTGGCGAAGTTTTTGTTTTTGTAACTGACGAAGTTTTTGTTTTTGTGAAGTTCGCCAGTTACAAAACGCGAACTTGAGCTCTAGAGCTGAAGTTTTTCTGATTTGCTCTTGTCCCACACATGAAAATGTGTAAGCATCTATATTCATCTCTAATTATTTGTTTCACAGTTCCATCTTACAAACTTTCATATTACTTTATGTACTTCCTATCAATGTTTCAAAAGTCAGTCATAAAGCAATTAAGCAAAGAAGTAAAATAAGATCAGATAAAAAAGGATGGAGCATATTACGTGCAATCGTTAACTCTTGGATAGTATTAGGTGTGTCCTGAAATAGGGGAGGCAGGCTCTTATATTCGGTCAATAGAACCTGCAACATCGAAAGAAGATAACTCGATGTTAAGAATAAAGAGAAGAAGAAGAAGAAGAAGAAGAAGAAGAAGAAGAAGAAGAAGAAGAAAAAGAAAACGAAGGAGGAGAAGAAAGAGGAGAAAGGGGGTTGAAGTTGTTTAAAAAGTGGGTACAAGTTAAAACTTTTTTAAAAAAATGGGTATAGGTTAAATGAGGGCGACCAAATAAGACGTCTCGTGCAATTTTTACTCCTATAACTTTACATAAGAGTAATTAAAACAAATTCATAAAATCTGTAAATAAAAAGTAGAGGTTGGCTCGTAGGAACAATTAGTAGTTTTATACATTGTTTGGTTGCTAGTTGGAAAAATTAATCATTGTATAAAATTAAGCATAATTCTTTACGTTATTTGGTTGCTATTTTGAATTTCCTCATAAAAAATAATATTTGCATAAATTATGTGACAATCTATATATTATTTTATTCGGAATAGAAGGTAGAATAAAATAATGCAAGTGCAATGTATAGATGAAGCAACGTCATTCATATCTGTGAATACTTTTGTTTTAGAATGATCAACACTTTTTAATTTAATTTTTTTCCGACAGAAAACCTTGGTTCTAAATAGTATAACTTACAGTTCTTTTCAATATTAGAAGAGACGTTAAAACTACTTTGCTTATAAAGGTGCTGCATTCACCCCTAAGGCATGGCTCTTTCAGTTGCCAAAGAGCCAAACTCCAGACCCATTCCATTTTCATATACATATAACATGATCCATTATTATAACAGAAAATCAAATCAAAAGATAATCTTTTAAGATTTATTATATAAATACAGTAAAGAAGCACTCAGAATGAAAATGACTAATTATGAAATTATTATGACATCGAAGATTTTTCGACTTCATGATCTTCAAAACAAATCTTTTTAATACAACAAATCAAACGTTCACTAAGAAATAATTCATACATTATAATTAATGCATTGCTATCCTTACATAATTAATTCGTACATAACTAAATTACTAAATCTTGTGTAACTAACTCCAATATTATTATTTTTACATAACTAATACCTACGGAAGTTGTCTTCCGACCAAACAACCCCATAAAGTTTTTATTTTACTCAAATTATAACAGGAGTTTATTTCCTCTAAAGGTTCCCATACTATTCGGGAGAAATTCAAAAATAGCCAGATTTATAACTGGTCGTTCAAAAATAGCCCAATTTTAAAAGTAATCGAAATTTAGCTCACGTTTTATGTAAAGATAAATCTAAGTGAAAACACTGTTCAAAACCCGGAAAATACGTCAGTATATTATGCTGGAGTTTTAGCATAAGTATACTTGAACTCCAGCATATTATACTGGAGTTCCAGGATAAGTATGTTGGAACTCCAACGTAATATGATGGAGTTCCAGCATAAGTACACCAGAACTCCAGCATAATATACTGGAGTTCCAGCAATAATATACCGGTCCAGCATAATATACTGGAGTTTGGAGCACCGGTGCTCCAGTCTCCAGTATATTATACTGGAGCCAACAAAGTATACCGGTCCAGCATAATATGCTGGAGTTCATACACAGGTGCACCGAACTCCAGTATATTATGCTGGATCGGTCTCTGTTGCAGCAAAATAATGGCTATTTTTCATTGACTTGGTAAACGTTAGCTATTTTTGAATGACCAGTCCGAAAACTGGCTATACCGTGCTATTTTTACATACTATTCTTCTAATTATACTATTGTTGCAATGCTGAATTTTCATAATTCAACTTTATTTTTACTAATTGAATGTGCATTTAATATTGTATGTTCTTGGAATAAAACAAGTCAAACGTAAGTGCCTAATTAATAATGTTAGGCTTGTGATGTTATGAGTCTCACTCATTGGTTCCATAAACCTAACAATGAAATTAAAGCTTGGATCGGACTGGACCGGTGACTTGCACAAATATAATTTTTTTGGTAAAAATAGTACGATATAGTCAGTTTTCGGATTGGTCATTTAAAAATAGCCAGCGTTTACGAAGTCAATAAAAAATAGCCATTATTTTGCTGCAACAGAGAGCGGTCCAGCATAATATACTGGAGTTTGATGCACCTGTGTATGAACTCTAGTATATTATGCTGGACCGGTATACTTTGCTGACTCCAGACCGGTGCTCCAAACTCCAGTATATTATACTGGACAATTATACTTGCTAGAACTCCAGTATATTATGCTAGATTTCTAGTGTACTTATGCTGGAACTCCATCATATTATGCTGGAGTTCCAGCATACTTATCCTGGAACTCCGATATAATATGCCGGAGTTCCAGCATACTTATGCTGGAACTCTAGTATAATATACTGGCATATTTTTCGGAGTTTAACAGTGTTTTCGCTCAGATTTATCTTTACATGAAAAGTGGCTAAATTTCGATTATTTTAAAAACTGGGCTTTTTTTGAACAACCAGTTATAAATTTGGCTATTTTTGAATTTCTCCCATTTTTTTGTTGTTATCATCGCGGAAATGACACCATGTACTCACTTTTAAGCATGTTGTTTAAAATATATCCAATTTATAAATGTATTTAAAGATTAGTCAATATTACTCAAACTTCACGACATGACATCCTAGTTTTAAACCTCAAAGTTCAAACTTCAGGACACCGTGTAACACCCAAAACTTTAGAGAGAGTCCCACATCGGTAAAACATAAGAGGTATGCTAGGTATATAAGTTGACAAGCCTTAGACCCTAATGGCGCGTTTTAAACCCGTGAGGGCCTAGGCCCAGAGCGAACAATATTATTAGCGGGGCTGAGTTGTTACAAATGGTATCAGACCCACTCTTGTGTCAGCCTTGCTGATGGTGGGTCAGAGTTCAAATAAGTTTAGGCAAATTCCGGTTAGGCGGGGCAAACCTCAGTACTGAGTCTAGGCGAATCTCATGCGTTGGGGCAAACCTCAGCGAAGACGCTGAGTCTATAAAAGGGGGTGTATGTAATACACCAGACTTTAGACAGAGTCTCACATCGGTAAAACATAAGATGGATGTTGTGTATATAAGTTAACAAGTCTTAGACCCTAGTGACGCATTTTAAACTCGTGAGAGCCCAGGTCCAGAGTGGACAATATCACTAGCGGGCTGGGCTGTTACACACCATGTCCTAAAGTTCAAAAATTGTGTCTAAAAATTCGAATTTTATGTTCTGAATTTCAAATTAGCAGCTCAAAAATTCAGGACACTAGATCTTGAATTTTCAAATTCAGGATACTTAATCCTGATGTTTGGATGAATTAATTAATCTTTAAATATATTATAAATTGTGAATACATTTTAAACAACGGTTATTGCTGCAATTCGCCCGTTATTGTCTAAGTTACGATCCCATTTAAACAAATTTTACCAAAAATAATTTGCGGGTTAGATTTTAGCCGCAAAGTTCTGGCGGATCTTACAAAGTTACGAAGGATGGAGCAAATCTTGCTTTGTGGCAAGTTATGATAACGATCCGTGACGGCTTGCACTTGGCCACAAGTTTTGAGGATGATCATAACTTCACCACATATATTGTAGGATAAATACATAAACAGTCCCTCTAAGTTGTCTACAACGATCAAATGACAACTTCAACAGGCTCGTTTATCATTTAGACACTTCAAGTAATAATTAAGTGCATCAAATAAACACATATTGTTGATGTGGCATATACGTGTTTGCTAACAAAATTTTAAGTGCGTGAAGTCACTTTTTCTGCCTAATTTTGTTTTCTTAAAAAAAACAAAAACCTCGTAGCAGATAACTGAACTAAGCCCACCATGAAACCACCGTAGAGTCAAGGAAATCAGCCATTAAAGCTCGAACAAAACCACCGTAAACCATCAAAAATTGCCACCTTTCACCGTAAAACTCTACTGCTTGTAACCTTTAGAGCCTCGCCTAGTTCCGTTGACTCAAAATCAGTCCCAGACATAGCTGAAAGAAGCAGTAAAAATGCAGCAACAAGAGCAAATCACCAATTTTTTCAGTAGTCCTGTCACCCTCATCTCCACCATAAGAACACAATTTTGTCCCTTTTTCATCTTCATCGGCAAATAATTTTAAGGACAATTTAACATCAAAAATAACAAATTAGAGAAAAAAGTGATATAAGCTCATTCATAATCAAGAAAATAATGGAGAGAGAAGAGTGAAGAGTGAAAACTGAAGATTCCAGTAGAATCGGGTTTGAACTTTGCTTGAAGAACATATTTTCCGACGATACAGGTCGCAGAAGAGGAGCTTTTCCGGCGAGGTCCGTTAATAATTACTTACTAGGTTCTCTATTGGCTATTCACAGATTGTTTTATATTAATATGACTTTTAATTTGTTGAGTGGATTTGTGAAAAGGAAATGGGGATTAAATCAGAGCAAAGAAGAAGATGAAAGGGAAGGGGGGAGGGGGAGGAGGGTGGCGTTGATTTTGATAAAAGTAAAGAAAAAGGATTTCTTTTTATGTATTTTCATTTTTGTTAATTATATATGTTAATTTTTTATTACAAATTACACGTGTCATTTTTTAATTGGCTCATTTGACACATCACTGACAAGTGTAACTCACGCATATTGTCTGCACTCGGGGGTTTATTTGATACACTTAATAATCACTTGAAGTGTCTAAATGATAAACGGGTCTGTTGAAGTGACTGTTTGACCGTTGTGGACAACTTAGAGGGGCTACTTATGTATTTCGATTATATTGTAATAATACCTGCATTACCATTCATTACATAAAGTAATACATATAATTTTCCTTTTTGAGCCAACACTCTATGAATATTAGTTATTTAATTGTAAGATCAGTTTTTCGTTCTTCAAGTAAAATGACAAAGTATTTAATTAAATTTTATGGTTAAATTTTCCATCTTTTAAGTAAATTGACTAAGTATTTAATTGAATTTTATGAGGACTTCATATCAGTAAGTTTGACAAAAACCGTTACCACAATCATTTAAGGTCATTTTTTAGCAACGATAATTCTTCTATTCTAAGAACTGAATGGTGGTAACATTTTGCGTTTTTTTTGACAGAATGTTTTTAGCCTTTATTGAAGACTTGGTAGTTATGTTAGTTTAGTTATGTTAGCTGGCAGGGGTATTTTAGTATTTTTACTCTTATCACACATGTGACTCGTGTGAGGGGATTTGTATAAAATCAGATACTCTGTACTAACTGAGTTAGTTTTGCAGAATAACAGAATAAACCTTCTTCTTCATTTCTCTTCTTCTTCAGCTATTTTCTTCTTCTTCTTCATTGCATGCAATTGCGATTTAATCTAGATCTCTGCTCAGATTTTGTCATGGTATCAGAGCGGGCGATTCGAGATTAGATCAAAGATTTCAAAATTCTAATTTACAACCATTGTTGAAGTTTAAGCTGGTCTGTCATGGCGGAAACTGGAAATCTACAAATTGATCACAATCACCCACTGTTTTTACAATAAACAGACACTCCTGGGATAGCATTGATTGATATCAAGCTTACAGGACCTGAAAATTATGCATTATGGAGCAGATCGATGAGAATGGCATTATTGGTGAAAAGCAAGTTAGGGTTCATTGACATAACCTATTTGAAAATCTCCTACAAAGGTGAATTAGGGCATCAATGGGAAAGATGGAACACTGTGGTGCTTTCGTGGATTGGTCGCACTGTATCTACTGAATTACAGTTTAGCATCATCTATGCATCTGATGCGAGAAAGGTATGGAATGAGTTTAAGGAACGTTTCAATAAATCAAACCTTACTAGATTTTATCATCTATGGACAACAATAGGAACTCTAAGGCAAGGCACAGACTCTATAACAACCTATTACACTAAAATGAAGGATTTGTGTGTCACGATCCAAACTGATGGGCCGCGACGGGTGTCTGAGTCCTATCTGTCAAACACCCCTAAGCATGCGTCTAAGATATGAACCTATATAACATCTGCTGCATTACAAAAATAACATAAGTGAAGGAAACCTGCCATCAAGGCATATATACGTATACATGCAGAATACAGTGGGCGAGTCGGCAAGGCTGCTATAGACAATTATACATCCAATACTGAAAGCCGACAAGGCCACATGCAACCCAACTAGACATACTGTATATAGACCTCTAATAGAAAAATAACTATACAAATACAGGACTGAGTCACGTCATACCCATATACATACATATATATATAAAAACGTATCGTACCAAAACAAAAAGCAGCTCCGGATCAAGTGGGGCACGCCAACTCTCGTTGATCAAGAATCCTAAGAAGGGGGACCGTCAGCTTGCCTGCCTGCACCTATGGAGATGAAACGCAGGCCCCGTAGGGCGTCAGTATGAAAAATATACTAAGTATGTAAGGCATGAAAATAAGTACGTAAAAGACATAGATGAAACATGGAATACAAAAATACCTTTAAATCTGAATAACTTTGTAAATTTT
Organism: Nicotiana tabacum; assembly: GCF_000715075.1. Taxonomy (NCBI): domain Eukaryota; kingdom Viridiplantae; phylum Streptophyta; class Magnoliopsida; order Solanales; family Solanaceae; genus Nicotiana; species Nicotiana tabacum. Next base: position 213,488,798 of record NC_134085.1, read on the forward strand.
GAAACGTTTATAATATCATGCACATGCGTATAAATGTCATGCCATGCATAGGTATGGGTGTACATAATATCATCAAGACACTGAGGGCATCCCATCATATCGTCTCGGCCACTGTGGGCAACATCATCAACATATACCAGCTGATCAGGTGGTGGTGCGTATATAACACCATAACCTCTTCCCATATCCCATATACATATACATACATATATACGCGTATATAACGTCGTTTGAATCATATTTCAGCCACTATGGGCAACATCATCATCATATACCAGCTGATCAGGTGGTGGTGCGTATATAACGCCGTAACCTTTTCCCATATCCCATATACATATATTTTACATATATACGCGTATATAACGCCATCTAGTCATGGGTCAATGCACATGTATAAATGAGTGAAATGCATGAAAAATACATAATAATCTCGATATTCCTTCCGGATAAACTTTTCTAACTGCGTATTATTCTGAGACCCATGAACAGAAGATAATAATAATTCTCATAGGGAATCAAGAATATAGACACCCCTACTATTTTTATGAATAGAGTAATTTATAGGAAACTATGTATTTGCTCATTATTTCAGTATAATTTGGATCATGCCAAAAGAAAGAATGGAGGGCCTTAACATACTTGTTCCTGAAATTATTTGAACAAATCTGCTTCTGCGAAATATAGACAAAATTCTGCTTGATTTTTTTGAAACAAAATCTGATTGCTCTCGGAAGTTTTAATCGAAATGTTTGGCTAAGAAGTTGAACTGTTGAATGAAAAGGGTTATGGTTTCTCACGTTTTGGTTTTAAAGGCAGCATTGCAAATTGTTGTTTTAAATGGAAATCTTCTGCTTTCAACGTCCTTGGCTTTAAATGCCAAGGATAGATTATGGAATTTGAAGCCTTTTCAAGGCACTTCTACAAAATGTCATGGATAAGTCTTATTCAAGACTTAAGTCATGATATTGGCTATTACATTAGCCATCTGGAAAAGGTGATTACATTAGTCATTCCAATTTTGTGGCTTCTTGTCACGTGGAGTGAGGTGGATTATTAATTATTTTATCCACTTATTAGTTAACCGGGTAATGTCCCACTATCCAGTAATTAATCAATTACCCGCATAATTTAAAAATTACCACAAATTACTTAAAATTTTATTTATTTTTAAAATACTTCATATATACTTTATGTATTATACTACCGTGCTCACATGGTACCTTGCATGTCACTAGTTCATAATTATCGGGTATTATCACTCGACCCGTATTTTATTCCAAATTGTCCACTTTCAACGAAACTCATTTTCTTTAATCTGGATACCCTTTTATCCTTCATAATACTTATTTATCGCTTGTATAAATAGCGTAAGTACGTTAATCTCAAGATGATCTCATCTCCGAGTCTGCGTCGGTTAACTGAAAACAAAAATTTTAACGTACGAAAACGCGAGATGTAACATCCTTCCCCCCTTAGAAACATTCGTTCTTGAATGTGCAACTCCCCGTGATCTATATAACTTCGGCACGGTCGTCTCTGTAACAACACCATTACCAACTCTCCCCGTAGAAGCTTAATAACCCAACACAAGAATTTATACACGTATCTTATGATTATGACGTCTCAGGCGGATCCTTCTCTTGAGGAGAAAATAAGTAGGAATATCTAGACTCCATGTCTTCCTCGGCCTCCTAAGTCACATATTCCACATTATTGTTTCTTCAAAGTACTTTCACCGAAGTTACGTCTTTAGTTTTCGATTTTCGTATCTGTCCGTCTAATATAGTAATGGGAGTTTCTTCATACGATGGATGTTCTGTGACCCGAATGTCATCAACTAACACAATTCTAGAAGGAATCGATACGTTTACGGAGCATAGACGCATGAAAGACTAGACGTACAGACTCTAAGTCCGAAGACAAGTCTAACTTATATGCTACCTGGCTTACTTTGCGTATGATCCTCTACAGTCCCATGTACCGAGGGCTAAGTTTTCTTTTCTTTCTGAACCTCAAGACAACTTTCATCGGTGATACTTTTTTGGAATACCCAGTCGTCCACCTGAAATTCCGAGTGACATCGTCGATTATCCGTATAAGCCTTATGACAGCTTTGAGCTGCCAATAGCCTTTCTTGTATAAGCTTAATTCTCTCGATTGCATGCTGTACCAATTCTGGTCCTACTAACTTAGTTTTCCCAACATCAAATCACCCTATAGGCGACCGTATATAGCCATCTGAATACTGGAATGGTAACTATTATTATATACGAACTCAATAAGCGGCATATGATCGTCCCAGCTACCTTTGAAGTCTATTACACAAGCTCATAACATATCTTTTAGTGTTTGAATAGTACGCTTAGTCTGTCCGTCTGTTTAGGAATGAAATGTTGTACTAAGACTTAGTTGAGTGCCCAATCCTTTTTGGAAGGACCTCCAGAAGTTAGCTGTAAATTGAACTCCTCTATCTGAGATAATAGATACAGGGACACCATGCAGTCGTATTATTTCCTTAATATAAAGTCTTGCATAATCCTCTGAGGAATATGTAGTCCTAACGGGCAGAAAATAGGTTGACTTTGTAAGCCTATCAACAATCGCCCATATCGAATCAAACTTATGCTGGGTACGAGGTAAACCCACGATGAAGTTTATATTGATTACTTCCCATTTCCAAGTCGGAATCTCCATAGCTTGCAATAACCCACCTGGTTTTTGATGCTCAATCTTAATCTGCTGATATTTAGGACATTAGGGAACAAATTATGCTATATTCTTTTTTATTTCGTCCCACCAATATACTTCCCTAACATCATGATACATCTTTGTTACTCTTGGATGGATAGAACACGAGAATAATGAGTTTCTCCCATAACCTGCCGACGCAGCCCTGCAATATTAGGCACACATAACCGACCTTGATATATGAGGACTCCATCTTCTGTAATTTTAAACGGTGTCTTCTCCTTCTGAAGGGTAGTATCCCTATAATGAACTAACACATGATCCTCGTACTGGCGTTCCTTAACTTCAGTTACTAATGAGGATGTTGTCGTATCCTGAAGAGTAATTCCAATGTCACCTGAGTCCAGTATTTGAACTCCAAGACTAGCTAGCTGATGAACCTCATGAGATATTTCCCTCTTTTCTGGCTATAAATATGACAGGCTACCCATAGATCTACAACTGAGGGCACCGGCTACTACGTTCGCTTTCCCCGGATGGCATGAAATATCAATGTCATAATCTTTAAGTGGCTCCAACCATTTTCTTTGACGTAATTTCAATTCCTTTTTCTTGAAGATATACTGGAGGCTCTTATGATTTGCATAGATATTAACATGAATGTCGTACAAGTAGTGCATCCACATCTTTAGTGCATGAATCACTGCGGCTAACTCTAGATCGTGGGTCGGGTAATTCTTCTCATGCTTTCTTAGTTGTCTATAGCTACAACCTTACCATGCTGCATCAACACACAACCCAATCCAACGCTTGAAGCATCACAGTAGATAACCTAACTATTGGTCCCTTCTGGGAGTGTTAGAACCGGTGTTGAAGTTAATCTGTCCTTCAATGCCTGGAAACTCCGTTCGCAAGCATCGGTCCATTAAAACTTAGCTCCCTTCTGAGTTAACTTACATGGTTATCCTAATCTTGTACAATTCAGGAAATTTCCCTCTTCGGAGGCCCAAACTTCATTTTTTATCCCTTACAATTGCGTCTTTATCCCACTATTAGGGCAACATTTCATCTATTCTAAATGTTACTAGTCTTAGACTCCTTTGAGTTCATTCGGCTATACTGAGCCTTCTATAACTTAGAGAAACCATCAGCTCTTTTATGAACTTATTCCCAAGGACATATCCATTCTTGTCACCTTTTTACTCATCTTTCTTATCCTTCCTCCTGTCTTTCTAGAACCTTGTCGCTCTACCATACTTTAGCTTGCGACCTACACATATCTATTTATACTTATTCGCAACCTTTATTCAACCTGCTTGCACCATGGATTTCCTTATGTTATCCCGGAACATCAAGCAAGGCACCACATACCACTTTGGTCAAAAGTGCTTAGAAGAGAAGAAAATTTCGTTACAAGTTTCTTGTAATAACCTGCCAAAATAAGCCATGAACCTTCATCGGTGTTATGGGTCTAGGTAAAGTCTTCACTACCTCAGTCTCTTGTGTATCCACTCGGATGTCTTTACCCGAAATAATATGCCCAAGAAAATCAACAGATTTCAAACAGAATTCATATTTAGAAAATTTTACATACAACTTCCCTTCTTGTAGAACTCTGAGCATAGTACGCAGATGATTTGCATGCTCAGTCCTCTGAACGAGAATATACCAATATATCGTCAATAAATACAATTACGAACATACCAAAAAAAAACTGAACACACGGTTCATCAAATCCATGAATACTGTTGGGGCATTGGTCAAACCAAACAACCTAACATGAAACTCAAAGTGCCCGTATCTGGTCCTGAATGTTGTCTTCGGAATATCTTCCTCCTTAAACCTTACCTAATTGTACCCGGACCTCAAGTCTATCTTTGAAAAATACTTGGCACCTTGCAACTAATCAAATAAATCATAAATCCTCGGGAGCGAGTACTCATTCTTTATCGTTACCTTATTCAATTGCCTATAATCAATACACATTCGTAAGGAATCATCTTTCTTTATCACAAACAACACACGTGCTCCCCGTGGTGACGTACTAGGTTTGATAAAACCTTTTTTTCAAACAAGTCCCTTAGTTGTTCCTTTAACTTTTTTTTTAGCTCTGTGGGGACCACTCTATAGGGGAGAATAGATATTGGATGAGTATTTGGTAGTAGGTCGATGGTAAACTCAACTTCTCGCTCTGGCGGAAGACCCGGAAGCTCATCAGGAAAAGCATCGGAAAACTCATTAACCCCAGGGAAGGACTGAATGGTTGGTAACTCTACTTCCACATCCCAAACCTGAACTAAGTGATAAATATGGCCCTTTATTATCATCTTCCTTGCCTTGAGATAAGAGATAAATTTACCTCTTGGCAATGTGGTATTACCTTTTCATTCTAAAACAGGCTCTCCTGGAAGCTGAAATCAAACCATTTTTGATCTACACTTGTTGTTAACATAACAAAAGGCCAATCGATCCACACCTATTATAATATCAAGTCCTACCCAACCGAACACCATGTAGCTTCTCCTTGTTTATTATCAAATCTATCACGGGACATTTCGGGTCACATCCATATATATAAGTAACAATATTAAGACTTAACTTGCATAACTAATTTAGAAAAAGGTTAATATATATAGGGGTCGACTAAGTCGTAGGCATATCATACCCAAAACTATATACAAGATACTTTCTGCAAAACCTCTAAGTAGGCATAACCATAATATATACAAGTCAGGATAGGGCTCCCTACATCTTCATACAACAACCAAACATATTTAAAACCCTATCTTGGTAATGTTCCAAGAAGAGGTGGAACTCACCAACCAAAAACTGACACTTGGAGGCAGTCTATAGTAGAGGGTCCTTGTCTCGTCCTATATAAGAATCTCGATCGGACACACTTCAAAGCGGAATCTTCATGTCCTTATCAGTTACCTTCCTCTTCTTGGCCTGACTACTATCTTCTTCCTCTGCGTATCCCATAACATATACCGACAAACCTTGATTGACGGGCTCCCAAGACTGTGGACTATCCGGAATATCAGAAGAGTTGGTGTCCTCAAATACCTTGACATAGTTTTGAGCCTGAGGGAATCCTGATTGTGCTAATCCATGCACTACTCCCCTCATACCCCGATCAACGGGATGTGAAACTAAGGGTCTTGGTGAGGTTGGAACTCCTCTCACCCTATCTACTGCCGGAGTGGTCGAAACAACTCGAACGGATGACTCATATGGATCCTCGGATGGATCCTCCTCAATAGAACCCATGATCTTTGATGGGTCTGAACCCATAGTATAACTTATCTCTCTTTCTAACACCTTCGTAGCTTTTTGACCCATGCTAGCGGTGGTAGTCTTCGGAGGCATCGCTAAAAATGTAACACATCGTTAGGAACACGAATGCTTATTTTGCACGATCTAAGATAAGAAGAGAGGATAACATCCTATATGTCCTGTAGCCTCCTGTCTATAAGTGTGGTGCACAACACAACTGTAAATAAGACTCTATTAGACACGGTCTGTAGAAAACCCTAGGACAAAACTGCTAAGATACCACTTTTGTCACGACCCAAACCGATTGGCCGCGACGGGTGCCTGAGTCCTATCTGTCAAACACCCCTAAGCATGCGTATAAGATATGAACCTGTATAACATCTGTTGCATTACGAAAATAACATACGTGAAGGAAATCTATCATCAAGTCATATATACGTATACATGCAGAATACAGTGGGCGAGCCGGCAAGGCTGCTATAGAAAATTATACATCCAAAACTGAAAGCCGACAAGGCCATATACAACCCAACTAGACATACTGTCTACAGACCTCTAATAAAAATATAACTGTACAAAGACGGGACTGAGCCACGTCAAACCCATATAGATATATAAAATCATATCGTACCAAAAACATATATATATATATAAATGTATCGTACCAAAACAAAAAGCAGCTCCGGATCAAGTGGAGCACGCCAACTCTCGCTGATCAAGAATCCTAAGAAGGGGGACTATCAGCTTGCCTACCTGCACCTGCGGGCATGAAACGCAGGCCCTGTGAAATAGGGCGTCAGTACGAAAAATGTACTGAGTATGTAAGGCATGAAAATAAGTACGTAAAAGACATATATGAAACATGAAATACAGAAATACCTTTAAATCTGAATAACTTTGTAAATTTCGAAACGTTTATAATATCATGCACATGCGTATAAATGTCATGCCATGCATAGGTATGGGTGTACATAATATCATCAAGCCACTGAGGGCATCCCATCATATCATCTCGACCACTGTGGGTAATATCATCAACATATACTAGCTGATAAGGTGGTGGTGCGTATATAACGTTGTAACCTCTTCCTATATCCCATATACATATACATACATATATACGCATATATAATGTCATTTGAATCATATTTCAGCCACTGTGGGCAACATTATCATAATATACCAGCTAATCAGGTGGTGGTGCGTATATAACACTGTAACCTTTTTCCCGTATCCCATATAAATATAATATACATATATACGTGTATATAACGTCATCTGGTCATGGGTCAATGCACATGTATAAATGAGTGAAATACATGAAAAATACATAATAATCTCGATATTCCTTCCAGATAAACTTTTCCAACTGCGTATTATTTTGAGACCCATGAATAGAAGATAATAATAATTCTCATGGGGAATCAAGAATATAGACACCCCTACTATTTTTATGAATAGAGTAATTTATAAAAAGCTGTGTATTTGCTCGTTTTTTCAGTATAATTTGGACCATGCCAAAAGAAAGAAGGGAGGGTCTTAACATACATGTTCTTGAAATTATTTGAACGAATCTGCTTCTGCGAAATATGGACGAAATTCTGCTTGAAATTTTTTAAACGAAATCTGACTGCTCTCGGAAGCTTTAATCGAAATGTTTGGCTAAGAAGTTGAACTGTTGAACGAAAAGGGTTCTGATTTCTCACGTTTTGGTTTTAAAGGCAGAATTGCAAATTGTTGTTTAAATGGAAAGCTTCTGCTTTCCGCGTCCTTGGCTTTAAATGCCAAGGACAGATTATGGAATTTGAAGCCTTTTCAAGGCACTTCTACAAAATGTCATGGATAAGTCTTATTCAAGACTTAAGTCATGATCTTGGCTATTACGTTAGCCATCTGGCAAAGGTGATTACATTAGTCATTCCAATTTTGTGGCTTCTTGCTACGTGGGGTAAGGTGGAATATTAATTTTTTTATCCACTTATTAGTTAACCGGGTAATGTCTCGTTATCCGGTAATTAATTAATTACCCGTATAATTTAAAAATACCACAAATTACTTAAAATTCTATTTATTTTTAAAATACTTCATATATACTTTAAATATTACCCTACCGTGGTCACATGATACCTTGCATGGTACTAGTTCATAATTATCGGGTATTATTGCTCGACTCGTATTTTATTCCAAATTGTCTACTTTCAACGAAACTCGTTTTCTTTAATCTGGGTACCCCTTTATCATTCATAACACTTATTTATCGCTTGTATAAATAGCATAAGTACGTTAATGTTGGGATGAAATGGATCTAATATACCAGGAGCAGAGTGTGATTGTGAGGAGACTAGACCTTTTTTAGATCAGTTCAAATATTTACGCTTGTTACAATTCCTTGTTGGCTTGAATGAGAGCTACAGTCATGTGAGAAGTCAGATTCTTTTGAAAACACTGGTATTGACTGTGAATCAAGCGTATGCACTGGCAATTCAGGAGGAGAGTCAACGTACACTTAGTGTAGGTAATTCAAACAAGGAACCCTTAATTATGCTAACTGGAAGGGGACAAGGTTTCATGGCTACAAGGAAACCAGGTCTCATATGTGACTAATGTGGTTACAAAGGTCATTTGAAGGAGAATTGTTATATGATCATAGGCTATCCAGTAGATTTTAAAAGCAAGAAGAAGCCTTAGAACATTGGAGTGAAAGGATATGCTAATGCATCGGCAGGAGAAAGAGGAAGTTCTGACACTACATCTCAGATGCAAGGGCTTTTCTTTACAGAAGATCAATACAAACAACTGTTGAGCCTCATAAACAAGCCAGGCAAGTATAACTTCTTTTTTGTCTAAGACATTTAACTATGATTGGTTAAGAGACACTGGCGCTTCACATCATGTTACACCTTAGAAGGAAATACTAGACAATGTAAGAAAGATTGAAAACCAGAATAATAGTGTTGTGCAAGTTCCTACATGAGGGAAATGTCATGTAGCAGATACAGGAAATGTGAAGATATTAGAAGAGTTGACACTGAAAGATGTACTACATATTCATGACTTTAAATTCAATCTGATGTCAGTGTCTAAACTGACTAAGGACCTGTCATGTTGTGCTGCATTTTTCCCTTATTTCTGTGTGTTTCAGGGTCTTACAGTGGGAAGGTTCTGGGATTGGTAAAGAACACAATGGATTGTATCTGTTGAAGAAAGAGATCAATAAGGAATTCCCAGCTATAGCAGGAAGCATTATGCAAGTGCAGGAAGATTCAACACTATGGCACCTCAGATTAGGTCATCCTTCAACTGTTGCAATGCAACATATTCCTCTACTGGAGAATAAGATAGATGCCAAGACACAACATAGTTGTGAAGTATGTCCTTTAGCTAAGCAGAATAAACTTCCTTTCCAACTTAATAGCAATAAAACAGGACAGATTTTTCAACTAGTGCATGTAGATGTTTGGGGTCCTCACAGGATACCAACATATGAAAAACAATATTACTTTATAACACTGGTTGATGACTTTAGCAGATATACTTAGATATGTTTATTATAGTCAAAGTGTGAAGTATTTGTTGTGTTGGAGAACTTCTTTACTATGGTGCAAAATTAATTTGGCTTGAATATAAAAAGATTAAGATCAGACAATGGTACTGAATTCTTTAATTCAAAGTAATGAGTTACTGAGTTCATTAGGCATAATGTATCAAAGTAGCTGCCCATACACACCCCAATAAAATGGGGTGGTGGAGAGTAAACACAAGCATATACTGGAAGTAGCTAGAACATTGAAATTTTAGAGCTCTTTGCCAAATAGATTCTAGGGTGACTGTGTTAAGACAACTGTTTATTTCATAAACAAATGGCCAACATCTGTTATATTTGGGAAATCACCTTATAAGGTTCTCTATAGGAAGCCAACAAGCATTGAGCATCTGAAGGTTTTTGGATGTTTATGTTTTGCAAGCACTCTACCCAGAGGAGACAAATTTGCTCCAAGAGCTCGGAGAGCTGTATTGATAGGTTATTCAGAAACTCAAAAAGGTTACAGATTATATGATTCGTAGAACAGAACATTTCAAGTGAGCGGAGATGTTATTTTTAGAGAACAAGTATTTCCTTTCAAAGTAATGGCTTCAGACTTAGATGACATATTCCCACAAGATCCTTCAGAGCTAACACCTATTGAAGTATCCTCCAATCCAAATACTTCTCAGTCTCATTCCCCTAATATCCCCCATAAACTAAAGATATATCTCCAAATATCACACACACACACACACAACCACAAGAGCATTTATATGAAAAATTGGCTGCAGACAGTATTGATGAGCTACCACCAGTGAATCAGGAAGAGACAAACATCAGCAGGAATTCAGAGCCTTTAGCTGTAGATGCAGTAGAGGAAGCTGAAAGCATATCACCAGAAGAAGATGCAGTGGATGTCAGAAAATCAGGAGAGATCTCTAGACCACCTATATGGCTGAAAAACTATATGATACCAAGGAAATTCACAGAAAATAGTCTATATCACATTTCTCAAGGACTCTCATATGTTAACCTTACTGCAGGTTATCAATCATATTTGAAGGCTTTCTTATTACACATTGATTCTAGTTCTTTTAAGGAAGCTGCCCAAGATAGCAGGTGGATTGAGGCAATGCAGCAAGAGATAAATGCATTAGAAGAAACTAACACATGAGAGCTGGTATAACTACCACCAGGAAAACATGTTATTGGATCAAAATGGGTTTATAAGATAAAACATAAAGCAAATAGAGACGTGGAAAGATACAAGGCCAGATTAGTGGCTAAAGGTTACAATCAGAAGGAGGGATTAGACTACCATGAGACATTCTCCCCAGTAGCAAAATTGGTAACTGTTAGAACTATTATTAGCATTGATGCAGCAAAAAGGGTGGAATCTGCACCAAGTGGATGTGAATAATGCATTTCTACAAGGGGACTTATATGAAGAAATGTACATGTGATTGCCACAAAGCTTCCACAAACAGGGGAAGAAGAAATTTTGCACGTTACTAAAGTCTCTCTATAGGTTGAAACAGGCATCAAGACAATGGAACATTAAGTTGACAGATGCATTGGTTACACATGGTTATTTGCAGAGTAATTATGATCATTCCTTGTTCAGCAAAAGGTAGGGTTCAGATTTGGTCATCATGCTTGTTTATGTAGATGACCTGCCGATCACAATCAGCAGTCCTAAACTAGTTGATGATGCTAAGAAGACATTACAAATTCAATTCAAAGTGAAGGATTTGGGTGCGCTAAGATACTTCCTTGGCATAGAGGTCCTTAGATCACAAAAAAGGCATTCTACTGAATCAAAGGAAATATGCACTTGAATTAATTTCAATGGTTTGAGTGGGTCCAAACCTGTTTCAATACCTCTGGAGATGAATCAAAAGCTCACCACAATAGAATATGATGCTCATGTGGGAAAGCTGAGAGATCCAGATTTGAAGGACATTACTGCATACCTGAAGTTAATTGGTAAACTCTTATATTTGACAATCACACGACTTGACATTAGCTTTGCAGTACAAACATTAAGCCAGTTCATGCAAAATTCAAAATAATCTCACATGGATGCAGCTTTGAGAGTGGTTAAGTACATCAAAGGAGCACCAGGTTTAGGAGTTCTTCTACATGCAAGGCCAGTTGATAAATTAACTGCCTACTGTGATGCAGACTGGGCTGCCTGTCCTAATATTAGGAGGTCAGTGACAGGTTATATTGTCAAGTTAGGAAGCTCCTTAATCTCATGGAAATCAAAAAAGCAACAAACAGTTAGTATAAGCTCAGTAGAAGCAATACAATCAGAATATCTGGATTGACAACAGAAATTGCTTGGTTATTAGGACTTCTAAAAGAATTAGAGATACCAGTTTCTAAACCAGTCCAACTGTTCTGTGACAACAAGGCAGCATTCAAATTCCTGAGAATCTTATTTTCCATGAACGGACCAAGCATATAGAAATAGATTATCACTTTGTCAGACAGAAAATCAAATTTGGGCTTGTGACGATCCGGTCAGTCGTCTCATGAGTTACCGCTCCATTTCCCCCATTTTAGCTTCTTTATGCTTCGTTATCCGTGTTTTATATGATCGAGTTTATTAGTTCGAGTTCGGAGCGGATTTGGTAAGAAATGAGACACTTAGTCTCTTTTAAGAAGGCTTAAGTTGGAAAAGTCAACCGGATGTTGACTTATGTGTTAGAAGGCTCGGAAGTGAGTTCCGATGATTTGGTTAGCTTCGGGAGGTGATTTGTGACTTAGGAGCGCGATCGGAATGGGTTTTGGAGTTGTAGAGAAGATTTTGGCTTGAATTGACGAAATTGATATTTTGGCAAATTCTGGTTGATAGGCGAGATTTTGATATAGGGGTCGGAATGGAATTCCGAGAGTTGCAGTAGCTTCATTGTGTCATTTGGGATGTGTGCAAAATTTCAGGTCATTCGGGCGAGAGATAGACCTTTTGATCGAAAGCATAATTTAAGAGTTCTTGAAGTTCTTAGGCCTGAATCCTATGTTAAATTGGTGATTTGATGTTGTTGTGAGCGTTCCGAAGTTTTGAGCAAGTTTGAACGATGTCATGAGATGTGTTGGTACAATTGGTTTGAAGTTCCGGGAGTTCCGGGTAGGTTCCGGGATGTTTTAATGCAAAAATCATAGCTGTAGCAGGTCTATAGGGGTTGCAGGCCCCAGAACTCACCCATGTTGTCCGCACAAAAATGAGTGCGCTCGCGGTGAGTGCTGTGCGGCCCACACAAAAGCATCCTCGGCCGCGGTAGGTATCATGCGGACCGCACAAAATGGTGTGCGGCCGCGGTGGGTAACAATCCGTTGGTCCTACTTCGGAAGCTCATATCTTTTAATCTACAAGGAATTTTGAGGTGATTCAAAAACGAAAGTTGTAGCCCTTCGTGTCTAGTTTCCATAAAGGTAAATATATAGAAATTTGGACATTGTTAGCAAAAGTTATGACCAAAATACTAAAGTATGTCACTGTAGAGGGAGGCCTGTGCGGCTGCACGTTGCCTTTGCGCGGACCGCACTGGCTTGCGCGGACCGCGTGAGTTTTGGTGCGGCCAGCGGTAGCTGAAACCTGAGGGGTACCTATAAATACGAGGTTTTGGGTTTTATTTAATATTTTGACCTAGAGAGCTCGAATTTTGGCGATTTTTCGAAGGTTTTTCAAGAAATTAATCGGGGTAAGTGATTTTAACTCAGATTTGTTTAGAATACATGAATCTATCACTGAATTCATCCTTTAATTCGTGATTTGAGATGAAATTTGGGAAGAAAATTGTGAAACCTTTTAAAAATGTAAAATGATGATTTGAAGGACCAAATGGTATCGGAATCGAATAATTTTGGTATGGTTAGACTCGTGAGGGTATGAGGATTCTGAAAATGTAAAATTTTACCCGATTCCGAGACGTGGTCCCGGGGCTCGGGTTTTGCTAATTTCGAGATTTTTGATATTTTCGAATGTTTTCGCTTGGGCTTTGTTCCCTTAGCATATTGTGACGTATTCGTTCTGATTTTGGATATATTCGACGCGCGTGGAGGCCAATTCGAGGGGTAAAGGCGTCGAGAGCTAGAGAATTAGCTAGTTCGAGGTGAGTAATGGTTGTAAATGATGTCCTGAGGGTTTGAAGCCCCGGATTACCCATCGTAGTGCTATATTGAGGCAAGATACGCGCTGGATGATGAACGTGTGGTCTTTCACTACTGGGGAGTGTGACTTAGCCCATCCCGATTGATGATTTTACTAAATATTTGACTGAAATTCATTTGTTATCATCATGATTCGGGATGATTGCCATATTTGGGCTTCGTGCCAACTATTTGAACCATTCGGGGATTTTTATCACTGTTTTCCTTACTGCTTGACTTATTATTTGAACTCAGTCCTGTTGATATCTACTCTTTTGCAAACTCAGCCACTTTTTCTCAGATTTGAAACTTAAATGATATTTCTACATCATGTTTTGGGCTAAGAACTACTGTTTTACTAATGCCCAAGGGGCTTATGATGATTTCTGGACTGAGTAAGGCCGAGGGCCATATGTGAGGATATGCTAAGTGATATGAGGTCGAGGGCCTGAGATACTATTTATGCCATGCAGTGGCTTGAGTGATGTGAGGATATGTTAAGTGATGATGCCACGAGGTGTCTTGATATAGCGCTTGGGCCGTAAGGGGCCCCTCCGGAGTCTGCACACCCACAGTGAGCGCGGGTACCCATGTGATTTGAAACAGTGGTAACAATGACACTGTATGATGCAATTTGGTCAGGTAACAATGGCTGACCATTATGCTGAGTGATTGTGAGATAGCCCGAGAGGCTGATACTGTACTGAGAATGAGCCCGAAGGGCTGATACTACGCTGAGCGATTGATACTGTGCCCGAGAGGCGGATTTCTACTTGTTAATTACCTGTTAAGTTACCTGTTTTACTTGTTTTAAAAAGGAATATCATTTGATTTCTTCACTGATTTACTGCTTTAAGTGATTTTACTACTTGATATGGAATTGCTTTGTGCCTTTACGTGTTTTCATACTTTCAGCCATTATTTTTAATTGTTACTCACTGAGTCGGAGTACTCACATTACTCCCTGCACCATGTGTGCAGATTCAGGTATAGCAGAGTCCGCACCTGAGCGTTGATTCCTTCCAAGCTAGGCAGTGATTTGGAGTTACGAGGTAGTTGTTGACGTCCGCAACCCCTTGTCTCTCTTATCCTTTATCATTTATGTTTTCTTCAGACTGTTGTATCGGATTCCGTACTTTGTAGACCTATAGCAGATTCTGTAGTAGCTCATGACTTGTGACACCCCGGTTTGGGCTGTGTCGGGATGGTTCCTGCTGTTATTATCGTTAAATTCCGCAATTTATGAATATTATATTATATGTTACTACTGTTTATGATGATTAACTGTTTAAAAGAGGTGTTCCGTTTCGGTCTGGCTGGCCTTGTCTCCGCGAGAGGCGCCATCACGACCGGGTTCGGGGATTGGGTCGTGACAGGGCTCCTCACACCACACCATGTTAGTTTTGCATTGCAACTTGCTGATTTGCTCATCAAAGGTTTATCTGCAGCTCAACATCACTCTTTAATTTCCAAGCTTGGAGTGTTGGATGTCTTCCACCCTTTGTTTTGAGGGGAATATTGAAGACTTGGTAGTTATGTTAGTTTAGTTATGTTAGCTGGCAGGGGTATTTTAGTCTTTTTACCCTTATCACACCCGTGACTCGTGTGAGGGGATTTGTATAAAATCAGATACTCTGCACTAAATAAGTTAGTTTTGCAGAATCTTCTTCTTCATTGCATGCAATTGCGATTTAGTCTAGATCTCTACTCCTATTTTGTCATTCTTAATTTGGCATTCAACATCAAGTTATCCCAGCGTTACATAGCTTAGTTATTATAATGAATGTGAATTCAAAAATTAAACCAAGTTCAATAATGATCAACTCAAGCCTGTCAGAAGAAATGTAGCTCAAATCATGAAGTTACATAAATCCTATTGAAGGAAGGATGAAAGGTGTTTACAGAGTAATTTGAGAAATAAACTCTTCAGTTACAAGAAAAATATTAATGCTATTAATCCTCTTATACTCTGAGTTTGTCCATTTCCCTTCTTAGTGCATTAGCTCTCACCAAACTTCCAATGGTATTCACAGCAAGCTTCAAGTCTTCAATGGGGTTTCCTGGTGCCACTTTCTTGTACAAATAGCTGTCAAATGTCATCTTCTGCACATACTCATCTGCGCACATTTCAACAAAAGCCTCCCTCGCCGGATTCGACCTGTAAAATACTTTCTGCAATATATCAAGCACCTTGTACGTTGGCCAATAAGTCTTGTCCCATTTCTCCAAATACTTCCTCAAATCACTCTCGTCCACCATTCTCTTTCCCATTTCTGAACCCTCAACAATTGCTTCAGCACACATACGTCCGCTCTTTGCCGCGAAGTAAATCCCTTCGCCTGAACATTTTGTCACGTACCCTGCTGCATCACCAACCAATGCAACTCTGTCTTGTAATCTTCTCGGTCTAGGGTGTTCTGGAATCGGGTGGGCCTCCACCCGGATAATTTTTCCTCCAGTGATTTTGGAATCGGCTCTCAGTCTTGTAGCTAGCTGGAATTTCTTAATGTCAGCTTTGTGGGTGACTGTGCCAGTGCCAACGGCAACGTGGTCACACTTGGGGAAAACCCACCCGTAAAAATCAGGGGACACGTCATCTCCGACGTACATTTCAGCTAAATTCTCGTAATACTTCATTTTATCATCTGAAATTCTAATCCTTTCTTGGAAAGCAATAGCATACTCGTAGTCACCGGCGTTGATGGATTTTGCGACACGGGAATTTGCGCCGTCAGCGCCGATAACGGCGTCAACTTCCAGGGTGCGCTTCTCTCCTGCGCCGTTAGTTTTGGAGTCGTAAGCTGTGTAGTGAAGGACGTAAGGTGCGTTTGGGGCTTTGGGCATGTCCATTTTGAGGAACAAGCCGTTGAGAACAGAGGCTCCGGCTTCAGCAGCACGGTCACGGAGATAAGCATCGAGTACTTCGCGGCGCACCATACCGATGTACTCGTGAGGCTTTAAGGTCTGTCCGATATCGACGGCAACGTTGGACGGGGAAATCATCTTCATCTTTGTGACTTTCCGGTCAATGATATCCAAAGGGAGGTCAAATTCTCCCACCATGCAAAGAGGGATGGCCCCACCACATGGTTTGCAGTTGTCCATTTTGCGTTCGATTAAGAAGGTTTCAATTCCGCCCTTGGCGAGTGTTTCAGCGGCGGCGCCACCAGCTGGACCACCGCCCACCACCGCAACACGAAGGTTGCGGCCGTTGACTCTTGGGCTGGATTTGGAAGCATTGATTCGGAGCCTACGGTGGGTTTGGGTTAAGGGGAGGGATTTAGAGAGGGTAATGGAATTGTTTTCCGGCGAGGATTGACGGAGGCCGGTGAAAGTTTTGAGAGCAATGGAAGCCATGGTTTAGTGTGTGGAGAGTGAGTGGGGTGAAAGTGTGGAGTTTTTATGAAATTTTTTGTATGATTTTGATGGATATGGTTGGGGATATTAAGGGAATGAGTGCCGTTGATGAAAAAGGATTGAGGGCTACGATTGGATTTGGATAATGGGGATAGATTCTTGAACTTGTTGCTTGTGTTTTTCGTTTTTTTCTTTCATAGTATGGGGCTTCAATTTTGCATGATGGTACAAGTGGCTTACATTCTGCCACGTATAGTTTTTGAGAATGTGGCTCACAGTGCTCAGATATATGTATTGGTCCATTGCTCCTCAAAAAAGATCTTAAGTAAATCAATTGCTCATCAAAAGATCTGTTAAGTGAAAATGAGCTTGGCGCAATATTTGTGTTGTAGGAGATTTTGGTGCTGAGTTTTGTTTTTATCTTCAAATTTTCAATTATTGCATCTAAGTTTGACTAATTCTTTCTCATCATAGCCCATAAATAACCAGTGGATAAATAACTTATAATCTTTTCACAAGAAGAAAAATATGAATTTGTTACTTATGAAATTGGGATCAATATATTGTTTAGTCCAAGTCTGGATCACCATTTAATTAGCTTTATATAAATTCATTTGTTAGTGAAGTGTCAACAATTTGTATAAAAGCGTAACTGGGCCTGACGCCAAATTTAGTGCACCAGTTGCCAATTCCAAGATATTTGGTTAGCACCTTTACTCAGCTTTGGACTGGAATCAAAATTCTTGGGCTTCATTTTAAAGTTGAAAAGGAACTTGAAATTTATATCACTGCTCTCTGTCTTATTAGAAGTCCAAAATCAGCAGATATGGTACTTCAAAAAAAATTCTGCAAATATGCTACCTAATATATGGATTTGACTTGAGAATCTAATAACCCTGAGAAGTGTTAGTAGAGAGTAGAGACTTGGCTATCTGTAATTAGAGGGAAAAGAGTTAAAACCCAAATTGGTGTTAGGATTTCATGCACTTTAATTTGACTGATGTAAGAGAGGGATGTAATTAAATACCCAATTAATGTAGATAATACGCAACTTATGTTTGTTAGACTTGAATCGTTGTAACAGAACTGAAGGTAGATGTAGTAGGTTTGAATTTCTTAGATGGTTGGTTTATCAAACTCTACCCTTCTTTATCTCCATTTCTCTCCAAAAATTCCAACTTCCTCAGCTGATGCGATGCGATGCTTACACTTTCCTTTTCTTTGTAACATTTAAAAGGTAACAAGGTCTCATTATTCCTAAAATAAAATTTCAAAGCCTTATATCATGAAGCTCACACTAACCTTGCCAATTTTTGTGACAATTTTAACTCTTCTACTTGGAGGTTGCAATTGCAAGATTGTACAATTCATCTTCGGGGACTCTCTTTCAGATGTTGGCAACAACAACTTCCTCTCTAAAAGCCTTGCTCGCGCGAACTTGCCATGGTATGGTATTGATTTTGGAAATGGATTGCCTAATGGTAGATTCTGCAATGGCCGTACTGTTGCTGATATAATAGGTAACATTTCCAATGTAGTATTTACGATCATCGAGTATTTAAGTATCTAAGCTAGTGTTAAGTGTTAACTATACCTATTGTGCAGGTGACGAAATGGGACTTCCACGGCCACCAGCATATCTAAATCAATCGTTAACAGAAGATGTCATATTGGAGGACGGAGTCAATTTTGCCTCTGGTGGTGGTGGAATTCTAAACGAGACAGGCACCTATTTCGTAAGTAACTCTCCTATATATATATATATCATTGAAAAAATATTAATTAGTGTTTAGTTTATGTCTAGACACTGTTGAAGTTTGATCAATTTGTAAGTGCAGATACAGAGGTTTTCCTTATACAAGCAAATAGAATTATTTCAAGGAACACAAGACTTAATTAGAGAAAAATTAGGAAGCAAAGAAGCTGAGAAATTTTTCCAACAAGCACGATACGTTGTCGCCCTGGGAAGCAATGATTTCATCAACAATTACTTAATGCCAGTTTACAGTGATTCATGGACTTACACTGATAAATCTTTTATTCAATACTTAATGGACACTCTCAGAGCACAACTTATAGTAAGCCATTATCAGTTTTTTTTTTCTCATTGCCAATTTCCTGAATAAATTCGTAATTTTTGAACCACTAACGTTATTTCTTTTTTACAATTTTTTTTTAGTTGTTGCATAGTTTGGGGGCAAGGGAGTTGATGGTGTTTGGGCTCGGACCAATGGGGTGTATTCCACTTCAAAGAGTTTTAAGTACAGATGGACAGTGTCAAGACAAGACTAATCAGTTGGCTCTAGCCTTCAACAAAGCAACAAACGAACTTGTCGTAGAATTGTCCAACACTCTTCCAAATGCAAGCTACAAGTTTGGAGATGCATATGATGTTGTCAACGATGTCATTACCAATCCCGGCAATTATGGTACAAGCTTATACTACACATTGTTATTAACAATCTAAATGAAGCTAAAAATTATTTAGAATTACATTAATGTTAGGTTAATCTAATGAAGAGCTTAAATTTTTTGTACAAAGTGTAAAAAATATTTACATTATTATGTCACTATAAGGTAGTTTCGTATAAATATTTATGATAAACATTAATCAGTAACCGATAATAAGATGAAGCCTAATCGGGGCAAAAATAAAAGGAATCTAAGGAAGGGGTAGACCTTTCCCTATGAAACTCTAAGGGGTCATTTGGTTGGAAAGATGTTATCCCGCGATTAATTATTCTGGAATTAGTTATCTCGGGATTAGTTATTAAAAAAAAATTACAATCCTGGGATTAATTATACTGCAATTTTCCCCTAACCAAATATAGAATAAACTCTTCTTAAATTTAGTCCCAAAATTAATTATTCCTTGTGCCTCGTACCAAACGAGCCCTAAACCTCGGAGAATCAAGTTGATTGGTTAGTCCTTCGCGTTTTCTTCTATCGTAGAGGGATAAACGCATAAACTTGAAGCCTTTAGCTCTATGTTCACAATTTTAAAGCAATTCTTGGTAAGATGAGAAATCATGCGGCTAAATTAAGATTTGCAGCATCAATTCAGGAGCTAAGGAATCGGCTTACATGGAAAATTTTGATTGAAAATCCATGTAAAATTGATAACTAACATGCTATAGCAAGCTAAACTATAGCGATCGAATAAAAATTCTTTATATTGTTAGTGTAAAATTAATAACCAATTCCTCTGGAAATATTGCAGGTTTTAGTAACTCTGATTCACCATGCTGCTCATTCGGAAGAATTAGGCCAGCTTTAACGTGTATTCCAGCATCGACATTGTGCAGTGACAGAAGCAAATATGTTTTTTGGGATGAATATCATCCTTCTGATAGTGCTAACGAGTTAATTGCTAAAGAGCTCATCAAAAAGCTTGGATTTTTGAAGTCCAATCAGACCGATGTTTCTCCCCCAACACCAGCAGCCACGAGTTTTTCATCGGATGATGTTGGACAGTAGATTTTCTACTAAAAATATTTTCCTTAACTTCGAACGTAGATTTTCTTATTATTTTGTAACGTTATTTGTTCATCGCAAAATAGCAGCATTTCGTTGCTACTTGATTCAGAACATGGGCGACTGAGTGGGGCTTTCTTTGTTTGTCCACTTTATTATCATATCAACAAATTAATTATAAGCTGTCGAAATATTCGATTAAATCAATGAAATTGTATGGTCAACTATGGAGTATCTATTTGGTCAATCTAAATATATAATTTTTTGGAACAGCAAAACAGCACAAGCAGAAATTACATAGTGCGTTGAGACTGTTAGGTTCCATAATGATAGACTTAAGAACTGTAACAACAATGATGATCATGATTACACAAGTAAATTTCAAATTATCAAGAATATTAAATGCTTAAACAGCCAGGAAGTTTGGTCAACTACTCCACTTTCTTTTCACTGTTGAATATTACTACTACATTTTACGTGATAATGACATGGTTATAAAACAGAAATAGTCACGGTAATTTCTTCCAGGAATAATTTAAGGTCTTAAATATCTTCCAATGTACTAATTCTACTACGATTACGACTTATAGCAAACTTTTAATTTACCGAAAATCTCGGATAAAGCTACTGATTACCAAAGCAGGAAACTAAAAGAGGGGGCAAGGGGGTGTTGGATTATATATCGCAGCAGCGAAAGCAATTACAGTATCGTATTCACGTATAAATTAAACAATTAATACATACGGAGATTATTTGAGTTACCTCTTGAAACGTGAACAAAACAGATTAATCTCAGTCTCCAGTTCCAGAGTTGCAAGACTGCGATCTCAGCAAAACCTCCACAGTCTTCTACCGTGTTATCCAAATAATATCCGAAAAGCGAGAATTTTGGGTGGGCGAAATTCCAAGGATGAAAACGTGTAAAAACCAGTGCAAAAACGTCAGCCCTATATGGAGTATATATAGCCACAATTTTTAGGTTAAAACCATTTTCCAAAACGTGTTAGGTTTTCTTTTTCCACTAAGGAAAGGTTTCCTTTATTTCCTATTATTTAGGCGCAGTAGGGACCACAAAATTTAATTAACAATTCTACCATAAAAAATTACGAATTATTCCACTAAAAATTCGTAATTGCACTCCTTAGTTCAATTTCGAAATTCTTCCATAACACCTTATTTAACTCCCCATGTTAAGATTCAAATACTAACCAATCAAATTAAATTACTGACTATTTAATTTATTGATTCCTTTAGACTTTCGCTTAACTTAATTCATGTGTCAGATACAAAATTCATCGGCCGGGTTTACACATGAAAACTTATAAGCTTACATCAATCTCAAAAACCGAGATATGAATTCTATCAACTAATTATTACTTTACCAATGTATATCATTATTGTCCAATTTACCAGGCTTATTGACCCACGAAAGAATCTCGCCTTTTAATAAATCAAAACAATAAATGACACACACAACTAATAATAATTTTATCAAGTTTAAGAGTATAAGTACATTGAATGGACTAGAAAAATTATTTTATTAAGTCAGTATAAAATACTTATCTCTACTTGATCCGTTCAATACATACAAAATATACTAGCACAAGAAGTGTAATTAAACTATTCCCATAATCAAGATAAATTATATTTAATCTTGTGCTACTATCATTCCCATGGTTTGTCCAATTCCATCATTAGATTGTGAACATAAACTTTATGACTTATCAGAACCGATGATTTAATCTTTCGTATATACGTTAAACTCTATACACTAAATCATCTACTATATAAGCAACGGGCGCACAAACAAATCCATGATCTATTTAAAATAAAATTTTATTGAATTGAATAAAAAATAAATAATTGTTCCATAAATAATACTATAACAATACGCATGGTTTATAGTATATCCTAATAATCTCCTACTTAGACTCATAACCATGCGTCTACAATTCTGACACCCATTCCGTCTACATGCCTATTAAAAGTCTTGTGTAGCAAGCTCTTAGTAAACGGGTCCGCCAAATTGTTCTCCGACGCAATCTTGGTGGCTACTACATCCTCTCTTTGCACTATCTCACGAATTAAATAATATTTACACTCAATGTGCTTTACTCTTTTATGGCTTCTTGGCTCATTCGAATAAGCAACCACACCACTATTATCACAATAAAATGTTATTGGTGCTTGAATAAAGGGAACCACACCCAACTTTCTTAGGAAATTCCCGAGCCAAACCGCCCCTTTGGCTGCCTCAGAGGTAGCCACATATTCGACTTTCATGATGGAATCAACAACACAAGTTTGCTTGATGCTCCTCTAACTTATGGCTCCACCTCCCAGAGTAAACACATTTCCTGAGGTAGACTTTCTAGAATCTCTATCTGATTGGAAATCCGAATTAGTGTACCCAAATAGCACAAAGTCATCCGAATGGTAGACTAGCATGTAATCCCTAGTCCTTTTCAGGTATTTGATTATATGCTTAACCGCTGTCCAATTCTCTCTCCCAGTATTAGACTGAAATCTGCTAACAACGCCAACGACAAAGCAGATATCAGGTATAGTACATAATATAGCATATATCAGACTCCCCACAACAGATGCATAGGGGACCACCTTCATCTTTTCTATCTCTGCATCAGTTTTAGGAGACTGATCTTTAGATAGAGAAACTCCATGCTTGAAAGGGAGGAATCCTTTCTTGGAATCATGCACGCTAAACCTGGAGAGTATTGCATCAATATAAAGAGCTTGGGATAAGCCTAATATCCTTTTCTTGCGATCTCGCAAGAGCTTGATCCTAAGGATATAAGCCGCTTCTCCCAAATCTTTCATATCGAAGTGCGTGGACAACCACTGTTTAACTGAACCCAACATGCCCATATTATTTCCTATGAGTAATATGCCATCTACATATAAGATCAAAAACGCCACTTTGTCCCAATCCCATTTTTTGTATACACAAGACTCGTTAAGACACTGATCAAAACCAAAAATTTTAATCGCCTTGTCAAAGCAAGTGTTCCATGCCTTGGATGCCTGTTTCAGTCCATAAATGGACCTTTTAAGCGTACACAACATGTGTTCACTTTCTACGAAACCGTCTGGTTGCATCATATAGATGCACTCATCAAGACTTCCATTAAGGAAAGTTGTCTTGACATCCATTTGCCAAATATTATAATCATAATGAGCAGCAATGGATAAGAGAATTCTAATAGACTTAAGCATGGCTACCGGCGAGAAAGTTTCCTCATAATCGATCCCTTCTTTCTGAGTAAACCCTTTTGCTACAAACCTTACTTTAAAAGTTTGCACTTTTCCGTCTACACCTCTCTTTTTCTTATAGATCCACTTGCATCCAATGGGTTTTACCCCATCAGGTGGTTCTACAAGATCCTAGACTTGATTAGAGTACATAGACCCCATCTCTGATTTCATAGCAACAACCCACTTATCGTCATCTTTATCATGTAGTGCTTGGTCGTAATTGCTAGGTTCGGAAGCAGTCTCCTCAGGGATCCTATCATATGATTATCCCAAGAGCGTATAACGAACTGGCTGTCTTATTTCTCTCCTATTACGACTACGCACTACATCAGCTGCAACTACACTATTATGATCTTGTGGTTAAACCACATCATTATCAGGAACCTAAGTCTCCATGCTATCCACAGGGATATCAACGACTTCTTCTTGTTGTGCAGTCTGCTCAACTTAACTCCCATTACTTTGTGGTAGTATGACTTCGGGCACTTGTTCTTGTGGGACATTAAGTTTGTTGTCATTTCTCCCACTACTAAAATGCAATGGTATGTCAAAATCGACTTCTAGGTTTTGCATCAGGTCATTTTGTTTTTCAGATAACTAAGTTTCCATACAAATCAGAATGAATTAACTCTAATTTATCACTTTCTCGATTTCCTTTTGAGGGAAAATTTCGTTTTGTCATTTTTCCTTCTAAATACGATTCACAAGTCGGTAGTGCCTCCACTTTTAATGAACTTAAAGGTTCATCCTTAACCAACCTTGAAATTATGTTTAGATTTATATGACCCAAACGCAAGTGCCATAAATATGTTTCACTCAATTCAGAAGAATGTTTTCTCTTATTTGGTAAATAAACATAATTCAGTTCTTTAGATTGTAACGGTTTAGGAATAGAGTCAACAATAAAAATAGCATTAATCAACGTAGCCAAAGAGAGATGACGTTTATTATGACTAATAACACATTTAGCAATATCATGAAAATTAATGTCATAACCATCTCTCATAGCGCTAGAAATCGAAATTAATTTCTTCTAGCGGAAGATACATATAATGTGTCTTTTAAAGTTAAAACTCTATCACTACCAAACGAAATACTACTATTTCCTAATGCTAAAGCTGGGGCTGCCGAACCATCTGCTTGATAAACATTGATTTCTCCTCTACTTATCCGCCGCGTTACCTGAAACTCTTGCAAATAAGTGCAGACATGATTAGCGGCTCCCGAATCTACACACCATGACATGGTAGAAACAATCGCTAAAAGAGTTTCAATGACAAGTAGATGTAAATTACCTAGTTTATTATTCAACTTGGCTAGATAAGTCGGACACTACTTCTTATGATGCTTAGGCTGCTTGTAGTGATAACACTTGCCCTTAACCTTTTTCACACCAGCAGTTGTGCCACCAACAGAGGGTTTCTGAGCCTTTTTCTTCTTTTGCCTGCCTCTCGGCTTAGAAGAAGAACCTGGCTTAAAATTCAATGCCACATGAGGAGCTTGTTGCATGATAATAGTCTCTGCCGACTGCAGCTTATTCAGCAATTTTGCAAGTGACAAATCCATTTTGTTCATGTTATAATTCATGCAAAACTGCTAAACACTATCAGGCAGAGTCTGCAATATCATTTCAACCTGCATATCCTTATCAATGTTAGCTCCAAGGACCTCCAGTTCATTCAGAAGACTTATCATCTTCAGAACATGGTCCCTAACAGATGAACCTTCAACCATTTTGGTATTCAGAGGAGCTTTCATGGCAGTCTGCTTAGCCGCACGATTCTGATCTCCAAACATTTCTTTGAGATTTTCTAGAATGTCATAAGTAGACTCCATAGACTGATGCTGATGTTGCAGAATGTTTGACATGGATGCCAGAATATAACACCACACCATCTCATCAGCCTTAACCCATTTTTGGTAAGCCTTTTGTTCATCATCCGTAGCATCATCTCTAGGTTTTTCTGGACACACCTCATCGAGCACAAATTTGTATTCTTCAACAATTAGGACAATATCCAAGTTTCGTTTTCAATCAACATAATTCGGACCCTCGAGTTTGTTTTAAGTAAGAATAGCAGTAAGGGGATTGAAAGTAGTCATTGTTAATCTGAGAGACAATTAAATAAATAGATCAATGATGATAGGATATAGTTGTATATTTTAGTCACTTATTACACTATAATGTACTGCACTTTAATTGAGTTTGATCTTTAATCGCTAGTATTTTGCACTAATTGCGTATTTTATGCCTTGTAGGAGTTATTCTGAGCTATGTAGATATGATGGAATGAATTCAAGTGATTTGAAGCTTTGAATTCTGAGTAAAATCCCAAGAAATTAAGCAGGGATCGTGTTCCGGGATCAACGGATGATAGTTAAGAATGAAACAAAGAATCGAGCGGGCATACAGTGCAGTGTCTAGTAAAATGCACATATATTTTTGCTCAAAACTCTGTTTGGGCTCCACAATATATCGTTGGAAAGTTATTGGAAAGGATTACAACTTTCCTATTTTGATTTTTTGCGAATTCCCAATACCGCGGCGTCGAGCGGTGCACGATGCACCACACCTGTGGAAATTTTCTGCAGCCTAACAGAATCAGCGATCTGAACTTTCCCACTGTCGCCACGCATGGAACGTCGCCCCATGCGGTGCGATAGTGCAAATCTTACAGAGTGATTGTCCAATTTTGCGTGGGAGAAGGTATTTTTGTCTGGACCCAACCCTACTTGGTATAAATACATGTAAAAATGCTATTTTGAGAGAGAGAGAGAAAGGGATATACTTTTGAAACACTTTAGACCTAAGGAGGCTAAGGAGATTGGGGATTCGACCTAAGGAGACAAAAATACACTAGGAGCAAGGAGGAGAATTCTTCTACGAGTTTTTCACTTCCTTATTCCTATTTCCATTATTAGTTATGAATTATAGCATTGTAATTTTGCATACTATTATGAATAGCTAATTTCTTATTTAGGATTTTGATGGAACCTATTGGAGGATGATTTTCCTGTTATGTTAATATATATTTGCCATAGTATTTTCTCTAATTGTTAAACTATGTTATTATTGTGGTTGGTTGAAGAGCTCTCAATCGACTGTGCCTATTTAGTATGTATTACTCGAGAGAGAGTGCATATTTAGGTAGTTGTTGAACAATATCACTCCTAACGTATATGAGGGATCAATATGAAGGGTTTAAAGGTGGGATTAGGGATAACGAAACCTTGGGTGCGATCCGAGTGAGCCGTAATTAATGTCAGCTAGCGTAATTCAGGAGAATATATCTAGTAAATTGTGGTAATTACTCGAGAGAGAGTTACGACGGTCAGAGCGCTCATGATCGGTAGAGAATACTTAGGCGAATTTATAGAAAACGTAGCGGGAAGGATTCTGATAATGGGAAAATCATACCTGTAGACCTCCTTAATCTTGTTTCTAAACCTTAGTATATTTAGTTGTTAATTTACTATTTTAATTTGTTACTTATTTAGTTAAACACAAGAATCTTAATATCTATAAGTTAGGAATTATTCAAGCTTGTCTTCTTGGTGATAGTGAACAGTTGTAGCTAAGCCTTAGTTCTCTATAGGATTCGACTCCGGACTTGTAAACCGGATTATATTTGCAACGACCGCTTAGTCCTTTTTATAAGGTATAGTTGGGTGTGATCAAATTTTGGCACTGTTGCCGGGGAACTAACGACATAGTTGTAGGTGTACATATTTATAGGTTGCAAGTTTGAACTTTTATTTTTGTTCTCTTGCATTTGATTTTTTTTTGACTTGAGAGACATGGTATCTTGGAATTATGAGAATTTTAATGTTGGTAACTCTACTTTTAATCCTCCTTATGCATATTGTGAAGGAAACCACCCATTGCAAAATTGTCAAAATTTTCCTGAGAGCGAGTTATGTGCACCAACTCAATCTTATGTGTGGAATGTATGTGATTTTTGTAGTGGTTAAGATGGTCACTTTCATTGTTGTGATTATTTGTCTTATCCTCCCCCAACCCCTTACTATAATGGTTCTACTTTTTCTGGTGAAGTTAATAGGATCAAAGAACACTAGGAAGCTGACTTGAAGAAAATCGAAGATATGTTAAAGCTGACCATGGATATGTTAAAGTACCATATTGTGGCGACCCGGCCAGTCGTCTCATGAGTTACTGCTCTGTTTCTCCCATTTCTGCTTCTTATTGCTTTATTTATCGGTTCTATACGTGATCGGGTTAGTTGGCTCGGATTCGGAAAGGTTTTGAGAAGGTTTGAGACACTTCGTCGCTTTTGAAGAAGCTTAAGTTGGAAAAGTCAACCAGATGTTGACTTATGTATTGGAGGACTCAGATGTGAGTTCTGATGGTTTGGATAGCTTCGGGAGGTAATTTAGGACTTAGGAGCATGATCAGAATGTGTTTTAGAGGTCTGGAGTAGATTTAGGCTTGAATTGGCGAAAGTGGATTTTTGGCATTTTCCGGTTGATGGGTGAGATTTTTATATAGGGGTCAGAATTGAATTTTGGGAGTTGAAGTAGTTCTGTTGTGTCATTTGGGATATGTGTGCAAACTTTCAGGTCATTTGGACGTGGTTTGGTATACTTTTTGATCAAAGGAGTAATTCAAAAGATTTTGGAAACTTAGGCTTGAATCCGATGTGTTTTTGGTTGATTCGATGTCGTTTGAAATGTTTTGAAGATTGGTATGAGGTTTGATGGTGGAATATGATGTGTTTGTGCTTTTGGTTGAGGTACCAGGGGCCTCGGGGTGATTTCGAATGGTTGGCGGAAAGATTTGGAGTTGGTTGTGACAACTGAAGTTTCCCATTGCTGTCATAACCGCACCTGCGGCTAGGGGACCGCAGGTGCGGTCTCGCAGAAGCGAGATTTGAATCGCAGAAGTGGAGAGGGCCTGGGAAGGTAGAAACTGCAGAAGCGGTTGAAGAACCGCACTTGCGATGGCGCAGGTACGGATTGGGCATCGCAGATGTGAAAATGGAGGATTTAAGTGATAACTGCAGAAGCGGTCCATTGACCGTAAAAGCGGTACCGCAGAAGCAGTAGAAGGGGCTGCATATGCGAAATGCATTGGCCAGAAGGTATAAATTATTTCGTTCGCGATTTTTGAGCTATTCCACCATTTCTAAGTCTGCTTTTGGAGCTTTTTGGGAGATTTGAAGAGGGATTTCATTGAGGTAAGGATTTTGGAACTTAAACTCATTTCTATGGTATTATTTCATAGATTAGAGCTGTAATTAATGGAATTTAAAGGTCAAATTGGGAAAACTAGGACTTGGTATTGGAGACCTAGACTTGAGGATTTGATGGGCCATTTGTGGTCGAATTTTGGGACTTTTGATATGTATGAACTCGTGGGGAGATAAAGAATCTATTGATATGAATTTTATCGAATTTCGAGACGTGGGCCCGGGGGTCAGAGTTTTGGTAATTTCGAGAGATGTTGTAAATTGATTATTTTCGTATGAGCTTCGTTCCCTTAACATACTTTGACGTCGTGGTTCTGATTTTGGATAGATTCGACGCGAGTTGAGGTCGATTCGAGGGTCAAAGGCGTCGCAGGCTAGAGATTGGATCGGATTGAGGTGAGTAATGATTGTAAATGTTGTCCTGAGGGTATGAAACCCCGGATTGCACATCGTTGTGCTATATTGAGATGACGCACACGCTAGATGACGAGCGTGGGGTCGTGCACTATTGAGGATTGTGACATAGTCCATCCTGAATGATTGTTTTACCGTGTATTTGATTGAAAACTATTTGCTATCATCATGTTTTGGGCTGAATGCCATATTTGGGCCTCATGCCAATTATTTGAACCCTTAGGGGATTTTTACTGATATTTCCTCACTAGTTTGACTTTGTACTTGTACTCAATCATGCTATAATCTATTGTTTTTATAACACAACTATATTTACTTATTTTAACACATTAAATGATATTTTAAATGATAATTTGGGCTGAGCATCATGTTTTACTATTGCCTGAGTGGCTTACGAGATTCTGATTGAGTAAGGCCGAGGGCCTGTGTTGTGAGGATACACTGATTATGATTATGAGGCCGAGGGCCTGAGATTTGTACGCTACAAGGTGTTTTGTTGATATGAGACCGAGAGCCTAGTGATGATGCCACAAGATTACTTGATATTGCGCTTGGGCCGTAAGGGGCCCCTCCAGGAGTCTGCATACCCCCAGTGTGTGCGGGTACCCATTGTGATAAGAGATAGAGCCCTAGGGGCTGGTATTGTTCCATGTGTTGTCCGAGGGGCTGATTCTGTGGTATTGTGCCAGAGAAGTAGTTCTTTATGTGTTTATCTTTCCTAATTGCATGTCATTTACTTGCTTAATTGTTAAAAGGCATTCCAAAGAAGTTTTAACTGAACTAAAGTGACTTTGCATATTTTCACTATTTCATTACTTTTACTAGTTTTTCCTGCTTCCTTATAGCCTGAAATGTGCCTTACGTGATTTCTTATTTCCCAATCTTTATTTATTATTATTACTCACTGAGTTGGAGTACTCACTTTACTCCCTGCACTCCATGTGCAGATTCAGGCGCTGCAGATCCTGCTTGCGAGGGTTGAGAGCTCTCGATAGATTTCAGAGTTCACGAGGTAGCTGCTCGGCATTCGCAGCCCCGTGTTTCTCCCCCTATCTCATTTCTTTTCTCTTGTTAGTGATTCTGTAGTAGCTGAGTAGACTCTTCAGACTTGTAGTATATTGATAGATACTCATGACCGGTGACACCCCGAAGTCGGGCTATGTTGGTTTTAATTCCACAAATTGTACTGTTCACTGCTTATTTTGGGATTTTATCATGTTAAAGGCTTAATACTTATTATTTTAATTGCTTAAAATGGAAGTGGGGACATGTCGGCTGGCCTTGTCTTCACGAGAGGCGCCATCACGATCAAGTTCGGGTTTAGGGTCGTGATACATGTGGAACAATATGATGAGAAAACATGGCAGATACAAAGGCAAACGACAACTATTCACAACTTGGATGCTCAAACGAATAAATTAATTGAACCTTGTAAAATGCAACAAGTTGGCATTGTGGATAGTAGCCAATATGAGCATGAATTGGCTGCAGAAATTGCCATTATACTAAAAGATTTAAAAAAATACGGGGATGAGCTAGAAGAGAAGTCCAGAGTAGAACACCAACAATCAATCGAACAAGATTTTGAGGATGCCGATGTCGTAGAAGAGATACTAGAGTCAACCAAGGATATTAAGGATACATATTTAGTTGACTCTAGTGTCACTAGTGTTGAGGATGTTGACAATCCCAATATTTATGTAGTTGAGAGCATTGATCCACACTTCAAGCATTTTTTCACATTGTGTTTGGATGATGATATGGAAATAGTGTCGTCCGAGCCACATGAGGAGTCAAGGGATAAGGAACAAGATGCCTGCATTCTGGAATTCTTCTTGCCAGAAAGTCGGGATTACACACCTCATTTAAAGGCCAAGAAGTGCAGAATACTACATTATTTTATTGGGCCAGTCAGATTCGTTCCACCACCCTAGGAGCATGATCATAAGCTTGAATTAAAATTTGGGGTCCAATTCATAAGTTCGAAGTGGAGGCAGGAAGTGATTCGCGTCGTGCCGTGACGTTAAATCAAGCGCTTGTTGGGAGGCAACCCAGCTTTACTGCTTTATTTTATTTTATTTTATTTTTTGTTTTTTAAATTATATTATTTTTGTAGTGTCGATTTTTTATTTTCTAGGAGTATGGAAAGAAAAGCTATTGGTAAAATGCAACATCAAACTAGGTGGTTGGAACTAAGTGTGAGGTACCAGCACGAAGGACCAAGCCTGGTAAAAGTCTGAATACCACATGAGCTGCTAGTGCTTCGGCCTTTGGACTACCAGGGAGTTTCTTTTACCCTTTTATTAGTATTTTAAGTGTGCGGTGAGGTGATTTTTTATGCTATTTTAGTTGTGTTAGTTTAATTGAATAATAATTTTTTTTTAAAGATTGGACTTTTCCCGACGATGGATATCCTAGACAATTTTCTTGAGGGATTTAAGTCTAAATAAAAAAAGATAAAAAGATTTTCTTTGTAGGTAGTGTAGTAATTCCCCTTGGTTTTTCTTAGTGTCGGGGTTTTTTTACAAGGGTTTTGTTTGAACCGAGTGTAATTAGTTTTTTTTAAGAGTAGAAGCTAGTGTGAGATGAATTGAATTGCAGCGATATCTCTTAACTTTGTTATGCCTTGAGAATAGTTAGTACTTTGGTTGTGACACTTAGGCTTAATTTTTGAATCTTGTATAAGTATCTTAAATCGTATAATCTTAAATTTGCTTAGCTGTTTTGACTAGAGTGTCTTGGTAAGTTCAATCGTGAGTGAGTTATGTGCCATATATGAGTAAGGTTTTGTGTTATTCTGTGCGTTGCATTGGATGTCTAGAACTTGCCACATGTATTTGCAAAGCGAAATAGTAGTTTTGTTCAGTCTTGGAAGTGATATAGGCATTTCTTTGTTGAGCCATATATATATATAGTTGTTATTGATCGTAGTTAACCCCTTTGAGCCTGTAATCCTGTTTCTTTGGCAACCACATTACAAGACTTATTCATTTATTTGAATTAACCATCTATTTGAACCTTTTCACCTCTCATGAGCATTTGAATTGTTATGAACTTTGTAAAAGTTAAAGTGTAGGATGGTTTGGCTTTTGAATGGAACTAATAAAATAAGGAGAAAGGTGCACTGATTTGAAAGAGCAAGAACCGCTTGAATTGACAAAGAAAAGAAAAGAAATAGTTGTATTGTGTGCAGATATTCATTGACAAGTGGTAACTCTTGATGTAATTGTGCTTTAATAATTTGGGAGTTGATGTATATTTATATGAAGGTAGAGTCATGGTTTGACATAAGTGTGGGGTTTGAATGTTATAGTATATGTATTAAAGTGCTTAGGGAGGTGTAATCATTCTTATATCTAAATGTGTCCTACCCATCCCGCAGTCTATATTACAACCAAATAAAGTCCTACTTGATCCTAAATTGAATGAGCTCGATTAGTAGAGTAGTACACTACGGGCGAGCCTATGGTGCATCTTTTGTGGCATATGAATGTCGTTTCTCAGAATGAGTGAATTCTTTCTATCTTGAGTTCCTAATCGTTCTTAACTTTTATATTGTGTGTAACTACTCTCTTTTGTTGTGTGAGGGCACTTGATTCATGAAGGAAAGGTAATGTCAGTGACCTCTATGTTAGAGTAAGCGGGTGAGTTGTGAATAATGCGTGGTACTTGTGAGTTAAATCTTGAGGTAAAGATGTTACGCTTTTGTGCTTAGTCTATATTAAATATTCTTGGTGTGATATGTTAGGAGAACTGTTTAAAAAAGGTCGTGTCTATATAAAGTGTAGTTTGATTGCTCGAAGACTAGCAATGGTTTAAGTGTCGGGTGTTGATGATTGGATATAATTGCGTATTTTAGTCAATTATTACACTCTAATGTACTGCACTTTAATTGAGTTTGAGCTTTAATCGCTAGTGTTTTGCACTAATTGTGTATTTTATGCATTGTATGAGTGATTCCGAACTATGTAGATATGATAGAGTGAATTCAAGTAATTTGGAGCTTTGAGTCTGAGTAAAAGCCCAAGAAATTAAGCCGAGATCGTGTTCGGGTATCAACGGATGATAGTTAAGAACGAAACGAAGAATCGAGCGGGCATACGATGCATTGTCTAGTAAAACGCACATAACCTTTTGCTCAGAACTCCGTTTGGGCTCCAAAATATATCGTTGGAAATTTATTTGAAAGAGATACAACTTTTATATTTTGAATTTTTATGAATTCTCACTACTGCAGCACGTGGAACGGTGCACGGTGCGTCGCGCCTGTGGAAATTTTCTGCAGCCTAACAGAATCAGCGATCTGAACTTTCCCACTGCCACCCCGCATTGCGCGCCGCCCCATGCGGCGCGATAGTGCAAAATTTACAGAGTGATTGTCCTATTTAGCGTGGGAGAAGATATTTTCGTCTGGGCCCGACCCTACTTAGTATAAATGCATGTAAAAACGTTATTTTGAGAGAGAGGACATACTTTTGACACACTTTAGATCTAAGGAGGCTAAGGAGACCGGGGATTTGACCTAAGGAGGCAAGAACACACTAGGAGCAAGGAGGAGAATTCTTCTACGAATTTTTCACTTCCTTCTTCCTATTTCCGTTATTGGTTATGAATTCTAGTATTGTAGTTTTGCATACTATTATGAATAGCTAATTTGTTATCTAGGGTTTTGATGGACCCTATTGGGGGATGATTTTCCTGTTACATTAATATATATTTGTCATAGTATTTTCTCTAATTGTTCAACTACATTATTATTGTGGTTGGTTGAAGATCTCTCAATCGACTGTTCCTATTTAGTATGTATTACTCGGGAGAGAGTGTATATTTAGGTAGTTGTTGAATAACATTACTCCTAACGTATATGAGAGATCAATACGAAGGGTTTAAAGGTGGGATTAGGGATAACAAAATCTTGGGTGCGATCCGAGTGAGCCGTAATTAATGCCAGTTAGCGTAATTCGGGAGAATATATCTAGTAAATTGTGGTAATTACTCGGGAGAGAGTTACGACGGTCAGAACGCTCATGATCGGTAGAGAATACTCAGGCGAATTTATTGAAAACGTAGCGGGAAGGATTCCGATAATGGGGAAATCATAACTTTAGACCTCCTTAATCTTGTCTTTAAACCTTAGTATCTTTAGTTGTTAATTTACTCTTTTAATTTGTTAGTTAATTAGTTAAATACAAGAATCTTAATATCTATAAGTTAGGAATTATTCAAGCTTGTCTTCTTAGTGATAGTAAATAGCTGTAGCTAAGCCTTTGTTCTCCGTAGGATTCGACTTCGGACTTGTAAACCAGATTATATTTGGTCCTTTTTATAAGGCATAGTTGGGCGTGATCAATCAAAATCAGTCATGTATTATTGAATATTAAAATTCAAAACACACTACATATATATAATCCATGCACCTTGAACAACAAATTTCGATGGGAAAAGAGCTATTCTTGCAATATACATATGTAATGACAGATTATTTACTCCACGAATTTAAACAGGCCATACTCAAATGGAGAGTAAACTGTTAATTTAAGTCAAGTGAATATCAACATTCAATATACATTAGTCCTATTGAACCAACATGCATACTCAGATGGAGAGTAAATACAAGTAATCAACAACTAGTATAACCTAGTGATTATCCATAATGAGTTTATCCGATATGGAAGAAGATCTATGTCGACATGTAAAAATATTATATCACCAGAATTTTATCCTGGAGTCCATAGAAAATGATCCCTACCACCACTGGATTAAAAACAACTCAAAAATTTTTTGAAAATTTTTCAAAAAATTAAAAAAAATG
This sequence comes from Nicotiana tabacum, assembly GCF_000715075.1. Classification (NCBI taxonomy): domain Eukaryota; kingdom Viridiplantae; phylum Streptophyta; class Magnoliopsida; order Solanales; family Solanaceae; genus Nicotiana; species Nicotiana tabacum. The sequence goes on from NC_134085.1 coordinate 213,523,980, forward strand.
TCCAAAACACCATCTAAACGACCCCGAAAGCCCAAAAACAGCTTACAATATGAGCAAAGTTCATGGGTATTTCTCACTGGGTCGTTTCACATGGACCTACCATGTTTCAGGTCAATCGGAGTCTGTCAACATGTTGACCTCCGATTTTCTGGCCAATTCGGCCAAATAGTGACTTTTGTGTTTTTCATGGATTAACGATATTTTCAGATTATTCTAATCAAATATCATCAAACAATAAGTAGATATTACATGATTTTCAGAATAATCATAATATTCAGAACAAATATACATGCTAAAAACAATGCAGTTTTATAGAAAAACAATCTTTGCATGTAATTCAAAACTTGCATATTAACATGATACTAATTTTCATTGTTCATCCTAATCATTTAATTAGACGTGAGTAGACTCTGATACCAATTGTTGGATTATATATCGGAGCGAAAGCAATTACAGTATCATATTCACGTGTAACTTAAACAATTAGCACGTACGGAGATTATTCGAGTTACCTCTTGAAGCGTGAATAAAGTAGATTAATCTCAGTCTCTAGTTCCAGAGTTGCAAGATCACGATCTCAGCAAAACCTCCACAGTCTTCTACCATGTTATCCAAATAATATCTAGAAAGGGAGAATTTCGGGTGGGCAAAAATCCACGGAGGAAAACATGTAAAAACCAGTGCAAAAATGGTCATCCCTATATGGAGTATATATAGCCATGTTTTTAGGTTAAAACCCATTTTCCAAAACCTGTTAGGTTTTCTTTTTCCACTAAGGAAAGGCTTCCTTTATTTCCTATTATTTAGGCACAGTAGGGATCACATAATTAATTAACAAGGCTTCCTATTATGGAATTAATTTCGAAATTTTGAAATTACTTTTTACCATAATAAATTACGAATTATTCCACTAAAAATTCGTAATTGCACTCCTTAGTTCAATTTCGAAATTCTTCCATAAAACCTTATTTAACTCCCCATGTTAAGATTCAGATACTAACCAATAAAATTAAATTACTGACAATTTAATTTATTGATTACTTCCTTTACACTTTCGCTTAACTTATTTCATATGTCGGATACAAAATTCACCGGCCGGGTTTACACATGAAAACTTATAAGCTTTCATAAAGAAGTATCATCAATCTCAAAAACTGAGACATGAATTCTATCAACTAATTATTACTTCGCCAATGTATATCATTATTGTCCAATTTACCAGGCTTATTGACCCAAGAAAGAATCTCGCCTTTTAATAAATCAAAACAATAAATGACACACACAACTAATAATAATTATATCAAAATTAAGAGTATAAGTACATTGAATGGACTAGAGAAATTATTTTATTAAGTCAGTATAAAATACTTATCTCTACTTGATCCATTCAATACATACAAAATGTACTGGCACAAGAAGTTGGAATTAAACCATTCTCATAATCAAGATAAATTACATTTAATCTTGTGTTACAATCATTCCGATGGTTTGTCCAATTCCATCATTAGATTGTGAACATAAACTTTATGACTTATAAGAACCGATGATTTAATCTTCCGTGTATAAGCTAAACTTTATACACTAAATTATCTACTATATAAGCAACGGACGCACAAACAAATACATGATCTATTTAAAATAAAATTTTATTGAATTAAATAAATAAATAAATAATTATTCCATAAAGAATACTATAACAATATACATGGCTATAATATATCCTAGCGGGGTATAATTATTTTATTCGTTCAATATCGATGGGTTATTTATATCCTCTAGCCTTTAACAGAATTTTGTACAATTTCAAGAAATGTTTTCTTCATGATTTCAAATGTATAAAAAATAATATGATTTCTTTACCACCAGGTTTTCGTGGGACCATGAAAACAATTAAGCGAGTAGCAACGAATATAGTGAATGGTTACCACATCAAAACCCACTTCTCCATCTAACATGTAGTGTTAATTATGCCCAATCTCTCAGATATGAATTAAGTGCTTGACTTTAGTTTACCTAATATATGCATATTATAATATTATTAACTTTTTGTTTATCTAACTACAACTCTCTTGAAAGGGATTGATTTGTAGTTAATAATATTTTAACATTATTAACTCTTAATTTGCGAATGGGTGACGATATTAGCAAATACCGTCATCGTCATGCATGCACTTGATGAAAAAGATGGTAATTTCTTGGTAATAAGGGCTATTAATCTTTAGTCCAAAAAAACCCCTCACACCACTCTCTTGCCCACGTACATTGACAACAAAACTTAGTGATATTTTAATTTAAAATTCATTAAGAATGTTATATCACAAATTGACTAACCTTTACATTTTTTTGGTTTCTACCCGGTGTTCGGTACGCGCATTGGAGCCCGACTATATCCGGATTCGCGTCGCGTAGGGCCCCATTCGGGGGGAAGCGCTCCCTACCAAGGATTTTTCCATATAACCTTTACATTTTTTTTGGTTTCCATCCGGTGTTCGGTACGCGCATTGGAGCCCGACTATATCCGGATTCGCGTCGCGTAGGGCCCCATTCGGGGGGAAGCGCTCCCTACCAAGGATTTTTCCATATCCAGGACTCGAACCCGAGACCTCTGGTTAAGGGAGGAGCAGTCCCATCCACTGCGCCACATCCTTTGGTGTTACTAACCTTTACATTACCAGTAGGAAAGACTAACATTATGATTGAAAAATAAAAATGTAAAAGAAACTGTACCATTCATTAACATGTCTGATTTTTTTTTCTGGACTTCAGACTTTAACTTTTCATAGGTATGGGAAACTCATTAAATTGTTCTTTCTAAAGAATAAAAAACAGTGACTTCATATTTTGAGCGGAAACTTCTCATATTGACGCATAAATTTTCTACACTCATACGATGATGGCATCCGCTTAATATTCACTTTTACTTTGATAAAATGGAGCACTGTATAACAGGATATCTTATATCTACAAGCAGTGACTTGTAATATTTCTAACTTAAATATCATTCCATAGATCTAAAGAACAAATTTGAATTGCCATAACTCAGCTACGGACATAGTAAAAGTCCACACAATATATAGTTCAGCTACTCCTCTATCAGAAGATGTACTCCATAATAACACAAGATGATGAAAATATGAAAATGGTGCTAATTAATTAGTTACATCTCTTTTCTAAACACAGTACTCCTATATATGCATTAAAATAAGTGAGTCATGCATGCATATATTTATGTATAATCTTAGCATTCGGCACAGCTTCTCCCAAGTTGTGGCCTTGGCATGTGGCGATTATTCGCCCCAGAACCTGGATAGTCATTGACCTCTGCCTCTGCCTCTAGTACTCTTCTTATTGTTTCATCTACTTCCAACCTCTCCTCCATAATTGCCTATCAATTTTAAAATAAAAAATGAATTTCCAAGACTGATCTGATTCCAAATGTAAAAGGAAAATATTAGAGCTTTTCTATAGGCAAAAGATAGAGAATTAAGTACCATATGGGTATTCTCTAACACCTTATGTTCTTGAGATATGTCCACTAGCAGACTTCTGCTCCCTGTAAATAAAAATCATGGTTCATAATATTAAATAATCATTGATCAATAAAATAAAGAAGTTACGCTGATTAAGGGAGATTGTTGAAAGATTAACTTACTTGTGATTGGGATTGCATGAGAAAAGCAAAGAAAGGCCACAAATAAATGAAAGAAATGGCCAGCCATGGCTACAAGAACTGATCTTAATCTTACTATGTTTCTCAGTTCTAATAGTAATTATTCCTAGGTTTTGCTGCAACAGGGCTGGCTATTGCTCCATTTTATACATGCTTATTACGGACATATGGGCACAAACACAATATGGCAAAAAAGGCAGTTTGTAGGTTTCTTTTTTGTTGCGGCATTAATCAATTTCACACAAAGTCAAAAAGGTATCAAGAAACTGAATTTCATGGAAGACATGCAACACTATTTAATTAGTAAGTAGTACATATAACGCGGTTTACATAATATCTTTTCCCTCCCAATTTCCTTTTTGCATGTGATATGAAAACCTAAAAAGCCAAAAAATGGGGGCATTTGCCTTTTGGGGTTTAAGTGGAAACTATGATGAGGAAATTTATTAAGTCAAAATGGGGAACAAAATAGGAGCACACTATTTTAGTGGAAGGTGACAAAATAATGATGTGTCTCAATAACACTACTTGATACTAGGGAAGGAGCAAGAAGGTGACTTACGGATTCGGCCGAACCTTATAGTTTTGTCTAATTCATATATTTGTTTTAAGAAATTTAACGAATATATATAATTTATTAATTCAAAATTCAATAACTTAAACAAATTAGATTTCTAAACCCATAAACTTTAAATCCTAACCCTACATATACTTGCTACTACTAATTTTTAGTGATGCCTTAGTGGAACATATATTGAATAGGGTTTTTTTGATATACAGAATCGAGAGAAAAGATTCTTAACAATCAGCAAAATATAAACAAGTAATTGTTTATGAATCCCATGCATCATACAAGAAAATTATCTAACAACAGTTCGAACTTTCCAGGCCTTAATTTTTTTATTCAGTCTTTGTTAAAAGTATTTATTACTAGCCAGATGTTAGGCTTATAAATTTATCCAAATATGTTATTTGATGGGTTGTCACTTTCACATCAAGTAGATGAATATTTATGTTCTGGTAAGAATCCACTATTCCTGTTAATGCATTATCACCAAAACTTTCATTTCATTCTCAATCAGTTTCCATCATTTTACTTTTAAAGACATTACTCCTTCATGGTTTACAAGCATATTCGAGGCAGTTCAAATTTAACGCACAAACACTGAGCTTTTGGGAAACAAAATCATAACCTAGTTAATTAACCCTTTGCGTCTTTTCATATATTTGAGGGGCCAAAATACTTTATATCAAGGTGGGGTTTGTCTGAAATTCTGAAGTTTTTGAGTTTGCGGATTCAAAATTTAAACTCACCTGGACTAACAACCCTTTTTTAATTATTTGGGCTGTGGAATTCTATACCTGTTAAGGGTGAACTCGGCTGAGCCAGCCCGTTTTAAAAGCTCTAAAATTATAGCTAGTTTGGCCAAGCTTTTTCTGGTTACCTTTGATCAAAAGTGTTTTTTTTTCCTGAAATTTTTATAAATCACTATCTTTTAGTAGTAATTAGTCATATATAGATACAATTTGCTATATTACGGATTATAGATACCTTTTTTGTGGTTATAAGATGTGTTTGATGTATTTAAGCTATTGAATTCATGAATACGGTAGCAAAAATAGGCGTGAATCAGGAAAGTCCAGCTAATCAGTTATTGTATTCGAGGATATTCGACTGTATTCATGGAGTGAAACATGGGATTACAGCTAGATTATTGTATATTTAACTGTATTCACGGCGTGAAATAGGGGATTACACTATTTTTAAAACGGAAAGTGAATCAATTAACATAGTAGACTCCTAATATAACTCAACAAACTCAATTGTAACACACAAATTTTCTACTTTCAGTTATAAAACAGATTCTCAACCGAAAAATACCCCAAAAACATAGCAATCTTCAGAGAAAATTATATAATACATCTGAATACATAAATTATATTAATTAAAAAAAACATATGAATACATTTATGGCATATAGCGAGACAGTGAATACAATGAAATACATAGAATATAGCGGGATACATTGAAATACAATGAGAAAAAAATACAGTGAATATAATGAAATACATGGAATACAACGAGATAGATTGAATTACAATGAAAAAAAAGACAATTAATACATGAAAATATAGCGTGATACGTTGAAAATACATTGAAATATATTAACAGAAAATCAAGATGCTCAGCCCCAAAATCCGTCGTCTTTGTTCAAGAACAAACCCTAATTTCTAGCTACTCCTATTGCAGCAGATGCAACAATAACGTCAGAAGTAGCAACAACAACAGGAAGCCATGGCTCGTTTCCCTTCTAACATCGACGTTCATCTCCGTCCTCAGCAGCTCCTTCATCGTCCGGGGTCAAATTCTCTGTTTAGTACTTATAATTGGGCCTTTGGGGTTAAGAAATCGTTTTTCCCCATTTTTGAATTTGGGAATTGAGATAACCAAGTTCAAATATGACGGAAAATCTAGGATATGAAAGGAGACAGAAAGAGACGTACAACTGGATTTCGCTAGAGAGGAGGAGGTTCCCAAATCCTAGCCAAGAGAAGTGGTGGTCGGTCAATGAATCCGGTATTATTTGGAAGAGAGAATGATATGTATCAAATTAGAGAGAGAAAGAAAATAGTGTAGCTGAATAACGTATTTAGTGGCTTGGGCGTAGGAGGTACCAAAATTAGATATTTTGCTATAAATAGTAAAAGGTATCTATAGAATATAATTTTTTTAAATGGTATTTATTTAAAATAAATAAGGTATTAACCTTTATTATAGGAGGTAAAAATTCCTTTTCTTTTCAAGGTTAAGGTGTTTGGTCAAACTTTTAGAAGAAAATAAAGTATTTTTGAATAGAAGCAGTTTTTGAGAAGCTGAAAAAAATAGTTCTTTCCAAAAGCAATTTTTCAAAGCACTTTTGAAATAAATATACTTAGAAGTATTTTTAAAAAACTTGTCCAAACAATAATTATTGCTTAATTATATTTTTTAAATTGATTAGCTAAACACAAACTACTTCTTGTAAAGTACATTAAAAAAATATTTTTAAGAAAAATACTTTTCAAAATAAGCTGATTTTAGAAGGGCAACCAAATACGCTATTAGGCTACTATCGAAAACCCAAAACCAGTTGAGTTAGTCTTGAAACCAAATATTAGTATATTACTCCGTTAGTCTTGAAACCAAATATTAGTATATTACTCCAAAAACAAAAGCTTTTGAATTTGTTAATGAAAATATTTCTAAACGCCCATTAAAAGTAGTGCTTATATATCAGAATGCAAAATGCAATGCCTATAATACTGATAAATAATGGATTAACAGGACAAAGGGTGACAATATGGGGAAGAAATTCTCAGTACTATAATTGACCTTGTCCAAAGGCCTAAATCTAGGTACAACGCAGTCATTTTGAACAAAGAATTTTTTTCCCTGCTTTGAGGTTTTTGTTTCCTTTTCTGAAACGTAAAATAAAAGAAAACTTATTTGGACAAGAAAATAAATCAAGTCTTTTCTAAAATAAATAAACTATTTGTTGTATACGTATGTGCAAGGTTAATGAAATAAGATAAAATCCATGTGTCGGAGTTCAGACCCAACATTAGGGAAAAGGCTTGATTTTGTTACCAAGAGGAATATTTAGAGAAATGTATATTTTGTAGCTACTTCTAAAATTAATAGCGGATAATATATATATATATTTTGTGTATATATAGATATTACATACAAACAATATATATATTTATATAACAAATGCAATCGGTTTCGGTTGACTGGCCAATTTTGTAATTTTCTCAATATTTTATGGGTATCATGGACTTAGAGTCAAAATTCTCGAGCTATATTGCGGGCGAAGTGCAGTAATAGTCACTTTTAAGTCCGCTATTTAATATATATTCACAGTTTACAATGTATTTAAAGATTAACCAATTCATCCAAACTTCATGATTAATTATCTTAAATTTGGAAATTCAGGACTTAGTGTCGTGAATTTTTGAGCTGCTAATTTGAAATTTAGGATTAAGTGTCCTAAATTTCTTAACGGCTAATTAAAATTCAGGACACAATTTTCGAACATTAGGATATGATGTCCTGAAGTTCGATTTTTGAGATTTAAACTCTAGGACATCGTGTCTTGAACTTTGAGCAAAATTAGCTAATCTTTAAATATATTGTAAACTATGAATATATTTTAAACAATATACTTAAAAGTGGCTACTTGATGTCATTTCCACCTATTCTGTGGTCTTGCGGGTATTGAACTGTTGAGGTCCAACAAGAGTTTGTTGGGATTTGTTGGAAGCCGGCCTCTCCCAATCTTAAGGCCCAAACTCAACTGAAACATAAAAGAATCTGGGAGAAGTACCATTGAGTAGGCATTAAAGGTCCGCTATTAGTCGGTTTTAACAAAGTTATCCTGCGCCAACTACTACTATACAAAAACGCATTGAAACTTTACTTTGAAAATGAACACATTAATCAATTTTGGAATTCTGGAGAGACGAATCTGCCAAGAGTTCCTCCTGTCAAAATGTGCTTATAGATATTTTTGCTAACTTACGGGGAATTTTTTTGAAATTAAGTCTCCTACTGATGCCATTGATAAATGGAGAATTAATGTTAATCATAGAAAAATAGGAGCGTGAATTTTGCTTGTTGTTCGTCGAACCTGCTTGCGGCATTTGCATCCATACCTATTTTTTGGGTCACGTTTTAACTTGTGCCCGCTTTGCAAAAAAAATTGCAAGCGTACCCGCTTTTTTTGTGTAACTTCAGCATACAGGGCTGAAGTAGCAAAGGCAATCACGCAAAACTTCAGCATTCTAGTAGACGGGCCTGAAGTACCAAAGGCAATACGCTGAAGTTTTTTTGTCCTGGATAAGCTTTTTCAAAAACTTCAGCATAAGATGCTGAAGTTATTTAGTTCATTTGTAAAAACTTCAGCAACTGGATTCATTAGTTTTGTCATAAAGCTTTTTCAAAAACTTCAGCAGAAGATGCTGAAGTTATATAGTTCATTTGTAAAAATTTCAGCACTAAATAAGCTGAAGTTTTTTTGTCCTGGATAAGCTTTTTCAAAAACTTCAGCAGAAGATACTGAAGTTATTTAGTTCATTTGTAAAAACTTCAACACTAAATAAGCTGAAGTTTTTTTTGTCCTGGACAAGCTTTTTCAAAAACTTCAGCAGAAGATGCAGAAGTTATTTAATTCATTTGTAAAAACTTCAGCACTATATAAGCTGAAGTTTTTGAAAAAGCTTATATAATTTTTTGACCCATACAATTGATCGAAGCCAACCCTGTACTACTACAAAGTAGCAAGAGTGGTCGAAGCAACTTTTACCCGAGAAGGTCGGGATCGATTTCCACAGGGAGCTAGAGATTGGAGTTGAGTTTCTATCTAAATTGGAGTTGCATAATTGTTCCTAATTGCACTTCTATTCATAACTGGTTTTGATATTACTTCTAATTTTATACTACTAAGATGCTAAATTAGGCTAAGTGAAGCTAAGAGTAAACTATTGAAGGTTGTCTAAATAGGTAAAAGGCACTAGGGAAATGACTTTCTCCTAGGTGGTTAATTGACGGATTCTCGAGTCTAAGGCTAGATTGTCATATTTGGGGAGTATGATATAACCATTGCACGATTCTACTCACTCTATACCTCTCGGTAGTTGGAGTGATTTTGCCCTAATTGACTTTCTCAAAACCAATTAGGTATGATAATTTGTACAAGCAATAGAGGTTCAAGTCGGGTATTACTATCTCTAGGTTTAACCTTCAATTGGGGCTATCATTCTCTTGAATATGCCCCAATTCCTTGTTGGACCAATTTCATGAACTTAGGCTCTCTTTCTCAAGAAGAGCCAAAATCAACTAGGCATAAACTAGTGTTTGCAACCACTAATTCAACATTTAAACCATAAATTAGTCCAAATATCAAACACCCCTTGACATTCAAGCCTTAAAACACAAGACCTATCAATTACCCATACTAGGGTTGATCCACAACCCTAGCTAATGGGTCTAGCTACTCATGATTATAGAAGAAAACAAAGAAATAGATGAAGAAAAATCCATAATATTTAATTACTAGATAAAACTTGAAGATTCAATGATGAAACTAAGCTAAAATTACTCAAAATAGAAAAGGAGTACTGTTCACGAGCGCAACTGATCATTAAAATACAACTGATGACCTAAAAATGGGAAAAGAAACTATTTATACTAGGCCGAAAATTCTGGACAAAAATACCCTTACGGGGCTAGTGCGGATCGCACAAAATTGAGTGCAGCCGCACTAAGGCTCTTGGCTGAAACAATTTGCTCACTGAAGTTGGCCATCGCGGGCTGCACAAAATGCACCGCGGCAGCGGTGGCTTCTATTGCGGTCCGCACAAAATGGACCGCGAACCGCATTGGCAATGTTCCTCCAACTTGGCACCTCTCTGAACTTGAGCTTTGCGGACCGCACAAAATCGAGTGCTGCCGCAATGAAGTCAATGCGGTCCGCATGAAATATTTTGCGGTCGCATTGCTTTGCTGCCTGAAATGCACACTCTCTGAACCTCCTTTTTGCGGACCGCACAAAATGGTGTGCGGCCGCACTAGTCCTGTTATACTGAGCTTGGCCTTGTTCTTGGTACCTGTGCATGTTCCACTCCTTTTGGAGCTTGTTTTGACAAATGGTAGAATGGCCTAAATGGCACCTATACTTGTGTCACTTTTTCATGCTGGTCCTCTTACTTTACTTTTTTTCGTCCAAACACTTTAACTTGTTCAAAATTTATATTTTAAACATCTCTAACCGTGTGTGTATCTCACTTGTTTGACGTGGATGACACATCATATTCCACGTTATTTTTTATATTTTATCTATTAAAAACACTTATTATATATTACTTTTGTAAAGAAAAAGAAAATCAATGCCTCCATCTCATCTCTTTTTCCTAGAATTCACAGATTTCTTTTTCTCAGTAAATGTCAAAATTAAATGAAAACAGTAGTAAGGGATATTTAGGAATTGGAAAAGCCATAGTAGATGCTCTTCTAAACCTTATTGCTGACAAGCACCTATGGTTGGAGTGCCGCAAAAATGGCCTAAAGAATATCCACTGTTTCTCATGGCCAGAGCACTGCCGGAATTACCTCTCCCATGTTCAACCCCTGCCAATCGTCTTGAGGTCATGAAGCCAACTCTTGAAGAACCTATGAGTGAATCACTAAGAGATGTTGAAGATCTTTTTCTTAAGTTTTCTATTGATGTGGACTTCAAAACCAATGGAGAGCTTGATATGGCAAGAAGGCAGGAGGAACTTGTGGAGAAACTCTCCCAGAAAGCTAATTCAATTTGCAAGCCTATTGTTAGCTATTGCCTAGGGAGAAGGAGGGTCCTATATGTAGTGGCAACTGGCTGGGGCAGTATGAGAAAAGAAGAAGAAGCGTACAATGGGACGAAAAGGGGGAGCGGGGAAGAAGAAGGGCACATGAGGGGGGGGGGATGAAGAGGGAGGAACAGAATTTTTTGCTTTTTTTTTTCTTATTTAATTTTCATTCTTATTTTAATAATCTTTTTCTTTTTATTTTAATTATTTCTGGTTCAAAATTCATACTCACGCTCATTATCCGCGTGAATTACACCCACTTTGTCCAGCTCAACCATTATTTTGCCACATGTGCTTGGTCAACGGTCAGAAGAGTTTAAAATATAAATTTTGGGCAAGTAAAAGTGTCTGGATGAAAAAAAGTGAAGTAGGAGGAGCGGCATGACAAAGTGACATAAGTATAGATGTCATTTAGGCCATTCTGCCTTTGACAAATTGTCATATTGTCGACCAAACCCTGCAATCAAGTACACCATGTGAGCCTTTGGGATTATTTTGTACATATTTCTAATTAAAACTTAAGCAAGAAGGAGTGTAAAATGCATCATAATCCCTAGTTATCAACTCTCCCAAACTTAAGCTTTTGCTTGTCCTCAAGCAAATAAAATAATACCCACCCCTTAAGAGTAAATCCAAGAAAATTCAGCTGACCTAAAGTGACCTCATCTAGCATCAATTGGGACTAACAATTGCCCTCAATTCAAATGAATCATTAACAACATTCACTCTTTTAAACATCATGGATTTAGTACGACACAAGAGCCTCAAGAGTTGACTCAACACATCAAAGAAACTCTTTCTATTACTTTAGTCATTGAGGAACCCAAACTCACACATCCTCGACTCTCCCTAAGCAAACCTCATCTTTGGAATAGTAGCACTCAGAACGAGTTTAATGGAAATACACTCATCTCTCTCAAGGAAAAGTCACAAGTCCGGCTCTAAGTACCATATGCTTGCCCTTTATGTGAGTCCCCACTAATGTAAGCTTCATTCAATTCAAGATCATATAGGGCTTTTGTAGAGACATAGTAAAGGCTTTTGGTTCAGGGTAGGAAATGTTTAGTCTAAGTAGGTTCCATCTTCCCTTTAGCACTTCTTTTGCTTCGTTTTGGCACGCACTCACTTGACTTTTTAAGTCATTTCACTTCTTTCTAAGGGGTTAGAGAGACACACTGTCACTCTTTCTTGTTCATTTCAACTTTTTTCTCCTTTCTCAACTTTCCACACCTTTCATTCTTTGCTTTTATTGAATCCCTTCATTATTTTCTACATTGAACATTCTTTTTGTCCTTTTGCTTTTCTTTATTTTTCATTGCCTTTCCTTTTTCTTTATTTTATACCTTTTTACCACTTTATTGCAATCCTCGTCTCTTCCCCCAAACTTATACTTTTGCCATGTGCTAAGAAAAGATCGGGTTCCAAGAGAGGGTATCTTTAGAATGGGTAAAGGCTTGTATCGTAGTTCTTGAAGGAAAAAGGTCTAAGGCTCAAAAGGGTTGACTAGGGATTTTATCATTGGTAGGCTATGGAAGTGTTCAAGATATCATTCGGATCAAGGAGAGCCTACAATCATGTCTCAAGTCAAATTACACTTAGGATTTCGCCTAGATAAACATTCAGGGCAAGTTCTAGGCCAATGGCTCGGGACTTGGACTTGCAATTCAAATTCTCACCACGTAAGCTATGAGATTGATAAAGACACAAAGTCGGAGGCCCATAACAACCTTAGATAAGATTTGAGCACACAATGATCCCGAAAAATCACTTAATGATTATCGACCAACACAAGAGTCTCATGGTCACATCTTTCACCATCCTATACACAACGATTTGTTTTTGATCATAGGATAAAAGGTAAATGTGTTAGGCCCAAGTGAAGCTTTGCTTGAGGCACCCTTACCAACTAACTACTAAAAAGCAAAAAGGAAAACAGACTCAAACCCTTAAGAAGGTTTTCATGTCATCCATCATCGTAAAGAGCCACCCGGTTCACACAAATTCCACCGTTGGAAAGAACCGTGGCATTAAGAAAACCAAAGGCTTATTGCAAAAACTCAAAACAAGAAGCTACGAACATAAAATAAGAAGCTAAGAAAGGAAAAATGCGGAAAGTAAAATGAATATGTACAAGCAGGGATTTAATCGAATATACAATAGGGGGTGTGAGCACGTGATTTTTGCCCCACATAAATTACTCCTACAGAATTCCAAAGAATTAGATTTTTCTTTTAATTGTTTATTATTTTAGGAATTATTGTAGAATTCTTCTAATTATTTGCATTTTTGTTGTGCATGTTTAATTTAATTTAATTCATGAAAAATGCAAAAAACAAATACATTGCATTTGCATTTAGGATTTAATTTTACACTTTTTAGATTAATTAGTAAATTAGTTGTTTTATGAAATATGAAAAATCACAAAATAGTTCATTTTGCATTTTAACTCTTTTATTTTGAATTTTATATTTTTTCTTTAAATTTAGGATTTAATTAATTATTGTAAATACTATGTTGAGTAATTAATATAATTTTGTAGGTTAATTTAGTTAATTTAGGTTTTAATTTTAATTTGGAAAAGAAAAAGAAAATTTGAAATTGAGAGCCCGAAAGGCCTGCTAAAAGACCTCACGTCCAGCAATTCACTGACGACTCGCAGGAGCAATGGGACTGTTTGACAAAAGAAGCAAGCTATAGGGCCAAGATAAGTAAATTAGAGGGACAAATCAGGGACCTCAAATCAACAATAGTATCCAAGATGTTGCCGATGAAGGGGAAAAGAAGAAGCTGGTTCAAGAAAACCAAGCCCTTAGAGATCAGATTCAGAAAATGAGAATAGCCGCTAAAAACCAGGAAAGAAGCCGAGCAGATGAAAGGCTTATAAGTGGTCTTCGAAAGAAAGTAATTGAAGGACGGACGGAATTTGTGCGGCAGTTGAAGAGAAAATATGAGGGGACAGTCACCGATTTGAAGAGAAAGTTAACTACCCTTGAAAATAAGGCGGCCAAACAAGCTAGGAACTTTAAAGCTGAAAGGGAACATTGCTATGCTTTGATGTCTCAGATGGAGGAAGATATGCAACAGTTGCAGAATCAAAACCATCATGACACCCAAGTGTTAGAAGCTCGGAATTAGCAAATCGGGCGGTTGCTCCAAGAAAAGGGTATTATCCGGGAGAGGGTTAGAGCAATTGCCGACTACATCGTCATGAAATGCCACGAATGAGAGGACATGACTCGAACCACTTTCTTTGATGCAGTGATGACATTTGTCCGTCAAATAATGAGTAATCTGGAGCGTCTTCAAGGGGATTTTGCACAAGGCCCCTGGCAAGACCGAATGATGTCCCACGGGCCCCAGGAGTCGAAGCACTTTTGTACCCTTGATTTTTCATTTATCGAACCTGTATTTCAGTTTTTAGTTTAAAATTTTGTTTTGAGTCTGTTTGTAGTTTTTATTCCAAGAAATGAGTATGTTGGAATCTTTTGTAATAGAGAAGTTTAGGAGTTTTATTAATGAAAATTGAAAATTCCCAAAAATTGTTTCCTTATTTTTTGTACTTATTACTTGAACTACGTAATAATCTGATTCAGGCGGCGTCGTGATACGTAGGCAATTCTCATCGGATCAGGTCACGATTTTTGTAAATAACTCAAATAAAAGGTATGTGGAGGGAAAAAACCGGAAAAAAAAACAAAAAAGAAAGAAAAAGAGAGCTAAAGAAAAAAAAAACAAAAAAAAGCAATGAAAGAAAAGAAAGAAAAATGGGAATGAGAGGAGAAACATCAAAGAGCCAAACAGGAAAGAAAAGAAAACTGCGAAAATAGGCAAAGCCGGGATGAAACATGCAACCGTTGCAAAATATGTAGAAACACATTTAACTGTATAGGTGCATCACACCCCAACATGCGATTACCTATGTGTTAATTGCTTCAAACTGACTGGTTTGTTGTCAACTGTTAAGTACATGTTTTTTAAGGTGGTTGGTTTTTGGTAATCTGGCTTCACATCCGTACTTTACAGTGTCAAAAGGAAGTGTTGAAATGTCTTCGGAAAGTCATCTGCCAACAATCCCTATCCCGGAGGATAGACCGATCTTGGCCATCCAAACTTCTGAGTCAACAACTGCTGAGGAAAATAGGATCCTGCATCTCCGCATGATGGAAATGTGGGATGCCTGGGCCAACGGCAGAGAACCACCAAGTGCGATACCTGGATTCCCTAAGCTATTTCCCAAGGCAAGTGGGACTTCCAACATCCCTATAAGTTTCAAATACCCCACTGGGATATCCTACCATCTCAGCCCACTTTGCTGGAACACCTTCTGAGGCTCGCCCCCAGGTGTTAACTTGAGGTGTGACCTCAGACATATTCACTGCGCTACCTTGTTCAGCTACGGCACAACCCACTCTACCCAGGCCTAGCTTCGATCCATATTCCTTAACATTTCAAGTACCATCTTTCCCACTGGAACCTACCCAGTTTACTACCAATACTTACCCTCAGCCACCCTGGTACGAGTTTACTGCGGGGCAGGAGAAAACCATAAAAAACCCTAAACAAGAGGAGATTACCAGAAAAATGAGGAGCATGAAGCAGAGTCTCAAAAATATACAGGGTTTGAGCGGGCAAAAGAGCGTATCCTACGCTGACCTGTGTATGTTCCCACATATACATTTACCCTTGGTTTTCAAAACCCCGAAGTTTGAAAAGTATGACTGGCATGGGGATCCCATAGCCCACCTCAAAAGGTATTGCAACCAATTACGGGGAGCAGGCGAAAAAGAGGAGCTTCTCATGGCTTATTTTTTGGGAAAACCTGGTCGGCATTGCTTCTGAATGGCACATGGATCAGGATATATCTTAGTGGCATATTTGGGACGACCTGTCTCGGGATTTTGTCAGGTAGTTTCAATACAACATCGACTTTGCCCCTGATAGGAATTCATTATCGAACCTCAAGAAGAAGTTCTTAGAAAGCTTCCGAGTGTATGCTGCCAAATGGAGCGAACAAGCGGCTAGAGTCAAACCTCCAATGGATGAAACAAAGATGGTTAGCGTTTTTCTTCAAGCCCAAGAGGCTGATTATAATCAGAATATGATGTCTGCGATGGGGAAGCCGTTTTCCGAGGCCATCAAAATTGGTGAGATGGTTGAGAATGGTTTAAAGATAGGGCACATCTTGAGTTAGTCTACTATAAGGGCTACCTCCTAAGCAATTCAAGGTGGGTCTGGAGGTGTAGCAAACCGAAAGAAGAAGGAAGAAGCGACAATGGCAACTTCAAGTGTAAGAAAACCTCGTCCACCCAGAACATATTTCCCTGAAAGAACCTCACAACATTACTATCCCCATCTGGATATGGCCTATGCTATGGTTCCTCAACCATACGCAGTGATGAATGCCCAACCTTACATTAGGCCACAACAACAATTCAATCAAAACTAAGCTCCATTTCCCAGAAATCAACCTCCTCACCAAGTTCAGTATAATCCCCGACCTCCACAGAACAACTTCCCCTACAATACCCATGACCGGGAACCACCTAAGATGGAAAACTTCACACCCATTGGCGAGTCATATTCTAGCCTTTTCCCCAAACTTGTCCAGATGGGTTTGTGTAGCCTGTACCCCAAACCAGGCAGAACCCAGCGTCGCCCGCTTACAGAACCGGTACTCGATGTGCTTACCATTCAGGGGCGGAAGGGCATGATACAGATGACTGTTAGACCCTGAAAAAGGTTGTGGAAAATCTCATAGAACAGAAGTGAATAGTGCTAAAGGACGAAGACGTTCCTAATGTAACCAACAATCCATTACCGTCTCACAACAACGGGCCAGTTATTGGAATTATTTGTGAAGATAAAGAGTTTGACCCAGCTCTAAAAGCCATCATTGCCATAGCCTATGCGGAAAAGAAGCCAAAGGCTATCGTAAAACAAGACAAAGAGGAGAAGAAGAGTAAACCCACCCCTCAGAATACAGAAAAGAAAGTGGAAACTGAAACTAGGGCGGCGCCCTCAAAATATACCGTTCTCTATGTTCCTTGGGGCCACAAGAAAGAACAAATGTCATTGAGCCCTCTAAAAAGGTTTGAGCTAAACAAGGGGTCTAAAATGTATGTGCCTAAAAGGACCTACGTGGTGCGGGGGCCAGTAATTTCACCAAGGCTGAATGAGCCCGTGATTATTGGCCGCGCACTGCAGAGGCCCATGACAGATCCCACTGCCGTTCCATGGAATTACAACAAGGCGGTAGTAACTTACAGGGGTAAAAAGATTTGGGGAGAAGCAAAGGAAAGTAGCCCGACTGAGTAATACCTCAATCTAGAGGAAGTGAATAATGCCACGGAGAAGCGTTTCCCACTCAAGAAGCCAGTGAGTGCTGATGAAGTAGAAGAGTTCTTCCGAAAAATGAAAATGGCGGACTACGAGATAATTGACCAACTCCGGAAGTCTCCTACTCAAGTCTCTTTGTTGTCTCTGCTAATAAATTCAATTGAACATCAAAAAGTGTTGATCAAAACTCTCAATGAAGCATACGTACCTATTGAAACCACTGTGGAACAACTAGAGAGGATGGCAGAAAGGTTTTTTGCAGTCAATCAAATCTCTTTCAGCAAGAATAATTTGCCCCCAGAAGGGGTCGCCCACAACAAAGCCCTTCATCTGACAGTTAAATGCGAGGGATATTATGTGAAAAGGGCCATGCTAGATGGTGGTGCTGGGGTAGATATTTGCCCTCTCTCAACTCTGCAACGAATGTAGATCAGTACTAAGAGAATCAGGCCCACCAACGTCTGTGTGCGTGCCTTTGATGGCATCAAGAGAGATACCATAGGAGAGATTGATTTGGTTATGACTATTGGTCCGGTGGATTTTGAGGTGACCTTTCAGGTTTTGGACATGGATACTTCCTATAATTTCCTCTTGGGAAGACCTTGGATTCACATAGCAGGGGTTGTACCTTCTACTCTCCACCATATGGTAAAATTTGAACATGAATATTAGGAGATTGTAGTCCATGGAGAGGACGAGCAGTAGATTTACCGGGACCCGTCAGTCCCATGTCTCGAGGCTAGGGAAGGAAGTGAACACATAGTCTATCAAGCCTTCGAGGTTGTGGTCGCGGACCAATGTAAAGATGGAAACCCTTGCCCCAACCCTTTCTTTCAAATGCGTCAATCATGGTTGCCAAGGAAATGATCAGGCATGGTTACAAACCCGTGAAGGGGTCCGGTACGTCATTTCAAGGAATCACCAAACCTATCACTCTGGCTGCTAGCGAGAAGTTCTTTGGGGTGGTATTCCCGCCCATGCCCGCTGATGAAAAATGGGCAGATAAACGAAAGAACAATGGTTGGGTCTTGCCTCAGCCGATTCCACATCTTTATAGAACATTTGTCAGGCCTAAGTACAATGAGGAAGAGGAAGATGAGGCCTTCACGACCGAGGAAATTGAAGAAATTTGTGGGGCTATGAGGTAGATGTTGTATGAAACCCACATGGTCCAACCAGGAGAAGGCTCAAGCACCGTTGAGGTGCTATACGTGGGACCCAATGCCAAGCTGTGAAATTGGAAGGCTACTCTGTTCCCAATCAGGCGGGAATCCCGGTAGTCCAGTCCTGACACTTTTTATGCATCACGAGTTATTTCAGGGTGTAACTTGGATGCTTTCTTTAGTTTCCTGTCTTTAATTTCTAATGTAAACTCTGTTATCTTCAAAATTCAATGAAATGAAATCAATATTTCATCGTTCATCTCTGTTTATTCTTTCTAATTTTTGTTATTTTTTCTCTTATTTCTTCTTTTAGTTCTAATAATGATGCTTTAAATAACATGACATGCTTGCGGACTTCATGCTCAGATCCAAACGCGCTGTTTAATTGTGAAATAATGAACCAAGAACTGGAATATGATGAAGAAGAGGCTTTTAGGGAAATAAATCGAGAATTGAAACAATTTGAGAATAAACCTAAGCCGAACTTAAATGATATCGAGCCGGTTAATTTGGGTGGTTCTGAAGAAGTCAAAGAAACCAAGATAAGCATTCACACAGATGAAAAAATCGGGGACGCATTGATCCAACTTTTGTTTGAATTTAAAGATGTGTTTGCTTGGTCATACGATGACATGCCATGACTAAGTATTGATTTGGTGGTTCACAAGTTGCCAGCCTACCCCGATTATCCCCCTGTCCAACAAAAGCAAAGAAAGTTCAAAACTCATATTAGTGACAAGATTAAAGAAGAGGTCACAAAACAGTTAAAAACGGGGGTGATCCGAGTGGTTCGATAGACCACATGGTTAGCCAATGTAGTTCCAGTGCCAAAGAAAGATGGAAAAACTCGAGTGTGTGTGGACTACAGAGATCTGAACAAAGCAAGTCCCAAGGATAATTTCTCTTTGCCAAACATCCACATCTTTGTTGATAACTGCGCCAAACATGAGATACAGTCCTTCGTGGATTGTTATGCAGGATATCACCAAGTGTTGATGGATGAAGAGGATGCAGAAAAGACAGCTTTCACCGCACCCTGGGGCACCTACTGTTATAGGGTCATGCCTTTTGGTCTAAAGAATGCCGGGGCAACCTATATGAGGGCCATGACTGCCATTTTTCATGACATGATGCACCAAGAAATTAAGGTGTATGTAGACGATGTGATCATCAAATCCAGGACCCAGGACGATCATGTTCGGGACTTGAGAAAATTCTTTGAGCGGCTGCGTAAATATGATTTGAAGCTAAATCCGGCCAAATGTGTATTTGGGGTTCCATCTGGCAAACTCTTGGGATTTATAGTCAGTCGAAGGGGCATCGAGTTAGATCCAACAAAGATAAAGTCTATTCGAGAGTTGCCTCCTCCAAGAACCAAGAAAGAGTTTATGAGCCTATTGGGAAAACTGAACTACATTAGCTGATTCATTGCTCAGTTGACTTCTACATGTGAACCTATCTTCAAGATATTAAAGAAAGATGCAGCAATTAAATGGACAGATGAGTGCCAAGAAGCCTTTGACAAAATCAAAAAATATCTGTCGAACCTGCCAGTCTTGGTCCCACCTGAACCTGGGAGGCCTTTATTCCTGTATTTGACAGTTTTGGAGAATTCTTTTGGATGTGTCCTCGGACAACATGACGTGACCAGGAAAAGAGAGCAGGCGATCTACTATTTGAGCAAAAAGTTCACAAGCTATGAAACCAAATATACCTTGTTGGAAAGAACTTGGTGCGCCTTAACTTGGGTCGCTCAGAAGCTTAGGCATTACCTGTTGGCCTATACCACTTATCTCATAACCAGGTTAGATCCTCTAAAGTACATATTCCAGAAGTCGATGCCCACAGGGAGGTTAGCAAAATGGCAGATCCTGCTCACTGAATTTGACATAGTCTAAGTCACTCGCACGACAATGAAAGCCCAGGCTTTAGTAGATCACCTAACTGAAAACCTTGTTGACGATGAATACCAGCCTTTGAGTACCTACCTCCCGGATGAAGAGGTAAATTCAGTTGAGATAACATCAGAAGACACCAATGCTTCGAAAATGTTCTTCAATGGGGCTGTGAACGCAAAAAGGTATTAGAATTGGGGCAATCTTGATCTCACCCACTGGTCAGCATTATCCAGCCACAGCCCGGCTTTAGTTTTTCTACAAAAACAACAGTGCCGAGTATGAAGCCTGCATTATGGGTGTGAATATGGCAATCGACTAAGATGTCGAAAAATTGTTGATCATGGGAGATTCGGATCTGATTATCCGAAAAGCTCAAGGAGAATGGGAAACTCGAGATGTCAAACTTATTCCCTATAGGCAACATGTGGAAGGTCTTAGTAGGCAGTTCAAGTCAGTTGAGTTCAGGTACATTCCTCGTTTTCATAATGAGTTAGTCGATGCACTCGCTACTTTGGCCTCGATGCTGCCATACCCAGGCAATGCCCACATTGACCCGTTGGAAATCCAAATCCGGGAAAGGCATGGTTACTGCAATACGGTTGAGGTGGAACCAAATACCCAGCCATAGTATCATGACATCAAGAGATTTCTGAAAACGAAAGAATATCCCGAGCAAGCTAGTGGAGACCAAAAGAGAACCATTAAACGGCGCTCAAGCAGTTTCTTCTTAAGCGGTGAGGTCTTATACAAAAGGACTCCAAATCTCAATTTGTTAAGATGTGTTGATGCCGAAGAGGCCGGAAGAATCATGTATGAAGTACACTCAGGAGTGAGCGAACCCCACATGAATGGGTACGTATTGGCAAAGAAAATCCTTCGAGCGGGCTATTATTGGATGACTATGGAAAAAGATTACTTCAGTTTTGTCCGAAAATGTCATCAATGTCAGGTGCACGGTGATCTAATTCATGCACCACCTACAGAGTTGCATCCTATGTTAGCATCTTGGCCATTTGTTGCCAGGGGTATGGATATATATGAAGCAGTAACAACAACAACAACAACAACAACAACAACAACAACAACAACGACGTAGTATAATCCCACAAGTGGGGTCTGGGGAGGGTAATATGTACGCAGACCTTACCCCTACCCCGAAGGGTAGAGAGCTGTTTCTAGGAGACCCTCGGCTAAAAAAAGCAACAGCAACCGATATATTAGTACCATAAAAATGCATAATAAAATAACAGCAATATATAAGAGATATGAAATACAGAATACAAAATACGAAATAGATGGCTGGTATAGTAAAACTAGAAGGTAAAGTCCTGCATCAATAGACGACCAATGATATTCTTAGTCTAACTCCTAACTGGCTAGTCTCACTCTATTGTGCTGTAGAAATATTCCCAACTCTCCCCTAACCTACAACCTTAATGCTCGACCTCCATAATTCCCTGTCAAGGGCCATGGAGCAATTACTTCACAAAGTGGGTTGAAGCAATTACCCTCAATCTGTCACCAAGAAAGCTATGGTAGACTTTGTGCATTCCAATCTCATCTGCCGTTTTGGTATCCTTGTGACTATTATTACGGATAATGCTGCTAACTTGAATATTCATTTGATGAGGGAGATATGCGAACAATTCAAGATAACACATCGGAACTCTACCCTTACCGGCCCAAAGCTAATGGTGTCGTTAAAGCAACAAACAAAAACATCAAAATGATTTTGAGAAAGATGATTCAAAGTTCCAGGCAGTGGCATGAAAAGTTGTCGTTTGCATTATTGGGATACCACACTATTGTGCGCACATCAATCGGAGCAACCCCATATCTTTTGGTTTATGGCACTGAAGTCGTAATACCCGCAGAAGTTAAAATCCCATCTCTTCGGATCATTGTTGAAGCTGAAATTGAAGACAGTGAGTGGGTCAAAACCCGTCTAAAACAATTAACCCTGATTGATGAAAAGCGAATGGCCACAGTCTGCCATGGGCAGTTGTATCAACAAAGAATGGCCCGTGCCTACAACAAGAAAGTGTGGCCTAGAAACTTTGAAGTGGGGCAACTCGTTTTAAGGCATATTCTCCCCCATCACCAGGAAACAAAAGGAAAGTTTGCTCCTAACTGCAAAGGACCATACATTATCAGAAAATTATTGTCGAAAGGTTCGTTATACATGGGAGACATCGAACGAAATGATCCCAAAATAGCCGTAAATGCAGACGCAGTCAAAATGTACTATGTTTAATCCTTCTACAACAATAACATTATCCGATTGGGATAACGAAGGCTTTCATTCTCGCTACCCCAAATTCTCCAATCCTTTGCTAACCCTTTGAGCCGGTTACCTTTCTTTTGTTACCCTCTTTGGAACTTGAAGACATTTGAAAAAAAAAGCATCAAAACAAAAAAAGAAAAAAGAAAAATGTCAAAACAACAAAAAACAAATGTCTTCCCTGAACTACGTTTGACTTGATTCCGAAAGGATACGTAGGTAGCCTCTCTCTAGGGTTCAGTCACACCAAAGCAAAAATCCAATTTCCCCAAAAGTGAAACCAGGGTAGAGGTTATAATGGTTTGGTGATGATCTCGCCTGAATGGTTCCAAAGTTGTAATTTGATCCAAATTCTTTTACCCAAATCTTGTTCAAGTCCTTTCGATCAGTTGGTGAAAGGTGTTCAAAATCAAAGGACGCAGCTGTTTGGATCCGATGCAATCAAGATGATAGAAATAAAATGAGAGAGTCTTATTGGTGAAAACCTATGGGCACCGTAAGGCGATGGTGAGCAAAGAAACTGAAAAATGAGAGAGTCTTGTTAGTGAAAACTCGTAAAGAGCACTATAAGGCGATTGTAAGAAGAGAAATGAGAGAGGTCGATTGGCGAAAACCCGCAAAGGGCACCGTTGATCGAAAAGAAGAAATCCCTCACCACCATTGGCACTGAAAGAGTCCTGGCAAGGTTTCTCAGTTTTAAAACATGGGTCGCAATGGGTTTATGAGAAGTTGGATAGTTGTACAAATCGGGTATCCACTCCAAGAAGCATGTCATGTCTATTGAAGTATGCATGCGCTCCAGATACGTCCTTCTTTCCTCCCCGAAAGGGACACTTCTCCTTAAATTCACTTTCTCGTCCGTTGTTTACTTCTCTTTGAATCTCTTTCGGCCTAACTCTGTTCCGAAACTAATACAAAGAAAATATGGCAAGATTGGTTTTACAGGTTTCTGCTTAATAAAAGCCAAGTCCAAAGAAAAGTACCCAGCCTCATCGGGTGCATCAAATTGATACCGACTGGCCGATGCTCTGAAATCAAAGTTATTGAAGATGAAAAGAAATCCAAAGTCAAAAGCCTCTAGAGGCAGAATAAGTTAAAAGGACTAAGGTCCCACAGGGATGAACCATCATCTGGAAAGTTTGAAAATTTGAGTTCCTCGGTTTTAGGAGAGAGATCAATCTTCAGAAAAGCCAGCAAACAGCAGAGGTTCTCACCATAAGAGTTGGGCCGAGATCAAGTGATCAAAAATAATTAAAGCCACAAAACCAACCACCGTTTCAAACTAACAATTGTTCTTTGTTTGAAAAATTTGAAACATGTACAATCCAAAGCAACCGTGCAAGAAGCAGGTGCAACCAAAAAGGAAAAAGAAATGCGCAAGTGCTAGAAATAGTTTTGCAACAATAATCCATAAAAAGGGAAGTCCCCTACAAATTTTTTCCCGCATTTACTCATTCCATGAAATAAAAAAAAGGAAGAGAAAGGAAAAAAAATTGAAAAAAAAAGATAAGAAGAAAATTTAAAAAAAATGGTAGCTTAGGATCCCCAATCTCAATCTTTTGCGCTTTTCCAGCATAGGGTCTCCAATCCCTAGTTGAGATTATTTTTAGACATAGGGTCTCCATCCCCTAGTCGCCTTTTGCCAACATAGGGTCTCCAATCCCTAGTTGAGATTTTAGACATAGGGTCTCCATCCCCTTGTCGCCTTTTGCCAACATAGGGTCTCCAATCCCTAGTTGAGATTATTTTTAGACATAAGGTCTTCATCCCCTAATCGCCTTTTGTCAACATAGGGTCTCCAACCCCTAGTTGAGATTTTTAGACATAGGGTCTCCATACCCTTGTCTCCTTTTGCCAACATAGGGTCTCCAACGCCTAGTAAGATTTTTTAGACATAGGGTCTCCATCCCTTAGTCACCTTTTGACAATATAGGGTCTCCAATCCCTAGTTGAGAATTTTTAGACACAGGGTCTCCACTCTCTAGTCGCCTTTTGCCAACACAGGGTCTCTAATCCCTAGTTGAGATTATTTTTAGATATAGGGTCTCCATCCCCTAGTCGCCTTTTGCCAACATAGGGTCTCCAACCCTTGGTTGAGATTTTTAGACATAGGGTCTCCAACTCTTGGTTGAGATTTTTAGACATAGGGTCTGCATCCCCTAGTGGCCTTTTGCTAACATAGGATCTCCAATCCCTAGTTGAGATTATTTTTAAACATAGGATCTCCATCCCCTAGTCGCCTTTTGCCAACATAGGGTCTCCAATCCCTAGTTGAGATTATTTTTAGACATGCGGTCTCCACTCCCTAGTCGCTTTTTGCCAACATAGGGTCTCCAATCCCTAATTGAGATTTTTAGACATAGAGTCTCCACTCCCTAGTCGCATTTTCCAACACAGGGTCTCCACTCCTGGTTGAGTTTTTACAGATATAGGGCTCCACTCCCTAATCTCTTTCTCCTAAAAATACACAATCCTGAATTTATTGCTTTCAACAAAGAAATGGTTGGAATTTTGTTTAACTCACGAAATTTTCCCAGTGAAAACTAGGGCAGAAAAATTTCGTTCGTTTGTTTGTTTTTGTGTCTGAGCAGGTTTTACCTTGAGGCACAGGGTTCGAGATGACCGAAAGAATGAGTCTCAATCCAGAATAAAGAAAAGAAGAAAAAGGGCAAAAAGAAATGAACTCAAAGTGCTGAAGTGGAGAAGGATGCGGACTGCTCAAGATATGATTGAAGTCACAGGCTTCGCATGTCCCACCTTGATCCAAAGCTGAAGAATGAACCAGTGGTTTAACACTAATGAGCATCAAGATTCAGATCAGAGTCTGCAGCAAGAACTAGCCAAGACTCAAGATCAGGCTTCAGAAGATTTATAGATAAGAATCTTGTAACTCATAGTTGATAGGTTTAGCTAGTTAGTTTTTATTTTTTATTTTGGTGTAATAAGGAGTTCAGCAAGCAGTAGCAGCAACGACAACATTGAAATCACAGCTTTCCGGTAGTTCCAGCTACCAAAACTTCCAGAACTACGCTAACTCGATTCCTTTATAGCCAAGGATATGTAGGCAACCTCTGAAGCAAGGTTCGGTCAAGCTCTTTCAAAAATGCTTCTCATGGAGTTACAAATGGGCAAAAATCCCTCATAATTGCTCATTTTATCTTTGCCCGAAAACCCTTCGTGTCTCCGAGCAAATAGGGGCAGCTGTGAGGACGTGATTTTTGCCCCACATGAATTACTCCTACAGAATTCCAAAGAATTAGATTTTTCTTTTAATTGTTTGTTATTTTAGGAATTATTGTAGAATTCTTCTAATTATTTGCATTTTTGCTGTGCATGTTTAATTTTATTTAATTCATGAAAAAATACAAAAAATACATTGCATTTGCATTTAGAATTTAATTTTACATTTTTTAGATTAATTAGTAAATTAGTTGTTTTATGAAATATGAAAAAATCACAAAAATAGTTAATTTTGCATTTTAACTCTTTAATTTTGAATTTTATAGTTTTTTTCTTTAAATTTAGGATTTAATTAATTATTGTAAATACTATGTTGAGTAATTAATATAATTTGGTAGGTTAATTTAGTTAATTTAGGTTTTAATTTTAATTTAGAAAAGAAAAAGAAAATTTGAAATTGAAAAGAAAAGGAAAAGAAGTAAAGAAGTCTGGTTTGGGCCATTTTAATTAATTTTCCCCCAGGCCCCAACGATTTTTCTCCTGAAACCCTTTCAACCTGGCCCAAACCCGTGTCCCCAACCTGGTCCTCCTTCCTTATTAACCAAACGACACCGTTTGGAGTTTCCCACTTAAAATCGATCCTAGCCCTCTCGTTCCATCATATCCAACTGCCCCAAATTATTTTCCCATCCCCATTTAAAGGTGTCTGAACCCCCTCATTAACCTAGTACTCATCTACTTCTGTCTCTCATTTTCTCTATAAACCCTAGCGCCGCCATGAATTCTCCACCATATCCAGCCGGCGGCACCACCTCCAATCAACCCCAAATAAACACCACACAACCCTTACTCACCCCTGACCCCTAAGCCATCACTATATTCCTTCAAATCAACACCAAACGAAGCCAATTTCAGATCTAAAAAAGGTAGAAAAGCGAAAAAAAATCTCCTAAATTTTTCAAGCATTCGATGACTGGTTAGGGCTGTAATTGATGTTTCTCGTCGGTTCTTAACAAGAACCCACGATGAATACCAATTTCGGCTCAAAATCAGGAAATCCGAGGTCCTCCAAGCCATGTTCTTTCGCGTCTTCTGTTAGGTACCCTCGTCCTTTTATTTTTTCCGTTCTTTTATGCTTCTTCCTATCGTCATCTCTTTTTTTCTCCCCTTTTCTTTTTTTTCTTCATTTAATTAGTGTTTTGTTGCATGATTAGATTAAGAGCAAGCTTAGTTGTGTTTGTCTTGTTTCTTATGTTTAGTTTTAAGTAGCTCCTTTTTTCCTTTTTTTTTTGTTTTTGGTTTCATTTTTAAGGCGTTCTGGTTCTTGGGCAATTCTGTTTAGCCCATTATTTTCATGATTTGAATTTGGGTTCCGTCAACAGAAGCCCAAAAAGGAGGGATTGGTCCAGGTCTTTGCAAGCCCAGGTCTGTTTTGTTTGGTTGGGTCAATTTGACCCATGAGGTCTTAAGGGTAATTAACATGGGTTACAAGGTTAGTTTGGGGATTTTAAGTAGGAGAATATTCAGTAACTGATTTAGGAAATTTCTAGGAAGGTGGGTTTGGGACTATTTTAGAAAACAGATTTTTAAACTAAGGACTAACTAGCAAGAATGAAAATTTGAAAAGGGTAATAGGCAAATAACTTGACTCATTTCTGCTACCCTAGTTGCTCTCTATAAAAGGCTCTTACTTCCTAGTCAAGTCAGATTTTGGGGGGAGAATTGAAAAACACACTAAAAATTCAGCAATGACTCAGTCTCTTTTAAGCTCAAAACACTAAAATCCGCTGAAAATTGGCTTGGTTGCTGGTGCCTTGATTTCTTCTGTCAGTTAGAGTTTTCAAAAAAAAAGGTTCCAAGATCATGTATCTAGGTTTAAAATGGTTCAAATTGGTTTGAAGTTTGGTTTGATTTGCTGGTTTTGGTCACTGTTCCATTGTTGACTATTGTTGCTGCTTTCTTCTTAAACTCCCAGCTCATTTTCCTTGTTGTTTGTTGCTGTAACCAGGTACACAACTCTGATTCTGAACATGTAAGAATGGCTCGTTGGATTTGAAGAAATGAAGAGCTTTATAAGTACTTGATGTTTTCTCTTGTCTTTTCAATCAACTTGTCAGTTCATTTCTTTTGTTTTAGCATGCCAAGAAATGATGTTATGCCATGAACATTAAGACATATGCTGAGGGTTGTATTTGGACTCTTATTTGTACTTGTAGTTTCAACTTGTTTTTGAATTCCTTCTCCTGAATTTTGGATAGGTATACTGTCATGTATGAGCTCCATGTGAGATAGTTGATACAACTTTAGGTTTTTTTAGTAAGATGTTGCAATCTTAGTGATATTCAATGTCAGAGTAATCTTCGCAAATGATTTAGTCTGGTTCGAGTTTTGTCCTTAAAGATGAATGAACTCTTTCAGTTGAATCTATATCATTAAGTATGTGCATATCTTTTGAAATCATGTTAAGTGTTTTGACTAGAAATTGAATTTCATTACGTTTTGATAGTAGAGATTAATTATGTATGAGTCATAATAAGGTTGAACATTTGCAGCATAGTATTAAGATTGGATTTTCGTTTGTGTTAAAAATGTGTAAAGCAAACTTGGGCTGGCATGAGGTAACGTGGATGCTGGGCCTCGAATGAGGCCAGACATAGGCCCAAGTCGAATAGCCCATGTTTCAGGCTAAGTGTTTCAGTTTAAGCGTGTTTACTTCATTTCCATGCGTGATTTTATTGGAAAAATTAGATGAATCATCAGAGATTTTTGTGGCTATTTCAGTGCAGACTCTTGCAAAATGCCTCACAACTGGCCACTGTCTTAGCCCATTTAGGCTAAAATGCTCTTGTTAATTCTGCTCTCAATTTGAGCTTCATGGGAAATCGGCTCTCTTTTGGTTTTGCCATGTAACTTCGCAAATGGCACTTGGACTTGCGACAGGCTTAGGTTTTCCAAATAATTGAATACCTGACTTCTTTTAATGCTAGTTTGTTAATGATTAAGTTAGTTTAAACCATTCAATTAAAAGTAAAATTCAAATGCTCTTAGTCTTTAATTAATTAGTTTTTTTTAATTAGCTTGAGGTGTGCCATATTAGCCAAATATATAATTTATGGCCCTCAAAACTAAATTTAGAAGCCCTTTTAATAGAATAATTCGAGGCGTGCTGTGCCGAATAAAATTCCAAAACCCATGGCCCGCACTTAATTAATTTTAACCCTTTAGAAATCGAGGTGTGTCATTAGTTGAATTTTCCATGGCCCTCGCAAACCTTGTCATTAACTTGAAAGTGCGTAGTTGTTTTAGGCGCGCTATTTAAATTAATTTCCTTAAACTCGGGTGTGCATTTCATGTGACCCAACTCCAATTCTCAACAACGTTAAATAAAATGTGTCGTGAACCACGGGTGCATTTCATGTGGCGTGGTTCATGACGTGTTTGAAATAATGTTGAATCTTCCTAAAATGATTAAAAGTGGTTAATAAGTTAAAATATACCATAGGCTAAAACATGTATTAATATCAGATAATAGGCCAATTATAATAGTTTAAGCGACCGTGCTAGAACCACAGAGACCGGGAATGCCTAACACCTTCTCGGGCTAACAGAATTCCTTACTTAGAATTTCTGGTTCGCAGACTTCAAAAGGAAAGTCGAATTTCCTCGATTTGGGATTAAAAAATAAATCGGTGACTTGGGACACCAATTTAAATATTCTAAGTGGCGACTCTGATAAATAAATAATCTCATTTCGAATAATATCACTTAAATTGGAAAAATTCCCTATATCCCATCTCGGGGTGTAAAAAGGAGGTGTGATAGAGGGAATGAATATATACATAAGAACGTAACTTTTATATACAGACCCAAAGTAAAAAGTATGAAAAGTGCAATGAAATGCTATAATTATATACATACCAAAGATAAAAAGGAAAGAAAGCGTAAAATATTGTCATATGTACATTCATCCAAATATCCAAATAGGGCTACCCCCTCAAATGAAAGCTGTCATTGTCCTCAACTCCAACTAACCAAAATAAGCACAAAATAGAGAAGAGAGGAAAAAGAAACTCCTTATGGGCCCTCCGTCTGCATGGCATCCTAAGTCTCGGTCCCTGGGTCCTCTGTCTGCTCGGGAACCTGTGACTGGATCCATGTGATCTGTGTCTCTACTGGGACCTGGGCTTGGACCTGGGCTGAGTCTTAGGCTGAATCTTGGGGCTGGCTGGAGGAACCTCCATGCGGGTCCTCCAACTGAATAACTGCATCGTCAGACCGGGGGATCACCCTCTTCCTCTTGGGAGGCCTCTCGGACTCTTGCTCTGGCTGGGGCTGGGCTGCTGGGGTTGGGTCATGCAATACCAAATCTAAAGGAGGTGATCCGCCTTCAATCTCTCAAGCTTAACCCGTAGCTCCTTTACCGACTCTTTTGAAGCATGAGTCTTCCTGATTTTCTTCGCCTCCCTAGCAAGTTCCTTGAGTGACTTTCCATGTGAATCAACAATGTCCGTAAGCAATTTCTGGTTCTCTAGAATCTTCTTCTGGTTGTCTAGAAGATCCTTGAGAGTGTCCTCAATGGACTATAGGACCTATGGAGGAGGAGGTGCTGATTGAGCTTCCACCGTGGTAGATAGTACAGACAACTTAGAAGTAGCTGTCTGCATCCAATTGTTGATGCTGGCGAGGGCCTGGCTCAGGCGGTGGGCAGTCAATAGGTATGCAGTGGAGGAGGGTATCTCTAGAACTGTAGAAGTGGAAGGACCTGGGGCCATGTCTGCTGAGGTGGAAGGAGGCTGAGTAGGAGCCACTACCACTACTGGCTCTTCAGATTGGCCAGTCGAAGTAGTGGCTTTGCCCTTGAAGTGCTTGCCCTTAGGGTTGTCATCACCCTATAGGCTATACCATGAGAAAGGTTCCTTCGCCTTCACTTTCATATCAAACTTCCGCTTTTCCACATCTTGGTCCTCCAGGTACATGGTCAGAAAGTTGGGGAAGGGATAAGATCTGTCACCTTCATTCACTACCCATGTAATAACCCGGGACATCACATTCCCGATGCTAATCGGGTACCCCACCATGATAGATGCTACCAAAATCGCCCGGTGAATAGGGATTGAGTTGTCGTGGGTGGTGAGGTCTAGCCTGCTGCACACAAATGTCTCCCACCCCTTAGCCTCAAAATTCAAAATTCTCCTCAAGATTTTCACTCCCGCAGTCAACCAATCAGGGGTGGTACCTGGGATTGCCAGGTACTCTGCCAACCAAGGACGAGCTTCCTCCCCCAATGACATCTTCTCCAAGTACAAGGACTCATCCTCCTCCATGAAGCCCTGGTAGTCATTTATGGTCTTGCCATCAAATTTCACCTTCAAGTTCCGCATTTTGTGACTGTGGTACTCTTTTTTATTTGGGCCACATTTGTGTAGAACTCATTCACTAAATGCTCATCGGTGTCCTCCACGTGGCCTATGAAGTAGTCTCATCCAGCTCTCTCTCTGAACTGCGTCAACACATTGGGGTTGTGAGGCAAAAGGTCTCGGGTAATAAATTTACTCTCAGGTATCAATTTCCTCTCGTGTCACCACTTTCTGAACTTGTGGTAGGCAACCTCACTTAAAAACCGGTCCTGCCATGCCTCTGGATTTCTAGTCCTCTCTACCCCACCTACTTGGGGCTCACCTCCTTCTAATTCTTCCCCATCTTTTGCTACTGGACCCTCTCCGGATAGTGAAGCTGTAGGAGAGGTGGAGTATTCATTTCCACTGCCGGCAGCTGAGCCCTCAGATGACTCAGAAGATATATGCACTGATGCTTGGGCAGTGGGAGAGCATGGAGGTGTATCCCTCAACATGTTCCTCTTCGGCCAGTCAGGAACATACTTTGGCATGGAGCTTGAAGATGCCTCCTGGGAAGGCTCATACTCACTCCCCGACTGGTCAATGGCTTTGTCAGTAGCTCTTATGATCCTCCTTGTGTTCTTTATGTTTTGTCGAACTCGTGGGGTCAATCTTAGCATTCCTTGTCCCCTACCCCGGGAGGACTCTCCTCTTCATGATTGTTTACCACCTTTGCCTCGAGATTTCACCATTGTCTGCAAACAACATTCAGTTATGCTTTGTTAGTATCAGTAGAAACAATGCAATGCAAAATTGCAGAAAATTTTGTTGTAGACAATTTAAATGTTGCAGAGTGCGGACCGCATAAAATGAGGTGCGGCCATAAAGAGGCTATTGTGGACAACACAAAATCCATTGCAGTCCGCACAGAGGTGGGATTCAGACTACCCACTCTCTGAATCTATGCACCGCGAATCGCACGAAAAGGTATTACGGTCCGCATTGAGTCACCGCGGACCGCACAAAATCCATTGCGGTCGCGGTCCTCAAATGTCAGCATTCTGAACTTTGTCCATTACTGTCCGCACAAAATAGCATTGCGGACCACATAGAAGCACCGAGGACCGCATAAAATCCACCGCGGTCCGCACTGAGTGCCCAGCAGCAATACCAACCTAGGGTTCATGTTTTTTTCATTTTAAGTCCAATTATTCACCTGTTAATGATTCCCTAAGTGTTTCCTCACTGTTTTAACTACCTAGTCCAAAATAAAATAGTATTTAACTAACCTATGCTACAAGATTGAAAGAAAAACGGGAAGGGAAGGGAAAAAAACTAAGAAAAACAAAAATACAAGGAAAATAACAAAATTAAACAAATGAAAAGGAATTAAAGTTACTAGAAATGAGATGCAGTGATGATAAATGAGCCTTAGCAGTTAATTGCGTGCAATGAGAGTGATGAACGGTGATTTTTATGCTTCTGCGAATAAAAAGATCGAAAAGTTCAAAAGGAGGGCCTCAGGTCCTATTTATAGAAAAAGGTCTTGGGCCCTAGCTCACCTAACCACCGCGGACCGCACAAAATGGCACCGCGGTCCACAGTGCTCAAAATCATTAGGCACTGGCAAATTGACCACTGCGGACCGCAAGAAATCAAGTGCGGCTGTAGTGGACCACCGCGGACCGCACAAAATGCAATGCGGCCGCAGTGGAAAACTTCAGAGACTTCCTACTTTTGTCAAATCACTTCTGCGGTCCGCATTGATTTCTTGCCCCCGCACAAAGGCCTTTGCGGCAGCACAAAATGAGTGCGGTCTGCATTGCCAACTTCAGAGAGTGATCAGTTTTCAACTTATTCATGCACTGCATCAACACAATCCTACAACATCTCACAACCAGTCAGTCCAAAAATAACCCCTACAGTGTAATGAAAATCAAAGAAAAACAAGAAAAAAGACACATAGGTTGCCTCCTAAGAAGCGCCTGATTTAACGTCGCGACACGATGCAGGTTACCATCAAATCACTTGAGATGAAGGAGTGCCACAACGTGGCAGTCATTAATCTTGCCCAAGTAGTGCTTGAACCTATGCTTATTCACTCTAACTTCCCCATTTTTGTTCTTCAAGTCAAGTTCACCAAACGGAGTCACAAACACCACTTCAAAAGGTCCACTCTATTTTGACTTAAGCTTTCCCGGAAACTGACGTAACCGAGAGTTGAACAAGATAACCAAATCACCCACTTTGAACTTCTTGCCACGAGCATATTTATCATAAAGGTACTTCATCTTGTCCTTGTACAAGGACGAACTGGAGTAGGCATGAAATCGGAATTCATCAAGTTCATTAAGCTGCTCCACACGAAGATTTGCTGCCACATCCCATTCAAGATTCAACTTACTCAAAGCCCACATGGCTTTGCACTCTAACTCAACCGGTAGATGGCAAGCTTTCCCAAACACCAACCAATACGGAGACATACCAATCAAAATCTTGTAAGCAGTCCTATAAGCCCATAGAGCATCATCCAACTTCTTTGACTAATCGGTCCTATTTGCATTGACCATTTTTGACAATATGCTCTTGATTTCCATGTTTGAGACTTCAACTTGGCCACTCGCTTGAGGAATATAAGGTGTAGAAACTTTGTGGATGACAACATACTTTGCAAGCAAAGTGTCAAAAACTTTATTACAAAAATGAGACCCCCCATCACTTATAATTGCACGAGGAGTGCCAAACCTTGTAAAAATGCTCTTCTTGAGAAACGCAACAACACTTCGGGCCTCATTGTTGGGTAAAGCCACTACTTCAACCCATTTTTAAATATAGTCAACCGCCACAAGAATGTGTGTGTTCCTGCACGAGCTAACAAACGGGCCCAAAAAATCAATTCCCTATACATCAAAAATATCAACTTCAAGGATGGTGTTGAGAGGCATCTCTCTTTCTTCGAAATTCCACCCATTCTTTGACATTCGTCACACCTCTTCACAAGTTTATTTGCATCTTTGTACAAAGTTGGCCAATAAAACTCACAACTAAGAACTTTGGAAGTCGTCCTCGCCCCGCCATGATGGCCACCATAGGGAGAGGAATGACAAGCCTCCAGGATACTCAATTGCTCTTCCTCCGGAATACACCTTCAGATCACACCATCCGTGCAAATCTTAAACAAGTACGCCTCATCCCAATAGAAATCCAAACTATCCCATTTGAGCTTCTTCCTTTGGTTAGAAGAGAGCTCACACGGGATTATACCAGTCACAAGGAAATTAGCAACGTCCGCAAACCATGGCATACCATTCACCGACACCGAAAGAAGTTGTTCGTCGGGAAATGAATCATTGATCTCTAGGCCATCACGAGGCCTCCCCTCCTCCTCCAAGCAGGACAAGTGGTCCGCCACTTGATTTTCACTACTCTTCCGGTCCACAATCTCCAAATCAAACTCTTGAAGTAACAAGACCCATCACATCAGTCTAGCTTTGGAATCCTTCTTCGTCATCAAGTACCGGAGTGCGGCATGATTGGTATGAACTATGACCTTGGCACCCATAAGATATGGACGAAATTTCTCCATTGCGAACACAATAGCCAAAAGCTCTTTCTCGGTCACCGTGTAGTTCACTTGAGCATCATTCATTGTCTTGATCGCATAGTACACCAAATGAAATATTTTGTTCACTCTTTGACCCAAAACCGCCGCAACCGCAACATCGCTTGCAAAACACATGAGCTCAAAGGGTAAGCTCCAATTAGGTGTGGTAATGATAGGAGTGGTGGTCAACTTATGCTTGAGAAGTTCAAAGGCTTGCATACATCTCTCATCAAGCACAAACTTGGCATCTTTTTCCAATAGCTTGCATAAGGGGTTCACTACCTTTGAAAAGTCTTTGATGAATCTCCGGTAGAACCCCGCATGCCCAAGAAAACTTCTAACTCCCTTGACATAGGTGGGGGAGGGAGCCTTGAAATCACATCAATTTTTGATTTGTCCACCTCGATACCATGCTTTGAAATTTTATGCCCAAGAATTATGCCCTCTTCTGCCATGAAGTGACATTTCTCCCAATTAAGTACAAGATTGGTTTCTTCGCAACGGGAAAACACTCTATCAAGATTTTTCAAACACTCATCAAATGAATTACCCACAACACTAAAGTCGTCCATGAACACCTCCAAAATATATTCTACTATATCGGTGAAAATGGCCATCATACACCGC
Source organism: Nicotiana tabacum (assembly GCF_000715075.1). NCBI lineage: Eukaryota > Viridiplantae > Streptophyta > Magnoliopsida > Solanales > Solanaceae > Nicotiana > Nicotiana tabacum. The sequence goes on from NC_134085.1 coordinate 213,559,461, forward strand.
TGAAATGTAGCCGGTGCATTACACAACCCAAAAGGCATCCTAGAAAAGGAAAAGGTGCCATATGGACAAATGAATGTGGTCTTCTCCTAATCTTCCGGAGCAATCAAGATTTGGTTGTATCCAGAATACCCATCCAAGAAACAGTAGAAGGCACGCCCAGCAAGTCGGTCTAACATCTGATCAAGAAAAGGTAATGGAAAGTGATCCTTGCGAGTCAATTTATTCAACTTGCAGTAGGTCATGCATACCCTCCAAGCGGTCACGGTCCTGGTAGTAATCAACTCATTTTGCGAATTTGCAACCACGGTCATGCCACCCTTCTTCGGTACACATTGCACCAGCGAAGTCCAAGAGTTATCAGAGATGAGGTACACAACCGCGACATCCAACCACTTGATCACCTCTTTTTTCACAACTTCTTGCATTGCCTCGTTCAACCTCCTTTGATGTTCTAAGGAGGGTTTTGCATCATCTTCCAGAATAATCTTGTGCATACAAAATTCGGGGCTTATCCCCCGAATATCAGCTAAAGTCCACCATCCAATTACCTTCTTTCTCTTTTGGAGCACAACCAATGTGTCATCAACCTGCATGTTAGTGAGACAAGAGGAAAGAACAACTGGCAAAGTAGAACTAGGGCTTAAGAACTCATACCTGAGGTGTGGAGGCAACGACTTCAACTCCAACACCGGAGGTTCCTCAATTGAAGGTTTTGTTGGTGGAGTTTTCCTATTCTCAAGGTCCAAAGATAGTTTCCTAGGCTCATAAGAGTAAGAGCCCATCCCATGTAAAGCATTCACACACTCCACTCGGCCTTTATCATCATTAACATCAAGATTTAACAATACGGCCTCTAGAGGGTACTCTACATTGATCATTGCACTTGTATCATCAACTATCACTGCCATGACAAGGTCCACAAAAGAGCATACCTCGGAACTGTTGGGCTACTTCATTGACTTGCACACATGAAAGACCACTTTTTCATCACCCACCCGGAAAGTGAGTTCCCCTATTTCCATATCAACTAAGGCCTTCCTAGTAGCAAGGAAAGGTCTCCCCAATATGATTGGAACTTCATAATCCACCTCACAATCCAAGATCACAAAATCAGCTGGCAAGATAAATATGTCCACCCGGACAAGCACATCATCAATAATACCCAATGGTCTCTTCATCGTTCTATCCGCCATTTGCAATCTTATGGAAGACGGCCTCGGTTGCCCAATACCCAAAGTTTTGAAAACTGAGTAGGGCATCAAGTTGATACTTTCCCCCAGATCACATAGAGCCTTAGCAAAGTCCGTACTCCCAATGGTTCAAGGAATGGTGAAAGCACCGGGATCTTCAAGCTTCGGTGCCATTGAATGCACTATTGCACTAACTTGGTGGGTCACCTTTATAGTTTCACAATCCATGGATTGTTTCTTTGTCACCAAGTCATTCATGAATTTAGCATAGCTCGACATTTGTTCAAGAGCCTCCACCAAAGGCACATTAATGGATAAGCTCTTTATCATGTCAATGAACTTTCTAATTTGATTCTCATTTTTCTACTTCGCGAGCCTTTGAGGATAAGGTGGAGGTGGCCTTGGCAAATGAGCCTTAGATTTAGGCACAACCGGCTCCAGCATGTCTATTACGTGTTCCCTAGACGGGTTCACATCATTTTGAGTTTCCACCTCGGCATCTTGAATATCAATCCTCATTTCTTCATTCACATTCTCCTTAATCACATTTTCAACCACCAAAGGAACTTCATCTTCTTGTAACTTAACTCCATCACTCAAAATTTGCTTTTGTTTGGAGACATTCACATCACCGCCTCGTCCACTCCTTGTAGTTACTGCCATAACATGATTGTTCCCACCCTTCGGGTTTACTACCGTATCACTTGGTAGAGCCCCCTTAGGGCGAGTGTTCTAGGAGTGTGAGATTTGTCCTAACTGAACCTCCAAATTTCTAATTAAAGTATTGTGGGAAGACAACTGAGCATCAGAGTCCGCATTCTTTTCATCATCTGTTCAAGCATCATTTCAATTCTCTCCATATCATTGTTGGAAGAACTAGGACCTTGGGATGGAAATGGGGGTGGATTGTTCAGTTGTTGGTACATTGGGGGCCTTTGGAAGCCTTGCCCCCGATTTCCTTGATTTCCATTGTTCCAACCTCCTTGATTATTGTTACCACCCCAGTTGTTGTTGTTTCCATTCCAATTACCCTGATTGTTCTGATTATTGCTCTGATTTTCCCAATTAGAGTTTTGGTTGTTTTTCCCCCAATTACCATTGCCTTGTTGTTGTTGATTGCCCCAATTGCCTTGGGGTCTCCATTGTTGTTGGTTGGAAGAATTGCCCCTTTGGCCTTGATAGTTGTTCACGTATTGCACCTCTTCATTCTGCCCATCATAACCATCATCTTGAAATCCACCACACTCATTGTCGAATTGCTCTGAATTCCCTTGGTTCTGTTGACCTCTTTGTCTTATTTTGTTGACAAGCATGTTAACACCCTCCATGGCATTCACTTGGCGAGGATTTTGAACTTGTTGCAACTGTGCCTTTGCTAGTTGGTTCATTGTAGTTGTCAACTCAGCTATAGCCTGCCCATAATCATGTAACTTTTTATGCAAATGAGTGACTGTGGGGTCACCCTAGGCATATTGGCTCTACTTTGCCAAGTGGAGGAAGTGTCAACCATCTCATCAAGAATGTTACAAGCCTCATTATAAGTCAGCTTCATGAAGTTGCCCCCAGCAAGTTGGTTCACTATGCACTGGTTTGTTGTGTTAATGCCCCGTAGAAAGTCTGTTGGATCATCACCTCAGTCATATCATTATTGGGGCATTCCTTTACCATTATTCTATAGCTCTCCCAAATCTCATGTAATGGTTCGGTGGGCTCCTGCTTGAAAGCTAAGATATCATCTCTCAATGTTGCCATATGCCCTGGTGAGAAAAACTTTGCAATGAACTTGTCCGCCAACCTATCCCAAGTAGTGATGGAATGGTTGGGAAGTCTCTCAAGTAAATCCAATGCCTTCCCTCTAAGTAAAAATGGGAAGAGTATCAACTGAAGTGCATCTTCGGACACATTAGTTTGCTTGTTCCCTTAACAGGTATCCACGAAACCCTTGAGATGTTTGTAAGCATTTTGATTGGCAGCGCCCGTGAAATACCTATGCTGCTCTAGCAATGTCAGCATCACATTGGTAATTTGAAAATTGCCTGCCTAGATCTGGGGTGGGACAATTGCACTTGCATAGCCTTGGTTTGGAAGCACTCGAGGAGCCACTCTTGGAGGTGGCGGAGGAGGGTCTAGAATATTGTCATTGGTATTGACCTAGCGGCCTCTACATTTTCCTTTAGGTACAAGAGGCACCTCATCATCTCCGACATCATCTACCTCCTCCCCCGCAATCACATTTTCAAGAGGGTCATTGTTGTTTGGTGTCATTTTGTACATGAAGTTGTGACACACACAAATTAGTAATGCAGAAGGAAAGAAGAACAATACACAAAACTATTTAGATAGATAGCTAAAACCGTTAGCTCCCCCGCAACGACGCCAAAAAGTGATCGAAGCTAACCCTGTATACTACAAAGTAGCAAGAGTGGTTGAAGCAGCTTTTACCCGAGAAGGTCAGGATCGATTTTCACAGGGAGTTAGAGAATGGAGTTGAGTTTCTATCTAAATTGGAGTTGCGTAATTGTTCCTAATTGCATTTCTATTCATAATTGGTTTTGATATTACTTCTAATTTTATACTACTAAGATTCTAAATCAGGCTAAGTGAAGCTAAGAGTAAACTATTGAAGGTTGTCTAAATAGATAAAAGGCACTAGGGAAGTGATTTTCTCCTAGGTGGGTAATTGACGGATTCTCGAGTCTAAGGCTAGATTGTCATATTTGGGGAGTATGATATAACCATTGCACGATTCTACTCACTCTATACCTCTCGGTAGTTTTAGTGATTTTGCCTTAATTGACTTTCTCAAGACCAATTAGGTATGATAATTTGTGCAAGCAATAGAGGTTCAAGTCGGGTATTACTATCTCTAGGTTTAACCCTTCAATTGGAGCTATCAATCTCTTGAATATGCCCCAATTCCTTATTGGACCAATTTCATGGACTTAGGCTATCTTTCTCAAGAAGAGCCAAAATCAACTAGGCATAAACTAGTGTTTGCAACCACTAATTCAACATTAAAATCATAAATTAGTCCAAATATCAAACACTCATAGACATTCAAGCCATAGAACACAAGACCCACCAATTACCCACACTAGGGTTGAGCCACAACCCTAGCTAATTGGTCTAGCTACTCATGATTATAGAAGAAAACAAAAAAATAGATGAAGAAAAATCTATAATATTTAATTACTAGATAAAACTTGAAGATTCAATGATGAAACTAAGCTAAAATTACTCAAAATAAAAAAGGAGTATTGTTCACGAGTGCAGCTGATCGTTAAAATACAACTGACGACCTAAAAATGGGAAAAGAAACTATTTATACTAGGCTGAAAATTCTGGACAAAAATACTCCTACGGGGCTAGTGCGGACCGCACAAAATCGAGTGCGGCCGCACTAAGGCTCTTGGCTGAAACAATCTGCTCTCTGAAGTTGGCCACCGCGGGCCGCACAAAATGCACCGCGGCCGCGGTGGCTTCTAATGTGGTCCGCACAAAATCGAGTGTGGCCGCAATGAAGTCAATGCAATCCGCATGAAATATTTTGCGTCGGCATTGCTTGGCTGCCTGAAATGCACACTGTCTGAACCTCCTCTTTGCGGACCGCACAGTATGGTGTGCGGTCGCACTAGTCCTGTTATACTGAGATTGGCCTTGTTCTAGGTACTTGTGCATGTTCCACTCCTTTTTGAGCTGGTTTTGACAAATTGTCACCTTGTTGACCAAACCCTGCAATCAAGTACAACATGTGAGCCATTTGGGACTATTTTGTACACATTTCTAATCAAAATTTAAGCAAGAAGGAGTGTAAAATGTATCATAACTCCTAGTTATCAACAATCACTATATTGGATCTTCATTTTTGTTCTTCTTTCTGAACGTTTTTATGGAGCAGATCAGTAATTACATTAGAAAAAGGTGACTTTAGTGGAAATAAATCAAATAATCATAAAGTTTAAATGATATAAAGTGAAACTATTACTTTAACCCCTATTAATTCATTTGATTCAAAGAAAAAAAGATTACATAAAAAATGCGAAAAAAAAAATAAAATCGTGCAGCTTATGTTAGTTGATTCATTGTTATTGATAAGTCGTAACAATGAAGACCAGATGCTAACCTGTGTTATCCTACTGAAAATATCTTAAGAAAACGAAGAAGGAGAAGGAGGAGGAGAAAAGGGGCTGAAGTTGTTTAAAAAATGGGTACAAGTTAAAACTTTTTAAAAAAATGAGTATAAGTTAAATGGGAGCGACCAAATAGGATACCCCGTGCAATTTTTACACATGCTTGTGGGAACTTGGGCATGGGCTAAGGTATTTCCTTCTAAGCGGCCCCAAATTATTTTTTGATTCACAAAAGAATCTTTTAAAATATATCTACACATATATATGGTTATATAGAAATATAACTGTCATGACAAGTTAAATCTAAATGTCCAAATTATATAAGTCCAATTCTATAGTTATACAGCATTTATACTCATATATGGTGAAATCTTGCTTTGTGAATATATAACCATTGAGATCAGATTCTAGAAATGACATACATCTAATTTGGATTTTCAGAACAATTATGTTATCGTGTTATCAGCAACTATAGGCTAAAACAATTAGCTTGACACTAAGATAACTCACATATTAAAGTATTTGGTATGTGACCAAATATAACTATTGATCAAAAAAATCAATTATTATGCAAGGTGGACAACTTAAAATTATGATAAGTAAGAATATATTATTTCCACTTTTAAATATTAGAAATTGGGCCTATACTACTTCTAACTTCATTATAGTAGATGACAAGGCCGTTATTCATTTGTCATTTCCCCTAAACTCAGAACAAAATCTCTCTATGTAAATTTGTATGAAATAATAATGAAATAAGAATAATGACAGATAATCAAAATCAAGATATTCCATATGTGTGTGTCCACTATGAGGATAAATATTTTTCTCGTCTCAGTAGAATCACAACACACAACAACATTTATCACCGGCATAACCTCTAGTGATGTGATTAAATTCCCTGTGAGAACATGTTTCGATGGGCTGTCGACATGACAAGGCATAAGGAAGAAAAATGTGGTCACTATGTTTATAGTTTCTTTACCCCACCTAAAAGTTTAATTCCAGTTTTTGTGTTCTCACTAAGGCTGCTTGGTGGGTCGGGCCTGAACCGGACCGGACCGGGCCCGCGGTCCTAACGGGTCTGGTGGGCCGGTCCTGGTGGTCCTGAGAAGCTCGTGACGGGCCGGTCTTGTACTATTAGCCCTTTAGCCCGGGACCGTCAGACGGGCCTGGGCCAGTCTTGGCGGGCCTAACGGGCCCAACGGCTATTTTTTTTTTTTTTTAAAAAGTTAAAATTCTCCAACGGCCATATTTAAAATCTAACCGTTTGCGCTGAAAATATGACCGTTTTTAAGTTTAAAAAATGGTCATTTGGCCCCCAAACTTTATTTTAACCCCAAACTTTATATAATTACACTTTTCCCCATTTCTCAACTATAAATACCCCCTCATTCTTTCATTTTTATTCACCAATTCATCAATATCTCTCAATATCTCTCAATATCTCTCAATCTCTCTCAATCTCTCTACTACAATTACTTAATTTATTGTTGAAATTTCGTGAAAAATTGTGAAGTTGTTGAATTGAAGTTTTCAAGTGTTCAACGATTTTCAATTTTCAAGAAGTTGTTCGGCAATCCGGTAAACTCGTTTCAACTCTTACGTTTTAAGAATATATTTTTGTGTGGTTTAGTTTGCATAATTATAATTAATATGACATTTACTTTGAAAAAAATGTTTGGTAAAGGAAAAGATAAAACCGGTGAAAGTAGTGGCCAACCAACTACCCTTCCCCCGGCTCCCCGACCTAGAAAAGATAAGCAAGTTGAAAGTAGTCGCCAACCTAGACGTCCTCCTCCTTCCGTAATTCTTGATAGTGATCACCCTTGTTTTCAATTTACCGATAGTGAATTTTACCATAATGTTGCACCAGGTGAAAGATTAGATGATGAAATTATGAATGCTCTTTATCCTAATGAAACCATCTTAGAAAATAATGAGGAAAATGAGGATGATGATGAAACCCAAGCACCGGATTTAGATGATACACCTACTAGTCCTCTTAATAACCCAACTGATGCACCGGTCGACCCACCTGTAGAAACTCCTACTTTTAATAGAGAACCTGCAAAACGCCTAGAAACATCATTAGTTTGGAATTTTTTTACTCAAGTAAGAGAACAAAATAAGGCTAAGTGTAAAACTTGTGGGAAATTAATGGCGCATAACTATACTGGAGACCGTAGCGGCACGAGTAGTTTGACTAGACACATAAAAACACACCCTAGAGATAAGGCTAGATTTTTTCAAATGAAAGCGCAGCTAGAGGGGACAAGTGTAGATTCTGCGGTTAACCCTAGTACAGGTTCAAATCTAGTTCAACCAGGAATTAACACTGTCACCGGAGGTATTTTATATTACGATCCAAATAGAGATCGTGAAGAATTAGCAAAGATGATTACTGTTATGTGCTTACCTTATACTTTTGCATCTAATCCTAATTGGGTTCATTATATTAGAAGAGTTTTTAATCCTACTTATAAAGGTTGGCCTCGCGCAACAGTTAAGAGTGATATTTATAAATTCAAACATGAATATGAACAATATTTGCGGTATTTATTTACTCATATACCTAATCGGATTTCTATTACTACTGATATTGGTAGAAGTGGTAATGATTGTGATTATCTAACTGTTACAAGTCATTGGATAGATGAGGAATGGATAATGCAAAAACGCATAATTGCATATAGAATAATTAATTCGCGTCACACAGGTAAGTTTATAGCTAACACTGTTGCAGATATTTGTAGATATTTTTGCTTTAGCGATAAAATAATGGCAATTTCTATGGATAATGCTTCTAGTAACACTAGTGCTATAGGCATGCTTACAACAACACTAAATCCTGCATTTACTAATATTTTCCATGTTAGATGTATTTGTCATATTTATCATTTAATTGTCGGTGATGGTATGCGAATTTTAAACATAGAAATTGAAAAGGTTAGAATGGCTCTTAATTGGCTTTTTTATTCAAACCGTAGAAGTAGACTTAGAGAGTATTTTAAAAAATGTGATGAATATGGCCTTAGAGAAAGAAAGGTTCCTAAACCTTGCCCGACTAGATGGAATTGTATGTACGAAAGTTTAGTAGTTGCATATGAATATAGAAACCCAATTAATGCAACATTTAATTCTCGGGTAGGTGGTGAGTATGATGATGAAATGCTTACTACTCAAGATTGGACGAATGTTAAAATTCTTTTAGATTTTTTAGAACATTTTCAAATTGCTACAAATGCATTTTCTGGGCAATATTATCCTACTATTTCAAACTGTTTAGTTTATATTGCAGCACTATCTGATTTGTTTGTTGAATTTGGTGAGGGTGGGGACATTTATGAACTTGCTATAAATGAAATGAAATAAAAGTTTAAAAAATATTTTTTTCCTATCCCTCCTATTTATGGTCTTGCTGCAATGTTAAATCTTACAATGAAATTGGGAGGTCCTCATTTTTGGTATTCAAATATTTATAAGGCTTTAGATCTTTCAAATGAGGAAGTTGCTACACTTGCAGATGCAAAAGCCTCAATTAAAATTAATGCTCAAACAGTTTATAATGCTTATCAACTTGCCTTAGAGCATGCTAGGCCAACTATTCCAACCCCTACTTCGTCTAGCTCACAATTGTTTAAAAGAGTTGCGGGCTTAAAAACTCTTAAATCTTGGACGGAGTTCAGGGGTTCTCAAGGTGATAATTATGATGAAACTTCACATCTAAATGAGCTTCAAGTTTATTTGTCTCAGGGACTTGAAAAGGAGAATCCAGACGGCTCTTTTGATCTTTTGGAATGGTGGAAGGCAAGGGAAAAATATTTTCCGGTTCTTGCAAGGATGGCTCGGGATATTTTATCAATTCAAGCTTCAACTGTTGCATCAGAGAGCGCTTTCAGTCAAGCAAGACTGCAAATAGGTGATCATAGAGCGTCTATAAGGGATAGCTTGGAAAAATCAGTACTGTTTAGAGATTGGATCCGCTCGGAAAGAAGAAACTTTGGAATTGCAGAATCACAACCGGCGATAGATGAAGCTTATGAAGAAATGATAGCGGAACTTGCGGAGGATTCGGCTTCGCCCGAAAGTGGTGATGAACAAGCTTCTTTTCCACCACCACCAATGCAACCTCCTCCGAACCTTGAAGGATTTATGAGGTTTGTTAGAGATAATACATAGACTAATATGTAACTTGTATTTTGGCACATCTTCCTTAGTTTTTTTTCCTTCTAATGGTGGTATTAGTACCTTGTTGTGCTCATTCCATTGGGGGAAGGATGACTAAGAAAGATATGCCATTTTTGGTAATAAAATTTATTGCTTCTACCCTTGAATATCTTTTCGCAATATTTCTTTGTCTTTACTTAGAATTATTTATAAGCTACAATATATACATAACATACAATATATACTACAAAAAAATATATAAGAGAATATATATACATAAGATACAATATATACTACAAGAAAATATATAAGAGAATATATATACATAAGATACAATATATATACTACAAGAAAATATATAAGAGAATATATATACATAAGATACAATATATATACTACAAGAAAATATATAAGAGAATATATATACATAAGATACAATATATATACTACAAGAAAATATATAAGAGAATATATATACATAAGATACAATATATACTACAAGAAAATATATAAGTAATAAGTTATAATATATATACATAAGATACAATATATATACTACAAGACAATATATTATGCATGACAATTTAGTGTTTTACTATTGTTTTGTTATTTTTCTTTTTCGTCAAGCACTTTAATAATTAGATCTACATATATACTACATATATATTTTTAATATAGCCATGATACTACAAGAAATTGCCTTAAAAAAAAACCCGCTAGGCTCGCGAAGCCCACGAGCCCGACCCGTTAAGCCCAGGACCATGTGGGCTAAGGCCCGTCACGGGCCGGTTCCACCCGTTGAGCCCACGAAGCCCGGGACTGCCAGAGCCCAGGCCCACGAAGCCCGGCCCGTTTGGCCCACGAAGGCCCGGGCCCGGCCCAGAATACAGCACTAGTTCTCACTTTATTTTTCTTAAGCTTGTAATAAACTAAATCAGACGTGGACGGAATCTAGTGTATTTAAAAATGTTGTCTCATCTCACATATAATCGTTGATTCCTGGTGTAAGTGTCTGCTTCCATGTGTGCCTCCTCTAGTCGTAGCATTTAAAGGATCCTAAAGCGTGAAGGGTTCATACAGGTTTTACCATATCTTGAAGTGGATTTCAATATTTATAAGAAAAAGTCCCTCATTATTGTTAGTGTTGCATCATTGAGTGGCCTGACAAATTCAAATTATGTTGACATGACTAAGTTAAACAAGAACTACAAAAGTCAAAATTTGAAGATTCTTGTGTTTCCTTGTGACGGGTTTGTTGCAGGAGCCTAAAAACATTGAAGATATTCACTCTTTAGATGTTCGTAATCAAGCAACGATGGTTTCAGGAAAAGTATTAAGGGGACTTTTCTCCAAATTCTTTTATGACAAAGAGGTAACTGTAGTTTGTTGTGAAATTAACCCATCAGGGTAATTGTCATTTTTCGCTTATCAAAATTCAGACAATAAAAATTAGAGTGATTTTCATAAAGCACTACAATTTAGATCTTAATTACCATATATAACTATAATTTGCCTAATTACCATGTATAGTTATTGTTCAATTATTACCAGCTTGTATCAGTTGTATTCAGACGCGCAATGAATACATCATTTGGCAACTGTATATGTTCGCGCAACGAATACAACCTGTATCAACTGTATTTATTCTAGAACGAATACAACCAAGTGAAAATACAAGGATGTACATAACAATACAACATGTGTCGACTATATTAGTATCGCGCAACGAATATAATAAAGACAAAATATAGAAATACTGAAAACTAGAAATGCTCCCATTGAGAGTCAAACTCAAGACCTCCACTTACTAAGCGGGTATACTAACCAACTGAGTTGCGAGAGCTTGTTTCTCTCTTGTTTCAGTTTAAAATAATTTATCTCTTGTTTCAGTACTATAGGTGAATTTGCTATAAAATTCAAATATAGCTAAGAATAGTAATTTTCTGAAAGAATTACTGCAAATAATAAATATAGTTATATGTTTGTTGTGTCGCGAATTTTAGCCGACGATTTAAAATCTATTCATTCACTATTTTGATGCTAAAATTTTGTACTAATTTGTCGTAGTTCCCTAAATTTAAAAAAAAAACTCCCTCCGATTCATAATAAGCGACTTTTTGATCTTTGACACACCCCTTAAAAAAATACTAACTCCTAGAGAAAAATGGTATTTTGATTGAACTACCCTTAATTAAAATTTACCGTTAATTTATGTCCCATATAAATTAACGGTAAATTTTGAAAAAATAAAGTTAATTCCTTCTTAATTATATAAAAGGGCATTTATTTAGGATCAAAATAAAGAGGTTAAAAAGTCAATTATTATAAACGGGATGTATGAAGTACTCATTCTTATAGTTCGATGAATCATCAACAATTTGTTGGATTACCGGGGTCCCAAAAGACAGAACACAGTAGTGCTATATATTATTTATTAGAGATAAATGTCATGACCCGCCACATTATCATGCCATGTAGGTGCCACGTGACATATATTTTTGCCATATGAAATGGTTACTTAAGTTTGGGACTAGATCTTGATGAAATATTCTAGAACTATGGAGAATTTCCTTGGAAATGTTCTACATATTTATGCACTTGTAGAAAGGTTCTAGAGAAATATAAAGGTTTCCTTAGGAAGACCCTAGAACCCTATAGAATTGTTAGGAAAGTCCTTAGAAGATTCTAGTTATGTAGAATATTCTAGAGAAGGGACTTAGTTATAAATATGGAAGGACTTGTAGAACAATTATTATTGACATACTAGCCCCTAGGTGATTATTATAAATAGGGGGTATTCATTTGCAATTTATCAACCAAGCTAAACTATCAAGTTCTCTCTAATACAAAGCTTCCTTTAACAATTCTCTTGTCTTCTTTCTTCTATTTTCTTAGCGATCTTGAGTGTAGTAAGGCTGACTTGACATAGCAAGAAAGTGAGCAAGTTGTGCAAGATCGTGAGCGAGTTGTCAAGTACCGCACGTATACTTAGTTAACAACTAAGGACGTAACATAAATCTCAAGTTAGAGAGAGAGAGAGAGAGTGCGTGTAAAATGACTACTTCCTAATTGGTCCCAACATGTCTAAATCAAAATTTGTCTTGTAAGTAATAACCAATTTATTAAACCCCCACATGGCCGTCCTATTTTATTTTTAAAGGGAAAGGGAATAATTTAAAATAAACGGACCCTTTTTTACAAGACTTATTATATTACAATAAATTATAATTTCAAACCCCTCCCTCCTCCAAAATTCCTTACTTTTGGGGTCTAAGCAAAGCTTAAATATAAATATCTGTTTTATTTTAAAGAAAAATCAGCAAGGCTTTACACCGAAAGAGAAAAAGATATGGCAGCCACTTTGTTATCTTTACGCGTGGAAGTTGCCTTTTCTTCTTTTTTGGAATTTTAAAAGAGAAACAAACAGGACAGATGTTGTTCTCTCGAATGTTCTATTGCATATTGCTAAATATGTCGGATTAGTAAAGTCAGGTTTAGTTTACAAGATGATTAACACGTGTCATCCACTTAGATGCGTGTCTTTTGCTTAATAACATGGATTAAGACACTAATGTTAAAGACTGCACTTAATAGAACCGTTCAGGGATAATAACATTTACGTATAAAGTTTTAATTTTCATTGGCAGATTTGAGATCATATTAATTAAAATATTTTAAACTTCATTGGTTAATGCGTAAATATAAAACTTAATATTCGACGGGATAGAACTACTTTTGAAAAATGTTCTAATTTTTTAACTTATCAGCTAGTGTAACTTTTTCTTTTTTTATCTACCCTATAAAAAGTATTGTTTTTTCTTTTTACATTAAATGGTTTATAAAACTACTTGTTCGTGGTATCTTATTTTATATGACGATATTTGATTACTTACGAAATTTAAGTTGTTTATTTAACTTAATGATTATGTTAACTATAAGGGTGGATCGAGCAGAATAATTTTAAACAACTGTTAAAATGCAGTGTTAAAAAATGTGCTACTAAAAAGTTTAAATTATAACATAGTAACAATGAATTGGAAATCTTCAAATTTTAAGATGTTGTAGACTTGTACAATAACAACAACAACAACAATAACCTAGTATAATCTCATTTAGTGGGGTCTGGGGAGGGTAGTGTGTACGCAGACCACCTAGTATAATCCCACTTAGTGGGGTCTGGGGAGGGTAGTGTGTACGCAGACCTTACCCCTACCCTGGGGTAGAAAAGCTGTTTCCAAATAGACCATCGACATCCTTCCCTCCAAGAACTTTCCACCTTGCTCTTGGGTAGACTCGAACTCACAACCTCTTGATTGGAAGTGGAGGTTGCTTACCATCAGAACAACCCCTCTTAGGTAGACTTGTAATTGTATAAACATATTTTATCACTTAAATTGAGTTGAATTTTTTAGGACGTTTGAACATTTAAAAAGTTCATGTAATTGGATAATCTCTAGGATTTTATCTTCTTTATTTTCCCATTTTTCTTTGTCACGTTGCATCAAATTTAACTTCTACATGCCAAGTGTGCATATAGAATAAAATATTCTGGGTTCTGGCCGTATTAATCTTATACGTACTTAAATATTTCATATCGTCTGTCTTATTCACTCAACAAGTGAATAAGTAGCTACTTTGAATATAATCGGGATTCAATGTAGGTACCGAACACCGAATAATAAATCAAAAAAATAAATAGCTACTCCTCTTTGTTGTCAAAATAGACTAAAAACTTGTAGTTTGTCCATTATAATCCCACTCCTAATTAAATACAGTTTCCTTTAGTCTGTTATCCTCCTCTCTTTTAATTTCCCCCTTGTGCAAACAAACATTTCATCAATTTCCATAGCCTTGCCTAGACGAGTCGTATAAGTTATAGCTTTGAAAATCACGTAACCTAAGTTCTATGTTGAGATTTACCTTTTTACAATAAATAAAGATATATAGTTGTCACATCCTGATTGGTCGACTTATGATATATCTAGATATGAGTCTGCGTCAGCAAAAATTTCATGTGCAGTCAGTGATCCAATCATGTAACGTTATCAGACGGATGATATTTTCTCACCTTTTTGCCTTTTTGTTTAGGTAGCCATACGGACCATAATAATACAGATCATATTGTCTTCTGTATTATTATTATTATTATTATTTTCTTTTTAGGATTTTAAATTATTAAGTCTGCAAGCTGGGACAACAAGAAAAAGATCCTTAACTATCTGTCCTGCTGATTGTAGCTTAAAGGCAGGATATGTGAGAAAAGAAAAAGAAAAAGTATATTTTTATTGATTGGTGTTAGTAGTTTCTATTATTTTATTATTCTCTTTGTCAATTAGATTTGCAAGTTAGATCATAGCCATAAATCATAAAGTATTCAGCATAAAAAAAATTATTACTCTCATTAATCAATTCTCTAAAATAACGGAATAACGAGTATATGTTGTCTCATAATATATGTTTTGATTGCAAAAGAGATATATAATGTATCATTAGTCAAATAAAATTAGGATAATATGGTCTACCATTAGTTCTTCATTGTTTGACTGAGTGATAAGTGGTTGAGTGAAATGAATCTTAAGATCATGTACGTTGGATTTATATTTGGAAAAGAGAAGAAAAGAAAGAGAAAAAGGAAAAGTTACTTTTGAAAAGGTATGAGAAGATAGCTTTTAGTTATGGAGGAAAAAGAAACTCCAACTAATTGTTGGAACCAATCCTAATTAAGCAACGCAATTTTAAAAGTGCACTTTCTACAATTTAATAGATTGATTCAACAAATATCAATAAAGGCCAATAGTTCCAAATTATTTTGGCTAGGCTCCACAACACTTCACTGCATTTCAGCCGTCATGATTTCATCAAGGCTGTTGTATCCTCCACGTCACTAAGATTTAGGGGTTTGACTAATAGTATGCTTGGTCGGACTTTTAAAATTAATTTATTTTAAATAATATTTTTTTAAAAAGTATTTTTGATGAGAATTAGTTTGTATGTAGCTAATTAATTTGAAAAATACTTCTTAAAAACAATTAGCATTTAGAAAGAGTCTACTTTTTAATCTTCTGAAAAGTAATTCTAAGTGTATTTTTACTTTTGAGAAGAAACTACTTTCTTCAACTTCTCAAAAACTGGTTATGCCTTTGCTCAAAATTACTTTTTTCTTCTAAAAACTTGACCAAACACTTCAATTTTGAAGAAAAAAAATACTTACTCCCTCCGATCCACTTAATTTTTTGAGATTTTTTTGTAGTATACAATATTTAATTTTTATATATCAAGAAGAAATTAAATTATTTTTTTCAAAATTGCCCTTGTTGTAAAGAACTTAGAAGTATTTATTATATTTTTAATGAATAATTTAAAGTTAATACAGTCATTTTTGTTGTGATTTAATAATAAAGATGAATTCAATAAATAAAGCTAATTAAAATGGATTGGGTGGGAGTAACTTTTTAGCAAAAAAGAAACTTGTCAAATAACACACGGGTTCACCCCAGAGACACACACGGGTGCACCAAAATTCTATGCAACTTGAATCTAGTCTAGAGAGAGAACGAAGGACCACAATAAAATTTGTGGCTGAGAAAATGAATGGGAGATGACGTGGCATCCACATTCCAATATCCTGTCGCTTAAATTAAGCGCGATCAAAATCATACTCCTCAACATTGCCAACGAGGCCTTAACTATCAATCCCCTTACTTCTAATATTGTATCTCGGGAAAAATAAATATAGAAAAAAAAAATATTTTTCAATTTCCAAACGACGTCCGCCGCCTGCGGTGACTTCACGGCGACTAAACGAAAAGTTCTGTTAGAAGAGATTAATCTTCTTCTTCTTCATAGTCTGCCTATCCTTTGTTTTTGCTTTTTTTCTTTGTTCTTTTTCCTCTGGAAAAATGAGGCAAGTGAAGGATCCAGAGATTAAGCTATTTGGCAAGAAAATTGCCCTGCCTGAAAACGGCAAGATACTATCGGTCATCGTCTCCGGCGAAGATTCCGGCGTCGAAAAGACTTCAGGTGCTAAAGAAATTAGTAGTGGGTGGGATCGTGATCCATGCTTAGTAGATAAGGAAGCAAGCAGTCCGGATGAATCAGATGATGGAAGTGAATACGAAAATGAAAAGACTGATAAGGTATTTATTTGAATTATCCATTAATTTGATTCCTATTGACTTAATTGAGAAGGCCAGGATTGCCATAATAGCTAAAGGAATCAGTTTTGCTATTTTAGTTTTTGATATTACGGTATTGATTTTGGGATTTTCAAATGGATATATTCTGCTGTTTATTTGCATAATTTGCTCAAATTCAATCCGTTTATAAGTGTTAGAACTCTTTTAAAACACATCTTCAATTTCAATTGCTCTTTTAATTTGCTCAAATTCAATCCGTTTATAAGTGTTAGAACTCTTTTAAGACACATCTTCAATTTCAATTGCTCTTTTAATTTGCTCAAATTCAATCCGTTTATAAGTGTTAGAACTCTTTTAAAACACATCTTCAATTTCAATTGCTCTTTTTCTTTAAGTCCTTTTTAATCTACTTTTCATACTGTTCTGCAGTATAATTTCCCTTTAATGTTTTGTTGGTCAAATTAAGAAATCTGGACAACCAAATTCCATACCTCCTACGCTTTGTTTTTGCAGCTCTTGGTTTCCAAATTTCTGAATATATCTGGTTTATTTCGGAACTTTCTGTTACTTTGCTGTTAAGAAGTTCCAGAAAGTTCGTTTGCCCGCGAATATTTCTTTAGTTATCAGTTCACTCATACCCTTTCTTCTGAGAAACAGTATTGGTTCTGCCAAAACCTTTCTTTCTTTATTTGTCAATTATTTAAATCTCTTTGATAAAGTAATATTTATGGAAGTTTCCATTTTTGCTAGAGTGGATATTAGTTGTACAGTAGTAGTTTCTGCTTGTAGATATCACTATTGCCTTGCACAGAGAGGTCAACAGTTACTGTGCTAGAAAGCTTCCGTTTTGATTAGCAATATAGTATCATTCAGAATTTCAGCTTTCTGTGTTAACTGTCTTCTACTTTTCACCATTGTTTTGGTATTACAAATGTGCATTTTGTAGTGGTGCTAATTTTCTAGCATTTGCTTCCAATTCCATAAACAGTAGCCTAATTATAATTAGGCTCTCTTTTTCGTTCCCCAGAAGTTTCTAATAAGTCCTGTTTAATTTATGCTCAATATCTTTTTCAATGATGACCGCCTAACTAAGGAAATTGGAAAGAATCAGCTTCTGTTTCTTTTGTCCTCTTAACCAATTTAAGGGGAATCCTGTAGGAAAAGCTTTCTGATTTTTCAGTGCCAAGAAATATGAGATTCTTTCCATTGTGCTGATTGAATTTTGGACCACATAGATGACTTTAATTCTCTCAGGGGAATCTTACAGGCAACTCATTATCTTTTGGTTTTCAATTTTAGGATCAAGTAACAAGAGAGCTCACTGAAGACATTTCAGAAGAGAAAGATCAAGATCAAGTGATGAAAGAATCAGAAAATCCTAAGTCTCCATCAGAATCAGAAAACAAGCCTAAAACTCCTCCTATTGATGATGAATCTCCCACTGTAAAATCTTTCAAGACCGAGAATGATGCAACAGATTCCCAGCAGAAAACTCTGAAAAAGCCAGACAAAATTCTCCCTTGCCCCCGTTGCAATAGTATGGATACGAAATTCTGTTACTACAACAATTACAATGTCAATCAGCCTCGTCATTTTTGCAAGAGCTGCCAGAGATATTGGACTGCTGGGGGTACCATGAGGAATGTGCCCGTGGGAGCTGGTCGTCGCAAGAACAAGAACTCTGTATCGCATTGTCATCACATCATGATCTCTGAAGCCCTTCAAGCTGCAAGAATTGATCCTTCGAATGGATTTCATCATCCAACGTTAAAACCCAATGGCACTGTCCTGTCTTTCGGTCCTGACTTGCCACTGTGTGACTCTATGGCATCTGTTATTAATCTTGCTGAGAAGAAGACACCAAATGGGATCCGAAATGGTTATTACAAACCAGAACACAAGAATTCGTCTTGCTTAGGTGGAGAAAATGGGGATGATTGCTCTAGCGGGTCTTCAGTCACCACAAATTCGATGGCAGGAGTTAAAAATCGGCCTCCTGAGGCAGTTATGCAAACTATGAATGGCTTCCCATCTCCAGTACCTTGCCTCCCAGGAGTACCTTGGCCTTTCCCATATGCTGCTGCTCCTTTCCCATCCATGAACCCCGCGGTATTTCCTATCCCGTTCTGCCCCCCTCCTTATTGGAATTGCAATATCCCTGGTCCATGGAGTATTCCTTGGTTAGCTCCACCATCGCCAACAGCAAACCAAAACGGATCAGGCTCTGCTCCTAATTCGCCTTTAGGGAAGCATTCAAGGGACGGCGACTTACTTAGGCCAAACAATCCTGAGGGTCAAAAGAACTCAGAGGGGTCTGTTTTAGTCCCAAAAACGTTACGGATTGATGACCCTGATGAAGCTGCAAAGAGTTCTATATGGTCAACATTGGGGATCAACTACGACTCTGTTAGTAGGGGAGGGCTTTTCAAGGGCTTTCAACCGAAAAGCAGTGAGAAGGATCACCCTGCCACTACATCTCCGGTGTTGCAGGCTAATCCTGTTGCCTTCTCTCGGTCCCTCAGTTTCCAGGAGAGAGCCTAAAGTGATTCTTAAGCAATTGTCTCCTTCAGCTCCTGTGGTACATAGTATCAGAAGATGAATGTTGGTCTTCCAGCCTGAGGTATATTCAATTACGCTTAATTACAGCGGAATATATGTACCAGAGCTGAGAAAGTTAAGATCCCTCAAGTGCTCCAAATGGAACAGGGGAAGCTGTTGTAAAGATCAGTGTTTATCTTTCCCTGTAACATATTTTTGCTTGATCAGCGTGTTTTTTCTATGTACATAAACTTTACACAGCTGACAGTAGAAAGTGGGAAGAGACCTTTATATGTTATATATGATGTACCCGTCAAAGTTAGTACGGAAGGCGGCTTCTTTTTTTCCATTTTCCCCGGTGGTTTTAATAATAGTTGAGCCTTCTTTTCAGATTTTCTGCTCATATTTCGACATCTTCTTGATCAATAGTCAATACATAAATGTGCCTCTTTCTTCATTGTGCCTCAAACAAGGCATCACAAGACATAATAATCAGCAGGAAGGGTCTCAAAAGTTTATTCCAAAAATAAATATGCGCATAGCTGCAAATATGTTTTACCATAATCACAATAGGGAGTCTCGGTGCACTAAGCTTCCGCTATGCGCATGGTCCGGGAAAGGGCAAGGGTTTATCGTACACAACCTTATCCTGCATTTTTACGAGGCTGTTTCTAGGGCTCGATTAATTTAGCAAACACAAATTCTTGTAGACTTGCATTATCTTAAAATCTTCTCTTTCATACAGATAGTAATGAGCCTCTGACTCTAGAATAAGCCAAGTACCTCTCGTTTTCAAGCCAAACAACTCGCAAAAGGAAGTGGAAGAATGATGCTAAAGTTCACCTTTCCTTTCTTGTTTTCACTTTCCCAAAGGCCAGTTAGAGGTGGCTTCTCAACCTCAGATATCTTGGAGAGCCTAATATCACAGATATTATACCTCTAGTTGTTTCAAAAATTTAATTACTCTACCTGATAATTAGGCAAGAGGAGAAATCAGCTGAATAAGTTGACAATCAAATCAAACTGTTTTGTTGATGTAGACATTGAATAGGACCTGGTGGGCACTAAAAAAAATAAGAACAATTTTGTGCAGCTGGTGTGCTCTGGCAATTTTCTCAATATAAGACAAAGTAGATATTTTTGAAGGTTGAGCAAATCTAAGCCACATCTTATATTAGATATATACACAATTAGTTGGGTATGGGACCCAAAATTCCCTATATGCTCCTTAATGGCATAAATGCTTTTGGCATTTTCTCTTAGCTTTTGCCTTTTTCTTTCTTTCTTCCTTTTGGCTTTTGCTCTTTCACTTTTAGATACATTTATATTTGACAATATTTTTATCCATATATGCATGTGCTATCTCTTCTGTTTCTAGGGACAACTAATAAATCAAAGTCGTTGCTTAATGTAGGTTTCTTCCATTTCTAGCCATACCTTTTCTACAAAAATCTGCCACTGAATATTACAACTCACGGAAATGAGAGTAATTCCTAAAGATTCAACATAATTTTTTACGATTTGATAATAGAAAATGACACAAAAAAGATATCTTTTGTTTTATTTTCAAATCTCTTACATATTAAAAAAAATCTATTGAAAGATTTGACATAAAAATAAAAATATTTTATAAAGGGCCATAAAACCAATTGATCCGTCTTTATACTTTTCCGTCTTTTTCTGTTCTTGAGAAAATAGTTAATAATTAAAGAATAATAATCGATGTACACTTAGATTTACATAGTTCATGAGTAGAAGACTTTTTAAAGAGTTTTGTTATAGAAAATCACTATACAGTTTTCAAAATGATTAAGGTTGGTAAATCTTTAATATTCTAACAAATGAAAACTATATATACAGAACTTTCCAAAGGTACATTATTTGGATGGCAATGCTCTTAATCTAGAAGACAGATTGGGTAGAGATTGAAAATAACGTCCCATGGTTGGCATACAAGAAAAGACTAAACCCTAACCAATAGGAATACTTCCATCCCAATTCTTAGCAATAGAAGTCCACAACTTCCCATTTATTTCTGCTAATCACACTTCTCACCATTCAGATTAATAATAATATATTTAGTTAAGCACTTCAAAAATCATCAAAAAAGGAAGAAAAATAATGTTTTGGGCCAAATCATGACCATTTGAGACTTTTTAGCTGGAAAAAAAAAGAAAAAAAAGGAATTTTAACGTGTCAAAACTTATCCCAAAATTCATGTCCAAATATATTTTCAATTTCAAATTAAACTTCGCACGAATCAACTTTTTCAAAAAATATTTGGGAATCTGTATTCAAACGGTCCTAAGTTTCTCTCGTAGTAACACCAGCATCACTTCAAACTCCACAAAATAATCTCTCCATTTGAAAATTTCAAAGTTAAATCACTCTCTAGTTTATGTTAGTGCTTTTTGTGTCATATCAACAAAAGGGATGAGAAGATAAAACAACATTAATTAAGCAAAGAGTCAGACCCAAGTGCATATGGTGACCCACCATTATTGATTGTATTCACTATCAAATGAAGTAACTTTTGAAACCGTTTTCAATCAAACTCTTCACACAACTAGTGCATATAATTAAGTTAATTTTTTTTCCCTTTATTTAATGAACATCTAAGATGAATAGTTCTGATTAGTAGCACTAGCACCTAGTGGCCTAAATTTCATATCAAATCTGCAAGTTTATTAAGGATTGCACAGTCTCTATGGTAGTCCAGAGTTTCAGCCACAAGTCTGGTGATATTTAGGACTCATTTGGATATAGATTTTGGCTACTTCTTTTCACTCTTTTTAAAAAAAAAAAAAAAAATTATTTGTTCATAGAATTTGATCCGCTTTTGAAAAAAATTTGAGTTAAATTTTGAAGTTCTCATAAATTGGTTTAGGGCAGTTTTTGGGTAAAAATTATTCTTTAATAAACATAACTTCAACTTCTAAAAACTATATTTTGACGCAACTACAAAAATTCCTTTTTCAAATTTTAACCAAATTTATGTTCAAACCCAATTACTTGGGTGAAAAAAGACGAGGTGTACCTCGAATTGAATTGGACGGAGTTGCTTTTTGCCAAACATATTATTTGGAAAGATTCTTGATTGATGATTTAAAAAATAGAAAGAATATAAAAGAGACTTAGATAAATTTCTTGCTTTTTTGTTTGGTCATAAGGGATGAACATATTTCAAATGAGTGATGAAACTAAAGAGGAGTAAGATATGGTAAGGAAAAAGGCATTATTGGAAGGGAAGTGTGAATGTGATGCCTTTCACTTTCTAACAAAAAGTAAGAAAAAGATATCATCACTTGGATGTCCAACGTCAACTTTAATTTATTTCAAAGTGGGGACAGAGGCGACAAAGACTAGAAAGATTAATTTAATCTTGTTAAGGTGGTTAAGTAACCAAATGTTATCACTAATCACCACCAACCAAAAGTCAAACTCAAATGTTCATTTAACCCGCAGCTAGAACAAGATAACTTAAACAAAATTCAAATAGCTTTGATGGGTTTTTAATTAGTTGAAGGCTGACAGGAAATTAGCCGTGCTTTTGGCATGCATAAAAAGTGTCACCAGAGAATGGGACATAATATATTTCATATGACACTAATATTATTTGGAGAATTTGTTTTTAAATTATGATCTTTAAAATATTTTGTAAAGATTTTCAATTGTAGAAAAAATATCATTCTTTATATCTTCTGTGTAGTTTCTATGTCAACTTTAATTCAAAAATTACAGACACAATATTCAAATTTAAATTTAAATTTAAATTACTAAATCTTTTGAGTTTTGCAACCCGAAACTGTCATTCCTTCTGCAACAAAGAAAGTAGTAGGAGCGACCAGTCCGATTTGTTTTACCAAAAAAGTGCTAAATCTTTTTGCAAATTAATTAAATAAGAAAATAGAGGATAAATCCTAGCCAAAGATAATTAACTCTAGATCAAAGAACGTTAAACAAGAAAATAGGATATAGTTAAGCTCATAAACTCTTTAAGATTATAAATAGTATCAAATGTGAATAACAAGCTTACATTCTTGACGTACTGTTCCGTAACGTACGCGTAAAGGAGAAAGAGAAGGAATGCCATTAACAGCTATGGAATCGGTCTTTATTGATTCAATAATGAGGATTACAAAGATCAGCAGCCATGCTCTAAACCCTTCTCTTGGTTTTCCTCATAAGCATTCTCCCATTCTTCTATCTCTTTAGAGGAAGCCCAAAAAATCTTCCCCTCTTTGTTCTGTTACCCAGTATATATATAGTAAGTATTCCCATTTATCCAACGGTCCTTAGCTAAAGTACCCTACGATTGTACTTTAGGTTGTCCCCCCTAAATGCCACGACATGTACTTCGACATGCAGGCCTTCTAATGGTTCGACCTCGGCCATGGCCGAGATACCCGTTGTTATGGTGCCTTATGGATACAACCACGGCTTAATCGACCCCTCGCTATTCCTTTTCATGCCGAGGTTGACTTCTGATTTGTCAATTTGGGCGAAGTCAGTTTTGACTTGTAAATTCGAGCGAGGTCGAAATCAAACTTGCTGACTTGGGCGAGATCAGTTTTGACTTTGTAAATTCGAGCGAGGTCGACTTCAGACTTGCCAACTTGGGCAAAATCAGTTTTGACTATGTAAATTCGAGCGAGGTCGAATTTTATTTCCATTTGGCGATGGCCGGGGGCCGTAAGGGTGTGAATTCGAGCGAGGTTGAATTATGACCCGTTATGAGTTCGACGAGGTCAAACCTTGACTTTTTAATTTATACGGAATCGAATTTAACTTTCATTTGGCGATGGCCGGGGGCCGTAGGGGTGTGAATTCGAGCGAGGTCGAATTATGACCCGTTATGAGTTCGACGAGGTCGAACCTTGACTTGTTAATTCGAACGAAATTGAATTTAACTTTCGCTTGGCGATGGCCGGGGGCCGTAGGGGTGTGAATTTGAGTGAGGTTAAATTATGACCCGTTATGAGTTCGACAAGGTCGAACCTTGACTTGTTAATTCGAATGAAATCGAATTTAACTTTCGCTTAGCAATGGACGAAGGCCGTAGGGGTGTGAATTCGAGCGAGGTCGAATTATGACCCGTTATGAGTTCGACGAGGTCAACCCTTGACTTGTTAATTCTAACAAAATCGAATTTAACTTTTGCTTGGCGACGGCTCGATGGAATGGTAAGAATGTCGCACACAGCCTGGCTTTTATTGGAGAATATTACTCATTGTTGTATCATTAATGCGTGCGACGGGATGAGTCCTAGTTTTTTTACTCTTGCTTTCGTTGGAGAATATTATGCTTTGTTGCATAGTGTATATGCGTTAGTGGAGTGGTAGGAATGTCGCATGCGGCCTGGCTTTTATCGGAGAATGTTACTCATTATTGTATCGTTTATGCGTGCGTCGGGATGAGTCCCAGTTTATTTACTCTTGCTTTCGTTGGAGAATATTATGCGTTGTTGCATAGTGTGTATGCGTCGGTGGAGTCCCAGTTTATCTAGTCCCTTCATTGCTCGGCCTAGAGAGGTCGTTGACGGGACGAGCGATGAACTTATTGCTCGGGCTTCTGGGCACCCTAGGACTTGATTGATTCAAATGAAGTTCAGATGTGATTCGTAATATTTAGTCGGCTGAATTAGCGTAGGATTGTCATGGCAAATATACATGCAAGCTTCTTGAGTTCATATTCTGCCTGTGTCGGAGGGACTGTACGTTCCATGGGCTCACCGCTTATTCCCAGACCGTGGAGATTTTCTTAATAATACCAGCTTGTTCCGAGTTGTTTGTCTGTTATTTGTAATATGGTATGGTGGGGAGGGTTTTGCTCGATCATTGCCTGCGGGATGGCACGGTGCGGAACGTTTTCTCGATGTGTTCGGTGGCGTTTGTTCCTTGTTCGTGCACCTGGGAGAATGCTTGTGTTCCTATCCCGATCAAAAAAGAAAAATAACAAGTTAAACCCAAATGAAATTGCGTTTTACCTTGGTCTGATAGGCTGGCGAAGGGAGGGGCGCTATAGGACTGCTCGTTTTATCCCGTACTCGAATGGCAGCTTCAGATTTGGTAACCTCGTGTTTGGCTTTGCTATTAGTCGTGTCTTGGCTTCTTCTGAACTTCCTTTGCCCTTTGGGATCTCGAGCTCGAGTCCCGGTCCGATCCCATCCGATGTGCACAAAATAAGGGAAACACAAGTTATACTTCGTACATAAATTATACTCCGTTCATACGGGTACAAAAATAGGGCAGGATAAGCCGGTTATTTCAAAGAATCACATAGTAGACCCTCTCTCCCTAAAAAAAAAATTTCGTCTCGAAATTTACCTTGTACTAGTCCCGAAACAAATGTGGATATTGAACTCGCATATCCTCTTCTCGCTCCCAGGTAGCTTCTTCGCCTGAATGATTTCTCCAAAGAACCTTCACTAATGGGATTTTCTTATTTCTAAGCTCTTTTATCTCACGCGCTAAGATTTGGATTGGTTCTTCTTCATATGTCAAATCAGGATTAACCTCAATAGACTCAATAGGAAGAATATGAGATGGATCTTAGCGGTATTTTCGAAGCATAGAAACATGAAAGACGTTGTGGATCTTACCTAATTCAGGTGGCAAAGCTAGCTTATATGCAACCGGACCAATTCTTTCAAGTATTTCATAAGGTCCAATGAATCGAGGACTAAGTTTACCTTTTTGGCCAAATCTCATAATCTTCTTCCATGGAGAAACCTTTAAAAATACCTTATCGCCCACCTGATGCTCAATTTCACGCCTTTTAAGATCAACATAGGACTTTTGTCTGTCTGAAGAAATTTTCAAACGATCCGTGATGATTTTTACCTTATCTTCAGTTTGTTGCACAATCTCAGGACCCACAAATTTTCTTTCACCAACCTCATTCCAACAAAGAGGCGTTCTACATTTTCTCCCATATAAAGCTTCATAAGGAGGTATGCCTATGCTTGATTGGTAGCTATTATTGTAAGCAAATTCTATTAGGGCCAAATGTTTGTCCCAACTACCCTTAAACTCAATAATGCAGGCTCGAAGCATATCCTCCAAGATTTGTATTACCCTTTCAGACTGGCCGTCTATTTGTGGATGGAAAGCGGTACTAAAATTCACCTTGGAACCCAAAGCTTCTTGCAAGCTAGACCAAAATCTGGATGTAAACCTCGGATCTCTATCAAACACAATAGAAACAGGGATTCCATGCAACTTCACAATCTCATTAATGTACAATTCTGCTAAACGTTCCAGTGAGTAGTCCATTCTAACTGCCAAAAAATGAGCACTCTTAGTGAATCTATCTACAATGACCCAAATTGCATCATGATTTCTTTGAGTGCGTGGAAGTACAGAAACAAAGTCCATCGTTATCCTTTCCCATTTCCATTCAGGTATTGACAAAGGTTGTAGAAGACCAGCTGGGACTTGATGTTCAGCCTTTATTTGTTGACATACCAAGCATTTAGAAATGAACTCTGCAATGTCTTTCTTCATACAACTCCACCAATAGTGCTCCTTAATGGTCCGATACATTTTAGTACCTCCAGGATGCATTGCATAAGGTGAACTATGTGCTTCAGTTAAGATCTGCTTTCTCAATTCATCATCATTAGGAACACACAACCTATTTTTATAAAATAAGGTACAATCTTTCCTTAATGAAAAATTTGATTCTCTTCCATTTTGGACTTCTTCAACCCGTTTCACCAGTTTCTCATCTAACTTCTGTGCTTCTTGGACTTGCTCAAGTAAGACTGGCTTGACTTGCAAATTAGCAATGATAGAACCATTAGAATTAAATAAAAGGCAAACATTCATGGCTCTTAATTCAAAAAGCAAAGGCAATGGACTTAGAGTTAAACTTGCAAGAGAATTGCGACTCAACGCATCTGCAACCACAATGGCTTTACCAGGATGATAATCAATCCTGCAATCATAATCTTTGATGAGTTCAAGCCATCTACGTTGTCTCAAGTTCAACTCTTTTTGTGTACCCAAGTACTTCAAACTCTTGTGATTAGTAAATATGTGACACTTCTCTCCGTATAAGTAATGCCTCCAAATTTTTAAGGCAAAAACAATGGCAGCAAGTTCAAGATCGTGAGTGGGATAATTCAACTCATGTGATTTCAACTTTCGAGAGGCATAAGCAATTACTTTCCCTTCTTGCATCAAAACATAACCCAAGCCACGATGAGATGCATCATTGTATACCACATAATCGTTTCCTTCAGCTGACAAAGAAAGTATTGGAGCTTGTGTCAATAAGGATTTGAGCTTTTCAAAGCTCTCTTGACACTTGTCATCCCATACAAATTTGGCGTCTTTCCCCAAAAGTTTGGTCAAGGGAGAAGCTATAATAGAGAAGTCCTTCACAAACCTTATGTAGTATCCTGCTAAACCCAAGAAACTTCTTATCTCAGTTGGAGTTTTAGGGAGTTTCCAATCAACAATAGCTTGAATCTTACTAGGATCAACCTTCACACCTTCAGATGATACAATGTGCCCTAAAAAGCCACTTCATTCAGCCAGAATTCACATTTGGAAAGCTTCGCGTAGAGTTGTCTCTCTTTCAGAATTTGCATGACAATTCGGATATGCTTATCATGATCTTCTCTATTCTTGGAATAGACTAAAATGTCATCAATAAACACCACCACAAATTGATCGAGATAAGGCTTGAATACACGGTTCATTAGATCCATAAATGTAGCAGGAGCATTTGTCAAACCAAATGGCATTACCAAAAATTCATAATGGCCATACCTGGTCCTAAAAGCAGTTTTAGGAACATCTTGCTCCCTCACACGCAACTGATAATATCCATACCTCAAGTCAATTTTTGAGAATAAACTGGCACCCTTCAGTTGGTCAAATAAGTCATCGATTCTAGGCAGTGGGTATTTGTTCTTGATTGTTACCTTGTTCAGCTGTCGGTAATCAATACAAAGCCTAAGGGTGCCATCTTTCTTTTTCACAAATAAAACAGGAGCTCCCCAAGGTGAAATACTGGGACGGATGAAACCTTTCTCAAGAAGTTCTTGCAATTGAGCCTTCAACTCTTTTAATTCAGCTGGAGCCATTCTATAAGGAGCGATAGAAATAGGAGTAGTTCCAGGGACAAGATCTATAGGAAATTCAATCTCCCTTTCTGTAGGCAACCCAGGAAGATCATCAGGAAAGTCGTACACAGTTGGTATGTCCTTAAGACTTGGACTCCCCAATCGTGTATCGATTATATGAGCAAGATAGGCATCACAACCTTGACAAATCATCTTCCTTGCCAAGACCGCAGAAATAATATTAGATGTCAATGATCTTTCTCCTTGAACTACCATGTGTGAATATGCAGGAGTTTTAAATGTCACTTGCTTCAACCTACAATCAACCAATGCATGGTGCCTATGGAGCCAATCCATGCCAACAATAACATCATAGTCTCGGAAGGGCATTTCAAGCAAGTCGACAGGGAATACCAGATTTTGAATCATGAATGGACAATCTCGGTAAATCCTGTTAACAACGGCCTGATGACCTAATGGACTCGTGACCATCACATCAAAGTCAAGTCTCACAGATTTAACAGTATCAGGAAATGCAACTGATGAGCAAACATAAGAGTGCGAAGATCCAGGATCAAATAATGTAACAACAGATATGCCAAATAAGTGAAATTTACCAGCAACTACGTCCGGACCATCCTGGTCATTCTTCTGTCTCATAGCATAAACTCGTGCAGCAGCTCTCGACCCACCAGCCTGATTAGCTACACTCAAACCCGCTGCTTGCATATTTCGAGGTCTAGCACTACTATTAGCTTGAGAATGAGTAGTGACAGGCTTTTGATCTGATCCTTCTGTATGTGTATAAGAAAGAGGATTAGGATTAGGACAATCCTTCACTTTATGATTCATACTTCCACAATTAAAACAAGCACTAGAAGCTCGTCTACATGCACCATAATGATTCTTCCCGCACTGTGCACAAGTAGGTGTATGAGTTTTGCCTTGGCCATAACTTGGAGTACTGGCAGCAGAAAAATTTGACTTATTCTGCTTATGATGTAATGATTTATGTGTACTCTCGGTCTTGGAATAGTCAAACTTTCCCTTTTTGGACGGACCGCCATATTCTGAATTACCCTTCCTAAACTTGTTTTCTATCCTACTAGCTTCTTCCTTGTCAATTCTTTCCCAAGTAAGTGCAGCTGAAATCAGCTTGGAAAAATCATCAAGTTGTAAGATTGCCACTGATTTTCGAATGTAACCATTCAAACCTTCTTCAAATCTTCTGCACTTGTCTTTTTCACCATCAATAATACCTTTAGCATAGCGAGAAAGCCTGAGAAAGTTTTGTTGATATTTTGCAATAGACATACTCCCTTGTCTTAAATTCAGAAACTCTTTCTTTTTAGCATCACAATAGACAGGGGGAGCATATTTTGCACGAAATGATTTCACAAAGTCATCCCAAGTCAGCACCGGAGGTTTTGCTTTTGCATTTGGCACACTTACCCACCAATCATAGGCATTTTTTTGTAAAAGAGAGATAACATACTTAAATTTGGGAGCATTAGTACACTCCAGTTATTCAAAGACCCTCTCCATGCGCTCGAGCCATTGTTCAGCTACCGTGGGATCTGTAGTGCCTTCAAATTCAACTCCACCCATTTTTCTCATCTTCTCAAAATTCATTTCACTAGGTTCTGACATTGTCCCAGCTAAGTGACGAAAGAATTCAGCCATCTGCTGGAATGGGGGAGTCATAAATGGAGTATTATGACTCATTGCTCTTGGATTACTGCCCATTTTATTTCCACTAACACGAGGATGATTTAGGTCAGGCAAGGGTTCCTCATTTCCTCCCTGAAGGTGAGGCATGACATTATAATGGGCCTGACTTTCATCAACGGATTCAACAGCTCTATTCGAAGAAGAGGCCATATTAAAAATCCTATAAAAGATAAGATCACACTGCATTAGGGACATGTACATGATGTATATGCACACAAAATACAATAAATTAAATTAAACAAGTATGCAAAAATTTATAAACTCCAAGTCATTTTAAAGAAATGAAATAACAACAAATACTAGGTACTATCACAACAAAACAAATCCTAGAATCACAAACCGTGGCTCTGATACCAAAACTTGTAGCAACCCCTTTGGGAGGGTACTACTTAGGAAAACAAATCTAATTTCCTACTTACAAAATATTAAAAGAGATATTAATAAAAATATTTAGAATAATTTTAGTAGCGGAAGTAGGCCCATGCGAAAAGGTTGAAAGTGCAATATATATATATTTTTTTAAAATACACCATAATTTTATTTTAAATGAAATACAATGTCAAAACATTAACAGATTAAAGCAACTTCCTAACTGATTTATACAATCATTCAAAATCACCGCAAGTTTATATTGTACATAAATTTCAAACTATCGGGTATATATAAAAAACAAAGGAAACTAGTTTTCTCCTTTTCTACATATTTACAAGAGAAAGTGTAAATTCAGCATATTACAAGTCTTGAGTTATTAAAACACCCTAATACAATAAAATAGGTTACAAATTCAAGCTACAAGATTTTGGTCTTTAAAATCCAACAAGCCTCCAAATAACATAAGTGTGACATATATATATATATATATATATATATATATATATATATATATATATATATATATATATATCATGTATATCATGTATATCATGTACACGTCCCAAAACTATGCAAACCAAGGTGCATATGCAAATATGATCTCCATAAATTCTCCCAAAGAGACTACTTCACCCTGTCCATCTTCAGATTTCATCCCGAACATTTTCTACGATAGAAAACAACTATCGCTAAGCATAAAGCTTAGTGGTGTATAAACTTTAGGCTTGGAGTCATTAATTTCTCCAATTCCCCTTTTCAGTCATAGTTACCTCAATTTAACATAATTTAAAACAAGTGAACAAATATATCAAACATACCAATATCAAACTTTGAAGTGTTTCCAAATATCAATAACAATGTTCAAGAGTCTAGAAAGTGTATACTATCAATTTAAGGAAGTATACCAAATATCCATTTTTCGCCCAATATGTACGTCATGCCATCACACTAAGCATAATCAGATATCAAGATGGACCGAAGCCCCAAATCAAGTAGGGTCAAAACCCAATAGACAAGAGAATCAAGAACCATATTAAAAATGGCTTCCTAGTTCGTACTTAACACAGACAAGTTCCATAATCAAAGACGAACTACAAATCCAAAGTCAAGATGGCAAAAGATCCGAATCAAGAGGCATGCCAAGTGAGTGACCAAGTCACTGCCACAAGAAGGACAAAGTCCCAACAAGAATGCAAAATGATCAAACAATCCGTAAGAATGAGCGATTTAGCAAATTTCTTACAAGACTTGATATAATCCGAATATAACAATATAATTCGAAGACAAGAAAAATAAAATATCAGGTTATTTCAACATATTTCCAGCAAGCAAAAAGAGTACAAGTTTATACACAAACCTTGGTGTTTTACCACAAAACAGTTCAATCACAACTTGGGGACGTTCGAATCGTCTACGCCGTAAACAAACCAAATCTGTCCACTTCCTCAAACACTTCCCCTTTGATTTTTTTTCAAGGTTTTATATACCTTAAATACATAATCAAATATCTAAATAAGTTCAGTGATTTAACAAGTCAACTAAACATGATATTGGTGAAAATTACCCAAAAATGTTTGAAACAGAAATTCTGGACAATATCACTGTTCCGAGTTGTGACTCAGTTTTGAAGATCTATACGGACAAACTAGACTTTATAGTCTTCACAAAATTGTAGATCTATGTCTTACAGTTTCAGAACATCTTGAATCACCACCATATCAATTTTGAACAAAAAGTTATGCTAAAATTACTAACAGCAGTACATGGAGTATTTCAAGAACTGAAAATCTGGGCAGCACCTGTCCTGTACTTTTTGACCCTTTTTCAGGTATATACCAACAAAACTAGATTTTTGTTCCTTCATAAAAATTATAGATTTATGAAATATCTTTTCAGAAAGTCCTGGATAACTTAAATCGGAGCTTTGTACAAAAAGATATGTAGAAAATACTAGTAGGTGTCTAGTATAAAAACGAGTTTAGAAACTTACCAAGAGGAGCAACTTGATCTTCACCAAAAACGAATTTTGTGCGTTGATTTAGTAGAAATCCATGGTTTTGTTTTTTTGATGAAACTTCAGCTTCTTGTTCTTACGGAGGAGAGAGAGATAGAGATAGAAAGATAGAGATAGAAAGAGAGAGATATGTAGATAGTTATTCTTCTTTGTTTATGAAGAGTAGAAGAATAGGGACTTTATGGACAAATATTAAATAAAATGGTTCCCAACTACTAAATATTCTTAGATAAATACAAAAGGTTGGAAACCCAAAACATTATATATACTATATTTACTAACAACTCGTCAAAATAATATTAAGTGTTACATATAGCAACACCATGGAACTTCATTGCCAATATTAATACAACCTAAAGTAAGAAATTTTTATATATTGACCATTCTATATTTAGGAAGTGCAAAGTAAAATATTTCCTCCTTATAAAAAAAATGCTCAATCAAGAATGCAAATATTGTAAAAATTTTGGGGTGTTACAGTAGGCTATCGTCCCTTTCTTAAGAGGTGGAAGTATAAATCAGTATATATCATTAATGTAGTAATTAGGATTGCGGACGTGCTCGGTGCGCAGTGACCGCGATCCCACTTTGAGAACTCATACGACGTACCAAACCCATCGCTACAGCAAGACGTGGATTTTGTATAGATGCCAAATATGGTTTCGATTTCATGCAAAGATCTGACCCTAGTTGGTTTGTTTACTTCAAAAGCTTGCCTACAACTTTCTCAAGTTGGTGTTTATATTGAGTGGGTGAAAATACGACAATCGGGAAGTGAAACTCTGGCTGACTTTAGATCTAGAGGGAACTAAGATTTTGGCTAGAAAATTCCCACAGACGGCGCCAAATTGTTTTACCAAAAAAGTGCTAAACCTTTTTGCAAACTAATTAAATAAGAAAATAGAAGATAAATCCCAACCAAGGATAATTAACTCTAGATCAAAGAACATTAAACAAGAAAATATGATATAGTTAAGCTCATAACTTCTTTAAGATTATAAATAGTATCAAATGTAAATAACAAGCTTACATTCTTGACGTACTGTTCTGTAACGTACGAGTAAAGGAGAAAGAGAAGAAATGCTATTAACAACTATGGGATCGATCTTTATTGATTCAATAATGAGGATTACAAAGATCAGCAGCCATGCTCTAAACCTTCTCTTGGTTTTCCTTAGAAGCATTCTCCCATTCTTCTATCTCTTTAGAGGAAGCCCAAAAAATCTTCCCCTCTTTGTTCTGTTACCCAGTATATATATAGTAAGTATTCCCATTTATATATATATATATATATAGTATGTATTCCCTTTTATCCAACGGTCCTTAGCTAGAGTACCCTAACTTGCCAATTGTACTTTAGGTCGTCCCCCCTAAATGCCACGACATGTACTTCGCCATGCGGGCCTTCTGATAGTTCGACCCCGGCCATGGCCGAGATACCTGTTGTACGTTATGGTGCCTTATGGATACAACCACGGCTTAATCGACCCCTCACTATTCCTTTTTACACCGATCCTCATATGGTTAGATTTCGAGCCATACACGATTAAGCATAATAATACCAGTTCCTCTCTTATGTAGGGTCAATGTAGTGTTAATGTTATAGGTTCATCCAAACTTGCTTAAGACCATGTATGTGTTAAATAATTTGTCCTTGCTAAATAAGTAAAATCTCATTACTTGAGCCAATTCTTTGGAAATTCAGTGTTCTTTCTAGCTTTCCTTGTCCATTGATCAATAGAAGTTAACCTAACAATATTTACAGGTGAATATAAGGGTCCACCAAACTCTATAAAGAACCAGGTTCTCTACCATGTTCAACAGAACACAGCACACAATACAATAGTAAGAATTGACAAGAAGAATTTTATGTGAAAAATTCCCAGCTCAACGGGATTAAAAACCACGACCTACCCTTGTAAGATTTCAACTTCACTACTGAGCAACTTTAAGATTACAACCTATGCAACCTAGGAATTAACCTCTTAATCCCTTGTTAACTTGTAATACTCTATTATAAGCCACTTTGTAATAACTTTATTACAAAGATTTTACAACTCGACTAACTCTAGCCAAGACTCAAACGCAAATGTTTAAGATTTATAGAGAGTTTCCTACAGAATACTTCTAAACAAGCTAAGTAGGAATTACAATTGAAGAACTAACACAAAGCTACAACTATACTAAGGACATACAAAGACTTGATGTGGGAACTGGTCCGTTGCAGCGTCGTACTTTGTTCTTGATGCACTGGAGAATCGTTTTTCTTGATGATAAATCACTTGGAGTGCTTGAGTAAATTCTTTAGTCTTCAAGTCAATTTGTTTTACCTTCCTTGATGTTAATAATGCATGTGTGGCATCACTTACAATGATGTAAGCAAGGTAGGCAAAAAGCACAAAAAGTTGACTGCTGCACTGTTCCTGTACAGTAGCGTGTGCAAGCAACAACTTTACAGCTGGAGAGTTGACTTCATACAGTTGTCTTGGGAGCTGGTAGAGATCTGTTCCCTCAACTGTTCCTTCGACTCTGGAGAGTTGAACCATATCCCAAGCTGGAACCTTGTAATCTTAAGATCTTGAGAATGTGTAACAGATTCCTTATTTGATTCTTGATAGTAAGTTTGTTATATTATCAAAACATAACACAAGATATTTGTAACTAAGGTACTTGTAACCTATCACGAACTACGAAGGAAAACAGTCGTAAATGATTATTTAGCTTTGTAGTACGTTTAAAACGATTCGGTGTTTATAAAGTCAGGTGTACTAA
Organism: Nicotiana tabacum; assembly: GCF_000715075.1. Classification (NCBI taxonomy): domain Eukaryota; kingdom Viridiplantae; phylum Streptophyta; class Magnoliopsida; order Solanales; family Solanaceae; genus Nicotiana; species Nicotiana tabacum. Next base: position 213,594,587 of record NC_134085.1, read on the forward strand.
TAAATAAGTTGACAAAAGTGAAGAAGTTGCGTCATGTGCTTTTTAGTTACTAGAATGATTTTCAAAATTTGAGATGGACAAATCTATTGCGAACTATACCAAATTTATTGTAGATTTAGATTTCGCTACCGAAAAAAATCAGCACATCTATAGGGAGGCTAATTCGATAGCTGATGGTATAGCCAATTTAGCCTTCTAGATTTCTTCGAGTGTTGGGGAAATATTGTTGGGATTTCATCGCTTGATTTTTAGTTAGTTTTCTTTTGTTGCTTTATTCCCTTTCGATAAAAAAAAGAAAAAAAGAAAGAAAGAAGAGTAGCACATCTAGAACAGCTAGTAACCTAATTAGGTAAATGGTAATATCTGAAGGGGGCATACAGAAGTTGGATCCAATATCCAAATACCCGAGAAATGGACTAGCAAAGATAGGCTGACTGGTCGGCCTTTTGTATCAGGGGAATCTTCACCGATTTGGGCTCAGAACTCAAAATGTTTGCGAACCGTGCCGAAGAGCTGCTAACTGGGCCTAAGTCAGTACAATGTAAATCGGGAGAAATTTAAAAACAGCCAGATTTACAAGTGGTAACTCAAAAATAGCCATAATTTCAAAAGTAATCGAAATTTAGCCACGTTTCATGTAAAGATAAATCTGAAAAAAAAATACTGTTCAAAATCCGGAAAAATACTCCAGTATAATATCCTGGAGTTGCAGCATAAGTATACTGGAACTCCAGTATAATATACCGGAGTTCTAGTATAATATACCGGTCCAGTATAATATATTGGAGATTTGAGCACCGGTGCTCCAATCTCCAGTATATTATACTGGAACTTTCCGCGTGTTGGAGTTCCAACATAATATGCTGGAAGTTCATACACAGGTGCATCGATCTCCAGTATATTATGCTGGAACTTTTCGTGTTGCAGTAAAATAGTGGCTATTTTTTAATGACTTTACAAACGCTGGCTATTTTTGAATGACCAATCCGAAAATTGGCTAGCCCGTACTATTTTTACATATAAATCCAGTCAAATTTGAATTTGACCCACGTTCACAGCCTCAAAATATGGATTGGACAAAATCATGGGCTAAGGCCCATTATATCATTGATGTCATTATCCTTGCAATCTTCATCCCAGAAAGAAATTTCACATGTATTTTTCCAGTTATTATGGAAAGATTAAAGGCACTTTGCAACTTAAGACAACTAATACCACACAAAATCCCATTTATCAAATTATTAGGAGTCTCACACAACTCCTGTCAGTTCTTTGAGGTACAATATAAAGTTTCTCCACAAATATGTTGATATTTTTTCATATTACATTGATAATGAGCTCAAAACAAGCCTCGGTTAGGTTTCACTAAAATTAAATATGTGTAGACTTTAGATATCAACTTACGTGGCATCTACATCACTGAGTGAGATGGAGCATGTGTCGTAAGGTGCCTAACAACTTCAGTACGTAGTATTTAGCTTCAAGGACTGAAAATAGAAAATGAATTATTTGTCTGACCTCAATAAAAGTATCATGAATTTCGTTGACTTGACTGCAGGCTAGTTGAATATTTACCTTGCACTTGGGGGTACGTAGTACAGCATTAATTTCCAAGAACTTAAAACACCAACGTATTATTTGGGACTTGGGACTGGGTTATACATTCTGGTTATAAAATTCATTCTGGAGCTTCTTTGGTCCATTTAATGTGTGCTAATTGGACGGAACATACGCCAACCAAAATAAAATATATAAGTTGTACAGTGTGGCCGAAAGAGTACTTCTCTGACTGGGGTGGTGTTTGACCAAAAGATATTGAAACCTTTTTGATTAAATCAATTAATGAAGATAAAGAGGTAAATCTCAGCCAAGTATAATAAAATTTAGATTAAATTATGCAAGAGAGGAACAAGGTGAATGATGCTTTCTAGACTGTCGGAACCAAATGATTACTCATAAATGTGATAACTTCAAATGTGTAGAAAAATATTGTAATGAATACAATTGGCCAAGATAAAAGATGATGTATGAATTTCAGATCTGTAGTAAGCAAAGTTGTATTTTTTGCATTCACTTTCTCTCCCTCTTTACAAAGTGTTCTCCATCTATTTATAAGGGACAATCCCCTTTTAAACCCTAGAAAGTTATAATATAAAGAATATTTGAAAAGCATATTCCCACTGTCTCCTACTACGCTTACACTACTGTAGACATCGTACGCCCGCTAGCCACTATCGATCATCACCATTTATAACGACCAAAGGACGCTACATCGTAAGGACCTCGTTCCTCGTTGTACTTAGTAGTAATCGTGGTCGTTCAAATTTGGACCTATACAGTTAGTCCCTCCGCTTGTCGAGGTTGCGGCCTGGTGCGTCCTTGATAAGCGGACATCGCCTATACCTGTGGAGAAATTTGGCTTGCGAATCGTAACGGTTTGGACAACAACGGAACAGTAGTGCGCTTCACGATACCTTGGGTGGTGTGTCCTATTGGAAAATGACGTCACTTCCACGTGCGTCATCATTACGCATCTTCCCGAGACAGAGACTGCTGGTTTGCTGCTTTGGTTTTGGTGCCATTGGCAGCCTTCCACTTCGATTCTAGCACTACCCAACCCTATAAATAGGTGAAGGGTTTGTTTTTTCAAAAATTCTTAGCTATTTCTTCTTTGGTTATTCCTTCTCATATCTTCAGCCTTTGCTCTTGCGATTGCTTAGTTTCCTCTCTTCCGTTCACTATTCTTGAGTTTTTTTTTGTTTTATTAACACCTCTTCTGCCATAGATATGCCTAGAACATATTGTAAGCACGTGATTTTTGCTTCACGAGCAATCACTCAAAAAGGAAAACAAAAAATAGTGATAAATGGCCTCACTGTACAATTTGTCGTTTTTCCGTGACAGGTGTTGTTAGTCATGTGTGGATCTGCCCATTTTGCATTTAATCTTACCGATCAAAATACAAAAGCATGTCTGTCAGGGTAGTCAAAATCGTAATTCGGTCGTTAAAAAGAACGAAAATTCAAAAAATATAGGCGTCGTTCGTTCTAGGTTGTGATTTAACTTGCTTAAATATTTTAATTTGGTGTGATAATTGTGTTGAAGTGTCACATGGTTGTTTGTTTTAATTTCATTTTTTGTTTCATTATTTACTTTTGTTATTTCATTTTTGTTTCAACATAAGAAAACAAAGAAAAGATTGATTTAGGCCCAGAAAATGAAATAAAAATAGGCCCAAAACCGACCAAGGACCCGGTCCAGACCAGGCCTGCCCAGGCACCTCCCGAAACGACGCCGTTTTAGGCAAGTTGATCTGAGCCGTCTAAGCCTCTTGATCCAACGGTCCACATATGCACCCGTGACCCGACCTGTTTAGACGGTCCAACCCAATCCATCACTTAAACCCAAACGACACCGTTTTAATACCAAACGGCTTCGTCTCACCCCTCACCATCAGATCCAAGCCGTTGAGATCATCTGATCCAACGGCTCAGATCTAAACCCCTAGACCATATATAAGCCTTCCTTACACCCCACGCCCCCTATACGAACACCCCATCCCGTCGTCCCCAAGCTCAAACCCAGACCTCCCATTAGAAACCCTAGCCGCCCCATCTCCTTCGCCATTAAAGCCGGCGGCATGGACGCCGGTGGCCACCTCCTGAACACCCTAGGACCACCTCACTGTCCTAAACATGGATCTGTTATCCATTTGCCTCGAATCACCTTCCTTCGTCTCGAATCTTCATTTGAAGATTTGAGTCGAAACTCTGATCTATACCAAACCACCCCATCTTCATACCAGACACTCCCCTGAACCTCCTCGTGACCAAACCAAACTTGGTTTGATCCGAATCTACCCACAACTCCCCAAAAACCAGATCTGAGAATCCAAAACCTAGAACACGGATAGCCTTGGAATCCTGCCGACCTTAACAAGGGTTCGAGGTATAATAGACCTTAATCAAGGTGTTCTCATGTGAGAACACCCTGATTAAAGTTTGTTCGGCTTCAAATGGTCAAAGTGGAGTCAGTTTTGGGTCAGTTTGGTTTAAACATTTTTCGGTAAGTTTTTCTTTTCCTTTTTGTTTATTCAACTGCCAATTAAGTCGTTAGCATGCTTTGTTGTGTTTGTTTGTTATTTTCTGATAGTTTTCTTAATTTCTTCCATCTCTGTCAAAGACCTGTTTATTTGGTCGATTGTTTTCTGTGTATGATTTAAATGTATTCTGTGATAAGCATGTCCAATTAGGATAGTCGTCGCATAAATAACTTATATAGGTTCCCAGTGATCGACCAAAGTTGTCTGAAGCCCTTTAGGTCCCTGTATGTGTTTGTTTATTTGAACGATTGATTATTACCTGTTATAATTAGTATATTCGACTCGATAAATGTCGTCGATTAGTTCTCTATAACTAATGGATCAAATAAGCTAATAATTTCACATGACTAAATGAACCATGTCACTGACTGAATGCTCGACATTGCCTGAGATTATCCTATAAACTGCTTTACAAAACAGCTAAAACATTCAGTCTAGGGCAGCTTCGATTTTAAATTTTTCAGAAGTCCAAAATAACCCATTATTGCAGAGGGTCAAGACAGTGATAACCAGGGTTTAACAGGGGTAGTCTGGGGTTTGAAAAGAACAAAAATGATTAGTTTAAATGAGCTGACAAGTAGGGTACTAATCTGGGATTAAACTAATACCAATGGGGAACAAGACACAAGAGTATGAGGTTTAAAATGAATACTTAAATGAACCCATAACCTTTGATTAAAGAAAAGCCAGGCGTGGGGAACAAAATGGCTGGCATCAAAAGATGCTTAAGCATGGGTTTAAAGGGTATGGGCAGTCTGCAAAATGGAGGAACGAGGCAGCTTGACTGCACTGGTCGATTGGCTTATAAATAGGCCATTTCGGAACTTAAAAAGGGCTGGACTTTTAGTCTTCAGAAAAAAAAGAAATAGAAAGAGATTTGAGAATACTGTGAATGAGTATCATTTGAAAACTGTGTAAGAGTTCAAGTTGTTCAAGCTGTCTTTGCTGATTGTTGTTGGCTGTTGGCTCAACTTTTGTGGTTATTGATTTTCTGCTGTTACTGCATTGAACATTTTGGGTTTTCTTGGCTGCATCTCATTACTCTTTTCTGGGATCACTTGTTTGGTGCTCGACCATATTTGGTTTTCTTTGGTCCGAAAATTGTTGCTGGTTGTCTGTGGACTGTGGAAAACACTTGTGATTGTTGGTTTGTTGTTGTGTTGTTGCTGTGTATCTACTGTTGCTGTGTTTACTGCATACTGCCCAGCTGATCAGTCCTTTCTTCTTTGTCCTCTATACCAGGTACACAACCAATGCACTATCAAATGTAATTGGAACATTGAGCATGAATGCAAAAAGAAAAGACCTGAAGTTGATTTTCATACATAGATTGTTATATTAGATATCATGTACTGTATGATAATTTTCATTCCTGTGTTGACAATAGAAGCAGCCTGTATGCCCAGTGTATATCAATATAGATTAGCTAAATGGTAGTTTACATATGTATGCTGATAGGTGAAAATATTCTCAATGAAATAGGTTGCATCTCAGACTTAGTTTACTTTGTAATATGTGCTGTAATGTATGCCAAGCATGAAAACTGTACATCATTGGCTAAGTTCTTCCTTTTCTGATTAATGGTCTCATATAACTAGTAAACCACCTGTTAAGACAAAGAACACAAAACTTGCAATCTCAACCTCATGAAGGTCGAGCCCAGGTCAAAACAGACCAAGCAGGTCCGCATCGAACAAGCAGTGGCCTAGGTCTGGCCCATCACGCATGGGCTGGATTTGGGTCCGTGATTATTTGTTCGGCTGACGGTGCACGCAGCCTCGTTTCTGATTTTTAAGCATTTCTGAATGTTGTTATAGATAACTTGCAAGCACGTAATTAATTAGGACTACCTATTGTTTTCAATTAGTAGAGACAAACGCGACAAGAAACGTAGTTGCTATAGGATATCCTTTTAAAATAAGAACGAGATGAGCCTCGACAAAAAATAAATAAAACGTACGAGCTGCGGGGCCCTCGTTAAATGTATATTATCGAAGCATCCAGTTTCCAGGATGGGTCGTTTAGCAAATCTCACGGCCCTCCCAGAATAATAACGCGACGGTCTCTTTAAACGCGTACTTAATAATGTTATCTCCTTAAACTCAGGTGCACATTTATGTGACCCAAATCCCAATCTCAACGAAATCGAAATGTGCCTCTAACCACGGGTACATTGATTGTGGCGTGGTTTGAGATGCATTTCCACGACGTTGCAAATTCTTTTCATAAGGAATGAGACGAGCCTCGACAAACAAAAATGTACAAAGTGCGGGGCCCTCTAAATGTATATATATAAAATACTTAGAATTCGGGACATGCCGTTTAAGCGAATTTCATGGCTTTCCCCAAGATAACAACACGCTAGTTGCTTTAAGCGCGCCTTTAATAATTTATTTTCCTTAACTCGGGTGCACATTTATGTGACCCAAATCCAAATCTCAACCGAGTCGAGATATGTCAATAATCACGTGTACATTGATGTAACGTGATTCGAGGTATGTTTTCGCGACGTTGCAATTCCTTGTAAAAATAATAATAATGATAAAAGCGGTTAAAAGATAAAATTGGCACATAAGTTCATATTTGTATAAAATCAGATAATCAAGCCGAATATGACAGTTGAGCGACCGTGCTAGAACCACGGAACTCGGGAATGCCTAACACCTTCTCCTGGGTTAACAGAATTCCTTACCCGGATTTCTGGTACGCAGACTGTAATATGGAGTCATTCATTTCCTCGATTCGGGATCAAAATTGGTGACTTGGGACACCCTAAACCTCCCAAGTGGCGACTCTGAAATAAATAAACAAATCCCGTTTCGATTGTCCTTTAATTGGAAAAAACTCCCTTGCGCCCTCGGGTGCGTAAAAAGGAGGTGTGACAGCTCTGGCGACTCTGCTGGGGATAATCCAGAACCACTGGTTCAGGGTTAAGAATTCGAGCTTAAAATAATTGTTATTATTTGGCTTTATTTATTATCTGATTTTTGCGTGTTCGCGCCTAATGTGCCAAATGCTGCTTTAATTGCTTTGATATTGTTTGAACTGTACATATAAACTGTGTTGAAACCCTTCTCTTCTCTCTTGAGGAGCGCACGCTGGTCGTGGCTTCTTTCTGTTAGTGTCATATGCCAAAATATAACGAGGATTCGGAGGAGTTGCAAAATCGGATGGCCTTTTGGTTACCGGTACACAGCTCCCATCCTTGGCTCGAGTTGTCCGCTCGGGTAAGCCAGGTCTAGAACAAACACCTAGGTTTTACAGCTTAGTATAACTTAACTTCATGCCGGATCCCTAGTAGGAACGCTTATTTACATCATATGCATTTGACTTAGGGGACTCAACACAGGGGCTGGGTCCGTCTAGGACAAGCAACCTGAGAATAAAGACTATCCTGCTACATCTTGCTTGCTTTATGCATTTACTTGTTTCAAGGCTTGCATGCTGACCGGTTTCTGAATATCGGGAATGTTTGAAAAAAAAAAGAAAAAAAAAAGAATAACGGATAGGGAGATAATTATTCTTGAAAGATCAATACCCAGAAAATGGTTAAAGCTCTGCCAGAATTTTGAAAAAAAAAAGAAAAAATGTGTGTCTTATTAATTTGTTTTAGAAAGTAAGAGTCTTTGATTCATTTCTAAGAGAAAAATAGTGTGTCTCCAAAATTCGGCTTATGCCTGAACTACGTCAGTTTGATTCTCGCAGGGTGCGAGATACGTAGGCAACCCCCATCGGGCTCAACTTGTTTTTCAAAATATAGGTACAATCCAAAGAACGAAAGTTTTTAAGGTGACATCATACTTTTCGGAAACAACCAAATTTCGTTTTTCTAGAAAAAAAAGGGGTGTGTCAATTTGGTATTTGAGTCCAATGAGTATGGATCTTTGCTTAATCACCCCAATAAACATGCAGAATGAGCATAAGTCCAAGTTTGCCGGTAACAGTTAGAAGCAAAATCCCTCTGGAAGTGCGATTATGGTGGGAGGATTTGGAAAAGTCAGAGCAAGACAAGATCAAACTGCACCTGGGAGGTTTGGTTAATTTGTTGAACGTCAGGCCTCGGTGCGACATCATAAAGGCTTTGGTTACATTTTGGGATCCGGCCCACAACGTGTTCCGTTTCTCGGATTTTGAACTCACCCCAACCTTAGAAGAAATGGCGGGTTACATGGACGTCACTGAAGGTTTGAGACACAAATACTTGATCGCTCCAAGAGCTGTGAATTCACACAAATTCATGGATCTGTTGAAGATAAGCAAGGGAGTCCCATACGCTGAACTGGATAGAGGTTTTTCTACCCTACAATTCATATACTAGAGGTACGGGAGCATAGGAGGATTTAATGATCCAGAAAGTGGTGTTTTCAGCAGGGGAAATCTGGTAAAATGGAATGAGCATAGGCGGTTCGCTTTTATGGTGGCATTTTTGGGCCTTGTGGTGTTTCCCCGAAAATATAGAAATATCGACCTGAAAGTGGCTGGAATCGTCAAAGTCCTGATTACCAACGATAAAAGCATACTTGCTCCTATGATAGTGTCAGAAATGTACCGAGCCCTCACGGCTTGTAAGGCCGGAGCAGACTTCTTCGAGGGGTGCAACTTGTTATTACAGATGTGGATGATCGAACACTTGTGTCACCATCCTCAGTATATGCGCTACATGTCTACAAATGGGGGCTGCATCGAGGGTTATAACCTAAGGGTTTCAGGTTTCCGATCACCGGGAGGGTTTGAAGAATGGATATCCTATCTCCGGGTCATCACCGCAGATCAAATAAACTGGACTTTGGGTTGGCTTTCTGTGGAAGAAATCATATACATGCCCGCCACTGGTCCTCACTTCCTCTTGATGGGACTCAGAGGTATTCAACCTTATGCCCCTTACAGGGTGATGAGACAGTTAGGAAGATGTCAAGTACTACACCCGGACGAAGATCTCAGCACTTATGCAGTCGAGGTCAGCAGTGACGGCCAATTTCCTGAAAAGACAGTTCGTTGCATATGGAGTGAATGCCAGTACCTGACGGAAAATACTCGGGTAGGTGATGTGTCTAGGGGTGAAGTCTCGCCAGCCTATCTCGCTTGGCATAACAAGAAGAACATTGTGAAACGGCCAACCAAACGGCCTCACATCCAAGATTTTGTTGAGTCATCACAAGAACAATGGGACTGGCTCGCAAAAGAGGAAGGTTACCTGGTTGAAATCAGGAAGCTGAAGCGACAAGTTGAAAGGATTGTATTCGAAAACAACGTGGAAGTCGCCCAAGAGCAGGCTGAAAAAGACAAGCTAGCCCAAGAGAACCAAACCCTTAAGGCCCGCCTTCGCCAAGCCAGTAAGAATAACATCGACCGACAGAAGCGTTGCTCCGACGAAAGATTGATAGCCAGTTTGAGAAATCAGGTCATCCAGAGCCAAAAAGAATTAGACCAATCAGAGGCTTGCATAGCAAGGATGAAGGTCAAATGGGCAAAAGGTAAAATGGCCCGGAGGAAGCGCCTACAGCAAGTCATGAGGGATTGTGAACTGAGCGTCAAAGCAGCAAAGGAAACGAATTCCGCTCTGCAAGAGCGGATCTTCAAGCAAACACAAGATGCCCAAGCCGACAGGAGACGCTATTACAATGCAATGACCAGGATGGAAAGGCAAATGGAGATGTTCCAGGATCAGCTCACCACCAATGCACAAACGCTAGGATTAAAGAGCCGACAGATAAGGTAGTTGTTCGCAGAAAGGGACAACATTCGATCAAGAATTGACGAAATCGGGCATTACATCAACCTGAAATGCTTGGCATGCGAGCGAACACCTCGGGAAACCCTCATTGCCTCCATCATGGGCTGCGTCCACCGGATTATGAACGAGTTGAAGAGCTTGCAAAGAGACCTTACACCTAGGGCCGCGAAAGGGCCGAAAGATGCCTCGTGGGTCCCTAAGTTGGAAAATTTGTCGTTGATCGAGTCCTGTTCGTTTTGTTTGTTGTTTCCCCATATGTTGTTTTCTTTTCTTCAAACCAAGTTTAAAACCGTGGAGTCTGTACTGTTGCTATTTTGTTTGAACCAATGTGTAATAGCAAATTTTGACAATGAAATTAAGTGACTCCGGAAGAATTTTTATGTGTCTTTACTTTGAGGCAGAACTACGCCTGGTCTGGTTCACGCGGGGACGTGATACGTAGGCAATCCCCATAAGATTCGACCGCTTTTAATAAAGAGAGAAAAGAAAATACATAATAAAATAAAACACAGGGTTTCCGAAAATACTTTAAAGGGACGAATGAGCAAACCGGGATGACGCATGTTGTTTGAAGCAAAGCATGTAGAAACGGTTAACTGCCTAGGTGCATTGCATCCTCTATGTGTTATGATCAAATCTGTTAAACTCTAACGCTAACAAAGTTTGTTGTTGTCTATACCAGACAAGTTAGTTGTTAAAGAACTCTGGCAACACACTCCTACTAAACCAGATCCAAAGGACCGGTAGCAACAAGCATGACTACTTCAGAGAATAGTAATGAGGAAGAAAGGCCAATGAGCCAGTTGCTAAAAGAAGCGATGGAAAAGATTGAAAGGATGGGACTAGAGATGAATGCAATGCAGCTAGCCCTAGCCAAAACACAAAAGAGCCCTGAAACACTGGGACACATGCCGGAATACCCTCACTCTGGCCCTTCCACAAGCCGTCCAAATCCCCTTTATCATCAAGAAAGAAGCCCTCATGATTCCCAAGCTCCACCACCCCATCAACCTCTCCCAACACCCAATATTCCCATTTTTGTGGGACCAACATCAGCCCCTTTGCAAAGGACGACCAGTGAGCCATTGTTTCAGGCTCACGATACACAATACTATCCCCCCGAGCCTACGTTTCATGCCCCCAAACCACAGGCTTACAATCCACATTTGGAAGTACCGGCAGAGGTTGAGAAGCCGGTTAAGGCCCCTGAACAGGATGAAGTGTTGAGAAAGTTCAAAAACCTGGAGCAGTCCTTCAGGAACTTGCACGGATTGGGCAATCAAGTCAGCGTAGCATACAAAGATCTGTGCCCTTTCCCAGACGTCCAACTCCCGGCTGGGTTCAAGATGCCTAAGTTTGATTTATATGAAGGGCACGGTGATCCCATGGCACATTTGCGGGGATTCTGTAGCATAATGAGAGGGGCGGGCGGCAAGGATGAGCTGCTGATAGCTTATTTCGGCCAAAGTCTGAGCGGATCTGCACTAGAATGGTATACCAGGCAGGATTCCAGTAGGTGGTACACGTGGGATGATCTGGCGCAGGCTTTTGCAGGTCATTTCCAGTACAATCTCGAGATAGTCCCTGACCGTCTCACATTATTGAGAACTGGGAAGAAACCCGGGGAAAGTTTTCACGAGTTCGGGTTCCGCTGGAGAGAACAAGCAGCTAGAGTCGATCCTCCCATGAGAGAGGGAGAGATGGTGGACTATTTCTTGCAGACACTGGATCCAACCTACTTTGGTCACTTGGTGACAACAGTTGGAAAATCTTTCAACGAGGTGGTCAAGATAGGGGTCATGATAGAAGAGGGTCTGAGGTCTGACAAAATCTTGAACTATTCGGCACTCAAAGCCACAACCCAGGCCATTCAAAGCGGCACGGGAGGTGCGCTGAGAAGAAAGAAAGAAGAGGTTGCCACGATCGAGGCAGACAATTGGTCTAGGGCTGGCAGGCCGCACTACAACCCACCCAGACCTCACAGGTCAGAATACCCATACAACCCACCACAAAATTTCTATCCACCTCGAGAACCACATTGTTCCGTACACCAAACCCAGGCATACACTCAGCCTCCGGTTCGCCCACAATGGCGCGCGCCGGCTCCCCAGAACATATATGCACCACCACAAAACACCTACCCTCCACCAAGGGCGTATAGAAACCCTTCAGGGGCAGGCTTTCGGGGAAATCCAGATGCTAGGAATGACAGGTTGCGAAAGCAGAGAACTTTCATGGAGCTGGGAGAAACCTACACCGCTTTGTTCCACAAGCTGAGGCAATTGGGTTTGGTTAGTCCTGTCCAGACTCGAGAACCAAATCCCCCACCTCAGAATTTGGATCGATCAATCAGTTGTGAATACTGTTCAGGGATGCTCGGGCATGATACCGAGAAGTGCTGGAAATTAAGGCATGCCATACAGGATCTTATTGACACCAATAAGATCGAGGTCCAGACACCGGAGGCTCCTAACATCAACCAAAACCCACTGCCAGCGCACCACGAAACTCACATGATTGAGTTGGTGTGTGAGGGAGGAGAATTGAGAAAACCCTCACAAACAGTGATGATGATCCAAGCCGCCCCGAAAGAAGTCTCAACCAGTGGAGGAACGAGTGTACAGTCGCAGGGAGAAGGCGTCAAACCGGTAGTGATATTGGGAAAGAGCCCGTCCGCCATAACAAGCAAACCCGAGCCAAGCAAGTTGGTAATATCAGGGATCCCGCCCACACCGGCAGTCGTGTTAAAAGGGGTATGTAGAGAACTGGTGACCATAAAGCCTGTGGTCTAACTGCCGATGATTGACAGCAGAGCTGTGCCTTGGAAATATGAAAAGGCGGTGGTGATGTACAAGGGAAAACAGGTGGAAGAAGTTAGTTGTGAAGCGCAAGGGTTGACTCGATCAGGTCGATGTTTTGCTCCGGCGGAGCTAAGAAGAGCCAACCTAGTTGCAACCAAGAAACCTGTGTCCGAAGAAGAGGCTGAAGAGTTCCTGAGGAAGATGAAAGTACAAGACTATTCTGTGGTCGAACAGCTGAGAAAAACACCGGCCTAGATCTCACTGTTGTCGTTACTGATCCATTCTGAGGAGCATCGTCGGGCCCTGTTGAAGATATTGAACGAAGCTCATGTACCCAGTGAGATTTCTGTAAACCACCTGGAAACCATTGCCAGCAAGGTTTTCGAGGTGAACAGGGTAACATTCTCAGATGATTGACCTGCCGGTGGAAGGTACGGAGCATAATAAAGCTCTATACCTAGCTGTCAAATATGAAGACTCGGTGGTAACTCGAGTATTGGTGGATAACGGCTCAAGCGCCAATATTTGCCCACTATCTACCTTGAACCAGTTAAAGATCGACCACGGAAGGATCCACAAGAACAGTATCTGTGTCCGAGGGTTTGACGAAAACGGAACGGCCACTGTGGGGGATGTTGTACTTGAACTGACCATCGGTCCAGTCCTGTTTACCATGGAATTCCAGGTATTAGATGCCACAGTATCTTACAACCTACTGTTAGGACGACCATGGATTCATGCAGCCAAGGCGGTGCCCTCCACCCTACATCAGATAGTGAACTTCGAGTGGGAAAGACAAGAGGCCGTGTTACACGGCGAGGATACAACGTGCATCACGGGCGGAGCCATTGTACCTTTCATAGAGACTGCTGATGACAAAGGTCCTTGGGTCGGCCAACAAAATTTCTGAAGGAGAAATCATCCCACGCCCTAGGGTAGCTGCCGCAATAGTCATAATGGTCTCAGAAATGTTGGGTAATGGATTTGTGCCGGGAAAAGGCCTGGGAGTCGAGCTTTAAGGGATTGTCCAACCTGTCTCCCTTCCTAAAAATCTAGAAACTTTCTGATTGGGGTTCAAACCAACCGCAGTAGATAGGAAGCAAGCGCGAAAAATGAAGAAGAGGGTCTGGTTTCTGCCTAAACCAGTGCCACGCCTCTCAAGGTCTTTTGTCAAAGCAAGTGCCAAGGGGTCACCGGTCCCAAAGATTCTAGGACCTTTGATCGGTATAAATGAAGACCTGAATCAGAGTTTTGAGAAGCTATTCGCGGATGTCAGTATGGTGGAAGCTGGAGAAGGTTCCAGCAGAGCAGAGATACAGTTTGTGGGGCCTGAGGCCAAGACCAACAATTGGACTGTTACTCCTCTTCCTGTCCGAGGGGAGTCTTGGTAGTAGGCTTTGATTTATGTTTTGTGTTTTGTTTTGTCCGGATTATTCAAGGGTGTAATCCAAATTTTACTTTCGTTTTTGTAAAAGTGTGAACCCTTTTATCCCGCAAGTTTAATAAAGTTCTTTTCTTTTGTCCCATTTTAATTTTGTTTTGTTCTTTTTCTTTCTGAACAGTTCTCTTTTTACTGGTTCTAATGACATGGCATGCACAACGGATATTCGACCTAGTCTAATAAATCAATCTGAATCCGACTCAATGATGCAAGAGGTCGTTTGTGACGATGAATCTGAATGTGACGAAGGTGAAGCCTTCGAAGAGATAAACCGAGAGCTGTGCCAATTTGAAGAGAAACCCAAGCCTAACCTAAATGACACTGAGGCTGTGAATCTAGGAGACGCTGATAACGTCCAAGAGACCAAAATTAGCGTCCACATTGATCCGAATGTCAGGGAAGAATTGGTCAAAACCCTCGTGGAATTCAAAGATGTTTTTGCATGGTCATATGATGATATGCCTGGTTTGAGCACCAATTTAGTGGTTCACAAATTGCCCACTGACCCGGCATACCCTCCGGTCAAGCAAAAGCTAAGGAAATTTAAAACAGAAATGAGTGTAAAGATCAAAGAAGAAGTGATTAAGCAGTTGCAAGCGAAGGTCATTCGGGTCACTCGATATCCCGAGTGGTTGGCCAATGTGGTACCAGTCCCAAAGAAGGATGGAAAAATCAGGGTGTGCGTCGACTACCGCAACCTCAACAAAGCAAGCCCCAAGGACAATTTTCCATTGCCCAACATCCATATCTTGATCGATAATTGCGCTGGGCGCGAGATCGGATCCTTTGTAGATTGCCATGCGGGTTATCATCAGATCCTAATGGACGAGGAGGATGCAGAAAAGACGGCATTTATTACGCCATGGGGAACCTACTGCTATCGGGTAATGCCGTTCGGATTGAAGAACGCCGGGGAAACATACATGCGAGCAATGACTGCTGTGACATGATACACAAAGAAATCGAGGTGTACGTCGATGATGTGATCATCAAATCCTGGCGTCAGGAGGACCATGTAGCAGACCTAAGGAGATTTTTCCAAAGACTCCGGAGGTATGATATCAAGCTTAACCCGGCCAAATGTGCATTCGGGGTTCCATCAGGAAAGCTGCTAGGATTCATCGTCAGTCGATGGGGGATTGAGTTAGACCCATCCAAAATTGAATCCATCCGAGATTTGCCACCGCCAAGGAACAAAACAGAGGTAATGAGTTTGCTGGGTAGACTCAATTACATCAGCAGGTTCATCGCCCAACTCACAGCAACTTGTGAGCCCATATTTCGGTTACTGAGAAAGGATGCTGCGGTAGGTTGGACGACAGAGTGTCAGGAGGCCTTCGACCAAATCAAAGGGTATCTGTCTAATCCACCAGTATTGGTCCCGCCGAAGCCTGGGAAGCCCTTAATTCTTTACCTAACGGTCTTGGAAAATTCATTTGGTTGTGTATTGGGGCAACATGATGACACAGGAAGAAAGGAGCATGCCATCTACTATCTTAGCAAGAAATTCACAGTACATGAGGTCAAGTACACTCAACTCGAGAAAACATGTTGTGCCCTAACTTGGGTAGCTCAGAAGTTGAAGCACTACCTGTCTTCGTATACTACTTATCTCATATCCCGTTTGGACCCATTAAAGTATATCTTTCAGAAACCTATGCCCACGGGAAGGTTGGAAAAAGTGGCAAATTCTGCTCACAGAGTTTGATATCATCTATGTGACGAGGACGGCCATAAAAGCCCAGGCGCTGGCAGACCATTTGGCGGAGAATCCCGTTGATGAAAAATACGAGCCCTTAAGAACGTATTTTCCTGACGAAGAGGTGATGCATACAAATGAGTTGGAATTACCTGAGGAACCGGGTTGGAAGCTTTTCTTCGATGGAGCTGCAAACGCAAAAGGGGTTGGAATAGGAGCAGTACTCATTTTTGAAACAGGACGCCATTATCCTGTTACGGCTCAACTACGCTTCTATTGCACCAACAATATGGCCGAGTATGAGGCTTGCATTCTGGGTCTGCGCTTGGCTGCCGACATGGATGTCCAAGACGTCTTGGTCTTGGGAGACTCGGACCTCTTGGTACACCAGATTCAGGGTGAATGGGAAACGCGAGATCTAAAACTCATACCATACCGACAATGCTTGCATGATCTGAGCAAGCAATTTCGATCGGTGAAGTTCAAACACATCCCGAGAGTTCACAATGAGGTTGCGGATGCCTTGGCCACCTTAGCATCAATGCTGCACCACCCTGACAAAATGTATGTTGATCCTCTGCACATCCAGGTCCGTGATTAGCACGCCTACTGCAATGCCATAGAAGAAGAAGCAGATGGCGAACCCTGGTTTCATGATATCAAGGAATACCTCAGAATGGGGATATATCCAGAACATGCCTCTGGAGACCAAAAAGAGCCCTTCGGCGTTTGTCGAATGGTTTCTTCCTCAGCGGAGGAGTATTGTACAAAAGAACCCCGGATTTGGGATTGTTGAGATGCATAGATGCCAGTCAAGAAACGACGGTTATGGCAGAGGTACATGCTGGAGTTTGTGGGCCACACATGAGCGGATATGTATTGGCAAGAAAGATCCTTCGAACAGGGTGTTATTGGCTCACCATGGAACACGACTGTATCACTTTCGTAAGGAAATGCCATCAGTGCCAGATACATGGAGATTTGATTCATTCTCCGCCAACGGAGTTACATACGATGTCAGCACCCTGGCCGTTTGTGGCATGGGGCATGGATGTCATTGGGCCCATCGAGCCGGCAACATCCAACGGTCATAGGTTCATTCTAGTGACCATTGATTACTTCACCAAATGGGTTGAGGCTAAAACCTTCAAATCAGTAACCAAAAAGGCAGTGGTGGACTTTGTCCATTCCCATATCATCTGCAGATTTGGGATCCCAAAAGTGTTCATCACGGATAACGGTGCGAATCTTAATAGCAGCCTGATGAGAGAGGTATGCCAACAATTCAAGATTACACACCGCAACTCCACCCCATATCGTCCCAAGGCGAATGGAGCGGTCGAAGCAGCCAATAAGAATATCAAAAAGATTTTGCGAAAGATGGTGGAAGGATCTAGACAATGGCACGAGAGATTACCCTTTGCTTTGTTGGGTTACCGCACTACTGCCCGGACTTCCATAGGCACAACTCCTTATTTGTTGGTATACGGAACTGAGGCCGTAATACCAGCGGAAGTCGAAATTCCGTCCCTCCGAATTGTCGCTGAGGCCGGGATTAATGATGATGAATGGGTCAGAGCTCGATTGGAACAGTTGAGCCTGATAGATGAGAAAAGATTGGCAGCAGTGTGTCATGGTCAGCTGTACCAGAAGAGAATGGCAAGGACATAAAATAAGAAAGTGCACCCCAAGAAGTTTGAAGTAGGGCAGCAGGTATTGAAGAAGATCCTCCCACATCAGGTCGAGGCAAAAGGTAAATTCGCCCCAAATTGGCAAGGGCCTTATATCGTAACCAGAGTATTGTCCAACGGTGCTTTGTGTTTGACAGATGTCGAAGGTAGATGTGTCGACATGGCTATCAATTCAGATGCGGTCAAGAGATATTATGCGTAATTTCTTTAATTATGGCAATTTTTGGTTTATTTGTTTGTATTTGGCATTTATTGGATAATGAGATGACGGAGGCAATTCTTTCTTCTATCCAAACACTTTTAACCCCTGCTTCCCCCTTTGAGCCTTAAGTTATAATTTCATACCCCTCTTTTGGAATCACTAATGGAAAAGACATGAAAAAAAAAGAAGAAAAAAAAAGAAAAAAAGAAAAGAAAAAGAAAATGAAAAGAAGGAAAAGAAAAAAGAAGATAAAATCATAAGAAATACAAAACCGTGGGAACTACGTTTGACCTGATTCCTCGAAGAGGATACGTAGGCGCCTCACGGCTCGGTCATAATGTGCATCATAGTGAATATATGATGCATAATGTACATAAGTGCGCATAATAGGCACAGTGTGCGTAACGCACGTAGCGCAACATAAGTGTAAGAAAATAAATTCCCCAAGCAAGAAAACTGGGGCAGAGGTTATGTTTTGAGTTCCAACAAAGGTTTGATTCCAAAAGTTGTAGCACATCACCCATCAAATTATTTTCATTTTTATAGCCTTTCTTTAACCCCATACCAAAACCAACATCAACGTCCAAAAGACCTCCCGATCAATGTCCAAGAGATACCAAGTCAGGCTAATAAGGCCGAGAATAATACACCGATCCCCAGTAAAGAAGAAATCATGAGACTGGGATTGAATTGATGGTCAAAGGGATCTCCAGAAGAGAGGGTCGTATCGATAACACCCCGATTCTTCAATGAGAGAAATAAAATGAGAGAGTCTAATCGGTGAAGACCTTCACAGGCACCGAAAGGCGATGTAAGATGAGATATATGAAATGAGAGAGTCTTATTGGTGAAAACCTTCACAGGCACCATAAGGTGCCGGGAGATGAGAGAAAAGAGAGAGTCTCATTGGTGAAAACCCCTCGAAGGGCACTATGAGGTGACAAGACAGATCAACAAAAAGCGACCACATTCGCAACGAAATGGACAATCATTTATCATCCCCAGCAAGTCAGACCATCGGGCAAATCGATTGATACAAATAGACTGGGTCGGGAATCTATGGTGCACGTCATGTTCACGGGGACCAATCATGTCCTCCAGATAAGTTCTTCTGAGTTTCTTCTCCCACCAAATATTGGTTCAAAAAGATTTTCTCCTTTTCTAGCTTTTATTTCTCTTCCTAAAAATTTGTCTTGAAAAGGATTTTTCAAAGCTTACTACCAGAGACCGAAGGGGAATTCATCCAATACAGGATAACATAAACAGTTTTAAAGGCCGACCCCAGGCAACGCAATGATCGTGCCTCGCAGTTTTGGAGGAAGTAAGCTCCCAAAGGGAATGGTTTCGGGAGTAAAAGCAGATTCCCACAGCATGTGCTTAAAGAGAAAGCAGAAAAGGGAACAAATCGAAAACCAGCCCCAGCAGGCTAGAGACCCCCGGCAGGCAATTTCGTCCACTAACCAATTATGGGGACATAGAGCAAGAAAAAGGGAAGAGAGGAAAAATCATCCGCCGGAAAGGCACTATCTACCACCACGATTAAAACTAATTAGATCCTTTTGTTTGCTGCAGGAAAACAAAGGATTGATGATGGCAGCGAGATGCAACGCCAGGGAAGTCACCAAAAACCGGGGCAGAAAATTTTCTGCCAATTGTCAAAAAATTTCTCGGAGGAACGGGGGAAACAATCTCAATACATTTAAGTTCTAGGTCGCCCACCAGTATAATGCGGGAATACATTTAAGTCCTAGGTCGCCCACCAATATAATGCGGGAATACATTTAAGTCCTAGGTCGCCCACCAGTATAATGCGGGAATACATTTAAGTTCTAGGTCGCCCACCAGTATAATGCGGGAATACATTTAAGTTCTAGGTCGCCCACCAGTATAATGCGGGAATACATTTAAGTTCTAGGTCGCCCACCAGTCTAATGCGGGAATACATTTAAGTTCTAGGTCGCCCACCAGTATAATGCGGGAATACATTTAAGTTCTAGGTCGCCCACCAGTATAATGCGGGAATACATTTAAGTTCTAGGTCGCCCACCAGTATAATGCGGGAATACATTTAAGTTCTAGGTCGCCCACCAGTATAATGTGGGAATACATTTAAGTTCTAGGTCGCCCACCAGTATAATGCGGGAATACATTTAAGTTCTAGGTCGCCCACCAGTATAATGCGGGAATACATTTAAGTTCTAGGTCGCCCACCAGTATAATGCGGGAATACATTTAAGTTCTAGGTCGCCCACCAGTATAATGCGGGAATACATTTAAGTTCTAGGTCGCCCACCAGTATAATGCGGGAATACATTTAAGTTCTAGGTCGCCCACCAGTATAATGCGGGAATACATTTAAGTTCTAGGTCGCCCACCAGTATAATGCGGGAATACATTTAAGTTCTAGGTCTCCCACCAGTATAATGCGGGAATACATTTAAGTTCTAGGTCGCCCACCAGTATAATGCGGGAATACATTTAAGTTCTAGGTCGCCCACCAGTATAATGCGGGAATACATTTAAGTTCTAGGTCGCCCACCAGTATAATGCGGGAATACATTTAAGTTCTAGGTCGCCCACCGGTATAATGCGGGAATACATTTAAGTTCTAGGTCGCCCACCGGTATAATGCGGGAATACATTTAAGTTCTAGGTCGCCCACCAGTATAATGCGGGAATACATTTAAGTTCTAGGTCGCCCACCAGTATAATGCGGGAATACATTTAAGTTCTAGGTCGCCCACCAGTAAAATGCGGGAATACTTTTAGCTCTAGATTTTGGAATCGGTAACCCACCTGAAGACGGAAGGCTACAACAGAGATCCCCAAGCAGGAAACAACAAAATCCCCAGCGCCAAGAAGCAGAAGGCTGCAAAGGCAAGCGCGATTCAAAAGGAAGAAGGAATGCGTCTAAAAAAAAAGCAGTTTGGGAACGTTATAGCACGCCCAACATAACAAACTGTGATACCACTGAAGAAACCATTGGAAGAATTAAAGAAGAGGGCCATGTTCCCAGCAGATCAAGCAAAGTGATGAAAACTGGCATTCAGAAAAGGTGAAGGACCAGCATCATCTCCCAAGCTCGCAAAATAAAGGCATCAGAGGAAAGCGTTAGCCGACAAGAAAGCAAGGCAACAAGAACAAGTGGAAGATAAATGAGATCTCACACTCTAGCTTAGCTTCTTGTTTTTCCTTTCAAGAACAATGTAATAAGGAGATCAGTGAGCAGTAGCATCCTACAGCAGCATGCAACAGCGCACAACAGCAGCGAGCACTACAGTCACACGGTTGTCCCAGCTACCAAAATTTCTTGAACTACATTGACCTGATTCCTGTTCAGCCCAGGATATGTAGGAAACCTCTGAAGCAAAGGTTCGATAAAATCTTTTTCAAAAAATGCTTCACACGGAGTATTCGGACAGGCAAAAATCGCTTGCTTTATCTTTGCGCGAAAACCCTTCGTGTCTTCGGGCAAAGAGGGGCAGCTGTAAGCACGTGATTTTTGCTTCACGAGCAATCACTCAAAAAGGAAAACAAAAAATAGTGATAAATGGCCTCACTGTACAATTTGTCGTTTTTCCGTGACAGGTGTTATTAGTCATGTGTGGATCTGCCATTTTGCATTTAATCTTACCGATCAAAATACAAAAGCATGTCTGTCAGGGTAGTCAAAATCGTAATTCGGTGGTTAAAAAGAACGAAAATTCAAAAAATATAGGCGTCGTTCGTTCTAGGTTGTGATTTAACTTGCTTAAATATTTTAATTTGGTGTGATAATTGTGTTGAAATGTCACATGGTTGTTTGTTTTAATTTCATTTTTTGTTTCATTATTTACTTTTGTTATTTCATTTTTGTTTCAACATAAGAAAACAAAGAAAAGATTGATTTGGGCCCAGAAAATGAAATAAAAATAGGCCCAAAACTGACCAAGGACCCGGTCCAGACCAGGCCTGCCCAGGCACCTCCCGAAATGACGCCGTTTTAGGCAAGTCGATCTGAGCCATCTAAGCCTCTTGATCCAACGGTCTACATACGCACCCGTGACCCGACCTGTTTAGACGGTCCAACCCAATCCATCACTTAAACCCAAACGACACCGTTTTAATACCAAACGGCTTCGTCTCACCCCTCACCATCAGATCCAAGCCGTTGAGATCATCTGATCCAACGGCTCAGATCTAAATCCCTAGACCATATATAAGCCTTCCCTTACACCCCACGCCCCTATACGAACACCCCATCCCGTCGTCCCCAAGCTCAAACCCAGACCTCCCATTAGAAACCCTAGCCGCCCCATCTCCCTCGCCATTAAAGCCGGCGGCATGGACGCCGGTGGCCACCTCCTGAACACCCTAGGACCACCTCACTGTCCTAAACATGGATCTGCTATCCATTTGCCTCGAATCACCTTCCTTCGTCTCGAATCTTCATTTGAAGATTTGAGTCGAAACTCTGATCTATACCAAACCACCCCATCTTCATACCAGACACTCCCCTGACCCTCCTCGTGACCAAACCAAACTTGGTTTGGTCCGAATCTACCCACAACTCCCCAAAAACCAGATCTGAGAATCCAAAACCTAGAACACGGATAGCCTTGGAATCCAGCCGACCTTAACAAGGGTTCGAGGTCTAATAGACCTTAATCAAGGTGTTCTCATGTGAGAACACCCTGATTAAAGTTTGTTCGGCTTCAAATGGTCAAAGTGGAGTCAGTTTTGGGTCAATTTGGTTTAAACATTTTTCGGTAAGTTTTTCTTTTCCTTTTTGTTTATTCAACTGCCAATTAAGTCGTTAGCATGCTTTGTTGTGTTTGTTTGTTATTTTCTGATAGTTTTCTTAATTTCTTCCATCTCTGTCAAAGACCTGTTTATTTGGTCGATTGTTTTCTGTGTATGATTTAAATGTATCCTGTGATAAGCATGTCCGATTAGGATAGTCGTCGCATAAATAACTTATATAGGTTCCCAGTGATCGACCAAAGTTGTCTGAAGCCCTTTAGGTTCCTGTATGTGTTTGTTTATTTGAACGATTGATTATTACCTGTTATAATTAGTATAGTCGACTCGATAAATGTTGTCGATTAGTTCTCTATAACTAATGGATCAAATAAGCTAATAATTTCACATGACTAAATGAACCATGTCACTGACTGAATGCTCGACATTGCCTGAGATTATCCTATAAACTGCATTACAAAACAGCTAAAAGATTCAGTCTAGGGCAGCTTCGATTTTAAATTTTTCAGAAGTCCAAAATAACCCATTATTGCAGAGGGTCAAGACAGTGATAACCAGGGTTTAACAGGGGTAGTCTGGGGTTTGAAAAGAACAAAAATGATTAGTTTAAATGAGCTGACAAGTAGGGTACTAATCTGGGATTAAACTAATACCAATGGGGAACAAGACACAAGAGTATGGTGTTTAAAATGAATACTTAAATGAACCCATAACCTTTGATTAAAGAAAAGCCAGGCGTGGGGAACAAAATGGCTGGCATCAAAAGATGCTTAAGCATGGGTTTAAAGGGTATGGGCAGTCTGCAAAATGGAGGATCGAGGCAGCTTGACTGCACTGGTCGATTGGCTTATAAATAGGCCATTTCGGAACTTAAAAAGGGCTGGACTTTTAGTCTTCAGAAAAAAAAGAAATAGAAAGAGATTTGAGAATATTGTGAATGAGTATCATTTGAAAACTGTGTAAGAGTTCAAGTTGTTCAAGCTGTCTTTGCTGATTGTTGTTGGTTGTTGGCTCAGCTTTTGTGGTTATTGATTTTCTGCTGTTACTGCATTGAACATTTTGGGTTTTCTTGGCTGCATCTCATTACTCTTTTCTGGGATCACTTGTTTGGTGCTCGACCATCTTTGGTTTTCTTTGGTCCGGAAATTGTTGCTGGTTGTCTGTGGACTGTGGAAAACACTTGTGATTGTTGGTTTGTTGCTGTGTTGTTGCTGTGTATCTACTGTTGCTGTGTTTACTACATACTGCCTAGCTGATCAGTCCTTTCTTCTTTGTCCTCTATTTTCATACATAGATTGTTATATTAGATATCATGTACTGTATGATAATTTTCATTCCTGTGTTGACAATAGAAGCAGCCTGTATGCCCAGTGTATATCAATATAGATTAGCTAAATGGTAGTTTACATATGTATGCTGATAGGTGAAAATATTCTCAATGAAATAGGTTGCATATCAGACTTAGTTTACTTTGTAATATGTGCTGTAATGTATGCCAAGCATGAAAACTGTACATCATTGGCTAAGTTCTTCCTTTTCTGATTAATGGTCTCATATAACTAGTAAACCACCTGTTAAGACAAAGAACACAAAACTTGCAATCTCAACCTCATGAAGGTCGAGCCCAGGTCAAAACAGACCAAGCAGGTCCGCATCGAACAAGCAGTGGCCCAGGTCTGGCCCATCACGCATGGGCTGGATTTGGGCCCGTGATTATTTGTTCGGCTGACGGTGCACGCAGCCTCGTTTCTGATTTTTAAGCATTTCTGAATGTTGTTATAGATAACTTGCAAGCACGTAATTAATTAGGACTACCTATTGTTTTCAATTAGTAGAGACAAACGCGACAAGAAACGTAGTTGCTATAGGATATCCTTTTAAAATAAGAACGAGATGAGCCTCGACAAAAAATAAATAAAATGCACGAGCTGCGGGGCCCTCGTTAAATGTATATTATCGAAGCATTCAGTTTCCAGGATGGGTCGTTTAGCAAATCTCACGGCCCTTCCAGAATAATAACGCGATGGTCTCTTTAAACGCGTACTTAATAATGTTATCTCCTTAAACTCGGGTGCACATTTATGTGACCCAAATCCCAATCTCAACGGAATCGAAATGTGTCTCTAACCACGGGTACATTGATTGTGGCGTGGTCTGAGATGCATTTCCACGACATTGCAAATTCTTTTCATAAGGAATGAGACGAGCCTCGACAAACAAAAATGTACAAAGTGCGGGGCCCTCTAAATGTATATATATAAAATACTTCGAATTCGGGACATGCCGTTTAAGCGAATTTCATGGCTTTCCCCAAGATAACAACACGCTAGTTGCTTTAAGCGCGCCTTTAATAATTTATTTTCCTTAACTCGGGTGCACATTTATGTGACCCAAATCCAAATCTCAACCGAGTCGAGATATGTCAATAATCACGTGTACATTGATGTAACGTGATTCGAGGTATGTTTTCGCGACGTTGCAATTCCTTGTAAAAATAATAATAATGATAAAAGCGGTTAAAAGATAAAATTGGCACATAAGTTCATATTTGTATAAAATCAGATAATCAAGCCGAATATAACAGTTGAGCGACCGTGCTAGAACCACGGAACTCGGGAATGCCTAACACCTTCTCCCGGGTTAACAGAATTCCTTATCCGGATTTCTGGTACGCAGACTGTAATATGGAGTCATTCATTTCCTTGATTCGGGATCAAAATTGGTGACTTGGGACACCCTAAACCTCCCAAGTGGCGATTCTGAAATAAATAAACAAATCCCGTTTCAATTGTCCTTTAATTGGAAAAAACTCCCTTGCGCCCTCGGGTGCGTAAAAAGGAGGTGTGACACATATCGGTCACGTGAGGGGATTTCTGACACCACCCCGTTATCCATGGCACTTCCTTCTAGTGGAGAGGACATAACGGTGGAGGAAGGGGAAAATTTTCCCACCGTGGATGAATTACTGCCGAGACATCCCATGTCTCGAAGTGACTTCCTTAAAGAACCTACTCCTACTCCCGCCCCGGTAGTATCTGAAACTGAGCAGGCCCATATAGATGCCCTCCGTATTAAGTACAACATTCCCTCTCATGTCGAGATGGTTCCGGCGGGCAGGGACTTCGTGGAGGTTCAAAGACAAGGGTACTATGCTTTTTTATGAATACTCCTTTGTGATTGGTCATTCCTTATCCCTTCTCCCGTTAGTAGAAGAATTCTGTCTGTTTTATCAAGTTTGCCTGGCGCGGCTTTCTCCGTACACGTACCAAATATTTTTGGTGTTGACAAAATACACAGAGTTGGCGGGGTGCAAAGTTGACATTCACCAACTTTTGCACTTATTTTCCCCTAGTTTTCACGGGGTACTATGGTGTATTTGAGGCACCGTGGGACCAAAGGGCTGGTGGTCGGAACCGACGACCGGGCGAGCCGTAAATTTTGGCATAAGTATTTCTTTATTAGAACTGAACACATTATATCGGACCCCACTGGATTCCCGGAGTGGTGGAATGATAATCGTAGGTGTCGTAACTTGTTTACTCTTTTTTTTTGTTCAACTTAGTATTTATCTGCGGCTTTTTTTTTTTGCAGCTGTGGGACGTACACCCCATCCCATCGCCAGTATAAGGGATTGGGTAGCCCGTTTACTGCTTCATGCAGTGGAGACTCGAGACTGGCCCGCTTTTGTGAAACGTTTTGGGCCGAAGGTCTCATCTAATAAGTGTTTTCCTTTGTACCTCTCTTTGGCTATTTGCCAGTGTCTATTGATACGACTCTTTGTAATGACAGGTCGTGGAGCTTCTAGGCTGAGGGCCCCAACCCTACATTTTGCCAGGTCGTCGCCTCGGCGGGAATACAATTTACTTTCTAGGAGTTCGTCCGAGAGGGTCGTGCTCAGCCGATACAAGTGAGAGACTCCTCTTGGGATATGGTTGTGAGGGAAGAGATCTCCTCTTTACCGGTCTATCATCTCGTGGATGAGTCCTCTAATGGGGACGAACCTTCGTTGAGAAAAAAGAAGAGGGTAGAGCTCGGGAAAGACCTGGTCGTTGATACCGGGAAGAGTGGGACGGGTCCGTATAGATGGAACCTGTGCCCGCGTTTATGGCGGACACCATCTTGGCGGGGAGTTCTCCCCAAATAGAAGGAGTATACCAAGGAGGGGGGTTTGTGCGCTCTGCTGAGGGTGGCACATCATCTACTGTCGGAGGGGGCTTACGCACCATGGGCGACGACTCGGGTTAGGACGTCGACCCAGGGGATGTTCACAAATTTTTGGAGCGGCACACTCGCGTAGAGGTCAGAACAGAGGGTTCTGATTGACACATAGTCGTCCCTAGGGACTATGACTTGCTATCAAACTGTGATCAGGTGGCGTCTATTTTTGCCCCTTTATGTGTTGCTCCTGAGAGCGAGGAACTTAGAGCGATGAGTGATGCAGAGTTGTCATGGAGCGTTTCCGGCATGGCTCTACGGGTAAATGCCTCTCTTTTCTTTTCGTCGTTGGATCTGTTTTACTATTCTTAGCCCATTCTTTTGTTTTGACTTTGTTTTTCATATTAGACCCTCATCATGGAGATTGAGCATGAATGTCGAGAAACGCGAAGGACGACCGTCTATGGGAAGATGTCCTCCAAATATGAAGAATACCGCACCAAGCATCGTGCGATGGCCGACAACTTCACTCAGGATCGCAACTTTCAGTTGTTCTACAATGGGCTTAAACAAAGGGAGGATCAACTGGTGTATAAGGTTGAAGAACTGAAAGAACGAGACGAGGACCTTATGAAAGCTATTGCCTGTTGTAGTGAACTCGAGGTGGACCTTAAGGTCAGGGAAGATGAGCTCGAGCTGAGTAAGGGAGTGATGGCTGAAAATGCCAATCTCTAAGTAAAGGTGGCCAATTTAACTACCGAGCTTGATAGGAAGGCGGAGGAGTTCTTCGACCTTAAGGGTGAGTTAAGTGCTAATGATGATGGGTTTGGCTCACACCGAAAGGGATAAGGCGACTGCCATCTCTAAGGCAGCGACTCTGGAAGACGCCCTCCATATTTACAGGTTGGAGCGGGACAAGGAGGTGGAGGCATCTACGCTTAAGGTAGCGATATTTGAGGGGCATATTCAAGAACTGGAGGCGGAATTGTCCGTTTTAAACGAATAAGTTGCTACTTTGAAAGTGGGGGGATGTACGACGATAGTCGTAGCCTTCTACTTCCCATGCTTCGGACGACCTGTCATGTCTTGAGATTTATATGAGCTATGTGTCCATGCCGAAGCCCAACTTGATGTATATAAGTCTCTTCATGCTGATGGGAAGATATCTAAGGCGGAACTCCGAGAGGTGCGTATTAAAGCGTGCGCCGCTAGAGAGGCATGTGGCTACGACCCCGTTATGCCTGGTGGAGACGATGTCGATTTCGACGATACAGACAAGCTCACCTCTGATTATTGGTACAATGAGGAGTATGTCACGGGGGAGGGGGGTGATACGTAATAGGACTTGGCTGTATTTATTTTGCTTTGCCATTTTTGTAGGGGCGTTTTTGAGCCCTTTGTAAAAAACTTTTGTAATACAACAACTGTAATTGAGCAATTATTTTTTATTGTGTACCTATGAATTATTTTCTTGTCATGTTTGTTTATTTGGCAACGTCTTTTGTTGTAGTCGTGCTTATTCCGAGTTGTCAAAATGTTACCTATTGCATTTCGAGCGATATTGCTCTTATGTCGAGCTTTTTCCTTTGGTAACGGCCTTAGCTATAGGGATGTTGCTTTCGAGCTAATGTCAAAGCATTATTCCGTTGTATTTTGAGTGATGTCGAACTCATTCCTATGGTGATGGCCTTAGTCGTGGGGTGCCATTTCGACTTAATGTTGAAATGTTAACCCGTCATGGTTCGACTGGTATTGAACTTTTTCGTGGCGATAGCCTTGTCCATGGGGTGTTATTTCGACTTAATATTGAAATGTTACCCGTCGTGGTTCAAATAGTATCGAACTCTTTCGTGGCGATGGCCCTGGCCATGGGGTATTATTTCAACTTAATGTCGAAATGTTAACCCGTCGTGGTTCGAGTGGTATCGAACTCCGTGGCGATGGACTTGGCCATGGGGTGTTATTTCGACTTAGTGTCAAAATATAAACCCGTCGTGGTTCGAATGGTATCGAACTCCGTGGCAATGGCCTTGGCCATATGGTGTTATTTTGACTTAATCGAAATGTTAACCCATCGTGGTTCGACTGGTGTCGAACTCTTCTATGGCGATGGCCTTGGCCATGGGGTGTTATTTTGACTTAGTCGAAATGTTAACCCGCCGTGGTGCGATTGGTGTCGAACTCTTCTATGGCGATGGCCTTATCCATGGGGTGTCGCGTATGCCTGTTTCATTCATTCATTGATTTTGTACATTCAACAGAGTAATTTCATTCATGCGTTGGAGATACATATCAATTTAGTGCTTTTTATGGAGTAATATCCTTGTACCTAGTCCCTTCAGTGCTCGGCCTGGAGATGTTATCGGCAGGTCGGGCGATGAATTGTACTTTGAACATCGAGACATCCCCCTTGTCGCCTCGTTAAAAACCTCCCCGAGAAAACCCGACTGGGACAAAACCCGGGTGATGGAAAAAGATTATGACTTAGGTGACGTAAATTCTCAGAAATGGAAATATTTGAGGTGGGCAGCATTCTAGTTGTTTTGTAGTAGTTTTCCTTCCATTTTTTCCAACTGGAATGCTCATTTGCTTGCTGCTGTTGTGATTTTATATGGCCCGTCCTAGTGTGTTCCCAATTTTCCTTCATTTGGGTCTTTTGCTGTTTGTGTTTTAGCCTTGAGGA
The DNA here is from genome assembly GCF_000715075.1 of Nicotiana tabacum. NCBI lineage: Eukaryota > Viridiplantae > Streptophyta > Magnoliopsida > Solanales > Solanaceae > Nicotiana > Nicotiana tabacum. The sequence continues at coordinate 213,623,835 of NC_134085.1, forward strand.
CGTAGTCCCCAACTCTGAGTGGTCGTACTTTGGCCTTCTTGTTGTAGTACCTTTCTGCTTGTTGTTTTTGGGCTATTATTCTTATGTGAGCCATGTCCCTTCGTTCTTCTACCTCGTCCAGGTCTTGTATTCTGTTTTCGTCATTGCTCGATCCACTCTTATTGGAGTACATCAGGCTGGGTTCTCTGACTTCGACGGGTATAATTGTATCGGTACCGTAGACCAGTGAATACGGTGTCTCACCTGTACTGGTTTTTGGCATTGTGCGGTAGGCCCATAATACCTCTGGTAGCAGTTCCGGCCAGAGACCTTCGGCGTCCTCGAGCATTTTCTTTAATATATTCAATATTATTTTGTTGGAGGATTCCGCTTGACTGTTGCCTGCAGGGTGATATGGCGTAGAGAGTATCCGCTTGATGTGCCATTTTTTGAAGAATTCAGTCGTCTTTTTCCCGATGAACTAAGGTCCATTGTCGCAACTGATTTCTTTGGGGATGCCGAAGTGGCATGTGATGTTTTTCTAGATGAACGCGATGACTTCTTGTTCTCGTATTTGAGCGAACGCACCTGCTTCCACCCATACGGAAAAGTTATCAGTTAAAATCAAATGGAAGCATCTTACCTCACATTGTTGGGAAGGGTCCGACGATATCCATCTCCTATTTTATGAACGGCCATGGAGAGGTGATGGAGTGGAGGAGCTCGCCCGCCTGGTGCATCATAGGGGAGTATTTCTGGCATTGCTCACATTTCTTGACGTAATCTGCGGCCTCTTTTTTCATAGTGGGCCAGTAGTATCCTGTACGAATAAGACATCTGAGGAGGGCCCGGTTGCCTGTATGGGCACCGCAGTGGCCCTCATGTACCTCTTCGAGCACACACCTTGTTTGATTTGGTCCAAGGAATTTGGCCAAGGGACCGCCGAACCTCCTTTTGTAAAGGTCGTGGTTGATAAGGCTGTACCTGGCTACTTGTATTCGAAGCTTTTTGGCTTCTTTTTTATCTTGTGAGAGTGCTCCCTCCTACAAATACGATATGATGTGGTTACGCCTGTCCCAAGTTAAATTTATAGAATTTACCTCGATTTGGTCTATTGATGAGTGGAGGAGGGTGACCACGTTCTCCTTGGTGATATTTTTAGTTGCTGCTGCCAGCTTAGAGAGACCGTCCGCTTCGATATTTTGCGCCCGCGGTATTTGGTCGAGTTGGCATTCGTCGAATTCTGGAAGCAACTTGTGGATTTCAGTACGGTATTTCTATAGCCTCTGCTCCTTGATCTGGAAAGTCCTACTAACTTGGTTTACGATAAGTCGCAACGGAGGATGACTCGTCGTGCACCATACTTGAGGGTCAATTTCAGTCCTGCAATTACGGCCTCATACTCGGCCTCATTGTTAGTCATTTCAGGGCACTATATGGACTGGAAAATCACTTCGCCCGTTGGGATTTCAAGTACGAGTCCTAGTCCGGATCCCAACGTATTGGATACGCCGTTAGTGTAGAGGACCCAGAGGTTGGGTCGCCCAGGAGAGCGCGAAGCGCTTCTTGCTCGACCTCAGATAGTACTTCCCGCACTGAAGTCAGCGACAAAGTCGGTGAGTACTTGCGATTTTATTGCTGTTCGCGGTTAATATGTTATATCGTGTTCGCTCAATTCTATGGCCCATTTGGCCAATCTACCCGACAACTCGGGTTTGTGCAGAATGCTTCTGTGGGAAAAAGTTGTCACCACCTTTATGGGGTGACACTGAAATATGGTCTAAGCTTTCATGAAGCTACGACCAGTGCCGGAGCCAATTTTTCGAGGTGGGGATACCTAGTTTCGACGTCAACTGAAGTTTTGCTGATATAGTAAATCGGAGATTGTGTACCTTTGCTCTCACGGACCAAAACCGCGCTTACCGTGACTTTAGAGACGGCTAGGTAGACAAGGAAGCATTCGCCTGGTTCTGCCTTGGCGAGTAACAATGGTGATGACAAGTGGGTCTTCATTTTTCTTAGGGCATCGACGCACTCCGAATTCCACTGGAGCCTATTGTCTTTCTTTAGCACACTGAAAAATTTATGACACCTGTCTGACGACCATGAAATGAACCTTGACAGGGCGGCTATTTGACCTGTCAGTTTTTGTACCTATTTTTTGCTGGTTAACATTTTCGGTATTCTTCGATGGCCTTAATCTAATCTGGGTTAACTTCGATGCCTCTTTGCGATACTAGGACACCGAGGAATTTGCCCGAGGTTACGCTGAAGGTGCATTTTTTGGCATTTAGCTTCATGCCATACTATCTTAATATGTCGAAGTCTTCCTTCAGATGATCGATATGATCTTCTTTCCTTTTAGACTTAATCAACATGTCATCAATGTAAACTTCCATTGTTTTGCCGAATTGATTTTTAAACATCTTGGTGACCAGTCTCTGGCATGTCGCCCCTGCATTATTTAGTCCGAATGGCATGACCTTATAGCAGTATGTTCCTTGGTGAGTGATTAAAGTGGTTTTCTCCTGGTCTTCTTCCTCCATGAGGATCTGGTTGTAACCCGAATAGGCATCTAAAAAGCTTAGCAACTCGTGTCCTGCTTTTGCGTCGATGAGTTGGACGATGTGCGACAATGGAAATGATCTTTTGGACAAGCCTTGTTTAGGTCTGTGAAATCTACACACATCCACCACTTTACGTTTTTCTTCTTTACCATGACCACATTGGCGACCCACTGGGATATTTTGACTCTCGGACGGAGCCATTTGTGAGCAACTTATCGACTTCTTCACTGATGGCTTCGTTGATTGCGGCGTTGAACTTACTTATTATTTGTCGTACTGGCAGTTAGAGGGGGTCAACATTCAGTTTGTGCGTGGCGATGTCTCTCGGGATACCTGGCATATCTGCATGGGAGAAGGCAAACAGATCGGCATTGTTAGTTAAGAATTTACGAATCTTACCTGGTTTCGAGATGTTATGCCCGATATAAGCCTTTTTTCTACTGTCATTGCTGTCTAGTTGGATGGGATCGAGATCCCCTATTGTCGACTCGGATTCTTCCACGATGTTGGGATTTTTGATAACGTCTGTTCGTACGTCAAGTTTGGTTCCCGACAACGCAATGTGATAGCATTCTTGTGCGGTGCATTATTCGCCTCAGATGCTGAATACCCCCATGGAGTAGGAAACTTGATTACTTGATAGAGACTGGATGGGACTGCTCGTATGGCGTGTATGCACGGGCACCCTATGATAGCATTGTAGGTTGTATCCTAGTCCATGACGTGAAACATCGTTTCCAGGGTAAATCCTCCGGCTAGGACGGGTAGTAATATTTCTCCAGAAGTCCGCTCGACCGCATTATTAAAACCTGTTAGTGTTATGCAACGCGGTATTATTTTATCTTTGAGTCTCATCTGTGTGAGGACTCGAGGATGGATAATACACACGCCGTTCCCGTCATCTACCATTATTCTTTTCACATCAGTATTTGCAATACGTAAAGTGATAACAAGAGTATCGTAGTGAGGGAAAGACAAACCGCTGGCATCCAACTTATCAAAGACGATACTATCTTCGAGATCCTCATATCGTTCATGAGTGATTGACCATTTGAGTTTATCTGTGGTGGTGAACTTTACATGGTTGATTGTTGTGTCGTCGCCACCACCGATGACCATTTGTATAGTGCGAGCGGGAGAATGCGATTTTGGAGGTCCCTGGGTTTGCTTATGTCTGCGGGAAAAGTTAGCCCGTCCTCCATCGCTCAGCTATTCTTTCAGGTGTCCCTAATTTAGCATTCTCACTACCTCCTGCCGCAGTTCTATGCAATCTTCGGTTTTGTGACCCCTTTCCTGGTGGAATTCGCAGAGAGCGTTCGATTTTTGAGTGTTTGGGTCGGACTTCATCTTTTGTGGCCAATGTACCTCGGTACCGAGTTTCTCCAGTGCGTACACTATTTCTAAAGGAGAGACACAAAAAAGCGGAGGCATACCTTTTTCGTGTCGATGTGGCGCTGCATGTCGAGGAGGAGCATCCGTGTGCCGTGGTGGAGGTGGGGCGGATGTCCTGACATAGGGCTGATGCCTTTCTCGGCCGAAATGAGGCCCCAACTGATCTCTTCGAACGTCGTTACAACGATCTTTCCTTGCTTTAGTTTGAACTGCCATCAACTATTGGATCAAACCGTTAAGTTTGTCCTCGTCAGCTCTTACCTCGGCGTAGTAAGAGTTATGGATTTCTTCCCAAGTGGTTGGAGGGTATTTCATGAGCCTGCTTAGCAATTTTCTGGTCGCTCTCGACCCGTTCCTGTTCAGTCTGTTCTGGAAGGTTTCTACCGCCGTTCCTTCTGACACATTTGGTAAGCTCATTCTCACCCTATTGAACCGGGCTAAGAAGTCCCTGAGTCCCTCGCCATGCATTTGCCTAACAATAAAGATGTTGTTCACACTAGCTTCTGCCTTTTTAGCTCCTGCATGGATGGTGACAAACTTGTCTGCCATTTCCTCGAACGTTGCTATCGACCGTGCTGGTAGTTAGGAGTACCAGGTCAGGGCTCCCCCTGTTAGGGTTTCGCCGAACTTTTTTAGTAGCACCGATGGTACCTGTTCTTTTGAAAGATCGTTACCTTTCACGGCTGTGACGTAGTGAATGATATGATCTTTTGGATTGGTGGTACAGTCATATATCTTCAGGTATGGTGGCATTTTGAAGGTCTTTGGAATGGTGTTGGGGGCTGCCTCCTCATTGTATGGTTGCTTGATGAATCGACCAACGTCCCGTTTTGGCAACAACTTTGGGGCGCCCGGTATTTTGTCAACCCTCTCTAGGTGCCCCTTCATCTGGTCACGGAGTGCCTTATTCTCATTCTCCATCTCCTCCATTTTCTTTAAAACGGCTGCAAGTGTATCATTACCTCCATCATCAACAACATGAGTGTTACCTGTACGGGGGGTATCTTGCTCATCAACGATTGTCGTGACATCTGCATGTGCCACATTCCTGTTATCCCTTTGGGCGGGTTTATCAAGTATGTTGTTCAGAGTATTTGTTTGACCAAAAGATATTGAAACCTTTTTTATTAAATCAATTAATGAAGATGAAGAGGTAAATCTCAGCCAAGTATAATAAAATCTAGATTAAATGATGCAAGAGAGGAATAAGGTGAATGATGCTTTCTAGGCTGTCGGATACAAATGATTATTCATAAATGTGTTAACTTCAAATGTAGAAAAATATTGCAATGAATGTGATTGACCAAGATAAAAGATGATGTATGGATTTCAGATCTGTAGTAAGCAAAGTTGTCTTTTTTGCATTCACTTTCTCTCCCTCTTTATAAAGTGGTCTCCCTCTATTTATTATGGACAATCCCCTTTTAAACCCTAAAAAGGTATAACATAAAGAATATTTGAAAAGCATATTCCCACAATATCCTACTATGCTTACTCTACTGCAGACATCGTACGTCCGCTAACCACTGTCGGTCATCACTCTTTATAATGACCAAAGGACGCTACATCGTAAGGACCTCGTTCCTCATCGTACTCAGTAGTGGTCGTGGCCGTTTAAATTTGGACCTATACAGGTAATCCGGGGTCCAAGTAAAATACATGACACACCGTTTTTTCTTTTGGTTTAATACTTTAACTATTTGATATTTGAAAATTATTAACCCGACTAATTTAGTGCACCACCTGTGGAACCATGTAAGAGGAAAACGCTCTTTATCAGAAAATTTCCATCCGTTTATGCCATACATTGTATACAACTCATAACCAGGGGCGAAACTATGTGTTGAATATTTTTAGGCGAAAAATTATACGGTATATAGGGTAAATTATTACTTGATATAGGTAAAAATAAAAAGATTTTGAATACCCTTCGCACTGTTCATGACTAATTGTTCGAAATCCTCCTATATATTGGAGAGTCTATACCCAATACAAGTATCCCTTTTCTTTTCTTAGTTGAGCAAATTAACGCGCTATAGTTATTTTATTCTTCACAAAAATGAATAAATATGCATGTGTCATGTGTGTATGTCAGTATATATGTGGCCACTGGCCAGCGCGCTCACGCTTTGCACGAGATATCATAATTTTGCTTCCATTAATTTTCTGCGAAATTTCATAAAATCTGAACACAAATAAGACTTTGGTTGGTATTCAAGAATAAGGATTATTTTTCTCCTTGATTAATTATTGTTTATGGGCCCGTCAAGTAATTTAGCCAACTGATTTGACCCTTATTCAGTAAGTATTGATATCGTCATTTGAAGCCAAGGATAGTTACTATTGGGAAAGAACGCGAACATCTATTTTTAGGAATACTATTTAGAGTTTAGCATATACTTATTTTGTCCTGGAAATTTAAATTTAAATTTTTAAATTCAGAACTTTGTGTCCTGAAAAATTGAACTAAAAATTAAAATTCAATTTTCTCGACCATTTCAACACTTTTAATATGTGTGTAAACACACTTTTTAATTCTTAAAGGTGTCGTATATTGCTGCTGCAACACGCATTATTGGATTCTATTAATACAAAAGTAAATTACGAGGAAATCACCATTGTCGACTTAGGCAATAACTCCAATAAAGAAGGAATCAATAATGCATGACTTTTTTTTTATATGTATGCTATATATATGGTAGGAAATTTGATTTCCACAAAGACTAGACTTGTTTAACCTGTCTATTTATATATAGAAAGAGTTCACTTGTACAAACATTCCATTGAGTTAATATTAATTCCAACAAGAGAGTTAATTAATAGCTCTAAAGAAGAAAATTAATCTATAGAAGCTTGCAATGGAGAAGATTTTTTCAATCTCAGCAAGTAGCCTCTCATTATTGGGCAAGAATCTAGCTGATGATCTCAAACAATTTTTTTGTATCATTTTAAGGTGTACCATTCTCAGCATCCGAAATACATTTCAAGATTTCTATTCTTGTTTTTCTTTTTTATTCCGAGCCATTCTTGCCTTCTTCGTCACTGTCCAAAAATCCTGGACTCGAGGTAAGTATGATAATTCTAATGCTAACGCTAAAAATTCATCAAACAGCTTGAAAAATTCAAACTGTGGCCATGAAAATCTGGATAATGAGGATTTACAAAAGGAAGATGTTGAGGTTGTAATTATGGATAGGTTAATGAATTTCTGCAACCAAAATGGGGATAGAATTGAGGATATTAAGCCAGAGTTGGCCGAGGTTTTGAGTTTGTTTGAGGAAGTAGAGCCTAGTTTTGAAGAAATTAAAGAAGCTTTTGATATGTTTGATGAAAATGGAGATGGATATATTGATGCAAGTGAGTTGATGAAAATTATTGGGAGAATGGGTTTCTCTGAATTTTCAGTGGAGGATTGCAAAAAGATGATTATGGCCTTTGATGAAAACAAAAATGGAAGAATTGAATTTCGTGAATTTGTGAAGCTCATAGAGCAGAGCTTTCGGGAACCTGATCAGAGCTAGACCGAGTTTTTTTTTTTTTTTTTTTAAAAAATACCTTACTAGTTACTATTATTAAGTATTATCCTAAGGTATTGAGCATTCAGAGCAAAAGATGTAAATCCATTAATAATGTTATCATGTACGCAATATATTTAAATAAAATTAACAAAACGGAATGTTAAATTTACTTTTACGCATAAGAGATTTGAAATATATCTGAAAAGGTCATTTCCTAATCTACCTATCTATCAATTCAAATTATAAGTGGCCACAACAAATCATTTTCTCGATCAATTGTGATTGTTGTTTGTTGATATTAACCTTATCGGATACAATAAATTCTTTAAATCAGCTGTAACGTCCCGATTGGTCGTTTTGCTTTCTAAAATCCCGCTTTCCTAAATAAGACTTCTCTTACTTGCTTTAGCTGATTTATAACTTGCGAGGTTGGTTGGTTCGGGATTTAGAAGAGTTTGGGTTGAAATCGGAACACTTGGTTCCTTAAGGTTGACTTAAAAGACCAAGTTTGACTTCGGTCAGCATTTTTAATGAACGGACCCGGACTCGTATTTTGAAAGTCCCGGAGGATCCATAGTAAAATATGGGGCTTGGACGTATACCCGGAATAGAATTCCGAGGTCCCTAGCCCGATTAATGAATTTTTGTTAAAAATTGTTAAACTGAAAATCTACGGATTTAAAGAAAATGAATAATGTTTGATCATGATGGTATCAGACCTGTATGTTGATTCCGGAGCCCGGTACAGATCCAATATAACATTAAGTCATGTCTACAAAATTTGGCGAGAAACAAGATTGATTTGACGTGATTCGGACGTCCGGTTTTAAAAATAGAAATTTTAAATGTTCTTAAGGATTTCACGTGTTTTGGTGTAAAATCCGTAGTTTTAGGTGTTATTTCGGTGATTTGATCGCACGAACAAGTTTGTATGAAGTTGTTAGACTTGTGTGAGTATTCAGTGTGGAGCCCCGAGGGCTCGGGTGAGTTTCGGACGAGTGTTGGGAGTGAAAACACTCCAGTTTTATGGTGTTTATGGGCAGTGTTGCAAGTCTCGCAAATGCGAGAAATTGTTCTCATTTGCAATGACTGCATTTGCGAGAAAGGCTTTGCAATTGCGAAGGAGCCTGAGCTAGGCAGTCGTCGCATTTGCGACCCTTTTGTCGCATCTGCGGAGGATGCCCAGGTTCGCATTTGCGATGGTTTTGTCGCAATTGCGAACCTGATGTCGCAAATGCAACATCACAGACCTGGACACAACTTTTAAAAACGGGACTTAGGCCATTTATTTCATTTCACTTCTAGACTTGGGCAATTTGGGAGCTTCCAAAGATGGGATTTCAACCTATCATTGTGAGGTAAGTTATTTTCACTTAATGTGAGTTTAATACTTGTGTTTTGGGTAGATTAATACATAAAAATTAGTGAAAACCATGAGATTAGAATAAAACATAAGGTTTTAATAAAAACAAGATCTAACCACAAAATTTATTATGGAATGGAGTAAAAATCATATATTCTTGATCCTTAGGTTATGGGTAACGACTTTCTTAAAAAATATCCAGAATCCGGGCACGTGGGCCTAGAGATGAATTTTAGGAACTTTGCAATTAGGGTTGAAAAATTACTCTAATAGCTAGAATATGAACTCTTGAGCTTGTATTGACTAGTTCTTACCTCGTTTGATTAGTTTTGGATCGTTCGGCTTCGAATTGAAGGTTTTGAGCACATTCTTGAATCGAGATATAGGCTTTGGGACGAGGTAAGTCTCTTTTCAAACCTTGTGGGGGGAAATGTCCCCATATGTGTACTTAATTATTATATGATTAATTGTGGGGGCTACGTACGCACGAATTGACGAGAGTCCGTATATAGCTACTATTCCAGTTATGTCCGGCTAGCTCTAGGATCACATCATGCTTCGTGGTCGTTATTAATTGCTTATATATATTAATGGTATGAACGGAATTAAGTTGAAGGAAATCTAAAGATTTACGGGCTTCAAGTGAATTGTAATCATTTTTGTAAAAAGGGCATTAAAGAATTTTTGTATTTAAATGATAAAAATTATGTTTACCACGCCGCACGTATGATTCGCAAGTGGGGTTATATTTTTACCGCGTCGCATGTATGATTGACGAGCGGGATGGATAGATGCATCTATGGTTCGTGTCGTTCGACCCTTGGTTGTGCATATTTTATTTTTATGTTGGATCGGGTCGATCGTCCTCGGTGGTATTTGTGTGTGATAATAGAACCGTAACCCTTATAATTTGTATGACTTATTGCTGGAAAGGTCACTAATTTAAATGAGGAAAGTGCTTTATTTTATTATATGGATGAAAGGATTTTCAATAATCATTTTTGTTTGAGCTTATTGTTATCTACATGCACCGTGAATGAAATATGTTGAACTTCATATTATTTGCTGGCCTAGTAAGCATCGAAGTCGACCCCTCGTCACTACTTCTGTGAGGCATCACTCTGGCGCATAGAGTGGTCATCTCAGCTCGAGACTTTCCGATGAGCTGCCCTTCCCAGCCGATCTGCAATAGCTGGAGTCTCTCTTTTGTCTTTATGTTCCTGTCTATTTCTATTGCATACAGTAGTGTGAGCATGTGATTTTTGCCCTATATGAATTACTCCCATAATTTCAAAACAAAATAATTTCTTTTCATTATTTGCAATTTTATGGATTTTCGTGGCATTTTATGTTAAATATTTGCATTTGTTTGTGCATGTTTATTTTATTTTAATTTATGAAAAATACAAAAAATGTGTTGCATGTGCATTTAGGAGTTAATTTTGCATTTTAGGAATTAATTAGTAATTAAGTTATTTTATAAGAAGGAAAATCACAAAAAATAGTTTAATTTGTATCCTTTTAATTTCAATTTTGATGTTGAGTAATTTTCATTTAATTTACTAATTGTGGTAATTATTTATGATTAATTAGTATTTTTGATAAGTTAATTTGGCTTTATAACTTAATTTAGGATTTTAGTTTTGATTTTTGAAAAAAAAGATAGAAAAAGAAAAGAATTTGTGCAAAATGATGAAAAGGAAAAAAATTAGAATGAGAAGGAAGTAGTTTGGGTCAGTCTTCAGCAATTTTCACTCGAGCCCACTCTTTATTCTCCATACCCGTCCCAATTCCAGGCCCAATATTACACCCAACCCGGTCAGCCTTTCCTAATACCACAAATGACGTAGTTTCGAGTTCCCAATCTAAAATGAATCTGAGCCCTTCAATCTAACACATCCAACGGTTCCCACACTTTTCCCATTTCTCTTAAAAGTGTCTGAATCCACCCCCAGAGACCAAATCAGTTCTGCCCCATCTCCTTCATCTTCTTCATCTCTTACTCCTCTAAAAAAATCCTAATCCACCATTTTCACAGGCAACAAAGCTCCAACCTCACCCAAATCAACACCAAATCACCATCACACTCCCCTCTCTCCAAATCCCAAGCCAGTTCTTCTCGAATGAGGCCAGAATTCGCCGAATCCGAAATCCAAGGTTTGAAGTTCCAGGGGACGAATATCCTAACATTTTCTCCAATTTTAGCAAGAGGTTTAGAGTCGAAACTAGCCTCGTTTGTCCGTTATTGACAAGAACGCATGATTGAGACCAAGTTCGGCTCGAAATCGAAAGGTCCGGGTTCCATCAAGTTTCGTTTATCTGCGTCTCTTGATTAGATGCCCCTGTTCTTCTCCTTTTCTCCATTCTATTGTTCGTCACCCCATCGTCACCTTCTGCTGTTCATCTTTTTTGTGCCTTATTATTGTTCACTTGTTGAAGCAATGTTTGCATGATTAAAGTGAAAGCATGTTAGTTGCATTTATTTGATTCTCATGTTAGTGTTAAGTAATTCGTTTTTGTTTGTTTCTGATTGCAATTCGTAACTGATTTGGGTTGTGAATTTTGGGTTGTGTGCCTTGTCAATTATAAAATTGGGATGGGTTCCTGTTAAAATCTGAGGCCCAAAGTAAGGGAAGTCAATCTGGTTTTTGGGGCTAAATCTTGGGTTAACTTGACCCATAAGCTGAAGGTTAGAGAGCTGAAACTAAAGTAATTTTCATGGGTATGGGGGGGGGGGCAATTTGGGTAAGTTCATCTAGAAAATCTTTTGGTAACCACCTGAAGAAGCTTCCTAGAAGCTGAAAATAGGTTTTACTTGGCCAACAAGTCAATAATCTAGGGATTTTTAAGCAAAAAGAAAATTCAAAAAGGTCTAAAATGCAAAACTGAACATTTTAAAGTTGCCCTAGTAGCTTGCCTTTAAAGAGATTCCTAAAGAGGTAAAAATTCTGAAAGGGATTATGAAAAGTTGAGCTGAAAGTACTGGAGAATTCTTGCATTTTTTGGTAAAATCAGACTGGTTTTTGCAACTGATCCTGATTCTGAAATCTTCATAACTTTTCTCTTTTTCTGGGATTCAAAGACTGATTCGAATGCTGCTGGTCAGTATTCCATTACTGGTTTTGAATTGATTTTGTTGTTGTATCTTCTTTGCTAAACTGCTCCTGCAATTGGGTCATAACTTCAGGCTTTGGTGTTGTTTGTTTGCTGTGAACAGGTATTCTCCAAAACTCCATGGACATCACCTAGGTGTATTTGAAGTCTGGCTTTGGAATTTGAACAATAATGATGAAATCCATGTTGGATCTCATTCATTTTGTCCAACCTCATTTATGTTTGTAATATTCAACCTTAAAAATGTTTCAGTTAATATAATGACCTAAATTTGCTATTATGGCGTGTATAAATGGGACTGTGCTGTGAATTGTAAGTTTCATGGTAATTGTAATTGAATTTTTCCTAGTATTTGTTGATTCAACTTGTTTTGGATGCATCTCTTAGAAGTTATATTAGTCGGGCTGTGGTAGGATCAACAGGGGAGAGCCTTAGGATTCTCTTAGCAAATGTGAATGTTAAATGAAGCTAGATTCAAAGCTTGCATGTGTGTCTTTCTCTGTCATTTTTCTATACTCATTTGTTAAAATAAGTCCTTGTGATTGAGGATGTGACGTAATTTGTTAAGATGTGAGTGAATCTGCATATCGACTTCAGGGGTTTTAATAATATTGGATCATGCTCATCTCAATTTGAATTTATTAATTAGCTGGTAGTGTAAATGGCATGTGTTAATTTTTACGATTAGTCGTGCATGAGCAATTTAAGTTACAGTGGTGTTAGAATTCCAGAAAGGTTAATTAACTAATTTGTATTTAAATAACTTGCAATCCATAAGTAGACAGTTAATACCATCTCATATTTCATGTAGTATCTTGACTGACTTACAATTAATTTGTTGCACACAAAGGCGAGGTTTGAACCTGGACCTGGTGATGACCCAATTAATGAAATTAGGGCCATTTTGAGACTGCCACTGTCTTTCTTTTGAATTGGATTCGCTTTTTGCTTCAAATAATCTTATGTTTGCATGTTTGGACTCGATCTAGAGTCCCGTTTCTGCCGATGCTCAATCCTCCAAGAACATGAGCTCACGTTGGGCCTGGGTTAAAAATCGGCCACATTTTGTTATGTTCAAGGCCAATTGTTGGAGCTCGAGCGTCTCTGGAGATCATTTCTGCCTTTTCTTTCGATCTTGCTGACCTTGGACATGGGCTTGAGATTGGTTCAAATATTAGTTTAAGATAAAGTGATAAATTCTTTTGAGCTCTTTTAACTAACAAATTTCTTTGAGGCACGCCGAGTCGAGTAAAATATAGTTATGGCCCTTAAGAAATTAGCTTGACTTTCTCCTTAAATTAGAATTGAGGCGTGCCATGCTAATTAAAAATTATTATTGCATAGCCCTCGGTTGGTTACTCTTGTTTATCCTTAGAAATTGAGGCGTGCCGTTTAGAGAATTTTCACGGACCTCGCAAAGTTGCAAATGCACAGTTGCTTTTAGGCGCGTTACTTTAATAATTTACCTTCTTAAAACTCGGGTGCGCATTTATGTGACCCAAATCCAAATCTCAACAATGTTAAAATATGTCAAAGACCGCGGGTGCATTTATGTGAAGTGGTCCAAGACGTGTTTTAATAGTGTTGCAATCTTCCTAAAAATGAATAAAAGCGGTTGTCACACCTCCTTTTTCACCCGCGCCGCCGCAAAGGGGCGCAGAGGGGAGTTTTTTCAATTAAAGGACAATCGAAACGGGATTTTATTTAAAGATTTAGAGTCGCCACTTGGGAGATTTATGGTGTCCCGAGTCACCAGTTGAATCCCGAATCGAGGAAAATATTGACTCTGTTTAACAGTCTGTGCACCAGAAATCCGGATAAGGAATTCTGTTAACCCGGGAAAAGGTGTTAGGCATTCCTGAGTTCCGTGGTTCTAGCACGGTCGCTCAACTGTCATATTCGGCTTGATTATCTTATTTTATACAATTATGAACATATGTGCAAATTTTAACTATTTACCGCTTTTGTTATTATTTATTCAAATAATTGCAACGTCGTGAGAATGCATCTCGAATTGCGCCACATAAATGTACCCGCAATTTTCGATGCATTCCAACTTCGTTGAGATTTGGATTTGGGTCACATAAACGTGCACCCGAGTTTAGGAAGATAACATTATTAAATACGCGCCTAAAGATACTAACGCGTTGTTATTTTGAGAAAAGTCGTAAAGTTCGCTATGCGGCCTGTCTCAAAATCTAAGCATTCGAAATAACTGTTCGTTGAGCGCCCCACAATTTGTGTATTCTTGTTTGTCGAGGCTCGTCTCATTCATTTTAAAAAGGACAATCCTAAAGTGACTACATTTTTCTATTAAGTTCGTCTCTGAAATAAAAGAGAAGAGGTCCTAATTAGTTACATGTTTATAAGCTCGCGCCTCTTATTGTTTATTAGATTAAGACAAATGCAAACAGAAAATTGCAACAGAGCTTACTCAAGAGAGATTGTATTGTTCCTTATTCTATTAGTTAATAACACTAAAGTTGAGATTATGAATAGAACACGAGATCGATACCCAGTAATATCAAAACAAACTAACTATTCTTTGATTAATTTAAACTAACATTATTAGATGAATTGAACTATTGGAACTAACTACGTGTAATACAAAGCCATTTTTTAACTCTTTTTATGACTTGTCGAAGAAATGCGTCAATGCTTTAAAGCTGACATCAGGCTAACATCAATCACTAACATTTGAGAATATTAGTTACTAACATTATTCACGTTGCTATTTAAAATGATGTTACTTACTAAGTGAACTCGCAATTTCAGAACTAACTCTATTAAACCAACACGCTAATCTCCACGAACTATTTGAACCTGTTTTGTGGCATAACCTATTTTAAATTATTACACGACTATTAAAAAAAACAATTAACTACACTATATTTCATAACTAGTAATCACAAACTAAGATTAATTGCAATTGATATTCACATGTTTGTAGGAATATATTCAACAGTCCAGTTTATGCATTCCAAAGTCATGCTATGCGATATCAAATGAACTACTGCTTATACATCAAATTAAACACAAAGAAATAGTTATTTTCAGAAATCCATTCCAACAACTCTTTACTTCCTTTTCTTTAAATTTGAGAGCTGTAGAACATGTACCTGGATAATGGAAATACAAGAAGATGAAGGAGCAGTCGGCAACAGTAGTAACACAGCAACCCAACAGCAACCCAACAGCAGCAATTCAAACCAAATTCAAGGCTCAAAAAAATTTGAAGAAAACCAAACAAGCTCGAAAGAACAGCCCCAAAAGTTTGTAAAAGACTAAACAACAACAATACTAATTCTGATATTCAACAGTAAAAGAAGAGACCCACTTTTCAGTTTCTTAGCTCTCCAAACACTGAACCTTTTGGACTAAAAAAAACCAACCTCTTTGTTACTCTCAAATTACTGAACTTTTAATTGTTAAAAATCCAGCCTAGACTCTAAGAAAAACTGGAAGAGAAAACGATTTTCTTCCTCCAAAAAACCAGCCCCAAACTCTCTCCAAAAATCTGCCCCTTTTGGTCTTGAAATGACCCTATTTATAACCCAAAACAGGTATGAGCAACATATTTTAATCAATTCTTTTTTTTAATCTTTTCATCCCATTATGTTTTGTTTCCCACACTTTCATGATTTGTTTCGCACTATATTAAACAAATGTATTAGTCCCCACTACCACATGTCTTGTTCCCCACTATATTAAACAAATGCATTATTGCCCACTATCACATGTCTTGTCCCCCACCATGTATTAAACAATGTATTAATTCCCACCATCATATGTTTTGTCCCCCACTAGGTATTATTTTAATATTATTAATGCCTAGTAGACGGAGCACTCAAATTAATCACTTTTTAAGACTCAAAATCTCGAAAATGCCCCTGAATATACTGAAATTACCATTCTACCCCATCAGTTATATCCAATCCTCCTAAGTCAATTAACCAAACTTTAGCAGCTATAACCAATTCATCTAATCAATTTTCAATTAATAATCAAACTATGCATAACAAACTCGCCAAACATACTCCTAATCGACAACGTTCATGAATTAACAACAAAGTCAGATTCTTAACGGAACAAACGAGTAGATTTCAACCACTAACTTGAGCATCAATCGAACTCAAAACAGTAGGAAAGTCGTCCAAAATGCACACACACACAATTTCAACGAATATGCAGTAGGAATATCATGCGAAAAATGTTCAAAAAAAATGAAACCACATACTAAAACGAAACCAAAGAAAAAGCAACAAAAATCCATGAACGAACTAAGGCTGACCTTTATGCTAACGATCCGACGTCGAACAATGTTGAACTTCCAATGAAACACAACTTAGTTCGCAACACTGTTTCGACACTTGACTAACAGACACGGACTCGAACGGAACCTCGACGTACTATGTGTGTGCGTGTGACGGAGCTACTGGTCGTGAAGGTATTGAAGATGACTGTTTGTGTTATGGGTGAGATGTTGGTCGTGAGGTGGAGCTGGACGTTGGGTTATGGTGGATTGTCGACGGTGGTCGTTTGGGGAAGATGAGGACGGGAGGTTGGGCTGTTGGTGGTCAGCTGGAGACGATGGGTGAAGCAGCGGCCATGACAAAGAAGAAGCAGCAGCAACGTTTGGTTTGTTTTGTCGCCGGCTTGGTGGTTCATCGACGGACTATGTGAGACAACGAAGGGGTCGTTGGCGTAACAGTGGAGTTGGAGTTGCTGACGAAGAAGAAAAGCAGCAGCAGCAGCAGCGCTGCTTGACGTGAGGGGCGATGGGGACGAAGAAGATGCAGAAGGGCAGCCATGAGAGGGTGGTCGTTTGGACGAAGATGAGTGAACCAACAACTGCCATGGAGGTGAGGGCTTGGAGCTGGAGGGGTCGCTTGGGGCAGATGGTGGTGAGGGGGAAGGAGGGCAGCCGTGGGAGCTTGAGGGGCTGCTTGGGGATGGAGAATGAGAGGGGGGCGGATGTTTTAGGGTTTAGGGGTAAAAAATGGAAATGGAAAATGGAAGAAAAGGGGGGGGGGTGTTTGTTTGGGTTATGGGGCGGACCGGGTCGGGTCGACCCGGTGGGGGTTTGGTTCTTTGGGCCTGTGGTTTAAAATTGAAGAAAAGGCCCAATCCGATTTTCTTCTTCTTTTATTTCCATTGCTTCTTTTGCTTTTTCTTTTTCTTCTTAAAATAAAACTAAAATTCTAAAAATTCTAAATTAACCTATAAAACTAAATTAATTTATAAAAATGCTAATTAACTCTTAATAACAATTAACACATAATTAAATAGCAATTACGATAAAATCACACAATTTGGACATTAAATGCTAAAAATGCAACGTACATTATTTTTATGATTTTTTGTTCTTAATTGCTCCTAATTGTAGAATTAAATCCTAAATACAAATGCGACATATTTTGTATTTTTTATTAATTTAATAAATAAACATGCACATACAAATACAAATAATTATCCAAAAATGCCACGAAAATTCTCAAAATTGCACACAAAGGAAAATATTTTATTTTGAATTTTTGGGAGTAATTTTCACATAGGGTAAAAATCACGTGCTCACAGCAGTTATAATTGTTAAAATTGAACCATAGGCTAAAACATGTATTAAAATCAGATAATAGGCCAATTATAACAGTTGAGCGACCGTGCTAGAACCACGGAATCCGGGAATGCCTAACACCTTCTCCTGGGTTAACAGAATTCCTTACCCGGATTTCTGTGTTCGCGGACTATAATACAGAGTCAATCTTTTCTCGATTCGGGATTTGAACTAGTGACTTAGGACACCATAAATTATCCCAAGTGGCAACTCTGAATCTTTAAATAAATAAATCCCGTTTTGATTGTCACTTTAAGTTGGAAAAAGCTCCCCTTATACCCCTTCATGGGGGTGTAGGTAAAAAGGAGGTGTGACAGCTCTGGCGACTCTGCTGGGGAACGAACCCAGAATCTCTGGTTTAGGGTTCAGAATTCGAGCTTAGATAAATTGTTATATTTGGCTTTATATGATTTTGTTACATGTTTGGGCCTAATGTGCTAAATGTTGTTTTTTTACCGCTTTGATATTATCTGAACTGTATATAAACTGCTACGAAACCCCTCTCTTCTCTCTCCTGAGGAGTGCACGCTGGTCGTGACTTCTTTCTGTTAGTGTCATATCCCAAATAGGACGAGGTTCGGATAAGTTGCAAAGTCGGATGATCTTTTGGTTATCGGTACGTAGCCCTCCCTCGGCTCGAGTTGTCTACTCGGGTAAGCCAGGTCTAGAACAAATAAACCCAGGCTTTTAAACCTAGTAGGAACGTTTGTTTGCATCATGTGTATTTTGACTTTGGAGACTCAACACATGGGTTGGGTCTGTCTAGGACAGGTGTACCAAAAATGAAAAAAGACCATCATGATGCATCTTACCTGCTACTTGTGCATTTATTTGCTTCGGATTTGCATCCTGACCGGCTTTTGAATAAAAGGAGAGAGTTTGGAAAAGAAAATAGCGGTGTAAGGGCTAAGGGAGGTAATTACCTGTTTTTAAAACCAATGTCCCAAAATATACCGAAACTCTGCCGAGATTTTGAAAAAAAAACAACAAAAGAGATTTTTTTTATTGTTTTCAAGGAAAAAGAAAAAAAAGTTGGTTTTTGTCAAAATTGCCTGAACTACGCCAGTTTGATTCTCACAGGGTGTGGGATACGTAGGCAACCCTCATCGGGTCCTACTTCCCTTTTGCAAAAATAGCCCAAAAGAACAAAAACATTACTTTTATTTGAAAATAATTAGGGTGATGCCATTCTTGTCAAAAATAGCTGAATGTCCCTAAAAAGGCGCTGAAAGGCTGCTTTTGCAAGAACAGCCGCCTGTAGTCATTTTTCAAGGTTTCGCTGGTTAGCCAACACAACCTTAAAATCTTCGTCTTCGAGGTGCTGAAAGGCCGTATTTGCAAAACCGGATTTTATTTTTAATTTGAAAAAAAAAAAGAACAAAAAGTGTCAACTTTGTCTTTGAGTTAAATGAGTCTTGATTTTTGCTTAATCACCCTAATAAATATGCAGAATGAGCACCAGTCTAAGTTTGCCGATAACAGTCAGGAACAAGATCCCTTTGGAGTTGCATATGTTGTAGGAGGATCTGGGAAAATCGGAGCAAGATAAGGTCAATCTACATTTGGAAGGTCTCACCGGGTTGTTAAAGATCAGACCTAAAGGAGGTATCATAAAGGCTTTGGTTACTCTTTGGGACCCGGCCTATAACGTATTTCACTTTTTGGATTTTGAACTCACCCCAACCTTGGAAGAGATAGCAAGTTATATGAAAAGTACTGAAGGGCTGAGGCATAAGTATCTGATCGCTCCAAGAGCCGTTAACTCTCACAAATTCATGGATTTGCTAAATATAAGCAAGGAAGTCTCGTACCCCAAGTTGGAGGGTGGTTTTTCCACTCTACGTTTTATATACCAGAGGTACGGGCATGTAAGAGGGTTCAACGATCCGGAAAGCGGGGTTTGTAGCAAAGGGAACCTAACAAAATGGGATGAGCATAGGCGTTTCACCTTCATGGTAGATTTCTTAGGCCTTGTGGTGTTTCCTCGAAAAGACGGGAATATCGATTTGCGGGTGGCTGGAGTCGTCAAGATCCTGATTACCAACGCCAAGAGCACTTTTGCCCCTATGATAGTGTCTGAGATATACCGAGCTCTCACAGCTTGTAAAGCTGGGGCATATTTCTTCAAGGGATGCAATTTGCTATTACATATGTGGATGATCGAGCACCTGTGTCATCGCCCTCAGTATATGAGTTACGGATCCACAGAGAAAAGTTGCATTGAAGAGTTTGACACAAGGATTTCAGGGTTCAAGCTGCCAGAGGGGTTTGGAGATTGGGTATCTCGCCTTCGTTCCATCACTGCAGGACAAATAGAATGGACACTGGGTTGGCTTTCTGTTGAAGAAAATGTGTATATGCCCGCGACTGGTCCTTACTTCCTCCTAATGGGTCTGCGAGGTATTCAGTCATACGCTCCTTACCGGGTGATGAGACAGTTGGGAAGGTGTCAGGTGATGCACCCAAATGAAGATCTTAGTGTTTATGCGGTCGAAGTCAGTTCCGACGGTCAATTCATGAAGAAACAGTTCGTTCTATTTGGAACGAATGCCAGTATTTGACGGTGAACACTCGAGTGCGTGACATATCTAGAGGCGAAGTCTCACCCGCCTATCTTGGCTGGTATAGAAAGAAGAACTCTGCAAGGGCCGAACCATAAAGACCTGCCAAGAAGCCTCACATTCAGGGATTCGTTGAGGCATCGCAAGAACAGTGGGTTTGGTTGGCCAAGGAGAATGAGTACAGGGACACAATAGGAAAACTGGAAAAGCAAGTCAGGGATCTCCAAGTCGAGAATGGTTTGCAAGCCGCGGCGGATGAGGGTGAAAAGAAAAGGCTAGCCAAAGAAAATGAGGCCCTTCGAGCCCAAATTCAGAAATGAAAATAGCAGCTGAAAATCCCGCAAGAAGTGCAAAAGATGAAAAGCTTATAAAGAACCTTAGGCAGAAGGTGAGTCAGTATGGCTTCGATTTGAACAAGGCAGATGGCGAATTAGCAAGGGCTCGAACAAAGCTAGCTAAAAATGCGGAGGAACGAGAGCGCTTGGTTAAGCAATTAAAAGAGAAATATGATAATGAGGTTGTGGGATTGAAGAAAGGGGTCACCATCTTTGAGAACAAAATGATCAAGCAGGCAAAAGACTTTAAGGCAGAAAGGGAACACTGTTACGCAGCAATGGCACAGTTAGAGAGAGATTTGCAACAACTTCAAGAACAGAATCATGTAGCCGAACAAACTTTGGAAGCCAGGGCCCAGCAGATTGGGCATTTGTTGCAAGAAAATGGTGTCATAAGAGAGAGTCAGAAAGATCGCCGACTACATTGCAATGAAGTGCAGTAGTTGTGAGGATATGACTAGATCCATGTTCTTTGCCACCGCGATGACCTTTGTTCGCCAGATAATGGAAGATCTCTACCACCTCCAAGGGGAGTTAGTGTGTAGGCCTGTGGCTAGACCGAATGATGTCCCGTGGGCCCCAGGAGCAGTTGAGGCATTGATGTATTCATGATTTTCATTGGAATCTGTTAGTCCGTTTTCGAATCTGTGCTTTCGTCTTTTGTTGGAGTCTGTTAGTTTGCTTTTAAGTCTGTATTTCCATATTTTCATCAAAGTCTGTTAGTTTCTTTTGAGTCTGTTAGTTTTTGAATCATTGTAATCAAAGCATTTTCTTTCTTTATAAAATTTGAAAATCCTAAAATATTTTATTACTTATTTTTACATTTATCTCTAGAACTACGCTTGGTCTGATTCATGCGGGGTCATGACACATAGGCAATTTCCATAGGATTCGACCATAAGAAAAGGAAGAAACCGTGAGAAGGAAACAATGACAAAACAAGAGAGGGAAATGAGAGAATAAAAAGGAAATCAAGCAAAGGAAGGAAAAGAAAGGAAAAGATAAAAAAGAGAAAACAAAAAGAGAAGAGAAAAAAAGAGAAAATAGAAGTTGCAAATGGAAATAAGGAAAAGCTGGAATGACGCAAGCAACCGATCAAATGCATAATATAAACGGTTAACTGCTTAGGTGCATTCACTCCTCAAATGTGTGGTTGCCTATCTGTTAAAGCCCTAATCGCTAACAAGTTTGTTATTGATGAAAAATAGTAGGTAGGTGGTTAGTTTGATTGGCATTCTGGCAACTCACTCCTACAACACCCAGTCCAAAAACAAGTTGAACATGGCCAACCAGGAACTTGAGGCAAGTATTGTCGATCAGTCAAAAGAGGTGGAAGAATCAGAGGTTAATCTGAAAGATGAGTTGTATAAGCTGAACCAGCAGATGGCTGAAATGTACCAAGCATGGGAAAAAGGGCACCCACCGCCAGTTTACCCCGCCAACCCTGTTTTTATCCCGCCATTAGCTCAGACCCAGGAACCTCCTACTGTGAACTCATCTCTGGCCTTTCCCCTCTACCAACAGTGCTATGGCACCACTTCCCATACATCACAAGCTCCACCACCCAAACAAGTCTCGTACCCTCCTCCACTAGTCACTCCTGTTTTTGTGGCACCTCCACCTGCTGCATTACACCGGTCCTCCAGTGAGCCTCTGTTCCAGACTTACGACAACCACTATTACCCCCCGGAGCCCACTTTCAAGGTCCCCGAACCCTATTCATACACTCCTCATTGTGATCTCCCTGCGAAAACTGAAAAACCATCTAAAAATCCCAAACAGGAGGATATGTTCAGGAAAGTTAAAAGCCTGGAACAATCATTCAGGGACATGCGGGGATTGGGAGGTCAAGTAAGTGTGGCCTACAAAGATCTATGTCTATTTCCAGATGTGCAATTGCCGGTAGGGTTTAAGATGTCCAAGTTTGATTTGTATGATGGACACGGTGATCCAGTGGCGCATTTGAGAGGTTTTTGTAGCAAAATGAGAGGAGCTGGCGGGAAAGACGAGCTGATATTGGCGTATTTCAGTCAGAGTCTGAGTGGATCAACGCTAGAATGGTATACTCGGCAGAATCACGGAAGATGGTACACATGGGATGATCTAGCCCAGGCATTTGCTTGTCACTTCCAGTACAACCTCGAGATTATTCCGGATTGTCTGTCTTTGACGAAACTTGAGAAAAAGCACAATGAGAATTTCAGGGAGTGTGGTTTTAGGTGGAGAGAACAAGCATCAAGGGTTGACCCTCCAATAAAAGAAAGTGAAATGATGGATTATTTTTTGCATGCCTTAAAACCTACTTATTACGATCATTTGGTGTCAGCTATAGGCAAGTCCTTCAATGAAGTAGTAAAGATTGGCAACATGGTAGAAGAAGGGCTCAAGACAAACAAAATCATGAGTTATTCGGCTATTATGGCAACCACCCAAGCCATTCAAAGCGGAACTTGGGGAGTGATTGGGAAGAAGAAGAAAGAGGATGTAGCAACGATTGATTCAGGAGTTTGGTTCGGACCCAGGGGTTTACCGCACCACTATCATCAGCCTCGTCCCCATCACCAAACCTACCCCCGTACCCCGTATAATCCACCCCAACACTACTACCCACCACCAAACCCCCATTTTTCTGTCTACCATGCCCAAACATACAACCAACCTCCGGCCCACGCAAAATGGCGTGTGCCAGTCCCACAAAATACATACCCAGCTCCACAACATGCCTATCCACCCCTAAGAGCCTATCGGAACCCTTTTGGATCAGGTTTCCGACCCAACCAAGAGTTTAAGAACGAGAGGTTGCAAAAGAAGAAAACTTTCACTACATTAGGAGAATCCTGTACCAGTTTATTCCACAGGTTGCGACAATTGGGTATGATGAGTCCGATCGAGCCAAAACTGTCAAATCCTTCCCCGAGGAACCTTGATCATTCTGTGAGTTGCGAATATTATTCTGGTGCTCTGGGGCACGATACAGAGAAGTGCTGGCAATTGAAAACAACTATTCAAGAGCTCATTGATACTAATCGGATTGAGGTCCAAGCTCCGGAGGCACGCAATATCAACCAGAATCCGTTGCCAGCCCATCTTGAGACAAATATGATCGAGATAGTGCATAGGGGAGGGGAACCCAAGAAGCCTTCATAGACCGTCATGATGATCCGGTCCAGTGAAGTTAGGCCGGTTAAAAAGCCAACAAGTGAGAAATTAGTAATCCGGTTGAGCGAGGCAAACAATGAACCATCTATAGTAGCCAAAAAGGGGACCCCAAGTGATGTGGTAATAAAACAAGAAGTAGCCAAAGTGGTTGTGCCAGGAGTGGAGAACAAGCCTGTTGTAATTGTGGAAGGTGCCCACATAGACCCTGTCATTATCAAGCCGGTAACTCAATTACCGATAGTCAACAGCGGGGCGGTCCCGTGGAATTATGAACGAGTGACAGTGACTTACAAGGGAAAAGAAGTTAAAGAAGAAGTTTGTGAGACCCATGGTTTGACTGGATCAGGGAGATGCTTTGCCCCCGAAAAGTTGAGAAAAGCTAAAAGCTCCAAAGACAACCCAGTGCTAGTGAAGAAAGCTGTGACCGAAGAAGAAGCAGAGGAATTCTTGAGAAAGATGAAAGTGCAGGACTATTCCATTGTGGAGCAGTTAAGGAAGACACCGGCTCAGATCTCACTATTGTCATTATTGATCCATTTAGACGAGCACCGTCGGGATTTGGTGAAGATCCTGAATGAGGCCCACGTTCCTGACAAAATCTCAGTAAACCACCTGGAAAAGATAGCTAACAAGATATTTGAGGTAAACAGAGTCACTTTTTCTAATGATAAGTTGCCCATGGAGGGTACCGAGCACAATAGAGCCCTCTATCTTACGGTGAAATGCGAAGATTCTGTGGTTACCCGAGTATTGGTCGACAATGGTTCCAGTGCAAACATTTGCCCTCTCTCCACTTTGAATAAATTGAAGGTGGATGATGAAAGAATTCACAAGAATAGTATCTGCATTCGGGGATTCGACGGTGGAGGGAAAAATTCAGTCGGGGTCATAGTGCTTGAGCTTACAATAGGGCCTGGTAAATTTACCATGGAGTTCCAGGTGCTCGATGTGGCTGTTTCTTACAATATTCTGTTGGGTCGGCCTTAGATT
The DNA here is from genome assembly GCF_000715075.1 of Nicotiana tabacum. Taxonomy (NCBI): domain Eukaryota; kingdom Viridiplantae; phylum Streptophyta; class Magnoliopsida; order Solanales; family Solanaceae; genus Nicotiana; species Nicotiana tabacum. Next base: position 213,648,427 of record NC_134085.1, read on the forward strand.
CATGCTGCAAAAGTGGTCCCGTCTACTCTGCATCAAATGGTCAAGTTTGAATGGGATAGACAGGAAATTGTTGTGCACATCGAGGATAATTTGTGTGCCCACAGTGATGACAATGTTCCGTTTGTAGAGTTTGAAGACGACAAGGGGCCATGGGTTTATTAGGTTTTTGACACGGTATCGGTAGAGAAAATTCCAGAAGGGAAGTGCATTCCAGCACTGAGGGTAGCCGCTGCAGCAGTCATGGTAGCTGTTAAAATGTTGAAAAATGGTTTTGTACCAGGCAAGGATTTGGGTGCATCTCTGCAAGGTATCGTACAGCCGGTGTCTCTCTCCAAAAACTTAGATACATTTGGTTTAGAGTTCAAGCCCACAGTTGCGGACATAAAAAGAGCCAGAAAGCTGAAACATAGGGCATGGGTCCTCCCAAAGCCCATACCATGTCTCTCCAGATCATTTGTCAGTCCCGGCACCAAGAAACGCCCAACAATAATAGTTCCCAGTTCTGTGGTTGGTCCTAATACGGAGTTGCTTGAAATGTTTGAGAAATTATTCAATGAAGTAAATATGGTGGCAGCTGGAGAGGGTTATAGCGAGGCAGATGTGCAAATTGTTAAGCCCAGTGCAAGGATTAACAATTGGGAAGCTACTCCTCTCCCCACCAGGAAGGAGTTTTGGTAGTTTGCTTTGATTTTCTTTCAATTTATCTGGATTATTCCAGGGTTGTAATTCAGATTTTATGTTCCGTCCGTTTGGATGTATAAACCTTGTTATCTTTCGATTTCAATGAAATGCAATTTCCCTTTTCCTCATTCCTGACAATTTTATTGTTGTTTTCTTTTCTTCCTTGTACAACTCTTTTTATGCTGGTTTTAATAACATGACATGTATGAGGAATCTTCGGCCCAGTCTCAAAAGCCAATCTAATTCGGAAATAGTAATTCAAGGAATAGAGTGTGATAATGAATCAGAATACAACGAGGATGAGGCCTTTGAAGAGATTAGTAAAGAACTAAGCCATTTTGAAGAAAAACCCAAGCCTAACCTGAGTGATACAGAAGCAATCAATTTAGGGGACCCAGATAATATCAGAGAAACTAAAATAAGTGTTCATCTTGAACCTCAACTCAAGGAAGAGATAATTAAATCATTACTTGAGTACAAAGACGCCTTTGTATGGTCATATTTCGACATGTCGGGTTTAAGTACTGACTTGGTGGTTCATAAATTGCCCACCGACCCGGCATTCCCTCCTGTCAAGCATAAGCTGAGGAAATTTAAGACGGATATGAGTGTGAAAATCAAAGAAGAGGTCACTAAGCAGTTTGATGCAAAAGTCATTCGGGTCACTCGGTATCCCACTTGGTTAGCCAATGTAGTACCTGTGCAAAAGAAGGATGGCAAGACCATAGTATGTGTTGATTACCATGATCTCAACAAAGCGAGTTCCAAGGACAACTTCCCACTGCAAAATATCCACATCCTAATTGACAATTGCGCCAAACATGAGCTTGGGTCTTTTGTGGACTGTTATGTGGGTTATCATCAGATCTTAATGGATGAGGAAGATGCGAAGAAGACGGCATTCATCACACCATGGGGAACATACTGCTACAGGGTCATGCCTTTCGGGTTGAAAAATACTGGGGCAACTTACAAAAGAGCAGTGACAACTATATTTCACGACATGATACACAAGGAGATCGAGGTTTATGCGGATGATGTAATCATAAAGTCGAGAAAGCAGTCTGATCATGTCAGAGATTTGAGAAAATTCTTCCAAAGGCTTCGCAGGTACAACCTTAAGCTCAATCCTGCAAAATGCGCATACGGTGTGCCATTCGAAAAATTGTTGGGATTCATAGTCAGTCATTGAGGTATTGAATTAGACCCGTCAAAGATTAAAGCTATCCAAGAATTGCCACCTCCAAGTAACAAGACTGAGGTGATGAGTTTATTAGGGAGGTTGAATTACATTAGCAGGTTTATTGCTCAGCTTATGACAACTTGTGAGCCTATCTTCAAACTGTTGAAGAAAGATGATGCAGTCAAGTGGACGGATGAGTGTCAAGAAGCATTTGATAAGATAAAAGGGTATTTGTCAAACCCACCTGTGTTGGTGCCACCAGAACCAGGAAGACCTTTGATTCTGTATTTGACGATTTTGGACAATTCGTTTGGTTGTGTGTTGGGTCAGCATGACATTACCGGTAGGAAAGAGCAGGCCATCTATTATCTTAGCAAGAAGTTCACATCTTACGAGGTTAAGTACACTCACCTTGAGAGGACATGTTGCGCCCTAACTTGGGTAACACAAAGTTGAAGCACTATTTGTCATCTTACACTACTTACCTCATCTCGCGCTTGGATCCATTAAAGTATATCTTTCAGAAGCCTATGCCTACAGGGAGGCTTGCAAAGTGGAAGATCTTGCTCACAGAATTTGACATCGTCTATGTGACCAGGACCGCGATGAAAGCCCAGGCGTTGGCCGATCATTTGGCTGAGAACCTAGTGGATGAAAAATATGAGCCTTTGAAGACTTACTTCCCTAATGAAGGGGTAATGCATATTGATGAGTTGGAACAAGTTGGAGAGCCAGGTTGGAAACTCTTCTTTGATGGAGCTGCTAACATGAAAGGCGTTGGGATATGAGTGGTGTTGATTTCTGAAACAGGACATCACTACCCTATTACGGCTCAACTTCGCTTTTACTGTACTAATAACATGGCTGAATACGAGGCATGCATTTTGGGTTTGATGTTAGCTGCAGACATGGATGTCTAGGAAGTTTTGGTCTTAGGGGACTCGGACCTTCTGGTGCATCAGATTCAAGGGGAATGGGAAATACGAGATCTAAAACTCATACCGTACCGGCAATGTTTGCATGATCTTTGTCAACGGTTTAGATCAGTAGAGTTCAGGCACATTCCAAGGATCCATAATGAAGTTACTGATGCTTTGGCTACGTTGGCGTCAATGCTACATCATCCGAATAAGGCTTATGTTGACCCGTTGCATATTCATGTCAATGATCAGCATGTTTACTGTAATGTGGTAGAAGAAGAACTTGATGGTGAGCCCCGGTTTCATGATATAAAGGAATATATCAGATGGGGGTGTATCCGGTACAAGCCACAGGTGATTAAAAGAGAACAATTCGGCAGTTAGCTAGCTGATTTTTCTTCAATGGAGGGGTTTTGTACAAAAGGACACTAGATCTTGGATTGTAGATGCATAGAAGCTAGACAGGCCACAACTATCATATCTGAAGTACATTCTGGAGTCTGTGGACCGCATATGAGCGGGTACGTGTTGGCAAAGAAGATCCTCCGAGCAGGTTATTATTGGCTCACTATGGAGCGAGATTGTATCAGTTTCGTGCGCAAGTGTCATCAGTGCCAAGTGCATGGAGATTTGATTCATTCTCCACCATCTGAATTGCACACAATGTCTGCACCATGGCTTTTTGTCGCGTGGGGCATGGATGTCATTGGGACAATTGAGCCATCAACATCAAATGGGCACAGGTTCATTCTAGTGGCCATCGACTATTTCACCAAGTGGGTAGAGGCTAAAACATTCAAGTCTGTAACCAAGAAAGCGGTGGTTGATTTTGTGCACTCAAATATCATTTGTCGGTTTGGGATACCAAAGGTGATCATTACAGACAATGGGTCTAATCTCAATAGTCATCTAATGAAAGAGGTATGTCAACAATTAAAGATTACGCATTGCAATTCCACCCCTTACCGCCCCAAGGCAAACGGAGCATTGAGGCGGCCAACAAGAATATAAAGAAGATACTTCGGAAAATGGTGGAAGGCTCCAAGCAATGGCATGAGAAGCTGCCTTTTGCATTGCTGGGTTATCGCACTACTGTTCGCACTTTAGTAGGGGAAGCTCCTTATTTGTTGGTATATGGCACTGAGGCGGTGATACCTTCGGAAATTGAAATCCCGTCCCTTCGGATTGTCGCTGAGGCCGAAATTGATGATGATGAGTGGGTAAAATCTCGCTTGGAACAGTTGAGTTTAATTGATGAGAAAAGATTAGCAACAGTGTATCATGACCAGTTGTATCAACAGAGAATGGCAAGAGCATATAATAAGAAGGTGCGTTTACGGAGGTTTGAAGTGGGTCAGTTAGTATTGAAACGTATCCTTCCTCATCAGGCTGAAGCAAGAGGCAGGTTCGCCCCAAACTGGCAGGGGCCCTTCATCGTGACGAGAGTGTTGTCCAATGGTACTTTGTATTTAACAGATGTAGAAGGCAAATGTGTAGAAATGACCATCAATTCTGATGCGGTCAAAAGATATTATGTATGATCTCTTCGGTTAAATTGTGTTTGTTTGTAATTGGCATATTTTAAAGATTGGAATGGTGAAGGCATTTTGTTCCGCTATCTAAACACTTTATCCTTTGTTACCCCTTTGAGCCTTATTTATTTTCTTTCATACCCCTTTTCGGAATCAATAGCAAAGATCAGAAACGCAAGCGTGAAAGACGAGTAAAAGAAAAAAAAAGAAATAAAGAGAAAAAAACACAACAAAACAACAAAAGAGAAAAGAAGAAAGAAAAGAAAAGAGGAGAAAGAGGAATCAAAGGAAAGAAAATCACAACAACAAAGTAATTCCTATGACATGAACTACGTTCGACTTGATTCCTTGTAAGGATACGTAGGCCGCCTCACGGTTCGTTCCCATCAAACAAAAATACAAAAGTCCCCAAGCAAAGAAACTAGGGCAAAAATTGTGGTTGTTGCAAGAAATTTGATTCCGAAAGTTGTAATTTTGAACCCATTTGAATTGTTTTGAGCCTTTGACACCCCTTCTTTCTAACCCTATCCAAAAGCCCACATTACAGTCCAAAGAAAGACTTTCTAATCAGTCTTCGAGAGATTCCAAGTCGAGCAAGTAAAGTTAATTCATATCAGTGGCAACACTTTGGTCCAAGCAGGAAAATAATGAAAATGAGAGAGTCTTATTGGTGAAAATCCTCATAGGCACCATAAGGCAACGGGAGCTGAGAGAAATCAAAAATGAGAGAGTCTTATTGGTGAAAACCCTCACGGGCACCGTAAGGCGAAAGTGAGTTGAGAGATGAACAAATGAGAGAGGCTTGTTGGTGAAAACCCTTCAGGGCACCGCAGGCCGAGCATGGTCAAGGTTTTGGCGAAGAAGTCGGGTTATGGAAACTCCAGGGCAACAAAGTATGGCAACTGAAAGTTGATTGGTTGGACAGATTGGGCCGATTAATCTGAAATGCATGTCATGATCATTGGTACCAGCTGTTCCACTCAGATAAGACTCTTTCCTTTTTCCTTTAGCAAGTCATCTAGTTTTGGATTTTCTTTATCCTTAACTCTTAGGGTCATTGCATTTCATTTCTCTTAGGTTTCATTCCTCTAAGATGTTTCAATGTCAGTCTTGGTCAAGCAAGTAAGAAAGGGTTTCAAAGCTCACTACCAACTTCCAAAAATTGCAAAGCACAGCATGGCCAGAACATTCCAAAGATAGCATGATGTAGAGTGGGATAAAATGCGAACAGAAGATCCACCAATGGAATGATTTAGTAATTTCATGGGAAATGCAGAGGCTCAGTAAAAAGGGTCAGAGGTGTAAATAGCGGTTCGGGTATAGAACAATCGGGTCATCCGAGGTCATGTGGGTTGAAAGATAGCCAGAAAGTAGGGTATAGAGCCAGTTCGGGGAAGCCAGTCAAAACAAAGCACGACAGCGGGGAGACTTTCAACAAGAATGCCACAAACTAACCACCACATTTTAAACTGACAAGACTTTTCTTTGATTAAAACAGGGGCAGAAAATTTCGATCGTTTCGGGGAAATCTTCCATAAGGAAAGGCAAGCACCAGACAGGTTTGACCGTAAACTCTCAAGACCCGCCTGGATAATGGGATTTCATTCGAAGTTTTTAGGACCCGCCTGGATAATGGGATTTCATTTGAAGTTTTCAGCACCCTCCTGGATAATGGGACCTAGTTTAAAATTTAAAACAATCATGAGTAGCAAGATCTCATATAAATATACCCCAAAGGAACAAAGCTAGGCTTCAAAGTTTGCATGTTTGAGATATGATTCAATTAGGATTTTTCAGGACCCTTCTAAATAATGGGACTTAGCTTTAAGATTGCCATTAGATAACAATGTGTAACGTAAATTTTTCTATAGGGTAGTATAATTCAACCGTAAGGAATTGTCACTCTTAGGATGAAATTTGACTTTGGATTGTCAGGACCATCCTGGATAATGGGACGTAGCTTTAAGGTCTTCTTAGATAACAGAATGTGGTGAAAGTTGTACCTTTAGAAGATATAGCTTAGTGTTAAAATTGTCGTTAGTTAAGAGTCGCCAGGTTCCTCCTGGATAATGGGACATAGCCTTAATATTTTCTTGGATAACAAGATATAGTGGAAGTAATACCTCCAAGGTATAACTTAGATTTAAAATCATCGTTTAAATTAAGAGTTGTCAGGACCCTCCTGGATAATGGGCGGTAGTTTTAAGACCCTCTTAGATAATCGAACTTAACGGAAGTCATACCTTTAAAAACGTAATGCAGCTTTTAAAACTGTCGTTCAACTAAGAGTTGTCAGGACCCTCCTGGACAATGGGATATAGCTTTCAAATTCTTAGAATATTTGGTAACATGATTCAGTTTAACACTCACATATGTACCCAACTACCAAACTAGGGAAGAAAATTTTCCTTGTTTTGTCTATTTTTGTTGAAATCAGGAGCCCACCTGGAGAACAAGGGAATACAATTCAAGTTTTGGTAATCAGGAATCCACCTGGAGAACAAGGGAATACAATGCAAGTTTTGGTAATCAGGAGCCCACCTGGAGAACAAGGGAATACAATTCAAGTTTTGGTAATCAGGAGACCACCTGGAGAATAAGGGAATATAATTTAAGTTTTGGCAATCAGACACCCATCTGGAGAACGAGGGAATATAATTCAAGTTTTCGGCAATCAGGAGCCCACCTAGAGAACAAGGGAATACAGTGCAAGTTTCGGCAATCAGGAGCCCACCTGGAGAACAAGGGAGAACAATACAAGTTTTGGTAATCAGGAGCCCACCTGGAGAACAAGGGAATACAGTTCAAGTTTCGGCAATCAGGATCCCACCTGAAGAACAAGGGAATATAGTGCAAGTTTTTGGCAGTCAGGCGCCCACTTGGAGAGCAAAGGAATACATTTCAAGTTCAGCAATCAGGCGCCCACTTGGAGAGCACGGGAATACAATTCAAGTTCAGCAATCAGGAGCCCACCTGGAGAGCACGGGAATACATTTCAAGTTCAACACTCAGGTGCCCACCTGTAGAGCATGGGAATACATTTCAAGTTCAGCAATCAGGCACCCACTTGGAGAGCACGGGAATACAATTCAAGTTCAGCAGTCAGGCACCCACCTGGAGAGCACGGGAATACAATTCGAGTTTTGGCAATCAGACATCCACCCGAAAAGGGAAAATATCTCAAGATACAATCTGACTTCAGCAATCAGGCGTCCACCTAAAAAAAGAGGAAAACATCTCAGATTACAATTCAAGGCGGCAACAAAGGGATTTCACCGGGAGAATACAAGTCAACAAGGCAACAAGAATCACAAGAGCGAGTTTGAAGATATAGATAAGATTTTTGTAATGCATAGATCATAGTCTAGTCTAGCTTCTTTTTATTTTGGCATGGTGAAATAAGGGGGTTCAGTAAGCAGTAGCAGCAGCAGCAACAACAGTGAAGTCACAGCTTCTTGGTAGTCCCAGCTACCAAACATTCCTGAACTATACTGACCTGATTCCTTTTTAGCCAAGGATATGTAGGCAACCTCGGAAGCAAGGTGTGGTCAAATCTTTCAGAAGTGCTTCCCACGGAGTATTCAAACGGACAAAAATCGCTCGTATCCGCTCAATTTTATCTTTGCCCGAAAACTCTTCGTGTTTCCGAGCAAAGAGGAGCAGCTGTGAGCACATGATTTTTGCCCTATATGAATTACTCCCATAATTTCAAAATAAAATAATTTCTTTTCATAATTTGCAATTTTATGGATTTTCGTGGCATTTTATGTTAAATATTTGCATTTGTTTGTGCATGTTTATTTTAATACAAAATACAAAAAATGTGTTGCATGTGCATTTAGGAGTTAATTTTGCATTTTAGGAATTAATTAGTAATTAAGTTATTATATAAGAAGGAAAATCACAAAAATAGTTTAATTTGCATCCTTTTAATTTCAATGTTGATGTTGAGTAATTTTCCTTTAATTTACTAATTGTGGTAATTATTTAGGATTAGTTAGTATTTTTGATAAGTTAATTTGGCTTTATAACTTAATTTAGGATTTTAGTTTTGATTTTTGAAAAAAAAAGATAAAAAAAGAAAAGAAAAGAGTTTGTGAAAAATGATGAAAAGGAAAGAAATTAGAATGAGAAGGAAGTATTTTGGGCCAGTCTTCAGCAATTTTCACTCGAGCCCACTCTTTATTCTCCATACCCATTCCAATTTCGGGCCCAATATTACACCCAACACGGTCAGCCTTTCCTAATACCACAAACGATGTAGTTTCGAGTTCCCGATCTAAAATGAATCTGAGCCCTTCAATCTAACCCATCCAACGGCTCCCACACTTTCCCCATTTCTCTTAAAAGTGTCTGAATCCACCCCAGAGACCAAATCAGTTCCGCCATGTCTCCTTCATCTTCTTCATCTCTTCCTCCTCTAAAAAAAACCCTAATCCACTATTTTCACATGTAACAAAGCTCCAACCTCACCCAAATCAACACCAAATCACCATCACACTCCCCTCTCTCCAAATCCCAAGCCAGTTCTTCTCGAATGAGGCCAGAATTTGCCGAATCCGAAATCCAAGGTTCGAAGTTCCAGGGGACGAATTTCCTAATATTTTCTCCAATTTTAGCAAGAGGTTTAGAGTCGAAACTAGCCTCGCTTGTCCGTTCTTGACAAGAACGCATGATTGAGACCAATTTCTGCTCGAAATCGAAAGGTCCGGGTTCCATCAAGTTTCGTTTATCTGCGTCTCTTGATTAGATGCCCCTGTTCTTCTCCTTTTCTCCATTCTGTTGTTCGTCACCCCATCGTCACCTTCTGTTGTTCATCTTTTTTGTGCCTTATTATTGTTCGCTTGTTGAAGTAATGTTTGCATGATTAAAGTGAAAGCATGTTAGTTGCATTTATTTGATTCTCATGTTAGTGTTAGGTAATTCGTTTTTGTTTGTTTCTGATTGCAATTCGTAACTGATTTGGGTTATGAATTTTGGGTTGGGTTCCTTGTTAATTATCAAATTGGGATGGGTTACTGTTAAAATCTAAGGCCCAAAGTAAAGGAAGTCAATCCGGTTTTTGGGGCTAAATCTTGGGTCAACTTGACCCATAAGCTGAAGGTTAGAGAACTGAAACTAAAGTAATTTTCATGGGTATGGGGGCAATTTGGGTAATTTCATCTAAGGAATCTTTTGGTAACCACCTGAAGAAGCTTCCTAGAAGCTGAAAATAGGTTTTACTTGGCCAACAAGTCAATAATCTAGGGACTTTTAAGCAAAAAGAAAATTCAAAAAGGTCTAAAATGCAAAACTGAATATTTTAAAGCTGCCCTAGTAGCTTGTCTATAAAGAGATTACTAAAGAGAGCTGAAAAGGGAGGGGGGGGAGAAAAAGAAGAAAAAAATCGGGTAAAAATTCTGAAAGAGGTTATGAAAAGTTGAGCTGAAAGTACTAGAGAATTCTTGCATTTTTGGGTAAAATAAGTCTGGTTTTTGCAACTGATCCTGATTCTGAAATCTTCATAACTTTTCTCTTTCTCTGGGATTCAAAGACTGATTTGGTGTCTCTTCTTTGCTGAACTGCTCCTGCTATTGGGTCATAACTTCAAGCTTTGGTGTTGTTTGTTTGCTGTGAACATGTATTCTCCAAAACTCCATGGATATCACTTAGGTGTATTTGAAGTCTGGCTTTGGAATTTGAATAAGAATGATGAAATCCATGTTGGATCTCATTCATTTTGTCCAACCTCATTTATGTTTGTAATATTCAACCTTAAAAATGTTTCAGTTAATATAATGACCTAAATTTGCTATTATGGCGTGTATAAATGGGACTGTGCTGTGAATTGTGAAGTTTCATGATAATTGTAATTGAATTTTGCCTGGTATTTATTGATTCAACTTGTTTTGGATGCATCTCTTAGAAGTTAGATTAGTCGGGTTGTGGTAGGATCAATAGGGGAGAGCCTTAGGATTCTCTTAGCAAATATGAATGTTCAATGAAGCTAGATTCAAAGCTTGAATATGTGTCTTTCTCTCTCATTTTTCTATACTCATTTGTTAAAATAAGTCCTTGTGATTGAGGATCTGAGGTAATTTGTTAAGATGTGAGTGAATCACATATCGACTTCAAGGGTTTTGATAATGTTGGATCGTGATCATCTCAATTTGAATTTATTAATTAGCTGGTAGTGTAAATGGCATGTGTTAATTTTTACGATTAGTCGTGCATGAGCAATTTAAGTTAGCAGTGGTGTTAGAATTTCAGAAAGGTTAATTAACTAATTTGTATTTAAATATCTTGCAATCCATAAGTAGACAGTTAATACCATCTCATATTTCATGTAGTTTCTTGATTGACTTATAATTAATCTGTTGCACACAAAGGCGAGGTCTGAACCTGGACCTAGTGATGGCCCAATTAATGAGATCAGGGCCATTTTGAGACTGCCAGTGTCTTTCTTTTGAATTGGATTCACTTTTTACTTCAAATAATCTTATGTTTGCATGTTTGGACTCGATCTGGTGTCCCGTTTCTACCGATGCTCATCCTCCAAGAACATGGGCTCACGTTGGGCCTGGGTTAAAAATCGGCCACATTTCATTATGTTCAAGGCCAATTGTTGGAGCTCGAGCGTCTCTGGAGATCATTTCTGCCTTTTCTTTCGATCTTGCTGACCTTGAACATGGGCTTGAGATTGGTTCAAACATTAGTTTAAGATGAAGTGATAAATTCTTTTGAGCTCTTTTAACTAACAAATTTCTTTGAGGCACGCCGAGTCGAGTAAAATATAGTTATGGCCCTCAAGAAATTAGCTTGACTTTCTCCTTAAATTAGAATTGAGGCGCGCCATGCCAAACAAAAATGATAATTGCATAGCCCTCGGTTAGTTACTCTTGTTTATCCTTAGAAATCGCGGCATGCCGTTTAGAGAATTTTCACGGCCCTCGCAAAGTTGCAAACGCATAGTTGCTTTTAGGTGCGTTACTTTAATAATTTACCTTCTTAAAACTCGGGTGCACATTTATGTGACCCAAATCCAAATCTCAACAATGTTAAAATAAGTCAAAGACCACGGGTGCATTTATGTGACGTGGTCCAAGACGTGTTTTAATAGCGTTGCAATCTTCCTAAAAATGAATAAAAGCGGTTATAAAATTTAAAATTGCACCATAGGCTAAAACATGTATTAAAATCAATGTAATAGACCAATTATAATAGTTGAGCGACCGTGATAGAACTACGGAATCCGGAAATGCCTAACACCTTCTCCCGGGTTAATAGAATTCGTTACCCGGATTTCTGTGTTCGTGGACTGTAATACAGAGTCAATCTTTCCTAGATTCGGGATTTGAACCGGTGACTTGGGACACCATAAATTATCCCAAGTGGCGACTCTGAATCTTTAAATAAATAAATACCGTTTCGATTGTCACTTTAAGTTGAAAAAAGCTCCCCTTATACCCCTTAATGGGGGTGTAGGTAAAAAGGAGGTGTGACAAGTAGGATAGTATGGTTTTGTATATTCTACTAGATTGCCCACACACTTGTGACACTAGGTCTTAGCATACATATTAGTAGAATTATGATATTTTGGCTTGTCTTCATGATTGAGATTCGCATTTGTTGCTTTCACTTAAATGATGTGTTAGCTTTTAAAACTATAAATTTCTTAAATTTATAATGGAAGTTATCGCGTACTAACTACATAAATGAGGATTTACTATATGATCAGTGTTGGCTTGCCTAATAACGGTGTTGGGCACCATCACGGCCTAATATGGAATATGGGTCGTGACAACATGGTATCAGAGCACTAGGTTCACGTATGTCTCACAAGTTATGGGAAAACCTGGTTGAGTCTTGCGAATCAGTATGGAGACGTCTGTACTTATCTTTGAGAGGCTATATGGTGTTAGGAAATTAGACTTTATTCATCTCCTATCGTGTAGTTGATGATGTACTAAATTCCCTTATCTTATTCTCTCACAGATGGTCAAGACGCATACGGAGGACGTTCCAGACCTGGGAGGAGCTGCTCCCCCGGTTGCTAGAGGCTGAGGCAAGGGCCGGGGAGGGCACCAGCCCGAGGTAGGAGACGAGGGCATCCCAGAGCTGCCCTAGTTGCACCATCGGCGGATCCAGCGGGGGATCCCATTATCGAAGAGTAGGGCGAGGTGCCTGCAACAGAGCTTGCCCTGGTAGATTTCATGATAGCAGCGGGCTTCCAGGAGGTCATCGGTTGTATGTTGCGGTTCATGGACTCGAAGACTCAGGCTGGTTTATTTCCAGCAGACCCGGCCACATCTCAGGCAGGAGGGGGAGCACGGACCCCTATTGCTCAGGCTCCGGGGCATGCAACTACAATATTTCAGACTCCGGGTACACTTCTCGTGGGCGGAGCCCAACCAGTTGTAGCGGTTGCACCTGAGCCTAGATCAGCTGTGGACGTCGATCCGCAGAAGTTATTGGATAGATGGACTAGGCTACACCCTCCTATCTTCGGAGGTGAGCGTCATGAGGATGCCCAGGATTTTATTGACAGGTGCAGGGATACACTATACAACATGAGGATATTGGAGTCCCATAGAGTGGATTTCACCGCCTTCCAGTTAGAGGACAGGGCCCGCAGATGGTGGCAGTCTTACCTTCTCAGCAGACCAGCAAGTTCTCCTCCTATGACTTGGGACTAGTTTACACGGCTTCTATTGGACAAGTATATTCCACCCTCCTAGAGGGAAGAGTTACAATGTTAGTTTGAGCAGCTCGAGTAGGTGCAGATGTCTGTAAGAGACTATGAGGCGAGATTCTCTGAGTTGTCTCGCTATGCACTCATGATACTTCCTACGAATACAGAGATAGTGCGGAGATTTGTTGCAGTGTTACACCCTATATTCGAGCTAGTATGGCCCAAGAGGTTGAGATAGGTACTGAGTATCAGCTAGTCGTAGAGATTGCGTGGAGGGTTGAGGGTTACCGCCAGAGGAGTAGAGAGTAGTTGCAGCAGGACAAGAGGGACCGATTCTCTAGAGAGTTAGAGGTGCCTTAGCTAGGGGCAAAGGTCAGTTTGGGAGGGGCCAGCCCAGCAGACCCCCATATTCAGCACCACCACCGCCTCCTTGAGGTGCTCCAGTGAGGCCTTATTTCAGTGCGACACCGGAGAGTTCTTACCGCCCACTAGCTATTCAGGGTTCCTCCAGCGGGTATTCTAGACTTCAGGGTTCTTCAAGTAGATATTTGAGACATCTGGGTCAGGCTTCAGGACATCAGTTTATGGCACACGGGATTTTTACGAGTGTGGACATTCGGGTCACATAAAGAGGACCTGCCCCAGACTTCAGGGCAAGGCAGTGTAGCAGGGTCATCAGCCTATGATTGTAGCACCAGCTGTCCGACCGCCCAAAGGTGGGGGACATGTTGGTAGGGGTCGTCCTAGAGGTGGAGGCTAGGTAAGGGGAGTTCAGCTAGCTACTGTTCAGCCAACCGGTGCTCCAGCTAGATTCTATGCTTTTCCGGCCAAACCAGATGTAATGGCCTCAGATGTCATGATCATAGGTATTATTTATGTATGCGGTAGGGACGCTTCGATATTATTTGATCTAGGGTCTACATATTCATATGTTTCATCTCCGTTTGCTCATTTCCTGAATATCCCTCATGAGTCTTTGGGTACTCATGCTTATGTGTCCACTCTTGTGGGAGATTCTGTAGTCGTGGATCGGATCTACCGGTCCTATATAGTTACATTCTATGGTTTCGAAACTAGAGCAGACCTTCTGTTACTTGATATGATCAATTTTGAGGTCATCCTAGGCATGGATTAGTTGTCTCCATATCATGCCATTCTTGTTTGTCATGCCAAGACTGCTACTTTAACGATGCCAGAGTTGCCGAGATTGGAGTGGAAGGGTTCCTCCGTTAGTGCATCCAATCAGGTTATCTCTTTCTAAAGGCTCGACATATGGTTGAGAAAGGTTGTTTGGCGTATCAAACATATGTTCGGGATACCACCGCAGAGTCTCAGATGATTGATTCAGTGCTAGTAGTCTGAAAGTTTGCCAATGTGTTCCCTTCTGACCTACAAGGCATGCCGCCAGATTGTGACATTGATTTCTGTATTGATTTGGCTCCAGGTACCCAGCCTATAAATATCCCACCGTACCATATGGCGCCGAAAGAGTTGAAAGAGTTGAAGAAGCAGTTTGAGGAATTGTTGGCAAAGGGGTTTGTGAGGCCCAGTGTATCACCTTGGGGTACACCAGTGCTATTTATGAAAAAGAAGGATGGGACTATGCGGATGTGAATTGATTACTACCAGTTGAACAAGGCTACCATCAACAACAAGTACCCATTGCCGCATATTGATGATTTGTTCGACCAGTTGCAGGGTGCTAGGGTGTTCTCTAAGATCGACGTAAGGTCAGGGTATCATCACCTAAAGATTCGGGACTTAGATGTCCCGAAGACTGCTTTCCGTACTAGATATGGCCTCTACGAGTTTCTGGTGATGTCCTTTGGCTTGACCTATACTCCAGCGGCATTTATGGACTTGATGAATAGGGTGTTTAGGCCTTATATTGATTCTTTTGTTATTGTTTTCATTGATGACATCTTAATATACTCACGTAGCCTGGGAGAGCACGAGCAATATTTGAGAGTAGTGCTTCAGACCTTGCGAGAGCAGAAACTATATGCTACGTTCTCCAAGTGTGAGTTTTGGCTAGAGTCAGTAGCATTCTTGGGGCATATTGTAGCAGGAGAGGGTATTAAGGTAGATCCCAAGAAGATTGAGGCAATTCAGAGTTGGCCACGTCCTACTTCGTGACTGAGATCAGGAGCTTCCTGGGGTTAGCGGGTTATTACCGCCGATTTGTGCAGGGCTTTTCATCTGTTGTATCACCTTTGACTAGATTGACCTAGAAGGGTGCTCCTTTCCATTGGTCCGATGATTGTGAGGCGAGCTTTTAGAAGCTCAAGACAGCTTTGACTACAGCACCGGTTCTAGTGTTGCCTTCCGGTTCGAGGATGTATACGATATATTGCGACACTTCACGTATTGGCTTGGGATGTGTATTGATTCAGGAGGGGCGAGTTATTGCATATGCTTCACATCAACTGAAGATTCATGAGAAGAATTACCATGTGCACGACCTAGAGTTAGCAACGATTGTTCATGTTATTAAGATATGGAGGCATTATCTCTATAGGGTGTCATGTGAGGTTTATACCGATCATCGCAGCTTGTAGCATTTGTTCAAGTAGAGGGATCTCAATTTGTGGCAGCATAGATGGCTTGAGTTACTAAAGGATTATGACATCACCATTCTTTGTCATCCGGGCAAAGCAAACGTGGTCGCAGATGCCTTGAGTAGGAAAGCAGAGAGTATGGTAGCTTGGCATTCATACCAGCAGAGGAGAGACCACTAGCTTTGGACATTCAGTCCTTGGCTAGCAGACTTGTGAGGTTGGATATTTCACAGCTCAGTCGAGTCCTTACGTGTGTTGTTGCTCAATCTTCACTATTGGGGTAGATCAAGGCTCGGTAGTTCGATGATCCGCATTTGGCAGTTCTCAGAGAGACGGTGCTATAGGGTAGTTCCAAGGAGGTTTCTATTGGCAAGGATAGTGTTCTGTGACTCCAGGGTCACCTATGTGTTCCTAATGTCGATGGCTTGAGGGAGAGGATTCTAGAGGAGGCACACAGTTTGCGGTATTCCATTCATCCAAGTGCTACGAAGATGTATCGTGACCCGAGGCAACATTATTGGTGGCGACGGATGAAGAAAAACATAGTTGAGTATGTGGCTAGGTGTTTGAATTACCAGCAGGTTAAGTATGAGCACCAGAGGCCAGGTGGCCTACTTCAATAGATACTTATACCTGAGTGGAAGTGGGAGCGCATTACTATGGACTTCGTAGTTGGGTTGTCGCAGACATTGCGGAAGTATGATGCAGTTTGGGTCATTGTTGACCAAGTCGGCATACTTCATTCTGATTATGACTACCTATACTTCAGAGAGGTTGGCTCAGATATACATTCGGGAGATAGTTCGGTTACACGGTGTGCCTGTTTCCATCATATCAGATAGAGGCCATCAGTTCACTTCCCAATTTTGGAGAGCCATACAGAGTGAGTTGGGGACCTGGGCAGAGCTCAACACAGCATTCCACCCGCAGATCGACGGGCAGTCGGAGCAGACAGTTCAGATTCTGGAGGACATGCTTAGAGCATGTGTGTGACTTTGGAGTGTAGTGGGATCAGTTCTTGCTTTTGGCCGAATTTGCTTACAACAACAATTATCAGTCCAGCATTGAGATGGATCCATTTGAGGCTTTATATGGTCGGCGATACCGTTCTCCTATTGGGTGGTTTGAGACCGGCGAGACTAAGTTGTATAGTACAGATTTGGTGAAAGATGCCTTGGAAAGGGTAAAGTTGATGCAGGAAAGACTTCGCACATCTCAGACCAGACAGAAAAGTTACGCAAATCAGAAGGCACGTGATGTATCATTCATGATCGGTGAGAAAGTTTTCTTGAAAGTTTCGCCGATGAAGGGTATTATGAGATTCGGGAAGAAGGGAAAGTTGAGCCCAAGGTTTATAGGCCCATTTGAGGTGTTGAGGCAATTTGGGGAGCTTGCTTATGAGCTTGCTCTACCTCCCAGCCTATCTGGAGTTCATCCAGTTTTTTACGTGTCTATGCTTCGGAGGTATCACACTAACTTATCCCATGTGTTAGACTTCAGTACTATCCAGCTAGATGAGAGTTTGGGCTATGAGGCGGAGCTAGTTTCCATTGTTGATAGACGGGATCACCAGTTGAGATCCAAGAGGATTTATGCGGTAAAGGCCCGGTGGAGGGGCCAACCAGTCAAGGAAGTGACCTGGGAGTCTGAGGAGGACATGTAGAGCAAATATCCCCACCTTTTCCCTAGCTCAGGTACTTTTCTATGTCAGGTGGAGAATGTAACGACCCGATTGGTCGTTTTGCTTTCTAGAATCCTGTTCCCCTAAATAAGAGACCTAACTGATTTTTTTGATTTCTAGAATTATGTTACCCTAAATAAGACTTTCCCTACTTGCTTTAACTAATTTATGAATTGTGGGGGTAGTTGGTTCGGGATTTGGAAGAGTTTGGGTTGAAATCGGAACATTTGGTTCCTTAAGGTTGGCTTAAAAGGCCAAGTTTGACTTAGGTCAATATTTTTAGTGAACGGACCGGGAATCGTATTTTGGTAGTCCTGGAGGGTCCGTAGTAAAATATGGGACTTGGACGTATGCCCGGAATCGAATTCCGATATCCCTAGCCCGAATAATGAAGTTTTGTTAAAAATTATTAAATTGAAAATCTAAGGATTTAAAGAAAATGAATAATGTTTGATCATGTTATATCAGGCCCGTATGTTGGTTTTGGAGCCCGGTATAGGTTAGTTATAATATTTAAGTCATGTCTGTAAAATTTGGTGAGAAAAGGGACAGATTTGATGTGATTCGGACGTCCTGTTGTAAAAATAGGAATTTTAAATGTTTTTAAGGATTTCATGCGTTTTGGTGTTAAATCCGTAGTTTTAGGTGTTATTCGGCAATTTGATCACACGAGAAAGTTTGTATGAAGTTGTTAGACTTGTGTGAGTATTCAGAGTGGAGCCCCGAGGGCTCGGGTGAGTTTCAGATGAGTGTTGGGAGTGAAAACACTCTAGTGTTTTTGGTGTTTCCGGGTAGTGTTGCGGGTCTCGCAAATGCAAGGAATTGTTCGCATTTGAGATGACCGCATTGCGAGGAAAGCTTCGCAATTGCGAAGGAACCTGAGCTGGGCAGTCGTCGCATTTGCGATATTTCGTTCGCATTTGTGAACCCAGCAGGGTCCGTATTTGCGACCCTTTTGTAGCATTTGTGACCCTTGCAGAGGATACCCAAGTTCGTATTTGCGATGATTTTAATGCAATTGCGACCTTTGCATTTGCGAACCTGATATCGCAAATGCGATATTTATTTCATTTAAAAACGGGACTTAGGCCATTTATTTCATTTCACTTCTAAACTTTGGCGATTTGGGAGCTTTCGAAGAGGGGATTTCAACCTAGCATTGTGAAGTAAGTTATTTCCACTTAATGTGAGTTTAATACTTGGGTTTTGGGTAGATTAACACATAAAAATTATTGAAAATCATGGGATTAGAGTAAAACCTAGGGTTTTGATAAAAACAAGATCTAACCACGAAATTTGTTATGGAATGGAGTAAAAATCATATATTCTTGATCCTTAGGTTATGGGTAACAACTTTCTTTAAAAAAAATTGGAATCTGGGCACGTGGGCCCGGGGATAAATTTTAGGAACTTTGTAATTAGGGTTGGAAAATTACTCTAATAGCTGGAATATGAACTCTTGAGCTTGTGTTGACTAGTTCTTACCCCGTTTGATTAGTTTTGGATCGTTCGGCTCCAAATTG
Source organism: Nicotiana tabacum (assembly GCF_000715075.1). Lineage (NCBI taxonomy): Eukaryota > Viridiplantae > Streptophyta > Magnoliopsida > Solanales > Solanaceae > Nicotiana > Nicotiana tabacum. The sequence continues at coordinate 213,667,176 of NC_134085.1, forward strand.
AGGGTTTTGAGCACATTCTTGAATCGAGATATAGGCTTTGGGACGAGGTAAGTCTCTTTTCTAACCTTGTACGGAGAAATGTCCCCATAGGTATACTTAATTAATATATGATTAATTGTGGGGACTACGTACGCACGAAGTGACGAGAGTCCGTACGTAGCTACTATTCATGTTATGTACGGGTAGTTCTAGAATCACATCATGCTTCGTGGTCGCTATTGATTGCTTATATATGCTAATGGTATGAACTGAAGTAAGTTGAAGGAAATCTAAAGATTTACGGGCTTCAAGTGAATTGTATTCATTTTTGTAAAAAGGGAATTAAAGAATTTTTGTGTTTAAATGATGAAAATTATGTTTACCGCATCGCACGTATGATTTGCGAGCGGGGTTATGTTTTTACTGCGTCGCATGTATGATTTGCGAGCGGGGTGGATAGATGCATCTATGTTTCGTGTCGTTCGACCCTCGGTTGTGCACACTTTACTTTTATGTTGGATCGGGCCGATCGTCCTCGGTGGTATTTGTGTGTGATAATAGAACTGTAACCCTTATAATTTGTATGACTTATTGCTGGAAAGGTCACTAATTTAAATGAGAAAAGTGCTTAGTTTTATTAATTGGATGAAAGGATTTTCAATAATCATCCTTGTTTGAGCTTGTTGTTATCTACATGCACTGTGAATGAAATATGTTGAACTTCATATTATTATATTTGCTGGCCTAGCAAGCGTCGAAGTCGACCCCTCGTCACTACTTCTACGATGTTAGGCGAGATACTTACTGGGTACATATTTTTATGTACTCATGCTATGCTTATGTACTTGATTGTACAGGCTTTGAGGCAAGTGCATCTGGCCATCAGTCCGGCGCATAGAGTGGTCATCTCAGCTCGAGATTTTCCGGTGAGTTGCCCTTCCCAGCCGATCTGCAGCAGTTGGAGTCTCCCTTTTGTCTTTATGTTCCTGTCTATTTCTATTCGAGACAGTAGGATAGCATGGTTTTGTATATTTTACTAGATTGCCCACACACTTGTGACACCAGGTCTTGGCACACATTAGTAGAATTATGATGTTTTGGCTTGTCTGCATGATTGAGATTCGCATTTATTCCTTTCACTTAAATATGCTTAAGCTTTAAAAAATTATAATTTTCTTAAATTTATGAAGGAAGTTATCACATACTAACTACATAAATGAGGATTTACTATACAATCAGTGTGGGCTTGCCTAATAACGGTGTTGAGCGTCATCACGGCCTAATATGAAATATGGGTCGTGACATCAGCAAACATTAATTTAACCATTTTTTGGACCATTTTTTTGGAAATATTGCACTTTGCCCACAATTATTCTTGTACAAATAATTTGATATATCCCTCATTGAAAGGCATCTAGAGCCTTTGTAAAGTGCCAATGTGGAATAAATAACTTTCTCAACCTGCATAATACGAACAAGCTATTGCAACGATTAACAAATAGAAAGTCAACGAGTTGGAGGCAATTTTATCATACTATCCCTTTCAATTTTGTAGCTGTTTCTTATTTTACGAGCTAAATCAACCTAAAGATAAATTAGTTCACGGTATAGCTTAAAATGTTTAAGTTCAACGAAAATTGAAAAGACACATTTGAAGACCTCCCCAAATCATTTAGTATAAATTTTATTGGTAAAACTAATCACTACTACTTATTAATTCACAAGAGTAATACGATGAAACCATAAAAACTATCATATACTTCTAAAGAAGCTTTTGATGTGTACAGTCTGATGATAATATTGAACGTGTATGGTTTTAACCAAATGGCACCTAAGTTCAAAAATTCAATTTTATTTTTGCAAACTCAATTTAGAATTTTTATTTAACCAAATCCCACCTAAGTCTTTTTCAGTACTATAGCAACTTGAGATCATTAAGTAAGATTTTGTATGTATGCTAGCTTTTTCTTTATCGTCTTTCACTTAGTTTACTTCTTGTTCTGAAGACCTAAAGTTGACTCGGACTATTTCAAAGGGTGAAAGTTCCTTGACATCCCACATAATCTTTTTAAAACCACAATTTCTTGGTGTTGGGCCCACCCCCCCCCCCCCCAAAAAAAAACATGTCACTTGAACAGGAACTTATTTGATTGGCAAACGTCAACTGCTTAGCATTTTGCTTGTATCACATAAACCATCGTACTAAGTCTCAGTCTTTCTTTCAAAGTATTTTCTTGGTAAGTGTCTAATGAAGACGACTTAATTTGTCTTTTATTTTATATAAATACGCGTTGTTATCCAATAATAGAAAGACAATATAAAACCCTTTGCATATACCAAACTAAATAGTCTCACAAATCTGCAAAGATGATCTCCAAGAAATCTTCTAATTAACCAACCAGTGATCAATTCCATGGCAGACATAATTTCAAAAGTGTTTGATGAAAATGAAGATTTCCGCGCTCTCACAGTATCAGATGACGAGTGTGCAGAGGAATTGCAGCTCCAAGAGGTTCTTGCAGCCTCTTTTTACCATCTTCACATGTCATCATCAACATTAATCCATGAATCCCCTGAATCATCTCAAGGTTACTGTGAGATTTGCATGGACACAAAAGGAAAAGATGAAATGTTCAAACTCGACAACTGCTCTCATCATTCCTTCTGTTCCGGCTGCATAGGCTTACATGCCCAGTCCAAGATTCAACAGAACATTTTTCCTGTAACTTGCCCAGGTTTGAGATGCCGCGCAATAATTGAACCTGAAACATGTAAGTCCATTATTCCAGAAGATGTTTTCGCGAGGTGGGAAGAGGGATTGAGCGAGTCAAGTCTTCTTGCTTGCGAGAAATTTTACTGTCCTTATAAAAATTGTTCAGAGCTGCTCATTTATGATCATGATGAGGAGATAATTGAGTGTATATGTCCTTCATGCCAACGGCTGTTCTGCGCGTCGTGTTGTGTCCCTTGGCACACTGGACTTGATTGTGACAAGTTTCAAAAGGAAGAAAAAGACAAAGAAGAAGATTTAAAAGTTGAGGAACTTGCTAAGAATTCCAAATGGATGAAATGCCCTCACTGCAAACACATTGTGCAGAAGGCTGATGGCTGTATACACATAACCTGCTGGTTAGTTAATTTGTCATTTAATCCTATACTTTTGTGTTGGTGGGAGGATTAATTTCCTTTTAATTTATATTGATTGTGAGTTAGTTTAAATTAACTAATCAATTAGTACTATTTTTACATGTGGCTCATTCTATATATTGTGGATTCAGGTGCAAATATGAGTTTTGCTATGTGTGTGGAGGAACATGGAGTGAAGAGCATTGGAGTTGCCAGATTAGTTAATGATCATATCGGATTGCCTCTTCATACCAATTCGGATGATGGATGTTTGTTGTCCACTAGCCACAAGGCTCAGAATTAAAAGAAGAACAAAGTCAATTTTTGATGTTTGTTTAGTTAGTACTATTATTATGTATAGTTAATTTTGCTGTCGGGTCCAAGTTGTGACTTAGTGGGCATTTGGACATAAGAATTGTGAAATTTCGTAAAAAATGAAAAAATTTCAAGTGAAAATGGGATTTGAAAATTAAAGTTGTATTTGGACATAAATATAATTTGGAGATGTTTTTGAATTTTTGTGAGCAATGTGAAGTGAAAAGTTTGAAAACACCTTTTGGAGTTTTTCAATTTTCGAAATTCTACTTCAAGTGAAATTTGAAATTTTCATGGCCAAACACTGATTTCGGAAATTTCCGAAAAAAAGTGAAATATTTTTTTATGGCTAAATGGGTTATTAGTATAAAGTAAGTACTTCTATAGCTTCCGTATTGGACCTTGTATAACCTGTTTTGCTTATACGATGCTTGAATTGGAGAACAAAATCTAAGAGACATTTTCTACTCAATCCATCTCATTTTATGTGAAGTTTTTTTCACACTGAATCTTTAAGAAGTAACAGAAGATGTTAAACACATAGGTTAAAGGTGCTGCAAAGTATCAATTTGTCCTTACTGCCAAATAATTACATGAGTGGTGAGAGCTTTATGTCTTTTCATTACATGAGTAATGTCATTAAAAGTACAATTGGAATGCTAATTCTTTATAGTTTTCAAACAGAGCAAATTATTCCTTTTTTAAGACAAGTTAAAAACAGAAGCACGCAACATAAAATTCGACAAAGTGGTATCTTTAATTAGGTGCATAACAACCTTTATCACTCCCATTGGCGCGAGGAAACCTTATCTGGAACATCTACATCACTACGCTAGGGATGTTGACATTAGAAATCTATGTAGTAATTCTGCTCTTCTTCTTCTTTTTTTTTCTTTCTTCCGATAAGGTAAGATTTAAGAATAATTATCTTTATTTATATTGGAAGTTTCTGAACTTGCAGGAGTGCCTGTAGAGAAGAGCATAAAAACGGGAGCGCTCGCGAAGAAGAGCGTAGGTCAAGTTTTCTGGGACTAAGGCCTACAGGAGTACATTCAGACAAACTAGATTAAGATTTACCTTTGAGTTCTTTTGAAGTATATTTCCTACACTCTAGAAAACGTTTCTCGTTCTTATGATGTTGTTATTATTTCTATGGTTTATGTTGATGATATTGATATATTGTCTCTTTTCGTCTTTTTCATCTTCTTGAGCCGAAGCTGTCTATCGGAGTTATTGTTGCTCTAGAAAACGTAAATACTGAATCATTGTGTTCCTTTTACTTTCTCTTATAGGGGTTAATGATAGAGATGGCAATTGGGAGGGGGGGGGGTTGTAGCCTTATCCCACAAAGACTTCAACCTGCCCTGCCCCGCAAAGCAAAATTTTTACTTTTAATTTTTAATGAGTAGTTTTTCTTTGATTTTTTTTAATTTTAAAAATGTCCTTTTCTCTTTACCTTGGGCGTTAGTGGTCCTAATTTCCCCCTCTGAAGTCTGAACTTCTTATTAACGCTAAATAAACAAAGCAACTAATAAACGAAAACTTCCAGCATACACAAGCCTTAAACCAATCACATTCCCACTGTGATCTTTTCTTGTTCTCCCTTGATCCATTGTATTTCGTATAATGTAGAAACACAGATAAATCATTTATACAATATTAGCAGCATTTTAGTACGAAGATCACAAAACCGAACAAGAGAAATTAAAAGAAAATACTTTGCAAGTTGCAGCTGAAAAGTAAAAGCAGAAAAATAGAAGAGGAATGGCAGTTTGGATGAAGCCCGCTAGGTAACCCGCCGAAACCCGCAACCCCGCCCCCGCATTAGATTTTCAAAAAACAGTTTCAACCCGCCCCGCATAAGGTAAATACTGAATCACTGTGTTCCTTTTTACTTTCTCTTTTAGGGGTTAACGATCGCATAACAGGTAGACAGGTACTTCTATAAGACCTTCTATAATATTCAATCAGCACAACTTACAAGACTTGATATTCTCCTGTTGTCAACATTCCTTCCTTACTGTTTGAACTTAACACGATTCCTGGAAATATTACATGCTTCAGTACTTTTATTGCTGAAACCTAATGTTTATGCTTTTCTTCTTCTTTTTTTTCTTCTTTTTTTTCATTATTGGGGAAAATGAGCCCTTCTAGAATCAAGAATTCCAGAATTATAATCTAAACGTAGTAAGAAAAATGGATCAGGCAGTAGAAACTATACGAGTTCACCACAGATTCTATAATGGATTCCTCCAAGTAACATTCACCTCAAATGCCTCTCTGATTAATTCAGTAAGAAACTGGATAACACAGAAACGCTAATTGAATGGGAAAACTAAAAAACCTATAACAAAGCCCTGCAATTATAGATAAATTCAATAAGTCATGCCCTAGGAATTTTCGAAGGAAAGGGATGGAGTAGATAGAAGAATAACTGACTGAGAGAGAAAGGCATCTCTCTCTCTCTCTCACGCTCGCGTCGAAAACCTTCCCAAAATCGATCGCTGTTGAAAGTGCCTTCTGATCAAACTTCAGAGAGTCGCAACCAAAAACAAACTGAAGTCCACACTTTTTTATTTTAGTCCATACATAAATAGGTAGTTTCCCTTTTAATAAATCGTAAAAAAGTTAACGGAGCGAGATGACGGCGTTATGGCCCAGTTAACTACAGGTCGTCTAATCAGCGACCTGCCTGTATTTAATTAACGGAGGGAACTGACGGCGTTTAGGCCCGGTTTTATTTTTAATTTTTTTTTTACATTTTTGTAAACCCGGTTAACTACAGCTCTCAGACCTGTGTTTAATTAAAATTTATGATAATTTGTGTACTTAAGTTTGTTTTAATATCCATTTTGGGCGTGGACTCAAATTTTAGACAGCTTTTTCAACTTCCTAAAAACTCCATTTTCACATGTACCTTGTTCCTTTGTACTTTGAGAAAAATTCAAGAATACTTGTAGGACTAAAAAATATTTGTCTGATATACCCGTTAAAAATCTATTCCCTCCGTTCACTTTTACTTGACATGTATATTAAAAATAGATTTTTATTTTTACTTATCACGTTACGTATATCAAGAAAAGACCCACAATATTTATTGCTTATTTCAAATCATTTTCTCAAATACAGTAAAATATGCACCAATTAATATGAGTATAATCCTAAATTATGCACTTCATTTATTATTTCTTAAAGGGACGTAAAAAGTCAACGGAGGAAATATCTTATTAAATACTCTCTCCGGTCCATAATAAGTAGGGGTGTTCAAAACCGATCCGAAACCGAAAACCAAACCGAACCGAAGCTTAATGGCTTACTGGTAACGGCTTAACGGATGGGGAATGGATTAAAAAAATTTTATTAACGGCTTATCGGTTTGGGGGCGGATTATTCAATTTTCTTAACGGCTAATCCGTTAACCCGTTAAGAATAACCCGTTAAGTATATATATAAACCAAGGAGTTTAAACGGGCAACTAACAACATGATGTAATCACAAATCATAATACCGTCAAATTGATATCAACTGTGCATTCTCATATTTGAAGCAATCATGCTATTGGTCAGCGCTTTATTTTTCAAATAGCAACGCTTTTGAAAGAAAATGAAATTCAACATAAGAAAATTTAATGGCCAGTTAAAGTTTTTCTTATGGTTTTTTCTGGGAATGGTGAAGTGGTCTTATGGTTAACAATAGAAAACATTGATATTGCAACTATTTTGGATTTTCGAAAGGGGGTGGGTGTGGAGGTTGAACTCTCTTCCTGCACTTCTCTATTATCCCTGATATTACGAATAGAAAGCTCTTCCAAGATGGACAGTGATGTCCCGTATAACTTGCATAATTCTTAATCTTTGAGCGAAAAAGTTAACTAAAGGAAACCCCATCTTCATCGTAGATCAAACCAGCCATACTATCATCTGAACCTTATTTGCAGAAGCCAGCATATAGTGATACAAAAATTATGGAGATGAACAAGTATTTGCCATGTCGGAAATTCTTGCTGGTTAGCAATATCCTTTTAAATCAAATATATATATATATATATATATATATATATATATATATATATATATATATATATATATATATATATATATATATATATATATATATATATATATATATATATATATATATATATATATATATATATATATATATATATATATATATATATATATATATATATATATATAGATAAGAGCTAAACCGATACCAATCCGCCAATACCTTATCGGGTGGCTAGCGGATTAATACATTTAAAAGCCGATAACCGATAAGCCAAACCGTTAAGAGTAAATAACCGCCCAATCCGCCCGATAAGCAGCCCTAATAATAAGTGACCAATTTACTTTTTTATTTTGGTCCAAAATAAGTATCCATTTATATAATCAAGAAAGAATTCAATTTGTTTTTACAAAATAACTCTTATGTACATATCCCTAAAAAAGTTTTCTTACTCATCACATTAAATATATAATTAAGGGTAGTTTAGTTATACTAGGTATTTTGTATAGAATTTAGTACTTTCTTAGTGGGCGTGCCAAAAGCAAATTGATCATTTATTGTGAACCGGAAGGAGTAATTATAATTACTGCCTATTTAAGCTTAAAGAGGCTGAAAGCAGCACTCAAATCTAAACGATCAAACGTGGCCCTAACACAACTACTTATTAAAGCTGAAAACATACTCAAAGCAGCTACTTTCTTCGATCCAAAATAAGTGATTTTTTTGCTTTTTTTTTGTGGTCCAAAATAATTGATTTTTTCAGATTTCAAGAATGATTAATTATTTTTTTCCTACATTGCTCTTGGAGTAAATAGTGTTGGAGTGTGTGTTAGAAGTATTTATGTAAAGAGATAGTAAAGGTTAATATGGTCAATTTCATTGCTGATTAACGTTAAAAGGTAAATTTCTTAATTTGTGTAAAAACATGTAAAAAATCACTTATTTTAGACCGGAAGGAGTACATTTTAGACAAAGCCATAATAGATAGACCTATTGGAGCTATAAGAAAACATTTGCAATAAATTTTAATTATATCCACCCGAATCCAAAATCAAAATAATTATATTAAGCTTTCAATTTCCAAACCCAAGCAGCTTTCGATACCCACTAAACAGATTTTTAGAGTTAGTGTTGAAAGAGGAAGGCAAGTTTCGACTTTGGACTAGGGTGTACACTGTACACATTCGTTCAGACAAATAATTAAAGAGGGGAGGGAATATGTAGGTTGGGTAAGGGCATCTCCGACCTTTACCTCATTTTTGGTCCCCAAAATGGGGATTTTTCAATTTTGGGGACAACTTACTCCAATTATTCCCCCATTTTTTTCTCCAAATTTTTTATATTCTTCTCTCTCTTCTATATTATATTATTATCTTTCATTTCAATTTCATTTTTTAATTTTCATTAAACAAATTTCATCTTTTATTTTTATTAATTTGTAATTTTCATAATTAAAACAATTCCATAAAATTTTAAATAATATAATTTGCAAGCAATTATTATAGATTAACTAATAATTCAAATAAAAGTGAAATCATTGTGATACAAGATTAATTAAATACATATTACATAACGATTAAATTCATTCGAAATACTAGATAAATATTCAACTTCAACCTCTAGTATTCTCCCATAAATGATCTATTAATGCATTACGAAGTGCAAAATGAGCATCTTTGTCCTTAATTCTTCTATGTTGAAATAAAAATTCTTGAAATCATTGATTTTCATCTACTGCCATTTCTACATAAAAATAATAAATGCACAAAAATTAATTTATCAAAATTATACACCAAAGTTAAGATATAATATTAATATTATAAATACATTACATAAACATAATTAGATATATATAAAGAGATAAATTAAAAGATTAAATAATAAAATAATAATAAAAAAGTGATGAATAGTAATGGGAGAGATGAATAGTGTACCCCCATATTTGAGGGAACACTATTCATCCTCCATTTTGGGGACAAAAATGGGGGAGGGTTGGAGCTAAATTCCCCCAAATATTTTTCCCATTACGGGGGATGGGGGCAAGGTTGGAGATGGCCTAATATTTCTTCGCTAGATAGATATTATTTGCAATAAAGTTTCTAATGGCAAAATCGACTAAATAAATTGGCCTAAGTAGGTGCTTGACCAAAAATGTGGTTCTTGGCTCAAATAATTAAATCTATGTATTAAGAGGTTAAACCTAATTAACAATAATATTTCTAGATGCGAGTTATGACAGCATGACTAAAGTTGGACAAATCGGGTAGAAATATAATAATGATGTGTGACAACCATTCCAAATAACGTAAGCAATAAATGAGCCTTAAATAGCAATGAACAACAATAAATGGCATTTAAGTAATAAAGAGATAATGATTCACTCAATAAAAGAGAAGCTAGATGTTATTCATCCTAACAATGATGAATGACAAACAAATCTTTGAATATTCAAATTATCCTCGGATTTGGTGGAAATATGGAATAATTTGGACAAGAATCTAGGTAAAAAAGGTGTTGTTTATATCTTAATAAGAGAAAGAATATCTTTTTATCAAGGTGTGTTCTTACAAATGAATATCACATGCCCTCCATCATTGTCTCTTTTCTATTTATAGGAGGCACATTCCTAACAAACCTTAATACTACAAGTGCACAGAACATCCACTAGAATATTTTCTTTAATATCCTATTTTAAAAACTAGTTGTTACTGTTAGCACGTGATTTTTGCCTCATATGAATTACTCCAAAAGAATACCCAAAATTAGGTTTTTTTTCTTTAATTATGTGTTATTCTAGGAATTACTGTGCGATTTTCCTGATTGTTTGCATATCTTTGTGAGTATATTTAATTTTATTAATGCATTAAAAAATACAAAAAATATAGCATCTGCACTTACGATTTGATTTTATATTTTTGGTTAATTTAGTAAAATGTTGTTTTACAAAAATGAAAAATTCACAAAAATAACGTATTTTTGCATTTTAGTGTTTAATGTCAAAATTTTGCGATTTTCTTTTAATTTAGTATTAATTATGTGTGATAATTATTATTTAGAGATAATAGTATTTTAAGATAATTTGGGTTTTTATATCTTAATTTAGAATTTTTAAATTTTAATCTTTGAAAAATAAATAATTAGAAAAAAAATAAGAGAGAAAATCTGGTTTTGGGCCAATTTGGCCAAAAGATCCCCAAGCCCAAACAAAACCCGTCCAAACCCACCCAAAACCAGCCCAGACCCGTCTCCCATACCCGGTCCGCCCCAGCTTAACCAAAACGACCCCGTTTTAATTATATTCAATCGGGACCGTTGATCTCACTGGATCAAACGGTCCAGAATCAAGGGCCCTTTTACAGGTTTAATTATCCAAACACCCCCTACCCCATCCCATCTCTTCATTTCACCCCCACCTTCAGAGATACCCACCTAACCCTAGCGCCGCCCCCAAATCCTCCACCTTCTCCGGTGGTGCCGCCGCCTCAAACCACCACCAAATTAACACCAGGAAATCCCCATGTCTCCATCTTCCCTAATCTATAATTGGTTTCCCTCAAATCACCTTAGTACTTCTCGAATCTTCAATCGAAGCAGTCCGGTCCCAAAATCCCCGAACCCTAGCTTACTCAATCGACCCCAAATCAACACCACATAACCCCCATAACTCCCTCATACCAAATCCATCATTGGTTTCCTTCGAATCTGACCGGAACTCGTCGAATTTTAAATCTAAGTTCGAACCTTAAAAGTTCAAAATCAGTTTCCGTTGAACCTGATGACATGCATCGATCCAATCCTCTAGTTTTTCGTGATTAGAAGATCGATTCACTACAAAACCGATGTTGTTCATTTGTTCTTGACAAAGAACAAATTATTAGCATCAGTTTGGGTTGAGTCAGAGTATCAAGGGTAAATTCAAGTTTAGCCGGTGAGTTCCTTTAATTTTTATGTTCATTTTTAGTGTTTGTTTCGCTCCTTCTTCTTTTCTTCTCTGTGTATCTTTGATTGGTCTGTCTTTCGACTGAAATTGTAATTAGTTTTCAAACCTAGTTCTTCCCTTTAAGTTAGTTTGTTTTTATTTCTATTTTTCTAGTTTTCTTTTCAATTTCTAAAAAAGGGGGTTGTGCTCTGATTTTTTTATTTATCCATTCTGCTTAGTTTTAGGTTTAATTAGCTTCTGTGTTCAATCGTTAATCGTTCGGGATTATCATTAGGTCAATAGGGTTCCAGTCTTCAATTTAAGTCTGTTGTGTTTAATTGAAATCCAACATGTTAGTATCGTTTGACTCCCTGATTAGATGACTTGGTGTAATTGCTTCAAAGTTTGAAATAGGGCATTCATTGTTTGTTTCTTCGTAAATATCAGTTTCAGTTACTCAGTCGTTGATTGATTTCTGATTTCAGTTCATGATAAGGCTATTTAGGTTTTGGAAATTGACACCTTCTTGATTCTGTTTATCTATGTTTTTGTTAGAAAATTGTTTGCCTTAATTTGTAAACACCTAGAACTTTAAGAGGATGTTAAATGATATTAGGAACTTAAAGGGTGGTTTGGAGAATTGTTCAATAAAGAGAATTTTACGTAACTTTAAGAAGTTTCTATAATGGTGGGGTTGTAATTACACTTTGAATGATATAAAGAAAAGGGTGTTTGAGTGGAGATAATTAAAAAAGGAAAAGGAGATTTGTAATAGAAAATGCACTAACTTGCTGTCTATTTTAGAGGTTATAAAACAGATAGAAAAGGGGAGAACAAGGAGAGAGAGAGAGGGAGATAGGCATTGAGTTCATATACACAGCAGTCTGATACCCTGAAACAAAAAAAAGATAAAGTACACACACACACACTGAGTTCAAAGACAAGGAGCTCCAGAAATACTGAAAGAGTTAAAAGAACATTTTGAGAACTCTAAAGAATAAAACTGTTTCATTGAGTTACTGGTGATTTCTAAAGTTTCCTTAGGACTGAAACAATTTCTGGATAGTTGATAGTTTAAACGAGTTGAAATCAAATCTGGTTCAAGTTTTCTAGTTCATTACTTGGATTGAAACTGTTTTTCTGGGCTGTTTTATTCACTTTCTGGGTTTGAAACTGGTTGAAAACTACTGTTGATTGCCTGCTACTATTACTTCTGATCCCTCACCTTTTATTTCCTTTCGTTACCAGGTATTTCTCAAACAAGTGATTAGGAACATGTATTTCGAGTTGAAGCCTGACTAAATACAAGTTGTTGAATTTCCTTTCATTTGCTTCTTCTTCTTCTTTAATTGTTCTGTACTAGACCCTGTTTATACATGATAGCTCGGTTATCTTATGTCATTGGTATGCTGTAGAGATGAATCTATGCTCTTTAAGAGTTTGGGGTATTGATTTCTCTTCTTCTTTTGATTCAAGTGAATGGTGCTAATTTCCTAGACTCCGTTACTGTCAATATTGAGAAAGAGTTAAGTGAGTTTAAGTTCAAGTTTTTGAATTTAGCTTAGAATTGAATTCAAACATGAATATTTGGGTAGTTGAAGTCAAGCATGTGCTCTTAGTAGCCTTTGAAACTGCTTTGTGTCTCAATTACTGTGTAGAGATGAGGGTTAACAGGTTTATTGTTATTGCAAATGGTAGCTTGTTGATTGGAATAGACTCGATATCGAGTCCTGATCTTCAACCTTGGTTTTTACAAGGTTTGGGTTCACTACTCTGGGCTATGTGTAAAAAAGAACAAGTGTACCAATGCTATCTGGACTTATGTCTTGAGCCCAACAACGTATTTAATTGTTGTTGCTGGATTCACTTTTTCACAGCAGATTTGGCCTGAATTGCATGAGAAATTAATGTCCAGAATTCTGCCTAATTAGTTCATGTCCACGTAGCTAAAATCCAAGAGTTAAAAAATGTTATTTCAAGCTTTTTGTTTCAGATAGTTTCGATTGATTTGTGATTAATTAACTTTTGTACCAAATTGTTTGATTCCCATGATTGGGCCTAACGTTTAGCCTAATTGAATGAAAGATTCCAAGTAATTTGGACTGCCCTTTTTACCCGTCTATTCTCCGGGGCACGATTCGACCTGTGAGCCCAACTTTCTTCGATGTAGCATTTGCGCAAACAAAGGTTCCAAGTTATATTTTTGTTGAAGTTAATTAAGCTCTCCTTGATTTGAAGCGTGCCATATTAGATAGTGCAAACAGTTTATGACCCTCAAAACTTAGTTTAGAAATACTTTTGATAGAATAATCGAGGTGTGTCGTGCCAAATAAAATCTCAAAAATGCATGGCCCTTGCTTAGTTAACGTTTTAATCCTTAGAATTCGAGGCGTGCCATTTAGCGAATTTCTATGGCTCCCACAGAGTTGAAAACGCGTAGTTGCTTTAGGCGCGTAATTTAAAAATACTTTCCTAAACTCGGGTGCACATTTATGTGACCCAAATCCAAATCTCAACGATGTTCAAATATGTCAAAAAACCACGGGTGCATTTATGTGACGTGGTTCGAGACGTGTTTTAATAACGTTGCAATTTTCTTTAAAAAATGAATAAAAGCGTTTATAAGGTTAAAATTACACATAGGTTCGAAATGTTTTAAAATCAGAGAGTTAAGCCGAATATAACAGTTGAGCGACCGTGCTAGAACCACAGAACTCGGGAATGCCTAACACCTTCTCCCGGGTTAACAGAATTCCTTACCCGGATTTCTGTGTTCGCGGACTATAATACAGAGTCAATCTTTTCTTCGATTCGGGATTCGAACCGGTGACTTGGGACACCATAAAATATCCCAAGTGGCGACTCTGAATTTTAAATAAAATAATCCTGTTTCGATTGTCACTTTAAGTTGGAAAAAACTCCCTCATACTCCTTCCGGGGGTTTAGGTGAAAAAGGAGGTGTGACAGTTACAGCTCTATCAATGGTGCTCGACCTCGACCATTGTTGACATCTCGACCACGAGTCTCGCTGCTTCTTGGTCGACCTCGACCGACTCTTTCCTTAGTGCTATCTTGCCCTAAATATTCTAGGGCGGATTTTGACCTATACAGTAGGTATAATTTGATTTGTGTAAGAGTACATAGCAAATTATTATTCCTTCGTTATAAAAGTTTTATACATCTTTGGAAAGTTAGAATTGTTTGCAACTCTTCCTTTGCCGGCTCCTCTTCTAAATTCGGATAGTTGTATACCTTACTAATTAAACCCCTATTATTACGATCATGAGTCAGAGCAGAAGGCGTAAATCCATTAATAACACTTCGTGTGTCTAATGTCATCCATGTACTTAATTTATTTACAAATAAAAATAATAAGGCGGAAAATTATGAACCACACCACAAAATTATGACTTTTTTAAAGAAAGTCAAGAGGATCTATTAGGATTCTGTTTAAGTTTCCTTGATTAAGATTCCAATGATTGCAGTAGATGTAGATGCGAATTGACCTATAACTATCTAAATTCTAACTACAAAAATCAAAAGTAACAGGCTAAGATTCTAAATGAACGATAATAAATATACGGGGTCTTCTTTTAAACGTCTTGTGTTCTTCTATCAATTATGTGCTTACCGGGAGTTGGCCTATAGCGCTTGATCGAAAGGCCTCTGCAATTTCAGGTAAGTACATAGCTAATCGAAACACCAACAAACAATAACAACAATGTTCCAATAAAATCCTACTAGTGGGGTTTGGAAAAAGTAGTGTGTATGCAGGACTTACCCCTACTCCGAGGAGATTGAGAGACTATTTTCGAAAGACGCTCGGTTCAAGAAAATAAAAAGAAAACAAAAAGAGGCAATATATTAGTAACATCAATAAAAACCATAGAACAAAGAACGGATCACCAGAACCAGAAAATAAGTGAAAAATAAAACAAAACCAGTAGATAAAGCACAACACTAAGAGGAACAAAAGAGTAGTGTGAACTCAACATTAACCACTAACAGTCTAAGACCAAGTCCTAACAAACTAGCCTCACTCTGGAGCACCTTAGAGATATTCCCAACTACCTCCTAAGCTACAACCTTAATGCTGGATCTCCACAATTTTCTGTCTAGGGCCAATGTCCTCGGTAATCTAAAGCTCGTCATGTCTTGCCTGATCGCCTCTCCCCAATACTTCTTAGGCCGCCCTCTACCTCTCATCATGCTCACCAAAGACGGCTCACACCTCCTCACCGGCGTATCTGGGCTTCTTCTCTGAACTTGTCTGAACCATCTGAGCCTTGCTTCCCGCAGCTTGTCATCCATGGGGGCAACGCCCACCTTCTCCCGAATTTCTTCATTCCTAATCTTATCCATCTTAGTATGCTTCCACATCCATCTCAAAATCCTCATTTCAGCTAGTTTCATCTTTTGGATATGTGAGTTCTTAACTGGCCAGCACTCAGCCCCATACAACATGGCCGTTCTAACCACTGCTCCATAAAATTTACCTTAGAGAATCGGAGGCGCTTTCTTGTCACACAATACTCCAGATGCTAACCTCTATTACATAGCTAATCGAAACTAGTTTGAAATTGAGGCGTAATTGATTGATTGGTGAATATATTGATAATAATTTTCCTATTCGAGCGGCTTAGAATTCTAAATATTGATGTTTGCAAAGGACATGGCCCACGAGTTGCTGGTGCAGTCTAGCAGTTTTCTGATTTTCAAATCCTTATGGTGTTACGGTTAGCATCGAATTTATCTCTGTTACCTGGATTCTTGGTGCAGGAGGGGAGCCTTGGAACAATAGTAAAGTTGTTTATGTGAGACTTATAGGTGTTCGAGCTGTAAAATGATGTTTATATCAGGGTAGATTGCCTACATCATACTCTTTGGGAGCGGCCTTTTCCCGAACCCTGTATTAACGCGAAATGCTTCGTGCACCCCTTTTTTCATTTTTAGGAAAATTCGAGAGTCCATTACTCAGATGATTACTCAACTATCCAAAATTATGGACTGAAGTCACTTTTCTTTCATTTGTAACAAGAAAGTCACTCAACTATTTCTTTTGTACACAAATGATCACTTTATTGAAATTATCAAACTTTCCTGTGAAAATGTGACGTGGCAGTCCATATGTATTTTTAAAATATTTTTTGGAGCAAATAAAATTATGAATACCCGAACAAAACATAGAAAATGCACCCATACAGCCAAGCTAACTCGCTAAAAATAAAAATCCACCCGTTAAATAAAATCAAATGCTGAAACACATCCCTATTGCAAATGCATCTCTCTTCTTCTCATAAAAAGCAGTTTTTTTCATGGTTTCCCTCTAGCCCTTAATCTTGCACCCATTATTATTTTATAAAAAGTAGAAGAAAAACCGTGAAAAGAATAATAAGGTCACTGAGAAAAAAAGAACACAGGTCACTCTAATCCTCGGTCTTTAACCTCGTACGCATTATTATTTTAAAAAACTAGAGTAAAACCATGAGAACAAGAAAACATTTATTTTTTATAAGAACAAGAGAGATGCATTGACAACAGGGATGCATTTTAGCGTTTGGTTTTATTTAGTGGTGGATTTTTATTTTTAGTAGGTCGAGTTGGATGTATGAGTGAATTTTCTATATTTTGCTTGGTGTTAGTTATTTTATTTGGTCCAAAATATAAAAAGTCCATGTGGACTGTCAAGTCATATTTTTTCACCGAAAAGTTCTATAATTCTGGTTGGTAACCTTCTGTGTGCAATAAGAATAGTTGAATGACTTTCTCGTTGCAAACGAAAGAAAAATGATTTTAGTCTATAATTTTTGATAGTTTGGTAATCATCTGAGTAATGGACTCGAAAATTCGAGCACTGGTGGACAAAAAACTATCCAAACACAGTTTGAAAAAGTTCAGTTTTTATTTTTGCCATATCAATTCTTAGAACTTCTCAACCAAATGCCGGTAAGTGTTTTTCAGTACTGTAGCAACTTGAGATCCTCAAGCAAGAATCTGTATGTATAATAAATTTTATTCTTTGTCATCTTTGGGCGGTGGAAAGATTACTTAGTTTATAGACGTAGTTTTCACTTAATTTACTTCCGAAGACCTTAAGTTGATTTCGACTTTGTCAATGGGTGGAAAATCCTTCATATTTCACATAATTTATTACAACTACTAGCTCTTGGTCCCTACTAGGAACATGTGATTAGCATTTAGCATAAAGAGTTAACAGGAAATGGTTAAAATTGCAAACGTCAATTGCTTAGCATTTTGCTTGTGTCACATAGAAGACTGATCCCAATTTGCACCAAGTCTTCAGTCTTGCTCTCCAAGTATTTCCTGGGTAACTTAATGAAGACAACTTAATTTGTCCTTAATTTTATATGCAATATCCAATAACAGAAGAATAATATAAAACCCTTTGCAATACATCAAATAGTCTCACAAATCAACAAAGATCTTCAAGAAAAAATCTAAACCAACCAGTGATCAATTCCACATATGGCAGACATAATTTCAAAAGTGTTCGATGAAAATGAAGCTTTCCGCGCTCTCATAGTATTAGATGATGAGCGCGCCGAGGAATTGCAGCTCCAAGAGGTTCTTGAAGCCTCATTAGAAATCTTCCATCATCACATGTCATCATCAACAATCCAAGAATCCCCTGAATCATCCCAAGCTTACTGCGAGATTTGCATGGACACAAAAGGAACAGATGAAATATTCAAACTCGAGAATTGCTCTCATCATTCTTTCTGTTCTGACTGCATAGGCTCACATGTCCAGTCCAAGATTCAACAGAACATTTTCCCTGTAACTTGCCCAGGTTTGAGATGTCGCGCAATAATTGAACCTGAATCTTGTAAGTCCATTATACCAGAAAATGTTTTCGCGAGGTGGGAAGAGGGATTGAGCGAGTCAAGTCTTCTTGGTTGTGAAAAAATTTATTGTCCTTATAGAGATTGTTCAGGGCAGCTATTTTATGATCGTGATCAGGACACAATTGAGTTATGTCCTTTATGTCGAAGGTTGTTCTGCGCCCCATGTGGTGTCCCTTGGCATACTGGATTTGATTGTGACAAGTTTCAAAAGGAAGGAAGAGACAAAGATGATTTAAAAGTTGAGGAACTTGCTAAGAAATCTAAGTGGATGAAATGCCCTAAATGCAAACACGTTGTGCAGAAGGCTGATGGTTGTAAACATATAACCTGCTGGTTAGTTAATTTGTTGTTTAATCCTATACTTTTGTGGTGGTCGGAGGTTTAATTTCCTTATAATTTATACTACTGATTTAGAGTAATTTAAATTAGCTAATTGATGTGTTTACATATGGCTTAATCCTATATAATATTGTGGATTCAGGTGCAAATTTGAATTTTGCTATATATGTGGAGGAACATGGAGTGAAGAGCATTGGAGTTGCCAGATTAGTTAGTGATCATATCGGATTGCCTCTTCGTACCAATTCAGATGCTGGATGTTTGGTGTCCACTACAAGGGCAGACCCAAGTGGTGAGAAGTGGGTTCAATTGAACCCGCTTCGTCAAAAAATAATACTGTGTATATGTATAAATTATGGTAAAGCAAGGTAAATTTTGTGTAGAAATTATTTTTGAACCCGTTTATACGGCTTATACCGCTTATGTTAGTTATGAACTTCTCCGACTGAACCACTTGCACAAAATCCTAGGTCCCCCACTGGTCCACTAGCCAGAAGACTCAGAACTACAAACAAAAAAAAAA
Source organism: Nicotiana tabacum (assembly GCF_000715075.1). Taxonomy (NCBI): domain Eukaryota; kingdom Viridiplantae; phylum Streptophyta; class Magnoliopsida; order Solanales; family Solanaceae; genus Nicotiana; species Nicotiana tabacum. The sequence goes on from NC_134085.1 coordinate 213,686,254, forward strand.
GGAGGGGGAGGGGGGGAAGGATAGGAAGAAACTCGACTTTTTTATACTATATTTTTTAGTTGATACTTTATGATGTAGTAATTCTCCTCTTTTATTTGAATTTGAGACTGATTAAAAAGCATATGAAAAAATGCGGTAAAAAATAATTTGTTTTACTTGCGAAATTTAAATACTGTCACATAAATTGAAACGAATGGAGTATTATAATTTTAATATTAAAATACACATAATTCCAACAATATCTGTGAACATGTAGCACGAATGTATGTATAGCATAGCTGAAAACTATGACTAGCATAATGTTTTTATTAAAATTGTTAGAATTGACTTCTCCTTCGGGAGCATTGCTTCTGTACTAAGAGATCTTTTTTTTTTTTTTTTTTGCCCAATTAAATATGGATAAAGATCAAATTTATCGCTGAATTATGCTGATACGGATTTGCCCTCCCTAATAATTTGGTTAGATGTGAATTCGCCTCCGTAAAAGAATAAGTATATCGTACACTAGATAAGGCTGACGGGCCTACAAGTTATTTTGTTTTCGTCCACATTTGTCTTGTAATAAATTTGTTTGACCAAAAAATATAGATCTTGATTTAATTAATTAAATTTATATAAATGAGGGTTAATCTTAACTAACAATAATATCTCAAAGATAGAAATCTTAAAAGCACAATAAATACTACGTATGTATGTTTTGATAACGGCGACAACATGCATCAATATTCCAAAAATCAAAGTCAACAATGTAGCTTTCATTCAATATTAATGAGTAGCAATAATGATATTTAAGTAAATAAAATGAGTGAGTCACTCAAGAAAGGATGGAATCAGTGAATGTTATTTCTGACAATGATGAATAATGGACAATCCTTTGAATATTTGAGTTATTCTCGGATTTGGTGGAAAAATGTAGTCAAGAATTTTAGTGGAAAGGTGATGTTTGTATACTTGCAATGAAATCTGATTCTCTCTCTATAAAGTCAAAGTGTATTTTTATAAATGAATATCACATGTCACCTATCATTGTATTTCTTTTTCTTTTATAGGAAACATGTTCCTAGAAACTTTAATAGTACAAGAGCCGAGAATATCCACTAGAATATTCTCCTTTAAATTTTATCTTAAAATTAGCTATTATAACTCTATCAAAAGTGTTCGACCTCGACCTTGATAACATCTGCTCGACTTCAATTTTGCTGACTTTTGAACCACGGCCTTTGCTGATTATTAAATTACTTTAACACATGGTGCCTCAGAAATGTTTTACTGATACCATTTCTACTAAAGACGAATTTTGACACATATTTCGAGTGAAAGTTGCAGACAAACCTCAAATTAATCGTTTCATTGAAGGAAGGAAGGAAGAAAATGAATGTAGAAGGGATTTATGCTAAGAAGAAACTGATGAAATCAGATTTATGCTCTTTTAAACGTTCACAGTACCTTTTAGTCATCCATTTAATCAAATTAAGCTTTTCTTTCTTTTTCCTTTTGTATTACATACGATATTACTCCCTTCATTCACTTTTACTTGGCACGTTTTGATTTTTTACGCTTTTTAAGAAGTAATAAATGAAGTGCATAATTTACCATGATACCTATATTAATTGATGCATATTTTATTGGATTTGAGAAAATAATTTGAAATGAGTAATAAATACTGTGGGTATAACAGGGAATTTTTTTTGTCTTCTCTTAATATACGTAAAGTGACAAGTAAAAATGAAAATGTATTTTTAGTATACATGTCAAGTAAAAGTAAACGGAGAGAGTACTAACTAATGTGCAACTGGTTTGAGATGGCCGCTTGTCTGAAAACAGTAAACACTTCTTCCTCGGAGTTTGAATCTATTTCAAACATATTCTTAATTGTCGTACTACATAGAGTATTTACAAAAAATATATTTACACCAAATTTTACGGATATTTATATCAAACTATATTGACTTACTATGTGTATACGGGTGCCCGATTTTGCCATTAAATCGAGACCAGGGAATAACATCGAGGGTCAGCCTCGTAATGGATCAGGCCAAAGCACGAAGACAAGGTATCGAGTTCAAGAATCAAAGTGCCCGCCGAGATCGAGGCCATCAGCAATCCAGACCTAATATGATCGACTTCGAGCGAAGCGCAATAACGAAAATGTGGAATATCCGTAACCGGTCGGAGATCACAGCGAAAATTCCGGAACAGATTAAATTAAGGGCGATTGTTTGGGCTAATCATGGGATTTACTTCCGTAATTAGAATTGTACCATAACTAGGACTCCTCTGCTATATAAAGAGGGCCCTAATCATTTTGTAACGACTTACATTCATACAAATCAAGGCAATATAATATTTATCTCTTTCTTTGGTTTATCAATTTGTTGTTCTTTAACTGTTCTTACTTTACTAAGCTCGAGGGTTCATCAGCTCGAGAGCACTGTCCAAGCATTGGTTTGTTTTACATTCTTGTCAATTCCCATCTCTTATCTTTAAATTAATCAATTGGTATTAAGTGAAACCACGTATCCTTAAAATCACATTATAAGTTTAATCGTTATCCAATTTTTAGGGTAAACAGTTTTGCACCCATCGTGGGGCTAAGGATAATAGTGATTGCCTAGTATTAATCCTTATAACACACACTGCTTTTACACTTGTTCTCGTAAGTGTCTTTGATTTCATGAATCAATATGTCAAACTCTCAAGCAGAGCCCACTCACACAGACACCGGCTTGGTCTTCATAACGAGAACGAGCACATAGTCGCCCCGGGAAACGAGTACCACCAAGCAATCCCGATGGACCACAGGCTGTAAATGGACCACGGGCCATAAATCCAATCGATGTCAATTCTCGTGTTGCGATTCATGGAAATTTAGGGGTCGACCCTGAAAATAGCATCCGTAAAGATGCCCGAGCAGCCGATCAGAATGCACAGAGCGGTGAAGAAGGCAGGATTAGCCTTCGAACGATATTTGAAATGTTACAAACTCAGCAGGCTTCAATAGCGCAACTCCAGAATTGGGAACAAAGCAGAATCGAACACGATACATCACAGGAAGTTGTTCATAGGGTCGAACCTTACAAGAGAAATTGAACGATAATGGATCAGTAACTAACCCCACCGTCATGAAGATGCTTGAAGAGCTTACTAAACGGATAAAATCAGGTGAAAAGAAAATCGAGGCTAATGACAAAAAGGTAGAAACGTACAACTCACGAGTTGACCAAATACCAGGGGCACCCCCGATCCTAAAGGGTTTGGATTTGAAAATGTTAGTGCAGAAGCCTTTTCCTTAAAGTATGGCTCCGAAGCCTATTCCTAAGAAGTTCTGTATGCCAGACATCCCCAAGTACAACGGGACCACCGATACTAATGAACACATCACTTTCGTACACATGCGGAATAAAGGGATATGACTTAGAAGATGATGATGAGATTGAATCCGTTTTGTTGAAAAAAATTGGAGAAACTTTATCGAAGGGGGAAATGATATGGTACCACAATTTGCCGCCCAATTCCATCGATTCTTTCACCATGCTCACCGATTTGTTCGTAAAGGCACACACCGGAGCAAAAAAAGTCGCGACCAGGAAGTCGAACCTCTTCAAAGTGAGACAAAAGGACAATGAAATGCTAAGGGAATTCGTATCTCGATTTCAGATGGAACGCATGGACCTACCCCCAGTTACCAATGATTGGGTTGTCCAATCCTTTACTCACGCTTTGAACGAGCGAAGTTCGGTAGCATCATGTCAACTAAAGCAAAATTTGATCGAATATCCAGTGGTGACCTGGGCCGATATGCAAAATCGGTACCAATCAAAGATCAGAGTCGAGGATGATCAGTTCGGAGCCCCATCCGGTTCCGTTTACCCGAATAGATCTGAAGGTAGGATTCAAAGAGACATCGATAGAAAGCCCCGATCGGACAAAGATCAGTACCAACCATATAGCGTAGATCGTAGAAACAATGAACCAGGACGTAATCCCGTTCGAAATGATCGAGGTCAAAATTCCCGAATGATCATGAGTAAGAGTGGCTTCGATAAACATGTTGAGCCTAAAGAAGCACCACGGTTATCGAAATACAATTTCAGCGTCGATGCTTCATGTATTGTGTCAGCCATTGGACGAATCAAGGATACTAGGTGGCCCAGACCCCTACAGAGTGATCCAGCTCAAACGAATCCAAATCAAATGTGCAAGTACCATGGAACCAATGGTCACAGAACCGAAGACTGCAGACAGTTAATGGATGAGGTAGCTCGTTTATTCAACGAGGGTCACCTTCGAGAGTTCTTGAGTGACCAAGCTAAAAATCACTTCAAAGACATGGACACAAACAGGAAAAACAAACATGAAGAATCGCAGTATGTGATTCATATTATCGTCGGTGGGATCGATGTTTCTCAAGGCCCGATATTCAAACACACCAAAGTGACAATCACAAGGGATAAACGTACTCGGGATTACTTACTAGAGGACACCTTATCTTTTAATGATGAGGATGCAGAAGGGATCGAACAGCCTCACAACGACGTATTGGTAATATCTATCCTTATGAACAAAATTCAAGTTAAACGTGTGTTGGTTGATCCAGTTAGCTTGGCAAATATTATTCGATCAAGGGTCGTGGAGCAGCTTGGCCTTCAGGATCAAATTGTGCCTGCAGCCCGAGTGCGCAACGATTTCAACATGGCAAGTAAAACCACCAAAGATGAAATCATGTTGCCAATAAACATGGCCAGGACTATCCAGGAAACGAAGTTCCATGTAATAGATGGTGATATGAGATACAATGTGCTGCTCGGAAGACCTTGGATTCATAATATGAGGGTTTTACCTTCAACGCTTCATCAAGTCTTGAAATTCCTTACACCGGAATAAATCAAAATGGTGTACGACAAACAACTCGCGGCCAAAGAAATGTTCGCAATTGATGAAGTAATACCGGTATCGGCACTATCATCAACGAAGGGACCAGAATCAAAGGGAAAGCAGGAAGTCAAATAGCAACCACCGTTGTTGGCCTTGACTAGATCAGAGCAGTAGGAAAATTTTGAGGATGATGATTATATGATACCTTGAACCTTCGTAATCCTTGATGATTCTGATGCCACGAAGTAAACGGTCAAAGAGCTAGAGCAAGTCATACTGATCGAGCACCTTCCCGATCGAAAGGTATACCTAGGCACGGGGTTAACCCCCGAGCTTAGGGAAAAACTCATTAAATTCCTTATTAAAAATATAGATTGTTTTTCTTGGTCCCACCTTGACATGACAGGGATCCCACCGAAAATTACCACTCATCGATTGAGCTTGGATCCGAAGTTCAGGCCGGTAAAGAAAAAGAGAAGGTCATGGTCCGAGGTTAAGCATGCATTCATCAAGGATAAGGTAACCAAACTTCTCAAAATAGGGTCCATTCGGGAAGTAAAATATCCTGAATGGCTGGCAAACGTAGTCGTAGTCCCTAAAAAGGGGAATAAACTTAGAATGTGCGTAGGCTATAAAGACTTAAACAAAGCGTGCCCTAAAGATTCTTGTCCTTTGCCAAATATCGATCGTATGATCGATGCTACGGCCGGCCACAAGACCCTCAGCTTTCTCGATGCCTACTCTGGCTACAATCAAATACAAATGAACCTGGAGGATTAGGAAAAGACTTCGTTCATTACTAAGTACGGTACTTATTGCTATAACGTAATGTCATTTGGGCTTAAAATGTCGGTGCTTATCAACGCCTAGTAAACTAAATGTTCGAAGAACAAATAGGTAAATCAATAGAGGTTTTTATTGATGACATGCTTCTTTAAGTCCCTGCACGCAGAGGACCATTTGACACATTTGCAGGAAACCTTTGACATATTGAAAAATACAACATGAAGCTCAATCCTAAGAAATGAGCATTCGGGGTCAGCTCGGGCAAGTTTCTCAGCTTTATGGTGTCGAATCAGGAAGTCGAGATTGACCCCGATAAAATCAAAGCAATCGAAGACAGCATAGTCGTGGACAACGTTAAGGCCATACAAAGGTTAACATGGCGGATAGCCGCCTTAGGCCGGTTCATCTCGAGGTCTTCAGATCGAAGTCATAGGTTCTTCTCGCTGCTTAAAAAGAAGAACAATTTCACTTGGATCACGGAATGCCAATAGGCTTTGGAAGAGTTAAAACAATATCTTTCGAGCCCCTTGTTGCTTCATACTCCGAAAGTGGACGAACAACTCTACTTATATTTGGTAGTCTCAGAAGTTGCGGTAAGTGGTGTCCTAGCTCGAGAAGAGCAAGGTACACAATTTCCTATCTATTATGTTAGTAGGACTTTAGGTGAGGCCGAAACCTGGTACCTACACTTAGGAAAATTAGTGCCTGCCATAATAAGCGCCTCTAGGAAATTAAAACATTATTTTTAATGTCACCCTATTTGTGTTGTAACCACCTATCCCCTTCGCAACATTTTGCACAAGCCCGAACTCTCGAGCCGACTGGCCAAATGGGCCGTTGAGATTAGCGGGTACGATATTGAGTTCAACCCCGAATAGCCATCAAGTCTCAATTCTTGGATGACTTCGTGGCTAACTTCACGCCAGCCCTCGTACCCGAGGTTGAAAAGGAAATATAGCTAAAGTCGGGGTACATCCTTGGGGTGTGGACCCTTTTCATAGATTGTGCTTCAAATGTGAAGGGGTCTGGGATAAGCATCATTTTGAAGCCACCCACAGGTAGTACAATTAGACAGTCTATCAAAAGTTCGAAATTGACTAACAATGAGGCCAAGTATGAGGCCATAATTGCAGGTCTCGAGCTATCCAAGAGCTTGGGAGCAGAGGTCATCAAGGCCAAGTACTCCCAACTTGTGGTAAATCAGGTCAACAGAACTTTCGAGGTTCGGGAAGATCGGATGCAGAGGTACTTAGACAAATTACAAGTGTCTTTACATCAATTTAGAGAATGGATGCTACAGCACATGCCTCGGGAACAAAATAGCAAGGCCGATGTCCTTGCAAATTTGGGGTCATCGATAGAAGATGATGAACTTATCTCGGGAACTGTCGTACAACTTTCAAGGTTAGTGATCAAGGAAGGTCACACCAAGATAAACTCCACAAGTTTGACCTAGGATTGGAGGAACAAGTACATCGAATACTTAAAGAACGGGAAGCTTCCATTGGATCCTAAGAAATCGAGGACTCTGCGAACAAAGGCAACACGATTCACATTGGCTGAAGATGGAATGTTATACAGAAGGATGTTCGATAAACTGTTGGCAAAATGTTTGGGACCAGGAGACACCGATTACATTTTAGGAGAAATCCACGAGGGCACCTGCGGGAACCATCGGTGTTGAGTCGTTGGTTTACAAATTCATCAGAGTAGGATACTATTGGATCGATATGGAGAACGATACTAAAGAATTTGTTCGAAAATGTGACAAATGCCAAAGGCATGCGCCAATGATCCACCAACCCGGAGAGCAACTTATTTAGTCCTATCCCCATAGTCATTCATGAAATAGGGGATGGACATCGTTGGTCCTCTGTCATCGGCCCCAGGTAAAGCTAAATTTATTTTATTTATGACTGACTATTTCTCTAAGTGGGTTGAAGCACAAGCTTTCGAGAAAGTCAAAGAAAAAGAAGTTGTAGACTTCATATGGGATCACATCATATGCCGATTTGGAATACCCGCCGAGATAGCATGTGATAATGGAAAGTAATTTATCGGCAGTAAAATAATGAAGTTCCTCGAAGATCACAAAATAAAAAGGGTATTATCGATGCTGTATCACCCTAGTGGGAACGGATAGGCCGAATCAATAAACAAGGCCATCATTCAGAACCTAAAGAAAAGGTTGAACGTTGCTAAGGGGAAATGGAGAGAAATTTTGCCCGAAGTCCTTTGGGCATATTGGACAACAACAAAATCTAGTACAGGGGCAACGCCGTTCTCCTTAGTATATGGCGCCGAAGGTCTGATCCTGATCGAAGTCGGGGAACCAAGCATCAGGTTTCGATACACAACGGAAGAGTCAAATCACGAGGCTATGAACACAAGCCTCGAATTTCTAGACGAAAAATGGGAACCCGCCCTCGTTCGAATGGTCGTCCAGAAACAGCAAATCGAAAGATATTATAATCAAAGAGCCAATCTTCGACACTTCAAAATAGGGGACTTAGTTCTGATAAAAGTCACCCTCAACACTCGAGACCCAAATGAGGGGAAACTCGACCCAAATTGGAAGGTCCATATCAGGTCATCGGTGTCATCGGAAAGGGATCTTAAAAACTTGGCACAATGAACGACGAACAATTGCCAAATAATTAGAATATATCACTCCTCAAATGATACTATTGCTAAGGTATGACTCTCCCCCTTTTTTCATTTATATTTGATACTAACTTATTATAGGAATTCGATCGAAGACATCGGGAAATTCTTCAACACAAAGACCTCAAGTTTTAAAGCAAGTGTTGCACTCTTTTTCCCTTAGATCGATTTTTGTCCCAAATGGATTTTTCTGGCGAGGTTTTTAACGAGGCAATAATTATCTGTGCTACCTGGGGACAATTCAATAGTATCCGAGGCTTCTTTAAAATCAACCTCAAATACTGGGGGGCATCATCCTCGGATGTTATGTTTTCAAGAAATATGCTACGTGTCAACAAGGTCTCGATAGGAAAGTTTTGTAAAGGGCCAAACGGTCAAATGAACCGTGCTCATGTAGATTGCCCGAGCCCTAATGACAAAATATGTACGCATGAATGATCTATTGAAAGAAGTAATTTTTCCTTATCAGACATTCCATGCCTTAGTGAAATTTCTTCTTTACAATTTTGTACTTATGATATATTACGGATATGGTCATATGAGTCGTGCCCACGTAGATTGCCCGAGCCCTAATGACAAAACATGTACGCATGAATGATCTATTGAAAGAAGTACTTTTTCCTTATCAGATGTTCCATGCCTTAGTGAAATTTCTACTTTACAATTTCGTACTTACGATATATTACGGAAACCGGCTCAAGAGCCAATCTCAACTAAAGCTCGAGCAAATAACCCCGTACTCGGGGAATGCCGTCCGAAAACCGACATGCTTGAATTATTAAACTTCAAAATCTTAAGACCTTAAAAAGGCAATCCTCGATTTTATAGGCCACGGCCACCCTACTCGGGCATTGATACTTCAAATAACTTTGAAGTATAATCGAAAAACAAGCCCAATGGGCAAATATCAAGTAAAAGGCTACGACCAAACCAACACGGTTCGGAGACGTCCGAATTTTGTAATCCAACAGGCCTTCAATCATCTTCATAAAACCGGTTAGAAAGGGCTACCCTCAGCAAAGTTACAAAGGGTTTCGATAACATCAACTCTCGAAAACCTTAAGAGGTACCAAATTGTTCAAACTCTCGAACAAACTTATTCTAAGTCATAACAACTTTATATATGGCTTATGCTAAGGTATAATAAATTTCTATATTATTAAAACTTTTTAAGCCGAAAAAGGGGAAGCATCCACTCTTTTGAGGCCATATCGGCCCGATTCAAGAGCCTAAGGGCCATTACATTATTGAGTTCGAGGGACCCGCCCTCGCTTAACCAAAACCTAAGGGTTTTTTCTACTCCGATTTCGAGCAAGTACTCACTTGATTATAGAGACTATAGCAATCCGAGTTCAACAAATTTTTTGCAAGGCAACGAAGTGAGTCAAAATTCTCTCAAGACCTAAAGTATATCAGAATTATCATAAGGCAAAAGCAAAACAGATTTTTCACGAAACAGAAATTAGTGACAAATCGGAAAGAATAAGGATCTTTCATATATGCTAAAGTATTTACTAAGACCACTCATGGTCTTACACAAAAAATCCAAAAAGCAAAAAAAATCTAAGTGCCTAATCTTCCCCGGGAACTTCATCTTCATATTCTCCGCTCTCGGATCCGCTCGCGCTCCCAGAGTCATCATCATCAAAGAGAAAAGTTTTGGCTTCGGCCTCTAGCACTTTTTCATGTTCTCGATATCAGTAGTAAGGTCAAAACCACGAGCATGAATCTCTTCGAGGGTCTCTCTTCGAGACTGGCATTTGGCATGCTCGGCGACGTAGAACGATCGAACCTGAGTAGCATCGAAAATTTCCTTTGCCCGAGCTTGAGTGACTTCAGTATCAGCTCGGTAGACGGCCACGACCGCCTCCGCATCGGCCTTTACTTTTTTGCTCCTCAGATGTGGCCTTTGCAAGCTCAGCGGCCAACCGAACCTCGAGCTCCTTAGTTTTCTTGGCTTGGGTCAAGATCTCATCCTTCATGCTTTGTAGTTGACCTTAGACCGAAGATAGTTGGGCCCGAGCAGTGTCCTTCTCCGAGGCAAGGCGGTCCACGTTTTGCTTCTACCCCAAGGTTTCTGCCTCCTTTATCTCTGCCCCCTTGCGAAGTTGCTCAATCTTTTCAACCTTCTGCTGAACCCTGCAAGATTGAAGTGTTAGTCGCCGTCCTCGGATTAATAAAATGAGCTTCCAAAAAATCACATTACCTGCTCAATCAAGTCGGTTTGCCCTTTATGAGTTGTTGCCAATTCAGCTCTAAGGCCCCTGACCTTATGTTCCTTTTGCTCAATGAGGAGTTTTAGGGAATCTCTCTCCTCCGTTTTGAGATCGGCCTCATACAGGTCCAGCTCTACCCGAGATTTAGAAAATACTTCCCGATGGAGCGTCAAAGCCTATGAAGAAAGAAAGGAAATCAGACAAGAAGAGCTAAGACAAAGATAACATTAACAAAGGGAGCTAAGGCTCACCTAACTCAGAAGTCTATGGGTTTCATCGAAGATACTCGATGCATCACCCAGATTGGAAGTCTCTTCGACCCCCGTGAAGCAGCCACGGAAAAGGTCTTCCCCTTCGTAGGTTGTTCCCACATCGGGGGTCCCGATGGCCTGGGCTTCCTAAATTTGCCCCTCGGAAAATATTGGGAGGGGCGAATCTCTAATGTTTATTACCCTAAGCGAGTCACTTGGGGCGTTCTTTTTGTTTTGAAGGACCTTAGAACTAGCCCTTCAGGTACATCCACCAGGTTGCCCGTCACGGCAGGAGGCACCCTTAGCCTCCAATGACTAGGGGACTTTGCTCGGACCACCTTCCGAGATCCCCTCGATTCGAGGTTAGACCTCTTCGGTCATTACCAGCTCGGCGGCCTTTAGGACCTCGGCGCTCCTCTTTCGAGCCACTAGCTCGTAGCCAACATCTTCATTCTCCTCTTCTTCATCTCGTAGTTGCTGAACTATGTTTTCGAAGAGCAACGGTATCTTTCTTCGACTTGCAAGCCTTGCTCTTCTTGAGTTTTGGAGTATCGAAAGGTGAGACCCTTTTTCTCTTCTTCTCTTTCGACGGCTTCAGAACCTCCTCTTCCCCAGGTGGAGGCGGACTCATGATAGTATTGTCCCTGAGACCTGTATGAAAGGAAATCAAGTAGAGATAAAAAAAACATTTTAGGGAAGAACGTCAAACACATAAAAAGAAACTTACCATAATTTTTGGCCCCCCATCAGCCCATTGCCAAACCATGCCACGAGCATTCGGCATATGAAGAAGTCGATGTCAGTTTCCGAACTTAGCACTCAAGGTTCGAAATTGCACCAGGCACCCAAGAGACCGCTGCGCCATACGAAAGAATGTTGATGAGAAAAGGTAAAAGAAGCAAAACAATTAACAGAAGCTATTGGTGGGTTTGTACTTACGCTTCATGTTCCATTCTTCGGGGAATGGCATCTTCTCGGCTGGGATTATGTCAAAAGTCCTCACTCGGACAGACCAGCCCATCCATCCTTGATCTTTGTCCTCGTCTATGCTTGAGAACAACACCTTTGTGGCCTGATGTTAAAGACTTATTAACTCGTCCCAATAGAGATGGGGGTTGTACAGTCTAATGAGATGGTCGAGGGTGAAAGACATCCCTTCGACCTTGCTCATGAAGAATCGGAGAAAAATAATTATGCGCCAAAAAGAGGGGTAGATTTGGCCTAGGGTTATGTGGTATTGATGGCAGAAGTTGATAATAACGGGATCGACAGGACCCAACGTGAAAGGTTAAGTGTAAACACTTAGAAACCCTTTCATATAAGTGGTAATACCCTCTTCGGGTGTAGGAATCACCACCTCTTTATTTTTCCAATGGCAATCTTTTTTCACCTACTCAAGATCGCCCTCGGTTATCGAGCATATGTATCTCGACATTGGCTCGCATTGGCTAGGGACCGACAAGGGTTTCTCAACTTTAAAATCCTAAGTAAGATCGCACGACCCGGGAACACACTCTTCGATGTGTGGCTCCACCGACATTTTATCAACGGCCGACCACGATGAAGAGGCTTTTTCCTTTTGAGGAACGGTTTTTGATGTTTTCGCCATTGTTATATGAGTTCAAAGAAAAAAGAAGATGAAACTTGTTGTTTTAAGAAAAGACTGACAAACGGGATTTGAAGAACCTGCAGAATTGATAAGCTTGAATGGTGTAGAAGAGTTTTGGAAGATTAGGAGAAATTTTGAAAGTAAAGTTTGAGAAAATTATGAAGATGATATATTTATAATATTTGCTATGACGGTTTGAAACACTAGTGGCCAACCGTCGACTGGCGATCATTAATGATTTTGGGAACTGTAGGGACGCGACGCTTCAGTCGCTTCCGTCATTTATGTCACGAGGGTGATGTCATAACTGGTCGAGGTACAAAATCAAAGGCCCAGTTTGTTTCTTCTCATTACATTCCAAGAAACGAGGGGACTATGTGTATATGAGTAAAATCAGGCTTGTCCGATTTTGCCATTAAATCGAGACTAGGGAATAACATCGAGGGTCAGCCTCGTAATGGATCAGGCCAGAGCACGAAGACAAGGTATCGAGTTCAAGAATCAAAGTACCCATCGAGATCGAGGCCATCAGCAATCGAGACCTAATATGATCGACTTCGAGCGAAGCGCAATAACGGAAAGGCGGAATATCCGTAACCAGTTGGAGATCACGGCGGAAATTCCGGAATAGATCAAATCAAGGGCGATTGTTTAAGCTAATCATGAGATTTACTTCCATAATTAGAATTGTACCATAACTAGGACTCCTCTGCTATATAAAGACAGCCCTAATCATTTTATAACGACTTACATTCATACAAATCAAGGCAATATAATATTTCTCTCTTTCTCTGCTTTATCAACTTGTTGTTCTTTAAATGTTCTTACTTTACTAAGCTCGAAGGTTCATCAGCTCGAGAGCACTGTCCAAGCATTGGTTTGTTTTACTTCTTGTCAATTTCCATCACTTATCTTTAAGTTAATCAATTGGTATTAGGTGAAACCACGTATCCTTAAAACCACATTATAAATGTAATTGTTATCCAGTTTTTAGGGTAAACACTATGATTATATTATTTATAAGGTGAAAATAACACTAATTAACCATATTTAAGTGAAAGGACAATATCTGCAAATACATTTTTGGTGCGAATAAGTTTTTATCAAGTATTTAATTGACAATGCATAGTTTTAACCGCTCCCAAAAATAATAGCCGATAAAATATATATTTTTTGTATATATATTTATTATATACATATAATATACATATGTTATATATTTTTGACTAATGAATATAATTAGTTTAAGATTGATTAATTTTGTTTTACCCTATTTAATTTGTACATTTTTCTTTTCGACAGAATTGCAACGAAGTTTGAAGCGTGTTATATTTTGGACGGTTTTGTCTCGTAAAATTAAATTTGGACCGGTAGAGTCAGCATGTTAATTCTATGGTGTTGAGTGTGCTAACAAAATTTCATATTGGAAGTTTAAAATTTGAGATGCTACTAACACTCCGTTTGGATCATTGTTCCCATTATTTTATAATGTATTGTATTGTATTATATTGTATTATATTGTATTATATCACATTATTTTATATAATATTTGGATATATTATATTATTTGTTATTGTTTAATAATATTTTGCTGTTTGGTTTGACTGTATCGTATCGTACTATAACTGATAAGTTTATTAAAATTCCCTCAACTGTTTAAATATTAAATTCATCAAAAAATATGCATAAAATAATTTTAAAAAATAAAACAGAAGAAGGCAAACCATCTTAAGAAAACAGAACAAAGGAGCGAGACAGAAGAAGGCAAAACAAAGGAGTACAACTAATTAGAATTGAGTTAAAAATAAATTAGGAGAAAAATAAAAGAGAAGGCGGCAAAACACCTTTAACGTTGGCGGCTAAAGTTTTGGGGAAAAATAAAGTATGTTATAGATTGGAGATTTGGAGTTAAAACAGAAAAAAAGCTAAAGGGTAAAATAGAATTGTGAAGTAATAAGTAGGGCATAATTGAAAAGAAAATTAGAAATAATCCCACCACACCAAATCGGTTGTTTAAAAAAAGGGACTTTTCATTGTTTCGGAACAATGGATTTAACAATACAATATAGCTAATTTTAATGAAACAATTAAAATAAATATTATTTTAGAATAACAATACAATACAATACAACAGGAACAACTGTATGGGTCCAAATTTTGACGACCACGACTACTGATAAATACGAAAAGATGAGGTCTTCATAGCACGACGTCCCGTGAAGGACGACGACCGACAGCGGACAAAGGATGTATGCCTTTTACAGTAGTGTAGGCCTAACAGGGGGCATTAGGAATATACTTTCGAATATTCCCTACGATATGTCCTTTAGAGTTCAGAAGGGGGTTGTTCCTTATATATAGGGAGGAAAAAACCTTGTAAAGGGTTTTTTTGGGGCTAAGAACACTGATTGTAAGATCTTTCAACATTCAATCGTTCACTCCCACAAAATCAAGAAATATTGTCCATCATGTTCATCCTTTATCTCTTTTATTATGGATTTTATTATACTTAGCTGAGATTTACCTCTTCATTTTCTTTAATTGATTTATTCAAAAAGGTTCCAATATCTTTTGGGTCAAACAATTTGGCGCCATCTGTGGGGATTTCTTTAGCTAAGATTATAGTTTCATCTAGACTCCTGAAAGGGATAATCGCTTCTTTCGAGCTTGATACAAACCAACAATGGCAGGGAAAGGAGAGGCAAGGCAAAAAGCCATAGTAGGTATCACAACCAACCTCCTAGACACCATCAACGAAGATAGCATAGAGGATCACGAAAATGAAACACCAAACATCACACCCGGGGGAGACACTTCACCTCCGTCGCACAGAAGCGTGACTGCTTCACGCAAAAGGGAAGCCTCCATATCTACAACAGGAGAGGCATCATCGGTAGTAAGAAGAATGCTGGAAGAATGGCTAACAAGTGCTCTGTGCACTATCCTCGATAAACCCGCCCAAAGGGATGATGGGAATGTGGCACATGCAGATGTCACGATAAACGAGGGCGAGCAAGACGCCCTATGAACAGGTAACACTTATGATGCTGATAATACAGGCAATGATACGCTTGCAACCGTTTTCAAGAAAATGGAAGAGATGGAAAATGAGAACAAGGCACTCCGTGACCAAATGAGGGAACACCAGGAGAGAGTTGAAAAAATACCAGGCGCTCCAAAGTTGCTGCCAAAACGCGATGTTGGTCAATTCATCAAGCAACCATACAGTGAAGAAGCGGCCCCTTACACCATTCCAAAGACCTTCAAAATGCATCCCAACTTAAATATATATGATGGTACTACCGATCCAGAAGACCACATCATCCACTACGTTACAGCCGTAAAAGGTAACGATCTCTTAAAAGAGCAGGTACCATCGGTGTTGTTGAAAAAGTTGGGCAAAACCTTAACAGGGGGAGCCTTGACATGGTACTCTTAACTACCAGCACGCTCGATAGCAACATTCGAGGAAATGACAGACAAATTCGTCACCGCCCATACAGGAGCCAAAAAGGCAGAGGCTAGGGTAAATGATATATTTGCCATAAGACAAATGCACGGCGAGGGACTCAGAGACTTCCTAGCTCGGTTCAACAGGGTGAGAATGAGCTTGCCGAATGTGTCAGAAGGAATGGCAATAGCAGCCTTCCAGAATAGATTAAGTAGAAATGGGTCGAGAGCGACCAGAAAATTGCTAAACAGGCTCATGAAATACCCTCCAACTACTTGGGAAGAAATCCATAACGCCTACTGCATTGAGGTACGAGCTGACGAGGATGATCTAAACGTCCCGACCCAACGATTTACGTCACTCCAAACCGAAGCAAGGAAAGATTGTCGCAACAACGGCCGAAGAGATTAGTTGGGGTTTCGCTTCGGTCGAGAAAGGCATCAACCCTACGTCAGAACATCTGCCCCGCCTCTACCACAACGCACAGATGCTCCTCCTTGATATAAGGCACCATATCGACACGAAAAGGTATGCCTCCACTCCGATCCACTCAATGTTTGTGTTTCTCCTTTAGAAATTGTGTACGCCCTGGAGAAACTCGGTCCAAAGGTGCAATGGCCGCAAAAGATGAGGTCAGACCCCAGCACTCGGAAGTCAAGTGCTTTCTGCGAATTTCACCAAGAAAGGGGTCACAAAACCGAAGATTGCATAGCACTACGACAAGAAGTAGTACGAATGCTAAACCAGGGTCACCTGAAGGAGATGCTGAGCGATCGAGGACGGACTAACTTCGCTCGCGGACACGAACAACCCCAAGGACCTCCAAAACTACCTTCTCCCGCTCGCACAATACAAATGATCATTGGCGGGGCGACGGCGCGACGATCAATTATGTCAAGTTCACCACCACACATAAACTCAAACGATCAATCACCCACGAACGGTATGATGACCTCGAAGATTGTATCATCTTCGATAAGTCGGATGCCGATGATTTGTCTTTCCCTCACTATGATGCTCTTGTTATCACTTTACGTATCGCAGATATTGATGTAAAAATAATAATGGTAGATGATACGAGCGTCGCGTGTATTATCCATCCTCGAGTCCTCATGAAGATGAGACTTAAAGATAAAATAATACCACGTTGTATAACACTAACGGGTTTTAATAATGCAGTTGAATAGACTTCTGGAGAGATGGTGCTACCCGACCTAGTTGGATGAGTCACCCTGGAAACAACATTTCACGTCATAAACCAAGAAACAACTTAAAACACCATCATAGGGCACCCGTGGATACACCCCATGCGAGCGGTCCCTTCCAGTCTCTATCAAGTAATCAAGTTTCCTACCCCATGGGAAATATTCAGCATTCGAGGGGAGCAACGCACCACAAAAGAATGCTACTGCATCGCCTAGGACTGCGCATACACCAAACAACTCAAAGGAGAAAATGCGGAAGCATAGCAATCAGCGATGTCGGAAGCCAAACTTAATGTGCAAACAGACGTTATCGAAGACCCCGACATTGTGGAGGCACCCGAATCAACAATAGAAAATCTTGATCCCCTCCTGCTACACGGCAACGACAGTGCAAAAAAGGCTTATATCGGGCACAACCTCTCGGAACCAAGTAAATTTCATAAGTTTTTGACAGACAATACCGATTTGTTTGCCTTCTCCCATGCAGATATGCCAGACATTCCAAAATATATCGCCACCCACAAGTTGAATGTCGACCCCTTATACCCGCTGGTGCGTCAAATGAGAAGGAAGTTCAACGCCATAATCAACGAGGCCATCAGCGAAGAGGTAGATAAGCTACTCACAAATAGTTCCATTCAGGAATTGAAATATCCTCAATGGATCGTCAATGTGGTCATGGTGAAAAAGAAAAATGGAAAATGGCGGATATGTGTAGATTTTACAGACCTAAGCAAGGCATGTCCAAAAGATTCTTTTCTATTACCAAACATCGACCAGCTCATCGACGCAACAGCAGGACACGAGTTGCTGAGCTTCTTAGATGCCTATTCGGGTTACAACCAGATCCTCATGGAAGAAGAAGACCAGGAGAAAACCACTTCACTCACCATGGAATGTACTGCTATAAAGTGATGTCGTTCGGACTAAAGAATGAGGGGGCGACGTATTAGAGACGGGTCACCAAGATGTTTAAAAACCAACTTAGTAAAACAATGGAAGTCTACATCAATGATATGCTGGTTAAGTCGAAGAGGAAAGAAGATCATATCGGTCATCTGAAGGAAGCCTTCGATATATTGAGATGGTACGATAGGAAACTAAACCCCGAAAAATGCGCCTTCGGCGTAAGCTTGGGAAAGTTTCTCGGTTTCCTAGTGTCATGAAGAGAAATCGAGGTCAACCCAAAATAGATTAAGGCCATCTAAGGAATACCCAAAATATTGACCAGCAAAAAATAGGTACAAAAGTTGACGGGACGGATAGTAGCCCTGTCAAGGTTCATCTCACGGTCATCGAACAGGTGCCATAAATTCTTTAATGTATTAAGGAATGACAATAGGCTCCGGTGGAATGCAGAATATGTCGACGCCCTGAGGAAACTAAAAGCGTACTTGTCTTCGCCACCTTTACTCGCCAAAGCCGACTAGGGCGAGTGTCTCCTAGTCTACGTGGTTGTATCCAAAGTCGCGGTAAGTTCAATTCTAGTCCGAGAAAACCAAGGTACGCAATCTCCAATTTACTACATCAGTAAAACTTTAATTGACGTCGAAACAAGGTACCCCCACCTTGAAAAGATGGCTCTGGCACTAGTCGTAGCTTCACAAAAGCTTAGACCATATTTTCAGTGTCACCCCATAAAAATGGTGACAACCTTCCCTCTCAGGAATATCCTGCACAAACCCGAGTTATCGGGTCATTTGGCCAAATGAGCCATAGAACTGAGCGAGCATGATATAACATATCAACCGCGAACCGCGATAAAGTCGCAAGTGCTCGCCGACTTTGTCGCCGATTGTAGCACAAAGATACTGCCCGAAGTCGAGCAAGAAGTGCTTCGCGCTTCATCTAAGCAATTCGACCTCTGGGTCTTCTGCACCGACGGCGCGTTCAATGCGTCGGGATCGGGACTGGGACTCGTACTCAAAGTCCCAACGGGCGAAGTAATTCGTCAATCCGTGCGATGCCCTGAAATGACTAACAATGAGGCCGAGTATGAGGCCGTAATTGCAGGATTAAAACTGGCCCTCAAGTATGGTGCTCGGCAGGCCATACTCCGCTGCGACTCTCAACTCGTTGTAAACCAAGTTACTGGGACTTTCTAAATTAAGGAACAAAGGTTGCAGAAATACCAAACTGAAATCCACAAACTGCTGCCAGAATTCGACGAATGCCGATTCGGCCAAATACCTCGAGCACAAACATTGAAGTAGATGGTCTAGCCAAGCTAGCAGCGGCAACCAAAAACATCACCAAAGAGAACGTGGTCACCCTTCTCCACTCATCAATAGACCAAGTCAAGGTACATTCTATAAATTTAACTTGGGACTGGCGTAATCGCATCATATCATATTTATAGGAAGGAACACTCCCACAAGATAAAAAGAAGACAAAAAGCTCCGAATACAAGCGGCCAAATACAGTCTCATAAACCACGACCTTTACAAAAGGACATTTGGTGGCCCGTTAGCCAAATGCCTCAGACCCAATCAGACAAGACGAGTGCTCGAAGAGGTACACGAAGGCCACTACGGCACCCATACCGGTAACCGAGCCCTGGTTAGGTGTCTTATTCGTGCAGAATACTACTGACCCACTATGAAAAAAGAGGCCGCAGAGTACGTCAAGAAATGCGAGCAATGCCAAAAATATGCCCCTGTGATACACCAGGTGGGGGAATTCCTGCACTCTGTCACCTCCCCCTGGCCGTTTATAAAATGGGGTATAGATATCATCGGGCCCCTCATAGCAAGACGAGGTAAGGCACGTTTCCTTTTGGTTTTAACTGACTATTTCTCCAAATGGGTGGAAACAGGTGCGTTCGCTCAAATACGTGAACAAGAAGTCATCATGTTCATCTGGAAAAACATCATATGCCGCTTCGGTATCCCCAAAGAAATCAGTTGCGACAAAGGACCCAGTTTGTCGGGAAAAAGACGACTGAGTTCTTCGAAAAATGGTATATCAAGTGGATACGCTCCATACCATATCATCCTTGCCGGCAACGGTCAAGCGGAATCCTCCAATAAAACACTATTGAACATATTAAAGAAAAAAGCTTGAAGACGCCAAAGGGCTATGGCCGGAACTGCTACCGGAGGTGTTATGGGCCTACCGCACAATGCCGAAGACCAGTACAGGTAAGACGTCGTATTCACTGGTCTACGGCACCAATGCAGTTATACCAGTTGAGGTCGGGGAACCCAGCCTGAGGTAATCCAATGAGAGCAGATCAAACAACGACGAAAGCAGGTTACAAGACCTAGATGAGGTCGAAGAGCGAAGAGATATGGCACACATAAGAATGGTGGCCCAAAAACAGCAAGTAGAAAGGTACTATAACAAGAGAGCCAAAGTACGACCACTCAAAGTCGGGGACTACGTACTAAAAGCCAAAACGCAAGTAGCAAAGGACCCGAATGAAGGAAAATTGGGAACAAATTGGGATGGGCCGTACAAAATCACAACAGCAGCAAGTAAAAGAGCATTCCAGCTAGAAACGATGGAAGGAAAGCTATTGCAAAATAATTGGAATGTCGCCCACCTTAAATACTTCCACTTCTAAAAAAGGGCACCGCCCGAGTCGTACTTTTTATCCCTCGCCCGGGTTTTGTCCCAATCGGGTTTTCTCGGGGAGGGTTTTAACGAGGCGACGAGGGGGACGTCTCGAGGTTTGAAGTATTATTCATTGCCCCGCCTACCGATTACATCTCCAGGCCGAACATGAAGGGACTAGGTATAATTTCCATTATATGTACGAAATCGACATGTATCCGATATATGAATAAAATCACTCCATTATGTATATGAAAGCAACACGCATCTCCAATGTATGAATGAAACTGGCATCCACGACACTCTAACAAATAAAATAAAACGCCCTCACAATGGGATCTTACTTCGGTGCCAACTCGAAATTAACATCCTAATGGCTAAGGCCATCGACGAAAAGCGAGTTCGACATCATTCGAACTATGATGGTATCTTACTTCGGGGCCAGCTCGAAATAACATCCCAATGGCTAAGGCCATCGACAAAAAGCGAGTTCGACTTCACTTGAACTACGACGGGATCTTACTTCGGCGCCAGCTCGAAAGTAACATCCTAATGGCTAAGCCATCGACAAAAAATGAGTTCGACTTCACTCGAACTACGATGGGATCTTACTTCGGTGCCAGGTCAAAAGTAACATCCCAGTGGCTAAGGCCATCGATAAAAAATGAGTTCGACTTCACTCGAACTACGATGGAATCTTACTTCGGCGCCAGCTCGAAAGTGACATCCCAATGGCTAAGGCCATTGATGAAAACTAAGTTCGACTTCACTCGAACTACGATGAGATCTTACTTCAGCGCCAGCTAGAAAGTAACATTCCAATGGCTAAGGCCACCGACGAAAAGCGAGTTCGACTTCATTCGAACTGCGACGGGATCTTACTTCGGCGCCAACTCAAAAGCAATATCCCTACGGCTAAGGCCATTGCAAACAAAAAGAGTTCAACTAAACTCAATACCGTAAGTTTATCATTTCAACAAAATGTCGAAGCGACGTAACTATGGCAGAAGTCTTAAAAAAAACGAGCAAAGGAAGAAAAAGGACTCAGAGATGTACGACCAAAACGACCTCCATCCACAACAAATATGTTACAAATATTTGTCTTTACAAAGGGCTCAAAGACGCCATTACAAAAATCGCAAAGCAAAAAGTAAGTACAAAACAAATACTACACATCATTCCCGGTGGCATACACGTCTTCGTACCAACGAGCCTTGGCATGTACATCCCGAAGCTCCACTTCAGATGCCCTCTCATCAACATGAAGAGCCCTATACACATCGAGTTGAGCCTCGGCGTGAACCCACAACTCATATAGACGTCGAGGCACGACGGGATCAGCTGGAGCATAATATGTAGAAGGCTGCGACTGTCATCGTACGTCCTCCGCTTCCAAAGAACCCATCTGTTTGCTCAATGCGAACAGTTCCGCCTCCTACCCTTGAACACGCCCCTTAAGCCCCGCTATCTTAAGTGCGGACGCCTCCTTCTCCTTGGTCCGCTCCGACCTACAAATACAGAGGGCATCTTCCAAAATCGTCGCCTCAGAGACAACAGTTGCCAATTTATCGGCACTCACGCCTAGATCACCTTTAAGCTCATTAATCTCTGTCGTCTTCATATCCAATTCGATAGTTAAATTAGCCACCCTCGCTTGGAGGTCGGCATTCTCGGCCATTACCTCCCTACATAGCTCAAGCTCGTCTTCCTTCACTTTAAGGGATGCCTCAAGCTCACTGTTATGGGCGATGACCCTCACAAGGTCCTCGTCTCATTTCGTCAACTCCTCGACCTTATGCGCCAATTGATCCTCCCTCTGCTTGAGCCAGTTTGAAGTCAGGATCCTGAGTGTAGATGTCTGCCATCGCACAATGCTTAGTGCGATATTCTTAATATTTAGAAGATATCTTTCCATAAATGGACGTCCTCTTCCTTTCCCGTCACTCGCGCTCGATCTCCATGATAGAGGTCTGGCACAAAAAGTAAAGTTAAAACAAAAGGACAGGCCAAAAACAATAACACAAACCCAACGACGAAATGAAAAGGAAGATATCTACCCGCAAGGCCATGCCAGAGACGCTCCGAGACAACTCCATATCGCTCATCGCTGTAAGTGCCTCATTCTCAGGGGAAGCACACAAAGGACCTAAAGCAGACGTTACCTGATCACAGTCCGACAACAAGTTGTAGTCCCTGGGGACGACTATGTGTCGATCAGAACCCTCCACTCTGACCTCTACATGAGTGTGCCGCTCCAAAAACAAACGAACATCCCCCGGGTCGACATCCGAGCCCGAGCCTTCGCCCTCGACTCGTAGGCCCCCTCCGACCTTAGACGATGTGCCACATTCAACAGAGCGCATAGAACCACCACCTTGGTAAACCCCTTCTGTTTGGGAAGACCTCTCCGCCAAGATGGCGTCGGCCATAAATGTGGGGACAGGTGACGTCTGCGACGCACCCGTACTACTCCTAGCAGTATCAACGGCCACACCTTTCCCAAGCTCCACCCTCCTCTTTTTCCTCAGTAACGATTTGTCCCCATTAGAGGACTACTCTACCAGGTGATGGAATGGTAAGGAAGAGGTCTCTTCCCTTACGATCATATCGCGAGAAGGGTCTCCCATCTGTATCGGTTGAGCACGACCCTCTCGGATGGACTCACTTAGAGTAAATTGCATTCCTGCAGCAGCGACGGCCTATCGAAATACGGGGACTGGGTCCATCCACCTAGAAGCTCTGCGACCTATCATCATAAAGAGTCATATCAATAGACAACGGTATATAGTCGAAGAGTGATATAGAAGAAGACACTTACCAGACGAAACTTTCGGCCCAAAGCGTTTCACGAAAGCTGGCCAGTCTCGAGTCTCCGCTGCATAGGACAGCATACGGGCTACCCAATCCTTTATACCTGCAATACGATTGGGTGGACGCCCCATAGCTGCAAACAAGAAGCAAATAAACACTAAGGTAAATGAGGAAGAAAAGAAAGAGTAAAACAAATGGCGATACTTACGATTCTCGTTCCACCGCTCCAAAAACCTAGCGGGGTCAGACACGATGTGTTCGGTTCTGATGAAGAAGTACATATGCCAAAATTTGTGACTCGCTCGATCATCGGTTCCGATCACCAGCCTTTTTGTCCCATGGCCCCTCAAATGTACCATAGTACCCCTATGAAGCTGGGTGAAAACAAGTGTAGAAGGTGGTGAACGGTAACCTCGCACCCCGCCAACTCCGCATATTTTGTCAACAATAGAAGTACTTTGAGCATGTACGGGGAAAGTTGCGCCGGGCAAACCTGATAGAATCAACAGAATTCTTCTGCTAACGGGAAAAGGGGGAAGGAATGACCGATCACAAAGGGGTACTCTTAAAAAGCACAGTATCCAGGCCTATGGGTTTTCATGAAGTCCCTTCCCGCTAGAGCCATATCGACATGAGCGGGAATGTTAGATTTTACACGGAAAGCATCGATATAGACTTGCTCAATTTCAGAAAGTACGGGGATAGGAGTAGGAGGAGGATCCTTAAGAAAGTCGCTTCGAGACATAGGGTGTCTCGGCAGTAACTCCTCTACGATGGGAAAGTTGTCCCCCTCCTCCACCGTCATGTCCTCACCGCTAGAGGGGAGCACCATGGACAATGGGGTGGCGTCAGAAACCCCCTCACAAGATCGATGAATTCTATGCATCTCTACGACGAAAAATGTGTTGAAACAACTGAAAAGCTAAGAACGAAGAATGAAAAAAAAGGGAGCAGAGAAATCGTTGGAGCAAACACGGGAGAGATGAAAGAAAATAACCAGAGAGGAAAGGGCCAAGAGTTTTTTGAAAAAACAAACCCTTCACCTATTTATAAGATTGGATGGCGCCAGAATCGAAGTAGAAGGTTGCAGAATGACACCGAAATCGAAGCGACAAGCCTTAAACCACTGTCTCGAAAACACGCATAATGATGACGCACGTGGGAATGACGTCATTTCTCGATAAGATACACCACCCAGGGTCTTGTTGAGCACGCTAACCCCCACTGTTGGCCAAGCCATGACGCTTCGTGAAACCAAATTTCTCCACAAGAGTGGGCGGTGTCCGCTTATCAAGGACGCACCGAGTTGCAACCTCGACAAGCGGAGGGACTAACTGTATGGGTCCAAATTTGGACGACCACGGCTACTGACAAATACGACAAGATGAGGTCTTCATAGCACGACGTCCTGTGGAGGACGACGACCGACAGCGGACAAAGGATGTATGACTTTTGCAGTAGCGTAGGCCTAACATGGGGCATTAGGAATATATTTTCGAACATTTCCTACGATATGTCCTTTAGGGTTCAGAAGGGAGTTGTTCCTTATATATAGGGAGGAAAAAACCTTGTAAAGGGTTTTTTTTGGGGGGGCTAAGAACACTGATTGTAAGTTCTTTCAACAGTTCAATCGTTCACTCTCACAAGATCAAGAAATATTGTCTATCATGTTCATTCTTTATCTCTTTTATTCTGGATCTTATTATACTTTGTTGAGATTTACCTCTTCATTTTCTTTAATTAATTTATTCAAAAAGGTTCCAATATCTTTTGGGTCAAACAACAACCATCCAAACAAGCTATAAAGCGAGTCCTTTTAGTAAAAAACGAACAGTTATCACATACTTGGGATCGAATCCCCTCACTGAACCTGTCTCAAATGGGTTTGTGATTTACATTAAGTGTAGCGACTGCGAATTTAGCCTCTTATTACCAAAAGAAAAAAAACTACTAAATCCGCCCTTGGTTTTGATCAGGGACTTGCTTGAAACGTCGAGTTTGACAAGAAGTGCATCACATGGGACTTATAGCCCGTTTGCCCAAGCTGCAAAAATCAGCTTATTTTGAGAAGTGCTTTTTTTCAAAAGTGCTTTTCTTAAAAGCACTTTTGGTGAGAAGCAGTTTGTATTTGGCTAATTAGTTTGAAAAGCACTTCTGAGTAGCAATTAGTGTTTGGCCAAGCTTTAAAAAACTGCTTGTAAGTGTATTTTTCTCAAAAGTGCTTCTCAAAAAAGTGCTTTTGGAGAGAAGCTACTTTTTTCTGCTTCTCCAAAACTGTTTCTGCTTCTCCTCAAAAGCACTTTTTTCCTTCTAGAAGCTTGGCCAAACACCTTAATTTTTGACCAAAAGTGCTTTTGACCAAAAAAAGCTTGGCCAAACAGGCTATTAGTTAGGAGGAGGAATCCCAAGTTCCAAAGTGCGGGAGTGGAGTATCTCTTTGAAAGAGAGTCGAGATTCCTGTGCTAGCTCTACTCTCGGTATCGTATCTATACAGGAAAAGACATTTACGCCTCCCTCGTCTAGTTGTCTTGCAAAACTTTAGAATATAATCTAGCTCTTTTTGTTTAACCCAAAAAATAGTTTTCAAGGTCAAAACAATAATTTTATATGACGGGTCACAAGCAACAGATTCAATCCGAAAGATATAAAATTTCGTTAATACAACGTGATTGAGAAGTGAGAAATAAATTCAATGACATATAATATAATAAAAATAAAGCAGAGAAGAAAGAATTCTTATTGAATGATCCTTGATAGGATAATGAGCCGAACAGAGCTTGAAAGACCGAAATATGGCTAACTTGGGAGCAAGATGCTATAAATTACAATGTATAGAATTGTAGAAAAGAAAATTAGATTCCCCTGATGGTGGTAAAAGTATGTCTATTTATAGAGCTAAATCTAAGTAACTAGTCTCCTTGAATTAAAGGTCCATTATGAGCATTTACTCAATCCATCCATTACTTTTGGAAGACTTGTAACAGCTATGTAAATGCTGGAATTCCGTAACTGATGAGTTAATTCCATAACTGATGAATTAATTCTGTAATTAATGAGTCAATCTCGTGCCTGTTGAGTCAATCTCGTGCCTGTTGAGTCAATCTCGTGCCTGTTGAATCAATCTCGCAATTGATTGCCTTGTTCTGACCGTTATAATCATTTATTGCATTTATTAATAATTGATTTGTAACTGATGGTGTAATGATGGTAAATCCCATATAATTCGGGATTAATTTATGCCTTCCTCATTTGTAATTATGAGATATTCTCTCGCGCCTGATCTGGGTTATTTCATGATAATCAGTTTCGGGGCTAACAAGCACGATATGAGTATGTTCGGTCCCGAGGTGTTTCACCTATCATCTTTATATGTCATTCTTCACTTTTCTTCAAACTTTACTGACACATGTCGTTATTTAATAGACCTACATGACGAGTCTAATTTTCACTAATACACTTTTACCACGACCACTGCATTTCTACTTAGGTACTTCTAGCCTAATCCCATTTCAACGAGAGACGTGGATATGAAAAATTATATCTTTGGGTGTTTTTAAATTCATCCTTGCACAATTTTAAATACTCCGCTTCTTCTTGAGACTAATTTCGGGGAAAAAAATTAGGTTAAGACCTGATGAGATCAGGGGCGGATTTAGGGGACGGTTCCGAATCTCCCTCTCCGGAAAATTACACTTTATATATGACAAAATTCAGTTTGTATATATTATATTTTAAATTCTCTTGACACGACCAAAAGTATAGCTAAGGAGTCAGGTTCAAAATCTTTGTTAGGTTGCTAGTTCAACTCCCACTAATCATAGTTTCTTCAAATTTTTTTGAACTTTTTTTGTTTTTTGAACTGCTTTAGTTTTTTTCAAACTTTTTTCTTTTTTGAACTCACTTAGCGGAAGTTCCTGCATCCGCCACTGGATGAGATCTCTTGGTTCTATTTTGGTTGTTTATAGGATGGGAAGAGTAAGG
Organism: Nicotiana tabacum; assembly: GCF_000715075.1. Lineage (NCBI taxonomy): Eukaryota > Viridiplantae > Streptophyta > Magnoliopsida > Solanales > Solanaceae > Nicotiana > Nicotiana tabacum. The sequence goes on from NC_134085.1 coordinate 213,713,658, forward strand.
GTCAACATGAGGAAATTGGAGAGCAGTAGTAACCGGCAAGTTACCTATTGCAAACGAAGGTCTGGAATCTTGAAGAAAGCCGAGGAGATTTCAGTGTTGTGACATCGACATTATCCTTATGTTTTCTCCGACTGGAAAACCAACGCTATTTCAAGGCGAACGAAGGTACTTGCAATCTTGCCCAGCATTTGCATTTCTTGAATATACCATTAACATTTCAGCAGTGACCATTGTAGTTTCTTTCGTGTGTAACTTTTATTAAGTTAAATTTAATTGACACACTTTACTTATTAGTCTGTTCAAAAAAGAATAATATATTTTATATTTGAAAATAATTTAATTTTAAACTTTTTATTTTACCCGTCGTAGCTTAGCCTGAATGAAAAGCTTATAGTCATACAAATGGCACGACTATAAATTGAATTTGAAACTGGGGAGTTGTAGTATGTCATTATCCTAATTGGTTAGAGTCACGTGGGTTGATTGAAAATCACGTGCAATTAGATTAGTACTTTAGGTTTAATTTCGTGTAAATTTGCATTTTAGTTTCATTGAGGACCACTGTGATTGTACTTTGAGGTGAAATCCGTGGAATTTCATTTATGTAATGATCTACGAGGTTAGGATTGTTACATAGTACTAGCTCTGTTACAGTTTATGTGAACCTATTTTTTTTTTTCGTCCGTTCCAAAAAGAATGACTCCTTTCTAAATTTGATAACAATTTAGCTTAAACTTACAATTCTACCCTTAATGTGAAGTTTTTATAACCACACAAATATTCTGGCACCCTTTTAACTTGTTTAGAATCACAAATTTCAAAAAAAATTATTTTTTCTTAAATTCCGTGTCCAGTCAAACAGGTTCACATAAATTGGAACGGATTGGGTATCACTGATCTTTTCATTGGAGGATGTGACACAACAGGTTTCCTTATTGCCTATTGGTGACTGTACTCTATCTTTGGCAAGCTCCCAAACTTCTAGCATCGTGCACAGGGCATGTGAAGGTCAAATTGAGCGATGTTCTCATTTTAAAGTACCTGGTATGAAGAGTCTTTACTCATCTAGAAGATGATCTTCTAACTAGATGTAACTGAGTGACATCTATTTTCAAAGTGCAGAAGGAAGTCTTTTAATTGCTATTTTCTACTACTAGCCTTTAATCACAGTTAATCTTGTGTGGTGATTTAGTTATTGTGTTCTATTGTTCGTCACTAGCTAATCGCAGGTTCTTCATCATTTATGGTGAACTATAGGATTATTCATTCTCTAATATCTGTTGCATGTCTTGAGCAATTTTGATGAAATAATTGCAAAATTTGCTCAATTGACTCCTCAAGAAAGGGCAAAAAGGTACAAAAGACAGTCTTGCCTATTTGGATTAGTCTCATCTACGAGTAAGATATAGAGGCTAAATGACCAGTTTTCTGTTAATCTTGAACTTAAAACAGGAAGTTGGAGAGCCTTGAAGTAAGTTTGATATTCATCACCAATCTGATTCTTCCGCTTTCTCTGGTTTGTTTTTATTTCTTAGTCCAGTTGAATGTAATCACAATGTTAATGGTTACATTATAGACATTAAGGAAGACTTTCAAGAAGCTTGACCACGATGTAGGTGTGCAAGAGTTTCTAGATGCTAGGTAAGTAGCGTTAATCAATTTGAGGATATTTTCTTTCAACTTTGTACCTATCGAAAAGAGTGGTTCTCGTTTACAAGTTTGTGAAGTATCATGTTAACAATTTCCTTGTCTTTTCCCCCTTTTTTCTTTCTGTTGCAGTGATCCATCAGTTGAGGTATGCAGTTTTTTCCTCTGTCAACACCATTTTGGCTCAGTTGTAAAACTTAACTCAAGTCGTGGATAATTTTTCTTAATAATTGGTGCTGACAGGAATTGCACAACCAAGTGAAAGTCTTGCAATCTCGGCTTACAGATGTAGAAAAGAGACTCAGGTATAGTTTTGCATTCCTTTGTTTTTCCTTTTTCATTTTTGGTGTTCAAATGTTGCCATAAATTCACCTCCTTATCTGAGTGCGAATGCCAAGCGCGAGTGCTGAGTGACTGGGAGGATTGAGCGACTGTGAGCGACTGAGTGACTGTGAGGATAGAGTGATTGGGAGGACCGAGTGCATTGATACTCTGACAGTATGCACATGGATTTATCACCGCATTGCATTACAATTGGCATGCATACTTGACATACATGCATAGAAACTGCTGAAATATTTTAAGCATGGCACTTCAGACAGTAGCAAACATTTTGAATCTTTAGAAACTTCCCTGTATAGTTATTCCAAAGTTCCTAGTTCAGCTCTAAACTAGAATTAGCTTTGCAGTGGTAGAAAGCTTATTCGTTGCAAACGAAAACATGTCCATTGATAGTTGTCATTCAGATCACCTCAAAAGTTGTAATCATATGGAACCATCAACAAAATAAGTTGTATATTTTTATCTTATTGAGGCCTACTGACAGATAACATGTGTTGTCATTCCTCCATCTATGTTTGGGAGGATGACTAATAGCCCGTTTGGCCGAGCTGCAAAAATCAGCTTATTTTGAGAAGTGTTTTTTTCTCAAAAGTGCTTTTGGTGAGAAGCAGTTTGTGTTTGGCTAATTAGTTTGAAAAGCACTTCTGAGCAGCAATTAGTGTTTGGCCAAGCTTTAAAAAACTGCTTCTAAGTGTATTTTTCTCAAAAGTGCTTCTCAAAAAAGTGCTTTTGGAGAGAAGCTACTTTTTTCTGCTTCTCCAAAACTGTTTCTGCTTCTCCTCAAAAGCACTTTTTTTTCCTTCTAGAAGCTTGGCCAAACACCTTAATTTTTGGCCAAAAGTGCTTTTGGCCAAAAAAAAGTTTGGCCAAACAGGCTATAATTGTAATTTCCATTTGCGTTTTGAATGTATTTGAAGAAACTTTTTGAGGAATATCTAATCAATTTTCTCGTTTGGACACTTTTATTGGATATGTATAATTGCGTTTTCCTTGATTATAGGCCCAATGATAACATTTTGTACGATTATCGGCACATCAGTTGCTTTAATCTTAATCCGCATATGCTGCTTCAGTGATTGAGTTAATATGCAGTTGGAATTGGATCGTATGGGTTAAATGACTAATGCCATCATTCATATTTAATTGACCTCACTCCTCTGCATGGTTGTAGCTGGTGGGGTAATTCTGATAAGATAAATAAGGTGGAACATCTTACGCAGATGGAGTGCGAACTAAGGGAGTCGCTTAATGCAGTTCATGTTCGGAAGGTAATATATGGAATATTTCCAAAAGCTGGATTAATACTGAAGTATTTGGTTTGGTGGTAATTGGTGATCATAGTGCAGCAACAAATTTTTAGGAAACAGTCATACTATTGATGAACTATATTCTTTGCCTCGATATGGATTTTGGGGGACTTAGGGACTGCTCTTCCTCTTGCCCTTCCTCCCCTTGTTCTTTTGTTTCTGTTTTAGTCTCCTGCTTTTGCTGTTAGGGAAAAGCAGTGTAAAGTGTATAAATAGCTGAATGGTTTTGCACTTGAATTTCGTATAACAGCTCCAGAGCATGACGCATTTGCATCTTCCAATGGGCAGTAGACAAGAGGAGCAGACCCTGACATGTCATCCGGCAAATAACAGCCAGAACATGCCATTCCCCGAGGCACCAAACTTTCTAACACAAGGGTGAGTATTAGACTCTATTTGTTCACCATCTTTACTTCATTCCCCTTTTACAACCTTATTATCATTTCACCCTTGAAGTTGCTGGATTTTGGTAATTGCTGTCCTAAAAATCATATTTTTACTTCCATGTCTAATTTGTTTACCAGTTACCATGCCTGGAACAGCTTTAGCAATGATCTTACTATCAAATTGATGACCATTGTTTCTCCGTAGAGATTTGGGGTGCTCCGGAGATACATCTGTTGCAGAATGTTCTCATGTTTTGGACTCTGGAAAAGAACTGGAACTAGATGCCACTGCTTTGGATGATTTAAATAGTATAGCATGCTTGAGACAGCAGCTAAGTGAGCCATATTCGTACTATCCTTACGATAATCTTAATCTGCTGGAAAGGAAAAGTTTGGATCCTCAGAGTGAGGTAGATTTGAGAGGGTATTTGATGGATTATGAAACTCAAAGAAATTTTAATCTGCCTAGATCTTTGGGTTCTGGCAATAATTCCTGGGATAGTGCAGCTGGTGCCTCTGCAGCTCCAGTTTTGGATGAAAAATCATATCCCCAGGTAATTTTACCACCATCCTTTTTCAGTTAATTTCTCAACCGTGTGTGAAAGTTAGTTACTGGAGTAATGATGTTTAATTGCTCCATCTTACAGATGGAATTTTTCTGCTCCATGCATGTGTGCTTCTCTGTGATAGTTTTTCTTTTTCTTTTTCTCTCCGTGATAATTGAATATGCTAATGCAAGTTTTTATATTAATCCACCAAATCAACCACCGTCTCCAAATATATACGCTCATGTAATTGCTCTTCCTTGATCTAACATGTCTTACTCCGTCTCATTTAGTTTTTGGATTCTTTTTGCTGCAGCAAGAGAAGCGTTCAGAGTGATTGAACACTTGAGACACTTTGCACTACTTGTGTTTCCTAGCGACTAACAGAACTTTTCATTATACAATAATCTGTGATCGGTGGTTTGAAGGTCACTTTTATGTTGGAATGGTTGTTGATAGGTAATTATGTTCACAAATGATTATAGTTTTTTGCGTAGCAAACCCCGACACCAGGCATGATCAAGGTATTGGTCAGCACAAGTAGAATAAGAACTTGCTCGTGTATGAGATCTGAGACTAAGACCAATTTCACTTTGCTTCAATAAATTTCTGGGATTTCTTTTGCAATTGAGATGCATAAGTTGAACTACTAAAAGAAAGCTTTCCCTTTACCAAATCCAAGTCTAGATAAGCGTCTCGAATTAGCTAAAGGGGGCTTTTCTTCCACTTTATATACTGACGATAGGGTGGAAATAACACGAATAAGACTTGCAATTTAAAATGCCCTGTACATTAAAGGTTCCTTGTTTACCACAAAGCTCTATTCTTGATCAAAAACCATAACATGGTTACAAGGGTAACAATATATTCAATCCAGTTTCCATGAGGTTTTCTAGTTGCCGAGTGTTTGGACAATGGTGTTGTGCCATGGGTCGGAGAGGTGTTGCAGAAGGTTGTCAAAAGGTCCCTTTCCTACTACATTGTGCTGCACTATGAATCCCAAAAATGCCAACATTGCCAATCTCCCTGCATATTATCCATGTGAAAGTTAGTGATGTTACTATTATAGTAGATAAAGTTTAGTATTAATGTGAAAAAATTAGTTATGGTATTTTATTGTTACAGTGGATCAAGTTTAGTGATCGTACATGAAATATAACAGGGTTGTGGTAGTTGGACTTACCATTAGCAATTTCCTTTTCTTTGGCCTCAGCAGTTGGTGCAAAGTTGAGTGGGTTGAAAATACCACCAGGGTATCCAACTTCGTTAGGAGGCAAGCTGTAGTTCTTGAAGATGGGGTCTTGGTTAACACTTCCTGGGTTCTTGATGTCTTGCCACCTTCTGATCTCGACGTAGTGGAACAAGATGAACTCGATCACGAACAGGGTGGATGAAGATGCAAAGTACTCTTCTTTTCCAGCATCATACCATTTGGGCACGTTAAGGATTCCAATGTTAGTGAAAACCTCAGGCAGCAGCATCCCAGCAACACCCAACATAGCCCAACGACCGTTCACCAGTTCAGCCTGGACGAACCATTTCAAGTTCTCTGGGTCCTCAGCAAGTCCCAATGGATCAAAACCATTGTCTCCTGGGAGACTAAGACAAGCAAGCATTCGAGTATTAGAACAAGGCTAAAAACCATTAGTAAAAGTATGCTCTTTGTAATAGCTTAAGTTTTCGGATGAGGTAGTCACACAATTCAATATGATATCGAGCAGACCTAGTCCTGTGATTAAGTCTTACCGCCACCGAATATTTTTTTTATTTAAAAAAACAACATACTTGGCTCATGAAAAAGAATCAAGACTACACGCATAATTATTTAAGTTTTTAGAAAACAACTGGATAACCCAATTATAAAGGCAACAAAAAAATATGATCTTGAATGTATGTACCTGCCATCAAGATAAGTAGGAGAGGCTAAGCCTGGAAGCCATTGACCTTTCTTGGCTTCAACCTTGAATGAGTTGTAAGATGAAGAAGTCAAGGGCTTAAAAGAGACCTCTCTGTTTAATTTACCAGATGATCCAGTGAGAAATCTGGTTTTTGAGGCACATGGCCGGAAAATGGCAGCTGAAGCTTGTGTTGTAACTGTTGCCATTTTCCCACTTCAAAAAAAAAAATATGTTGTTGGTGATGTTGGGAGGTACCAAGAAAAATGGCAATGGAGTTAAGGTGAGTTAAACTTTGTATCTTTTGTTTATGCATTTGTACTGCCATTTCAAAGGTATAGTTGTGGCTCTAGTTCAATCTTGAACAGTGCCAAGTGGGACAACAAGATTTTTAGGAATTCAACGGCTGGATTGGGTTGTGAATTTCATAGTAGCCAATAAGAAGAAATGAATCTTATCCTTATCTCTGCTTCCATATCCTCAAATCTGTTTCTTTGTTTCTGTTGGTTTTAGAAGATGATGGGGGTCCCAAAAATTGCCACATAGGACGAGAGAGGATTTTGCCATGTGGAAGAATTTCATATCCAATGAGGATGTGACAATTGGTTGACTCAAAGTTAGTCCTGGCAAAAGATATCTAACTAGGAGATTTCAGGAGATGATGAGATCTAGTGAGTAGTCACTGTTGGGTTACATTTTGCAACTAAACCAATATAACGTTAAGGGGTCGTTTGGTATGGTGTATAAGAATAGTGTGGAATAAGATATATTAGTAATGCATGGATTATTAATGTATGGGTTAGTAATGCAAGCATTAGTTATGCAGATATTATTTCTTACCTACTATTTTGGTGTGATGTATTAAAAATTATAATGCATTGCATAATTTGTAAGAAAAATAGTTATTTACAAAAATACTCTTCATATTCTCTAGCTTTAATGGACTTCAAGGATAATTTTGTCTTTAGTCATACTAATGCATGCATTAATAGTCTTGGTATTACTAATGTCATGGTTTTCTATGCATTACTTATACATAGGATAATACCATATATGATGTATAACTAATACAAGTATTAGTTATATACAGGTTAAAAAGATGTATCAAACAAAGTATTAGTAATGCACTGAGCTAATGCATATATTATTTTTTCTAATACCTCCTACCAATCTACCCCTAAGTCTTATAAGTCCTAAACACATACTAAATGAATATCTTTACATCTTCAGTGGATAATCTTATTAATGAATCTACTAAGATATAACTTGTCTTTCAATGCAACAAAAACACGAAAATTACAACGAGTCCCATCAGGGTATAAGGAAAGTACTTCTGGTATAAAATCCTATATTATTTTATACTACTACATTTAGTTGGAAAATAATTCTAAATTATTTTATATTGCATTCTCTCATTTTTCTCAGTATTCATCGATATGTGGGGTCTAAACATCATGTTATTCCTTCAAAAACATAGGTAGCATTGTGTCTACACAAAGAGATAATCCTAAATCACCCCATGAACTACTAAATGAGAAATTTGCACTTGCTAGACATAAATGTTTTTTGCTGATACCCTAAAATAAATTTTTTCTCTTTCTAACACTAAAATTTGAAAGAAAAAAAATGTGGTAATTTTTATCTACAACAGCAAAATAAAAACAAAATATCAAGGGAAATTTCCGTTCCTATACCATATAGAAAACTATATTACCAATTATGTTCATAGTTTGCATATTACCTGCCATGCTAATAGTATTTCTATAAAATATAGACAATTCATTAAATAAGGAATCATTGTAGTTGTAGGCTTCCTTATTTAGGGGCGCTAAAATTGGAGAATTAAATATTCTTCCAGATCTTCTACAACGCAAATCACGCACATTAATAATTATCGACGGTTTCGTTTCAAATTTAGCTACTCTGTTTTTGCGAAACACTCTATTTCAACCTTTTTTCTGATTTCACAAATCAAAAACGACTAAATTTTCTACAATTCTTCTGCAACAAACGCAATTATGTCCAAAATCCCAATTATGCTACAACTGAATGGGAATTGGGATAGCTATGGGAGATTTAGAGAATTTCAGGTCGATGGCATTGTAGTCGATGAGGATGCGAGTTATAGTCTATTGATTTCTACAATAGCACAACAATTAATGATCGATACATCCGAAAAAATTATAGAAATCAAATACATTGTCACCAAGCATTGTCCTCCAATAGAAATTAGGAACGATATGGGTGTTCGTGTATACATGGAGACGAAAAAGGAAAACAAAAACTTAGGATTGTATCCTCTATGTATAACTGTTCGTGATTTCAATATGGAATTGAGTATCACCAATGCGAACACAACTGCAGGTTTGGCTTGTTAATTTTTCTATCAAATTCTGGTTGTATGTCAATATCCTACACTTTATCTACATTTTAACTACAAATAAACCACATGTCAGAGTAAATATATAAATAAACCACATGTCAGAGTAAATCTATATATATCAGTATGGATTCTCATAATATCTACAAAATTTCTACATTTATTCTACAATAAAACTACATATTATTTGAAAAATTAATCTGAAATACAGAATGCCAATGTTTCTACAAATTATCTACAAAATTTCTACAAACTGTTCATAACAGTATTTATCTTTATTTTCGTGCAGGTTCATCTGGAACACTAAAGTTACTTGATATGCCAACATCTCCCGTTATAGAGAAATATGAAAGTATAATAATAACAGATAGTACACCAAGTTTTATTGAAGTAGGACAAGTATACCAAGACAAGCAAACAATTGCAAATAAAACCTTTAGCGACAATACAAAATGGCTTTAGCGGCAATAATAATACCCGTTATATCTTTTACCGGCCATTAGTCTTTTGCCACTGAAACTGGGGTCGGCAAAGCCTTTAACGGCTATTCTCGCAAAAGCTGGTAAACGCTATTTTTATTGCCGCTAAAAGTTATTATCTTTAACGGAAATTATTTGCGGGAATTATAATGGCTACTAAATCCAATCCAAAACGGCTAATTATACTTCTTTAGCGTCCATTATTATAGCCGTTACATTAAAAATAATTGTCGCTAATAATCGTATCTTTAAAGGCAATTGCTTGTGGCAATTATAATGGCTACTAAATCCAATCCAAACGGCTAATTATACATCTTTAGCATCTATTTTTTATAGCCGTTAAATTAAAAATAATTGCCACTAAAAGTTCGCATCTTTAATGGCAATTATTTTGTGGCAATTAAAATGTCCATAATATCTCTTCTGAAAACATCTTAATTTGCCCTTTTAGCTTCCATTCTAATGGCTAATATGTTTAACTAAATTGCCGCTAAACATCAATATCTTTAACAATAATTGTTTTATATCAATTATAAATAATTTAGCCATAATTAATAATAGTTACTACATTCGGCCAGAATAAAACTCAAAACATAAAATATATTAATTCAAAAAAAAACATAATGTATCTCATTAATCTTAACAAACAAAAGAAAGTACTAATCAAAAATATTAATATCACAGTAATTTAAAACATAAAAATACATTGTTTAGACTAAATAGCTAATGTCATTATATAACTAATCCAGATGAATGATAGTCTTCAAATAATTTCCGCAACTTTTCTTCATTTTGAAATCTTTCACCCGCTAAATTATCCGACATCAGACGGTATGACCTGAAATTATAAAATAATTGTGTTAAAAGATAAAGTATAATGTGAAAAAATATCTAGAACATTCCATTACTGTTAGAGGAGCCAACTCCCTCACCTAACATCTATAAGCAAAAACAACTAAGCTAAAATATGAACATTTCAATCAAATTAATTAGAACTCAAACTTCAACAACTACCTACTGAAGCTTAGTAAAAACAGTTTGATTCTTCAATCCAACAATCTTCTTAGCAGCAGATAGTCGAACAAACACTCAATTCAAACCAGAATTCAATCAAAAAGCAAAACTGAAAACAAAAATTAAGCAAATGCTTTGCAAAGTGCAACTAAACGACAACAACATATATAGATGACAACATATGTAGATTTGTCCCAACCACAATAAGGAAGAGGAAAGCCTCATATCCAAATAAAAACAACATCTAAATGACAGCAGCATCTAAACAACAACAGCATCTAAAGAGGACAACTTGCCAGATGCAACACTTGAGAAAACTTACTACACTGGTTTAAAAACAGCTTGTCCCAGAAGAGGCAGCGACAATAATATTTTCCCTCTAGATTTCACATCACCAGTCAAATTACATATTTCATGTTGTTGTTGTGGGACAAAGGACTTTTGAACTCAGATGAAGTGCTATTGACTGGAAAAGTAAAAAAGACCAAGGAACTGCAAGATATCCTTCATCTCGAGTTTTTTATCAGGTGAATAAGGAACCACAATATTCCATTGCTCAACTGGAATCCATATGTCATGAAATTCGAACAATCTCTTTTATGAATCCTGGTCCATTGACATCGAGGCTAGTAGACAACATCAACACAACAGCTACAAAAAACACTGGTGTTTCTTAGTCTTTTACTTTACGTGGTTGATTTTAGGCTATGAGTTGTCTCTAATCTTAACTTTAGTAACATAGTCTAACCTTCTAAAATAAATATTTTACCATATAACTTAAATGTGATCAGAATTAGTACATTAGTGGACGTTACTGGAAATCCATTAGATTGAGTACAATTCTCTTATGTAGTTTTGTTGATTCTGGGAATAAATGGTGCTTCCAATTAGCATATCATTGAAGTCATCATCCCTTTGCTTACTCTCTGTAGGATTATTTCCTTTATGTCTCTTGTGATAAGATGTGCTTTTACACATCGGAATTATTTAAGTGCTAGATAGAGATTCTTTTTGTTGAAATATGCAAAGTACTTCAAAATTATTTTCTTACACAAACTGTAGAGTGATAAAGGTGAGCTGAAGAAACCACAGGAGGTTAAAGTATATTTCATCCCTATGATTTCACTTTTAATTTTTATCTTGCAGGTCTCTTGAAGAAGATATTTTAGAAGATATGCAAATCAATATAAGCAATAAGCGATGAGCGCAATTATTGGTGAATATTGTGGGCCTCAGTATTTAACATTGCTTTGGCATCAAAATAAGGAAATTATGAAGGCATTGGGGTATCTCATCCTAATGTACTTCGTCATTCTACAACCCTACAATGGTGCCACACAAAGGATACATCAACCTACTGTTGGAATTCACAAGAGTTTCACGATAAACTGTGCATAATCAACTTTGTGTACTTCTACTAGACACAAGAAGCAATGAGGTTTGCGTACTATTTTCATACACAATGAGAGAAAGAAAAACTACAACTACAATCTTGGACAATATGCTACTAGGAATATTATGGGATATCAAGAGAACAAGCATGGATCGCACACAAAAACTGGAAAAACAATAGCGACAAAGGACAAAGATAAGTAGTACCATGAGAAGGTTGAGCATTTTCATCAACACTAGGCATTCTTGATGTTTGTGGTACTCGTTCATGTCCACTATTGGCATCATGGATCTAATAAATATTAACATGTTAGATAACAATACTTTTATATGATTAGAATTTTATTAAAAATGTCTAAAGTTTATGAAATGGAGTTACCTGTTCACCTGAGGTGCCATTGCTACTTTGAGGCATAGATGCATCAGGAGCATATTTGCGCATGAGTTGTCTCATTTGGAGTAATTTTGATTACATCATCTCCTGATTTTGTTTCATCATACTCATTTCTTCATTTTGTATCTCCTTTAACTCGATCATCTTCTGTTCTAACTTTTGTATAACCTCATTAGAAGAATCATCTGCAATAATATTTCCTAATGAAGACCTACTACCCCATAGAACAGAAGGAGTTGGACCAAGTCCTAAATCACGAACATACCCATTTTTTCATTTCCCAACACCTGAGAATACACATTACCTTCCCAAGCAACACTACGAGGAGGTTGCTTAGTAGATCTCTCACTATTGCTCATCCTTTCATTTATCATTTCCTGACCATAGAATATACAATAAATCAATTTTGGAATTCATGAGCAGAAAAAAATACGCATTGTTGGACGGAGTCATCGAACCAACAAAATAAAATAAAGAATAAATCTTATGATTGTCTTGACAGAATTATCATCCAGTGGCCTACCATCCTTACGTTTCTTATGAGTTAATAAGAAAATTTTTGCTCATGTAGGCTCAATCCCATTTACAGCCTAATACAATAAAAATGATATCAGATATGCGTGACAAAAAAAAGGTTTAAAATATTATATTTTGTAATTTTCACAAGTTCACTTGCTCATTCATCAAGGTAGCAATACTTTTGGATCCTCCCGTATGAGGTCTCGTTTGCTTGGCCCTATTATTTCTATTTGTTTGTGTACGTCTCTGTTATTGAAATAATAAAATGACATCTTATAAATTACAAAAAAATTAAGCATAACTAAAATCAAAACGCTATAAAAATAAGCAGACCAGGAGTGTTTTCAAGGTTGATACCTTAGCTTTATCAGAAAGCCAATAAGAGACAAGACCACTCCATTGATCCTCAGTATGCGACGTGGTCTATTTTTTAGCAAAGCATATTTAGTCTTATATTTTTGCGCATACTCAGCCTTTAAATCACACTTGTAGTCTTTCCATTTCTTTCCTAGTGACTTTAAGATCCATGCTTCTCCACGTTTTGGAATAGAGAATTTCTTCTAAAAAAATAAAAGTCAACATTTAGAAGATAACATCACGCATAAAACATTGAGCTTTTTCACATAATAATAATGATAATAACTACTCCATACCCTCACAAAATCCACCAATTTCTTCTTTTCCTCCTTGTCAAAATTTCTCCAATCATCTACATGTAGAGGTGTTAGTTTTGGAGTTCTTGCAATAATTCCTAGAAAGCTAGCAAGATTTCGACCCTCTTTCCCAATAGTTTGGTTACGATTATTGAACGGTACATCAATTGTCTTTCCGGCGGAAGTTTCCAAATATCTTTTAGTAAAGTAGGCCCATGAACCTTTCTTGCTTCCGAATTACCTAAAATGAAAAATATATGAATTATCCGGTGATTTAAAGAATCCACATTCAAACTACATTAGCATTACGCTACCGAAAGAGACTAGTAAATCATGAATATTACTGTAAATGTCAGAATAACCAAAAAACAGCAATGTTCAAGTTCCGAGAAACTCGGTTGCAAATAAAAATGCATATAACTCCTTTAAATTGATTTAAGTAACAAATTTGAATGAGTTATTCATTCAAACAAAGGATTAAATCGCAAAATCCTCATTCACATTAATAGCAAGGATGAACTCACAGAGAAAACGAATTTATTTTAGTTACGAGAATCTAACAACTAAAATGTCTTTGCATTAGAAGGATTTATAAAAATAAAACTTATATTCTCTTGTTACACATGTAATTCAGTTAAATAAGAGTTTTCCTTAAAATTATCACTTCTAATTTATAAAGTGAGACACTTCAAACTGCTAGCTTAGATTTGGTAGTTTGGACATGCAATAGAACTTTAGTTTTATTCAAAAACAACGACTGAACATATGAAAAAGATACGTGAGACATAAGAAAACACATATTAAATTGACGTTTGCATTACTAACTTACGGTAGGTGAGCGAACAGAAATTAACTTATCATTTCAGCTAGAGAGTTTAATATTTAAACGAATAGATTTAAAATTGATCATTTTTTTTCTTAACAAGTAGCAATCTTAAAAGACATTCACCGAGCATATCAATCATTGAGTAATACTTTCGTGATTTAAAGTGTAAAAGGCGAAACTAGGACTAATAATATTTTTATAACAGAATCCAAGTCACAAGTATATCTGGAAAAAAATTAACATAGTCAAATCGATAGAGCATTAACACGAAGAGATCTCGAAAGCTAACAAACCGAATAGTTCACATCCAGTTAAATCCACAATTCAATAGAATTACTTTATGCTTAAATTAATAGGATTTTCTTTAAGTATAGTCTGCTATAAATAACTTTTAACAATCGAAAGTAAAATAACATTAGGGAAAACAAAAGAATCAATTCAATCAGTTGTCCGCCAATTTAACAGTATCCAATCACAAATCACAACATAGCTGACACAAAAAATTATCACACAAAGTGTCATAGTTATACATCACACATCGACTTAGGCTCAAGAGTTAGGGTACCTGGTACGCAGAATACTTTGATGATGAAGATAAAAAAGTGAAGGAGAAGAACAATTTCAGCAACATTCTCGAAACCTACATAAAAAGAAAAGATTGAGAGTTAAACAGCAGCGACGTCTCAATATCTTTTTAAAGCAACAGTAAACAAAATTAGACATTTGACTGATTTCCTCCTTGTACGCTTAAATCTTTACCTTATAAAAAAATATGCTCAAACTTATTGTCTACAAGCATTTCCTTCGAACAGTAAAGCTAAGCAAACATATTATTTTAGTAAAATGCAATATTTTCGTGTTCAAATATTGCTAAATTTAAAGGTAGGATCATTGCTTATAGAGAAATATATGAAATCTCTTATAATAAGACTTAGCAATATATCTCAGAGAGGTTTCTAACTTGTAATTAACTGAATTTAAATGTTTAAGCAATTGCATCCCAGTTTCTCGGCACAAAAATTCTAAGAGCTACATAAAAAGCACATCAGATGTGCTAAAGTGTAGATTAAACTTTAAAGTGAATAAGTAGTTGAAAACATCGCATATCAAACAGACAACAGTGACTATCAAGAATGGGAAAATTCCTTGATACATGTCCATAATCCATATTAAGCACTCACTCGGATGATTTCAACAAATCAAAAAGAAACCAAACTACATATGTGAAAATAAAACTCTTTTAATTGAATTTAAATAAAATTTTGAAATAAATTCAACAGAACTTGAACATCAAACATAATAATTTTTATATTAAACTAATAGGAAATAAAAATCCTAAGGATAACTTAATAATACAAGAGTGAAACATTTTCCTGATCAATTTAAATCAAGAAGTAAACAGCATATGCAACACCGAAAATTTTATATCACTATGCTGCTAGAGTTTTATAATTTAAATCTACCGCGAGCTCACATCAACAACAATGACCCAGTGAAATCTCACTAGTGAGGTTCGGGAAGGGTAATGTGTACGCAGACCTTACCCCTACCCCGAGGGGGTAGAGAGGTTGTTTCCGATAGACCCTCGGCTCAAGAAAACATAAAGATGACGAAAAGAGATAATATATTAGTACCAACAATAAAAATCAAACTTCTATAAGCCAAGCATGTTTAAATAATCGTAGCTTATCTTGATAAATTAATTAAACTTAATCTCATAGAGCATCTTGGTGTTAATTCCTCATCAAACGCTTCAAATCAGTACAACCTCTTCCTTCTTTGAGTGTCCAACTTTTGTATCTTAACAAGTTCCCAACGACATTCATAACTATAAAAGTAAAGGCGAATATAGGTAAATTACCTCACATAAATTGAGGCAGAGGGGGTAATTTTTTATTTTTATATTTGAACAAGTTGAGCAAGATATATTTTCTCAACAACAACAACAACAACAATAACGAACCCAGTGTATTCCCATAAATGGGGTCTGGGGAGCGTAGTGTGTACACAGACCTTACCCCTACCTCATAAAGAAAGGGAGACTATTTTTTATAGACTCTCGGCTAAGCTCAAATGCAACTGAATTAGATAAACGGAAATGTTTACAGAAGCAACTTTTGGAGAAGCAAGCACAGAAAACTTATTAAATCTGTTGCTCATGAAAACAATGCACAGATATTCCTTAAGTAAAGAAAGAAATAAATGTACTATTGTGAGAAAAGGACAGAATATGTTCATATGTTTAGACATTAATTGAGTCACTCTAAGAAACAAGAAGAAGATGGTAAGTTCTCATCCATAAATCAGAGAATATTAACTTACATCATTTTTGTCAAATGGCATTAAAAATGTGTCTCTAACACTTAAACCAGCAACAACTGTCATATTTGGATCCAGGCAGTTGAATACTGCACCTAATATTATCATTTTTCCCAGTTTTGGTTCAACTGGAAGCATTGATAAGTGTTGTCCAAGTACTTTCAGATTCTCATTCTCATCTAGAGCCCCTATTGTCTTCAGAAACTCAACATATTTTCTTAACAATTGCCTCAAAAACAAAATAGAAACTATAAAAGGAGGATACTAAACATATAATTCATTGGTAAAAATCTCAAAAACTGAATCTTTTAGTCACCTCAACCTCAAAATTTCCATCAAACACATTCAAAACTGTAGGATTATACACCACAACGGAAGCAATAACAGAATCTTATTCACGTGTAATCTAAACAACTAGCACGTATGGAGATTTTAGGATTACCTCTTGAAGCGTAAACACAACAAATCTATATCGTTCTCCAGTTCCTCAGTTGAAAACACACCAGCAGATTTCCACAGTCTTCTACTGTGTTACCCAAACAATAACCGAAAATTGAGAATTTTGGGTGGGCAAAATTCTAGTAGAAACCGCGGTCAGAATCTTGTCAAAATCGTCCAGCCCTTATATCCATATATATAGCTGCGTTTTAGGTCAAAATCGTTTTCAAAACCTGTTAGGTTTCCTTCTCCCACTAAGGGACGGTTTCCACGTTTTCTTTCCCACTAAGTAACAGTTTTCACTATTTTCTATTATTTAGGCACAGTAGGGACCACAGAATTTAATTAACAAGGCTTCATATTATGATATTAATTTCGAAATTCTGAAATTAATTTCCATCATAATAAATTACGAATTATTCCACTAAAAATTCGTAATTGCACTCCTTAGTTCAATTTCGAAATTCTTCCATAAAACCTTATTTAACTCCCCATGTTAAGATTTAGATACTAATCAATCAAATTAAATTACTGACTATTTAATTTATTGATTACTTACTTTAGACTTACACTTAACTTATTTCATGTGTCGGATACAAAATCCACCGGTCGGGTTTACACATGAAAACTTATAAGCTTTCATAAAGGAGTATCATCAATCTCAAAATCGAGACATGGATTCCATAAACTAATTATTACTTCGCCAATGTATATCATTGTTATCCAATTTACCAGGCTTATTGACTCGCGAAAGAATCTCGCCTTTTAATAAATCAAAACAACAAGTGACATACAAAACTAATAATAATTATATCAGGATTAAGAGTATAAGTACATTAAATGGACTAGAGAAATTATTTTATAAAGTCAGTATAAAATACTCATATCTACTTGATCCGTTCAATACATACAAAATGTACTAGCACAAGAAGTTAGAATTAAACCATTCCCATAATCAAGATAAATTATATTTAATCTTGTGCTACAATCATTCCGATGATTTGTCCAATTCCATCATTAGATTGTGAACATTAACTTTTATGTCTTACAAGAACCGATGATTTAATCTTCCGTGTATAAGCTAAACTCTATACACTAAATCATCTACTATGTAAGCAATGGACGCACAAACCAACACATGATCTATTTAAAATGAAACTTTATTGAATTTAAACAAGTAAATAAATAATTGTTCATAAAGAATACTATAACAGTACGCATGACTTATAGTATATTCTAACAATCTCCCACTTAGACTAATAACCATGCGTCTACAATCTTTACACCCATTCCTTCTAGATGCTTATCAAAAGTCTTCTGTGGTAAGCTCTTAGTAAACGGATCTGCCAAGTTGTTCTCTGACGCAATCTTGGTGACCACTACATCCCCTCTCTGCACTATATCACGAATTAAATGATATTTACGCTCAATGTGCTTTGCCCTCTTATGGCTTCGTGGCTCCTTTGAATTTGCAACCGCACCACTATTATCACAGTAAAGCGTAATTGGCGCTTGAATCGAAGGAACCACACCCAACTCTCTCAGGAAGTTACCGAGCCAAACTGCCTCTTTGGCTGCCTCAGAGGCTGCCACATATTCGGCTTCCATGGTGGAATCAGCAACACAAGTTTGCTTGATACTCCTCCAACTTATGGCTCCACCTCCAAGAGTAAACACATTATCTGAGGTAGACTTTTTAGAATCTCTGTCTGATTGGAAATTCGAATCAGTATACCCAATAGGTACCAGGTCATCCGAATGGTAGATCAACATGTAATCCCTAGTCCTTTTCAGGTACTTGATTATATGTTTAACCGCCGTCTAATGCTCTTTCCCAGGATTAGACTGAAATCTGCTAACAACACCAACGGCAAAGCAGATATCAGGCCTAGTGCATAACATAGCATACATGAGGCTCCCCACAGCTGATGCATAAGGGACCGCCTTCATCTTTTCTATCTCTTCATCACTCTTAGGAGACTGATCTTTAGATAGAGAAATTCCATATCTGAAAGGAAGGAATCCTTTCTTGGAATCATGCATGCTAAACCTGGAGAGTATTGTATCAATATAAAGACCTTGGGACAAACCTAATATCCTTTTCTTGCGATCTCGCAAGAGTTTGATCCCAAGGATATGAGCCGCTTCTCCCAAATATTTCATATCAAAATGTGTGGACAACCACTGCTTAACTGAATTCAACATGCCCACATTATTTCCTATGAGCAGTATGTCATCTACATATAAGATCAAAAATGTCACTTTGTCCCCATCCCACTTTTTGTATACACAAGATTCGTTAAGACACTGATCAAAACCAAAAGTTTTAATCGCCTTATCAAAACAAGTGTTCCATGCCCTAGATGCCTGTTTTAGTCCATAAATGGACCTTTTAAGCTTACACAACATGTGCTCTTTGCCACTTTCCATAAAACTGTCTGGTTGCATCATATAGATGCACTCATCAAGACTTCCATTAAGGAAAGCTGTCTTGACATCCATTTGCCAAATCTCATAATCATAATGAGCAGCAATGGATAAGAGAATCCTTATAGACTTAAGCATGGCTACCAGCGAGAAGGTTTCCTCATAGTCTATCCCTTCTTTCTGAGTAAACCCTTTCGCTACAAGCCTAGCTTTAAAAGTTTGTACTTTTCCATCTACACCTCTCTTTTTCTTATAGATCCATTTGCATCCAATGGGTTTAACCCCATCAGTTGGTTTTACAAGATCCCAGACCTGATTAGAGTACATAGACTCCATCTCTGATTTCATAGCAGCAACCCACTTATCGACATCCTTATCATGTAGTGCTTGGTCATAATTGACAGGTTCGGAGGTAGGCTCCTCAGGGATCCTATCATATGATTCTCCCAAGAGCGTATAACGAACTGGCTGTCTTATTTCTCTCCCACTACGACTACGCACTACATCAGTTGCAACTACATCACTTTGATTTTGTGGTTGAACCACAACATCATCAGGAACCTGAGTCTCCATGCTATCCACAGGGATATCAACGACTTCTGCCTGTTGTGCAGTCTGCTCAACATGACTCCCACTACTTTGTGGTAGTATGACTGCGGGCACTTGTTCTTGTGGAATATTAAGTCTATTGACATTTCTCCCACTACTAAAGTGCAATGGTATGTCAAAATTGACTTTCAAGGTTTGGATATGGTCGTTTTGATTTTCAGATGACTGAGTTTCCATTCCTTTGCTAAGTTCCTGTAAAACGAGTTTACTTCTAGAAACATGGTTCATCAAATAGTCCTCTTCTAGAAACTTGGCATTTGTGCTAACAATTACCTTTTTCTCTTTAGGATAATAGAATAAACCACCTTTCGTCCCTTTTGGATAACCTATAAACACGCATACATCCGTCTTGCCTCCAATTTATCCGTTTTCCCATTTAGCACATGTGCCGGACAACCCCAAACTCGAATATGCCGCAGACTAGGCTTGCGCCCAGTCCACAATTCTGTAGGGGTCAAGGGTACTGACTTTGAAGGAACTAAGTTCAGAACATAATTCGCCGTTTCTAAGGCATGTCCCCAAAAAGACGAAGGCAAATCGGAATAACTTATCATTGATCTAACCATTTCCATAAGAGTCATATTTCTTCTTTCAGCTACACCATTTTGTATTGAGATGTAATTCCACATTCTGATAAATAACCAATGAAGTCCGTAGAGAGGTACTCCCCACCACGATCAGATCGTAGTGTCTTGATATGTTTATTATGTCGTTTTTCAGTCTCAGTCTTAAATTCTTTGAACTTTTCAAAACATTCAGACTTTCGACGCAACAAATAAATGTATCCATATTTTGAGTAATCATCTGTGAAAGTCACAAAATACTCAAAACCACCTCTTGCTTGGACATTCATTGGACCACACAAATCAGAATGAATTAACTCTAATTTATCACTTGCCCTATTTCCTTTTGAGGGGAAATTTCGTTTTGTCATTTTTCCTTCTAAACAAGATTCACAAATTGGTAGTGCCTCCACTTTCAATGAACTTAAAGGTACATCCTTGACCAACCTGGAAATTCTGTTTAGATTTATGTGACCCAAACGCAAGTGCCATAAATATGTTTCACTCAATTCAGAAGAACATTTTCTCTTACTTGGTAAATCAACATTATTCAGTTCTTTAGGTGGTAACGGTTTAGGAATAGAGTCAACAACAAAAAGACCATTAATCAATGTAGCCGAAGAGAGATAATGCTTATTATGAGTAATAACACATTTATCAACGTCATGATAATTAAAATCATAGCCATCTCTCATAGCGCTAGAAATCGAAATTAAATTCCTTCTAACGGAAGGTACATATAATGTGTCTTTTAAAGCTAAAACTCTACCACTACCAAACGAAATACTAATATTTCCTAATGCTAAAGCTGGGGCTGCTGAACCGTCTGCTTGATAAACATTGATTCTCCTCTACTTAGCCGCCGCGTTACCTGAAACCCCTGCAAATAAGTGAAGATATGATTAGTGGCTCCCGAATCTATACACCATGACATGGTAGAAACAGCCGCTAAAAATGTTTCAACGACAAGTAGATGTAAATCACCTAGTTTATTTTTCAGCTTGGCCAGATAAGTTGGACACTACTTCTTATGATGCATGGGCTGCTTGCAGTGATAACACTTGCCCTTAGCCTTTTCCACACCAGCAGTCGCGCCACCAACAGAGGGTTTTTGAGCCTTTTTCTTTTTCTGCCCGCCTCTCGGCTTAGAAGAAGAACCTGCCTCAAAATTCAATGCCACGGGAGGAGCTTGGGACTTGATAATAGTCTCTGCCGACTGCAGCTTATTCAACAATTTCGCAAGGGACAAATCCATTTTGTTCATGTTATAATTCAGGCGAAATTGTTGAAAACTGTCAGGCAAAGTCTGCAGGATCATTTCAACCTGCGTGTCCTTATCAATGTTAGCTCCAAGGACCTCCAGTTCATTCAGAAGACTCATCATCTTCAGAACATGGTCCCTGACCGATGAACCTTCAACCATTTTGGTATTCAGAAGGGCTTTCATGGCAGTCTGCTTAGCCGCACGATTCTGATCTCTAAATATTTCTTTGAGATTTTCTAGAATGTCATAAGCAGACTCCATCGACTGATGCTGATGTTGCAGAACATTCGACATGGATGCCAAAATGTAACACCGCGCCATCTCATCAGCCTTAATCCATTTCTGGTAAGCTTGTTGTTCATCATCTGTGGCATCATCTCCAGGTTTTTCTGGACATACCTCATTGAGCACAAATTTGTACTTTTCAGCAATTAGAACAATATCCAAATTTAGTTTCCAATCAACGTAATTTGGACCCTCAAGTTTGTTTTGGGTAAGAATGGCAGTAAGGGGATTGAAAGCAGTCATTGTCAATCTGGGAGACATTAAATATTTAAATAGATCAAATCAGTTTGAATTATGAACATTAAAATTCAAAACACATTATATATATACAATCTATGCACCTTGAACAACAAATTTCGATGGGAAAGAAGCTATTCTTGCAATATACATATATAATGACAGATTTTCACTCCATAAACTTAAACAGGTCATACTCAGATGGAGAGTAAACTGTTAATTTAAGCCAAGTGAATATCACCATTCAACATATATTAGTCCCATTGAACCAACATGCATACTCAGATGGAGAGTAAATACAAATAATCAATGACTAGTATAACATAGTAATTATTCATAATATTTTTATCCGATATGGAAGAAGACCTACGTCAACGTGTAAAAACATTATATCACTAATGTTTTAAGCCCGGGGACCAAGGGAATTGATCCCCACAATTACTGGAATTAAAAACAACTAAAAAAAATTTCAGAAGTTTAGAAAAACAGCAAAAACACCATCTAAACGACCCCGAAAGCCCAAAAAAACAACTTCAGTCAAGATCCATGAGTATTGCTCACTGGGCCGTTTCGCATGGACCTGCCAAGTTTCAGGTCAATCGGAGTCCGTTACTTTTTTGACCTCCGATTTTCTACCCTAATTCGGCAAAACTTGTTTTTCCGTTTTACATGATAAAATTCAACTTTCAGATTATTCTAACTCAACATCATCAATATTAAAAGGATACATCAAGTTTTCACAATAATCAACACAATCCATAACAGATAATCACACCAAAAAACAGTGCAGGTTTTCAGAAAAATAAACTTTGCATGTAATTCAAAACTTGCATATAGAACATGATATTAATCCTTATGGTTTATCCTAATTATTTAATTAGACGTGAGTAGGCTATGATACCAATTGTAGGATTATACACCACAGCAGAAGCAATAACAGAATCTTATTCACGTGTAATCTAAACAACTAGCACGTATGGAGATTTTAGGATTACCTCTTGAAGCGTAAACACAACAAATCTATGTCGTTCTCCAGTTCCTCAGTTGAAAACACACCAGCAGATTTCCACAGCCTTCTACTGTGTTACCCAAACAATAACCAAAAATTGAGAATTTTGGGTGGGCAAAATTCTAGTAGAAATTGCAGTCAGAATTTTGTCAAAAACGTCCAGCCCTTATATCCATATATATAATTGCGTTTTAGGTCAAACCCGTTTTCAAAACCTGTTAGGTTAACTTCTCTCACTAAGGGACGGTTTCCACGTTTTCTTTCCCACTAAGTAACAGTTTCCACTATTTTCTATTATTTAGGCACAGTAGGGACCACAAAATTTAATTAACAAGGCTTCCTATTATGATATTAATTTCGAAATTCTGAAATTAATTTCCATCATAATAAATTAAGAATTATTCCACTAAAAAATTCGTAATTTCACTCCTTAGTTCAATTTCGAAATTCTTCCATAAAACCTTATTTAACTCCCCATGTTAAGATTCAGATACTAATCAATCAAATTAAATTACTGACTATTTAATTTATTGATTACTTTCTTTAGACTTACACTTAACTTATTTCATGTGTCGGATACAAAATCCACCGACCGGATTTACACATGAAAACTTATAAGCTTTCATAAAGGAGTATCATCAATCTCAAAATCGAGACATGGATTCCATCAACTAATTATTACTTCGCCAATGTATATCATTGTTATCCAATTCATCAGGCTTATTGACTCGCGAAAGAATCTTGCCTTTTAATAAATCAAAACAACAAGTGACATAAACAACTAATAATAATTATATCAGGATTAAGAGTATAAGTACATTAAATGGACTAGAGAATATTATTTTATAAAGTCAGTATAAAATATTCATCTCTACTTGATCCGTTCAATACATACAAAATATACTAGCACAAGAAGTTGGAATTAAACCATTCTCATAATCAAGATAAATTATATTTAATCTTGTGCTACAATCATTCCGATGATTTGTCCAATTCCATCATTAGTTTGTGAACATTAACTTTTATGTCTTACAAGAACCGATGATTTAATCTTCCGTATATAAGCTAAACTCTATACACTAAATCATCTACTATGTAAGCAATGGACGCACAAACCAACACATGATCTATTTAAAATGAAACTTTATTGAATTTAAATAAGTAAATAAATAATTGTTCATAAAGAATACTATAACAATACGTATGGCTTATAGTATATTCTAACAAAAACAGAGGGAAAAAACAGAAAAGAATCTACTTTTAACGGATCATGAGAAAAAGAAGCAACCCCACAAAAAGAAACAGAACATTTTCACAAGCTTCTTGAAAACCCAAGTTGCAAAGACACATATATTGCAACAAAGTAAGAATTTTAGCTAAAAACATTCTCGTGATTATAACTTTTACACAATCACTGAATAAGTTCTTAATATGGAAAAAGCATCTTTATGAACTTATATCTTACAGATTAACAAAACTTAGGCGAGAATTCCTCTTTGATTAGTTGGATAAAAAACTTTATTTTTAACACGATTTGTTGATCAGTATTGATAACATTCAACATGTACGTTTTTTTTCACAAATGCTTATATCTTTGTCCAATTACTTGATAAGTGCACACAAGAGAATGTACATATGTTTACTATAAATCCTAATGCTTCAATTCATTATAGCTTTTGTGCATTCACATATCATTCACTCAAATGCATCTTTAAAAATTACCCAACAATAAGATAGAAATTTCTCAACTACAAAGGTCAAACTTTTAGCTCACCAACTATACCACATAAAAGCAATGGCAAACTATTACTTTAAGCTCTTTCTAAGAGCAGAAAATTTTACTTCACCAAATACTGCGGGACATTAAATGGGTACCATTAATAGAGGCAAGGCTAAGATTTGAAGTTTATGAGTTTTGGATTTGCCATGAAACCCATAGCCCGTCTTTATTATTGGTTCACAGTTAAATATTTATACATATTTAAAGAATTACCTTATACAAATACGCTGTCTAAGCAAGAGTGACTGGATTTGGTCGAACCCGCACCTAATAAGCTCGCTCCGCTCCTTGTTCCACAGCTTTTGGAACCAACATATGCACTATGCAGATATTAGCAGAGAACTACCTAACATTCAATTTTAGAAATTACATAAGCATAACATTACGGTTCAGATGGTCCTCCAACTATAAGGAATATCAAGAGTTTGAAAAATCACGTTTTGGGCAGTTTTGATACAGTCAAAACTCAAGCACGAAGGAGAGATTATATTCTTGAATCTAGAAAATTATATAAACCACCAATACCAAATTAGAAAAGATACTAAGAAAATTCTCATTCAAGAATTAAATCTTCGGCAATCAAAACCCTACACCCAGAAATTAGAAATTTTCATCAACTCATAGACCTACCCAACTAAAAACCTAAAGATAAATAGAGATACTTACCAAGAATTTTGATGGTGGCCATAAATTTGGTTGCCGATGGAGATTTAGAAAGCAAAGTGATGGTGGCCGAAAATTTAATTTAGAGAGCAAAGTGATGTTGGCCGTATGAATTTTTTTCTTTAATCTAATTTCTAGGTATGAGAAGGTATAACATTTTCGCGGGAGAGAATTTAGAGGAAAAATTAGAATATGGAGGGAATACCAAAAGTAAAAAATAAAACTTTACCGTCTATATTCTTGAATCGTCACTAAAACTATAATATTTACCGATTAATATCCATTGGCCGCTAATATTTGTCTCCTGCGAATAAATTAGCGGCAATTAATCTATTGCCGCTAAATAATTACCGCTAAAGCCCCTTTTTGTTGTAGTGAAACAATTGCAACTGCAATGAAGCACTATTCTGTCATGCACAAGTTCCAATTCAGGGTTAAAAGATCTAGTGCTAGAAAGTATGAACATATGAATGGTCAAAGATTATTATTTTTTTAATTTTGTAGTTTATTTGTAATTTTTTACTTCTTCAGTTTTTTCTTATGTTAACGTTTAACTGTATTGTAGATGAATTGTAGTTATGTTGTATATAGATTGTATAATGTGATCGTTTAAGCTAAAATAATCTTTTTTCTTTTTAAATCTACATTTTAAAAAAGTGTTTAAATTGTATTTATTTTGTAGCTACTAGCTGATATGTGTTGGTGAAAATTGTACATGGCACTTCAAGGCAACTAGCATAAATGATTCTGCAATGTTCAAGGTCAAAAATTTCGACAACCAGCACACATGCTCTTTAATGGACAATACATTCATACAACGCAAACCTACTGCCATGGTAGTTGGTAGCATGGTTATTCCAAAATATTCTGATCCTAAGACAATTTACACACCAAAAGACATACAATTTGACATGTTGTCTGAATACGGCGTGAATCTAACCTACATGCAAGATTAGAGAGCAAAGGAAAAGGCTTTACAATTTTTGAGAGGTCATCCTGCTGACTCATACAGCAAATTGCCTAGTTATTTGTATATTTTGGAGAAGACTTATCCGGGGTCTGTAGTTAAATTGAAGAAGATAGACGATGATTGATTCTTATATGTATTTGTTGCGATTTGTACGTCAATCAGTGGTTGGGAATATTGTAGGCCAGTTGTAGTAGTTGGTGGGACCTTCTTAAAGTCAGCATATAGGGGAATAATGCTAACAGCTAGTACAATGGATGCAACATATATTAAAGTTTTATTGTAGAAATATTGTAGCTTGTATGTTTTTTGTAGTACTTGTAAATTTTCTGTAGATATATTTTAGAAAAGTTGTAGTTTGTATGTATATGTCTTCTTCTGCATTTTTCCTGCAGCCAATTAATTGATTTTTGCCACATAATGTAGGTACCATATTACCATTGGCATATGTTGTTGTTGATTCAGAAAATGACGCATCATGGAAGTAGTTTTTTGAGCAATTCAAATATGCATATGGTGAAAGACCAAATATGTGTGTTGTTTCGGATCGTAATGAGAGTATCTTGTCATCTATTGTTTATCCCAGCATGCCACATTATTCTTGCATGTGGCATATTTGGACAAATATACGGGCAAAGTTCAAGAAGGGACATCTAAAGTTAAGTGAATTGTACTTTGCCACGGCATGGTCATACACGCTTGATGAATTTAATGAAAGGATGTCAAAGATTGAAGAGATTGACCCCCCGTGTTAAAGCATACTTATACGATATTGGCTATCATAGATGGTCTCGAGTACACGCTACGGTGAACAGAACTTGGACTATGACATCAAACATTGCAGAGTCGTTGAATGCTGTAACAAAATATGCAAGAGAGTTGCCGATAGTAGAACTATTAGAGTATATAAGGACCCTTCTTAAACGTTGGACGAAGGAAAAGTTATTGAAAGCAAAGGGTACATTCACATACCTTGGGTTCAAATTCAACAAAGAGTTGGATGACAACAGAACATTGTCGCACAAGCTTGGAGTAAGATCTGATCATTTATTACATCAAATTAATTTATACAGGACAATGTAGATATTTTGAGTTAAACCGTATATGAATTGTTTTTTTGTTTGTAAAATAATCGTAGGTGAGGGCTTCAACAGACTACATCCATACAGTACTAGATGGTGTGAGTCGCTATATTGTTTGTCTTGAAAACAAGAGATGTAGTTGTGGGCAATTCCAGCTTGATGGACTTCCTTGTACACATGCTTTGGCTGCTTTAAGGCACATGGATGAGTCTTTTGAACAATATTGTTCTCCTTATTACACAAAGTAGAACCTCTTGCGTATTTATGAAATACCAATAAATCCCCTGCTTGATGAAAGCAAATGGAATGTGCCACAACATATATATGAAGAAGTAGTAAATCCACTTACAGGATGGAAAAGGCAGCCAGGAAGACCTCAAAAAGAAAGATACAAAACATATGATGAAATAAATTTAAAGAAGTACAAGGTTTTATGTGGCAACTGCGGAGGAGAAGGGGATAACAAAAGATCTTGCAAGAATTCCCCAAAAAGAAATAAAATTTTATGTAGTTAACAGAATATTTCATAATATTTTTGGTGAGTTTAGGATAACAGATTTTGATGTGTAATTGTTGAGGTTTTTTAAGATCATAATGTAGTTAGTTAGGATTTTTCTGTATTGAGATAATACTTTCATAGAGTGATTTGTTTATGAATGGTTTCTATATATATAATCTATCACTTTTTTACTATCTATAGCATCCTATACATTGTTGTTAATGCGTTTTTGCAATTTATCTACAATACAACTACAAAAAAAATTACATTAACTGGAATTAACAGGGTAACTACATTATAAATCAGTAGGAAAGGAGTTATATACTAAAATATTGTAGATCAAGTACTGTTTAAATTCAACAAATGAATATAAAAGCAACAAAAATATTGTTAAATTTTTCTACAAATTATTTACAAATTCAACTACAAAAAAACTACAATAGCTGGAGCTACCATAATAGCTAGATTATATTTCAGCTAGAAAGAAGTTATATGCTAAAAATAATGTAGATCAGGTACTTTTTACATTCAACAAATTGAATGTAAAAGCAACAAAATGTTTAGTCACTGATTTTTACACTTTATCTACAAAAAAACAACAAAATAACTACATATTTTTTGCGTTGACAGAATAACTGTATAAAAATTCAGTTGGAAAGGATTTATATGCTAAAATAATGAAGATTAAGTACTGTAAAGATTCAACAAGTGAATATAAAACCAACTGAATATTTCCATTTGAATTACTATACTGGATAAGAAAAAATAAAAAAACAAAGGCTACAATAATTGTATGCAAGTCAGCTACAATTAAAACACAATAATATTGTTCAAAAATTTGTCTACCATCTTTCTTCTAAACTAACATCAACTAAACAATTGTACTACATGTTCAATACAAAACATTACAACTACTTCTTCTTCCTCTGAACTCGTGTTTTCTCATTCAAATCTGGTGCACCTTTTCTTCTAGCCAATTTGCATGTCACCTTACTTTCACTAATTACCCCATGCTCCTACTTCTTTCTAGCATAGACCCAAAGTAGTGGTCCATAGCGTCTACGGTGTTGGTCAATATCAGAAAGGTCTTCTGCCGGAATTGATAACTTTCCAAGACTAACATACTCTGCAAAGGCAACAACAAATACACCACAATCGCTGCAAAGATTAAAAAAAAAGTCAAAATTTGCCGAACCATTAAAGAAAAAAAGGGTTAAATGTATAGAAAGAAAAAAGATTTTTGTTACAGTGATCCTTCTTTTTGTTGTGGTATCTCTCCGACGATCCACTGAATGTTAAGAGGGTCGGTAACAGCTTTCTCAATGTATGCCTTTGTATTCTTGAAGTTGATGTCTTTATATTTCCCATAAAAATCGGTGCATGACAAATACAAAGGGACAATAACAGAAAACTTGTCAACACAAGATTCAACAATTGGGTGATTGCGTGAAGAGACCGTGGAATCATACGCATAAAGTTGCATGTCTGCAATGTCAAAAACAACCAACACCCAGTGGAATATTTCTACAATGTTGACGGGCATGATGACATAATCAACTTCATCCCATGCAAAATTTGCGAGTAGTCTATACCCCAATATATATTCTGCTACAACGTCCTGGGGTTTGACAACAGAAAACTTTTTTTCTTGAGGAGAATTTTGGAACTTTTCATAAATTTGATCAATCCTAGTCTTGAACACACAATTGGTTGTAATAAACCTGGTCTTGTTGTGAGGGTCATACTTTCCTCTTTTCCTCAAGTAATACATTATAACATTAATGTGCTGCAACAAAAATAAATTGCATTTATTCTACAAGTTATATTCAAATATTCTACACAAAACTACAAAATAACTACAATTCATCTACAATCAGAATACAAAGCATCTACAATCAGAATACAAATTATCTACAAATTATCTACAAAAAAGCTACAAATCAAATACATTGAATAAAAGAACCACTCCTTCTTGTCAACCTTTTCCATTCCAAGATCTAACCATGGCTAAATTTGGTTGTCCTTTATAGAATACGGACCCTTCCTCATATATAAACAAATACAAATTAAAATAAAATTGTTGCATGAAGTGGATGTGTAAAAGATGAATACT
Source organism: Nicotiana tabacum (assembly GCF_000715075.1). NCBI lineage: Eukaryota > Viridiplantae > Streptophyta > Magnoliopsida > Solanales > Solanaceae > Nicotiana > Nicotiana tabacum. The sequence continues at coordinate 213,743,692 of NC_134085.1, forward strand.
GGAATAAAAGTGTCAAATTGTGAAAACTAACCTCTTTGAACCTGTGTCAATACCGCCACTTGTGGAATTGATCCAACAACTCATGATCTATATTTTGGCCAATAACACTAGTAAATAGGTGCTTGAGGTGAAATATTTGAGGTCCAACCGAGATGCTGCCACCAGAACTGTATAAAGGGAGAAATGGTGATCAGGCATGTATTCCCGGCTGCCTTGTTCTACCTTGATACACGGGTGTTGTTTCATCTTGTATAGGCTCGCCAAACTTAACCAACTGGGAGAAGTTATCAGGCAGGTCGAAATCATCAAGTGTAACCTCCTTCTTCTCACCTCCGGAGTCTTCTAAATCACCTACATTCACATAGTGTGCCTCTTCACCTACATTGTCATCTTCCTGATTCTGTTGTTCTATTTGAGCTGATACTGTCACTCCGTGAATTGGAGATTGTGCATGCACATCTTTCCTCTCTGTAACACCATGTATATCTAGCTTAATAGAATGGTAAAAATATTGAAACATAAAGAAAATATATCTGAATACAATTTCATACCTGCATTCTCTTCATCAACTGCCCCTTCAAAATGTGTATATAAATCAACACGTGCTGGATTATTTTCTTCACCAAGTGCACCTTCAACATGTTCTGTTTTTTCATTAAAATGTTAAATCATAATGGATAGTAGTGGCTTGACAGTTTAAGAAGATATGTAGGTGAGTTTAAGATCCAAATAAATCTATAGAGCTGTGCCAAATATGTTGTATTTATTTATATATATTTTGTATATATAATGTAGACAAATTGTAGTTATTATGTAGATAACTTGTAGATATTTTGTAGATATTCTGTAGATAATTGTAGATAAAGTGGAGTTATTTTGTAGATACCTATTTTATCGGTGCTGCCTGCACTGGTTCTCCGCTACTGAACTGAAATTGTTGATTGTTATTGTTTTTTGGTTGGCCAGTATTTTTGGTTGAACTCCCAGCAAACTGAAAGTTTTATATTAGTTAGGACATATATTTTAGAGGAGACATAAATAGTTTTGTTAATTTGAATAAAATTGAAATGTTACCTTTGCATCAACTTGATCATTTGGACTGTTTATCACCTGCAAAACAGTCTTGACTGACTCATTTATTAGCACTCGAAGGTTACCTAGTTCTTCAAAGACATCTTTCCTACATTTTCAAGCTTTTCATCGACCTACATAATAAAAAAAATACATAGTTAACTTCACAATATGTCTTAACATACATTAAAGAACAGATGCACTATTATGTATACATCACAATGTTGTTTAGGAATACATGTTACCTTGTCAAGACCTCTTTTTAACTTGCTTATTTTATGAAGAATAGACTCGTTGTCCTCTTTTCCAGTTGATTCTTTGGGTTCCAATGGAGGAGCATCAACTTTGGGATCCTCAGAAACATGTTCAACCTCTTCAATTATGTACTCAACTTTATCAGGCAAAGACATCACTGAAAACTCTTCAGGTGATTCATTTATGTTGGTGAACTGAATGAGGAAAAAAAAATTAGCTCGATTAAGGCAGAATATGTATACAATTGTAGATATTTTATAGGTAAATTGTATAATCATAAATAAAAACCATTTACCTTCATCCATTCAGGCTTGATCATTTTGTCTTCAATTGCAGCTAACTAAATCTGACCCTTACTAGCTGACCAGTTAAGTATGCGAGGGATTGAATTAGAAATCCTTGTAGCTATATCAGTGTTGACGGAGGAGCAACACTCATACAACCATACTTGCATGGCTAGTGGAAATCCTTAAATGAGATAAGAATGAACGAAACGATTTAGCTTGTGCCTAACTGATTCAAACAACTGTCTGTAAGACTGAATACCCCATGGAAATGTCTCGTACTGACCGGATTCCACCAAATAAAACCTAAAATGATCTACCAACCCAATATGTTCTCTCTCTGAAGGACAAATGAAGAATTCTATGAGATATAGAATACATAACTTTACTGCATCCTCATCATTTACCCAATTTTTGTTGGTTACAATCTGTTTTAGGTATGTCTTCTCCACTTTTACCTTGTTTGAAAAGTAACTGTTCATTATCTTACTGACATAATTCGGAGTGTAACCAAAGTATGTCACCTCGGTATGATATCTAAGACCAGTTATTAATGCGAACTCTCTCAATCCAAAATTTAACCTCTCACTTTTTAACTCAATTGAAAAATAGGAAGCATCAGATGAATTCAATTCATACTTCATAAGAAGATGGATAGCTTGATTTTGCATGCATAAATTGGGAAATGACAGTAAATAACCAAAGCATGTCTTCTTGAATAGCTTCAAACCATTTGGATCCAAAGGCTCTTTAACTTGGCTAGGAATGCTAGGGTCACATAATGTCTGAAATCTAAGAACCCTATAATCAACATTATGGGATGCAAAAAAATGTCCATGCTGCACAATCAATAAATATAATCTTACATTAACACAATGCTTAAAAAACATAGAAACATTTGCAATCTATATACAAAATAACTTCAAAAAATATACAAAATATCAACAATTTTAACACAGATAAACAAAGTTACAGTTAATCTTCAAAATGAAGACAAATAATCTCACATTAATGTAGTGCTTAAAAAACATAGATACATTTGCAATTTATATACAAAATTACTACAAAAAATCTACAAAGCAGAAACAACACAGATTATGTAGATTTTTAACAACTAAAACAAATGAAATAACTAGTGAAGAAATTACTAAATTATTACTTTCACCAATGACTGTTTTCGAACATTTTTGTGAGATTTAACACTAGGGGCTTTTTTGAATTTTTTTTCTTTTTTGGAGTTTTTGAACTGGGAGCCACCTTCGCTTTCTTTCCAAATTTACTGATAGGCACATCTTCTACAAAATCATCATCGAACACTATCTCTTTTCGTTTCCTTTCCGCTTGTTTGATTGGCCTCGAAGATTCTCCAACATCAAAATCATGTTTTTGTTTAGTTCTAGCTTCAGCCCTGATTTGATGTTGAGAAAGACTATGCTTCATATCTACAATTGTATGTGCAGATTTCTCTTGCTTTTTGGGTGAATGTGGTGATAATACACCCAAATCGAAAGAAGGTATGTCAGCTTCTCTAGCTTTTTTAGGGTTGTGCTTTGAAGGTTTGTTGTTCTTCATTTAGAAAATTTGAAGTTGAAGGTAAATGTGTGTATGAACTTTGAAGATTTGACTTCAATTTTGACTGATTGTAGAAGAAAAAACTTGAAATTTGACGTTAATGGTGGGGGTTACATATGTTTCTCTGGTTTTGGCAGAGAAAATAATGGGTTTGAAACATGGGTGTGGGGTGATACGTGGGTGATGGTGGGGGTTTGTGAGAGAGAAACGTGGGGAGGGGGGGAGGATTTGGAGGATTTGTGAGCACCTAATTTTTGACAATATTTAATTTTTGTCACTTCTTCTATGTAAATATTTTAGGAGTTTTAACCTATAATTTTTAGCTTTGTTACGCTTTTTAATATAGGGTAAAAATACAAAATTTTAAAAAGTGAATTATTACTATTATTATTATTTTATTTTATTTTTTTATTTTTAAAATAAAAAAAAACGAAAAATATTTATAAAAAAATTTAATTTTTTCGGGTGAGATATAAAAAATAAGAAAAAGGGAAGTGTGGAATAAAAAAAATAAAAGTAAAAGTGGGTGGAATTCTCATTTAAAAAGTAAAAGAAAGTGGAACATTAAAAGTAAAGTTTTGTGAAAATTTTAAAAAACTAAAAAGTAAAGAAAGTTGGAATTAAAAAATAAATATAAAGGTAGCTGAAAATTAAAAAAAATTAAAGTAAAAGAAAGTAGAATTTTTATAAGAAAAGCAAAAGAAAGTGGATTATTTTTTTAAGAAAAGTAAAATAAGTGGAATCCTCTTTTAAAAGTAAAAAAGGTGAGATTTTAAATAAGATAAAAGTAATTAAAGTTGGAATTTAAAAAATAAAAGTAAATAAAGGTGGGATTTTTTTATATAAAAAAGAAAAGCAAATTGTAAGTGGGATTTATTTTAATTAAAAAATAATAAAATATTTTAAAAAAATCTGAAAAAATTCGAAAATTTTGCTATAAATAGAAGAGAAAATTTGAGGAGAAAAAGGAGAGAAAAGAGAAGGTAGAATTGAGAGAAACAAATTTTTTCTTCTTCTACGCTACGACAATTTCTACTCGTGTTATTCTTTCTTCCTCTTTCTTTCGAAAATTTCCAACAATTCAACACTCCAAAACCCAACAAAAAATACTTCAAAACATCCCCTTTTACACTCCAAAGAGTGGTGTTAACAGTCGAGGTCGAGGATTCTGTTGGAGCTTTGTTCACCGACTTTGATGATCATCTTTGCTTATGCTTGTTCGGCGTTCGTCTGAGTTATTGTACATATTTTTGGAGACTCATTTAATTGAAAATCTTGCATTAAAAGGTTTATTTTTCCCTCTCTTTTTATCTTATTTTATGTGATTTTATTTATTTATCTTTAAACTTTATAAATAATAATGTAAATCAATCCTTAAATGTTATATGTTTAATCATGTTTCTGAAAATATAGTATTTAAACTTGCTAAAAGTTTGGAAGATTTGGACACTAATAAGTTTAGGCTTCAATTGTTGGGATGTAGGGTATTGGTATATGATAATTTATTTATTCAAATATCTAAAATCATACACTTTTTTCCACAAACAATTCCATAACTTTTGGCCTTACAATAATCTTAAATTAGTTTAGGAAAATACTTCAAGTGCGCTAGTTTATTTAGGTGCGCTTTAAATAATTAAATATCATGGCTATGTGTATAGTCTCTGTGGCATAATTGTGATATGTAACAAAATAAGTATTAGAACGCGTAACGTATTTCAAGATAACTTTTTTTCCATAATTTTAATCAAGCAATAAAGCAGACATAGGTAAAAGATGAGAACCAATAAAACACAAGTTATCCAAAAAATAGTATAAGCCAAATATAGTCAAGAAAGCGACCGTGCTAGAACCACGGGACTCGGGGAATGCCTTACACCTTCTCCCCGGTCAACAAAATTCCTTACTCGGACTTTGTTTTCGCAGATCAATAATAAAAGAGTCAAACTTTCCTTTGAATAGGGATCAAATAAAAGGTGACTTGGAACACCCAAAAATCAATTCCAAGTGGCGACTCTGAATAACAAAATAATCCGTATTTCAAATTTGTCACTTTAATTGGAAAAAACTCTTTAACCCACAATCCATAACACACATTATCTTTTGGAGGGGTAGAAAAGGGGTGTGACAACTCTGACGACTCTGCTGGGGACTTACATAAGAATTCAAGCTTGTACATGTTGACTTTTTTATTTGGCTTTATTAATTTTGTAAATATTGTGATTTATTTGTGCCTAATATGCTACCTGTTCGCTTTTTATCATTTTGTTATTGTTGAACTATACATATAAACTGTTTTCTCACGCACCCCCTCTGAGTCATTTTGAAATTAAAAATTGGGCATTTGCTTGACATAACCCGCTTTATTTGTGATAGCCGAGGTGTTCGTCACCCGGTGAAGGATTTTAGTCACACCCGTTTTAGGCAGGGAGCACCACCAGTTAAACTAGAAAGCAATGCTACCGGTACACTGACCCTCCTCAGCTCGAGTTGTCCGCTCGAGTAAGCCAGTCTAGATACCTGTCCACCAGGATTAAAACCTAAAAGAACAAACCTCATGCTGGATATCCCTATTAGGTTCGCTTTATGTGCATTTGACTTAGCGAAACTCGGCACAGGGGCCGGGTCGGTATAAGACAGATATCCTTTTTGAGACCATTATGTTCACTTTTGTGCTACTTATTACATCATTTGGAAGGCTTGCTTGCATTGTTGACCGGCTTTAGAAAATTAGTTGAGCGGATTTATTTTAAAAAAAAAACTTTCTCTTAGCACAAATAAACATTTCTTTACTAAGATTTTGTAGTAGTCTAGCGTGAGGTGTATAAATTAATTTTTCCTAAAAATCAAAAGAGAAAGTACCCAATTTTACGGAACTACGCGGGTCTGATTCTCATCGGATGTGAGATACGTAGGCAAACCTCATTGGTTCCGGCCCCCAATTTTCAAAGAAAAAAAATTCAAATAAATTTCCCTTTACTTCCTTCTTTAGAAAATATTTTTTTAGAGACCCCAATTTTAAAAAAAATCAAAAAAAAAATTCAAAAATATATTATTCTTTTTTCTTTTATAAGTCTTTCTTACACAAAAAAAAAATCAAAATCAGATTTTTTTTTCTTCAAAAATCACAAAAAAAATAAATAAATGAAAAAGAAAAAAAATCGAAAATTCCAAAAAAAAAAATTGTTGAATTCCAAAATATTTTTTTTTGGCTCCAGAAGTTTTTCTTTCAAAAACTGGAAAAAAAAAATTGAAATTCAAAAATATTTTATTTCTTCTTTAGAAGTGTTTATTTCAAAAAATTCCAAAAAAAAAAAGAAATTTTAAAATGAAAAAAAAACTTTTTTTTAATTCTTTCTTTCAACAATTCCAAAAACAAAATGAAAAAAAAAATCGAATTTCAAAAATAAAATCGCTCTTCTTTAGAAGTCTCACTTTCAACGATTCAATAAAAAAATTGAAATCTAAAAAAAAAATCTTTCTTCTTTTGAATCCTTTCTTTCTACCAAAAAGAAAAAAAATCAAAATTATTTTCCTTGTTAGGAGCTTTCGTGGAGTTATTTGTATATGAGTAAAAAATGAGAGTTAGTTTGTGTACTTTATTCCTGATTTTTTCCCGAACTACGCAAGATCTGATTCATGTGGCGTCATGATACGTAGGCAATCCCCATCGGATTCGATCATAGCTATAAAATAATTGAGTGAAAAATAAACTGAAAAAAAGAGAGAAAGGAAAATTTGAGTGAAAAAGAAAGAAAAGAGCGAAAAAAAGGTGCGACAAGAAATAAAGAGTGACAAACAAAAGAGAAAAAGAGAGTGTCAAAAATAAAAGAGTGGTAAAAATGAGATAAAAAATCAAGAGTGTTCCAAGAGAGGCAGAAATAAAAAAGAAAATAGGTATATACTGAAAGAGTTAGTTAAGGCCGGGATGAAACATGCAACCGTTCAAACATATGGTAGAAGCGTTTAACTGTTAGGTGCACTGCATCCCAACATGCGATTTCCTATATGTTAAATGTCTCAAACTAACAAGGTTGTGGTGTGAGCAAATTAGCCAGGTTCTGTTCAGGTGGTTGGTTTTGTTGTTATGCGGTGATGAACGTGCAACCTTGCATGCGGCCACAACATTATACACAAAACCGAGCTCTACCTCCCAGAAATACACATCCTTACCAAGCTCCATATAATCCCAAATCAAATATTCCCAGTACAATCCTCGCCTAAGAAAGCCTTTCAAAAGGAATTAGTTCACATCTATTGGTGAATCATACTCGGGTTTATTCCAAAAGCTAGTCAGGCGAGGTCTGCTGCAGCCGGTAGCCCCAAACCGGCCAAACCCCGAGTGCCCCTCGCACTGAGATGACGCTGGATGTGAATACCACTCTGGAGCAGTGAGACATAGTACAGAGGACTGTTGGACCCTCAAAAGGGCGGTTGGAGATTTGATTGAAGCTGAAAGAATTATTTTTCGGGATGAAGAAGCTCCTGATGTGATGAACAATCTATTGAATGCTCACAACATCGGGCCAATAGTCGGAATGATTTGTGAAGATGAGGAATTTGATTCGGCACTGAAGGCCATTGCAGCCATTGCCGAGACAGAAGAAAAGCCAAAAAATGGTTGTCAAGCATGAAAGTTCCCCATCAGACGGGAGTCTTAGTAGCCAGTCTTGCTATCATTTCTGCATCCGGATTATCTCAGGGTGTGATCCCAATGTTTTACCTTATTGTCTTACTTTCTGATGCAAACCATTCTATCTTCAAAAAATCAAAAAAAAAAAAAGAAAAAAAGAAAAAAAAAGAAAAATCAAAAATCAAATGAAATTAATATTTCATTGTCCAGGAATGTCTCTTTTCTTAATCTTGTCATTTTTCTTTCTTATTCTCTTTTTAGTTCTGTTAAATGCAGATTTCAATAACATGACATGCATGAGGAATTCACGCCCAGATCTTAAAAAGCTGTTTAATATCGAAATAATGCATCAAGAGGTGAAATATGATGAAGATGAGGTTGTTGAGGAAATAAAAAGAGAGTTGGAACAATTTGAAAATAAGCCTAAGCCCAACCTCAATGAAACTGAGCCAATTAATATCAGAAGTCTTGAAGAAATTAGAGAAATGAAGATAAGCATTCACACCGAACATAAAACCAGAGATGCCTTGATTCAACTTTTATTTGAATACAGAGATGTGTTTGCTTGGTCTTACGATGATATGCCGGGTTTAAGTGTCGATCTAGTGGTTCATGAGCTTCCTACGTATCATGATTTTCCATCAGTCCAACAAAAGCAACGAAAATTTAAAACAGATGTGAGTGACAAAATCAAAGAGGAAATAATGAAGAAACTGAACGTCAATATGATCAGAGCTGTCCGATACACCACCTGGGTGGCGAATGTTGTGCCTGTGCCGAAGAAGGATGGAAAGACCAGAGTCTGTGTTGACTACAGGGACCTGAATAAAGCAAGTCCAAAGGATAATTTTCCTTTGCCAAATATCCACATTCTTGTAGATAATTGCGCAAAGCATGAGATATAATCATTCGTGGATTGCTATGCTGGGTACCACCAAATTCTAATGGATGAAGATGATGCAGAAAAAACCGTTTTTACCACTCCATGGGGTACTTATTGTTACAGGGTCATGTCATTCGGTTTAAAGAATGCAAGGGCAACTTATATTAGGGCCATGACCACCATTTTTCACGACATGATGCATAAAGAGATTGAAGTATATGTCGATGATGTCATCATAAAATCAAAGACACAGGCTGATCACGTTTGCGATTTGAAAAAGTTCTTCGAACGGCTTCGATGGTATGACCTTAAGCTTAATCCAGCCAATTGTGCATTTGGGGTTCCGTCTGGGAAACTCCTCGGTTTTATAGTCAGCCGAAGAGGCATTGAACTGGATCCATCTAAGATAAAATCCATTCGAGATTTGCCACCTCCGAAGAACAAAAAGGAAGTCATGAGTTTACTTGGGAGGTTGAACTACATCAGTAGGTTCATTTCTCAGCTCACAACCATATGCGAGCCCATCTTTAAGTTGCTAAAAAAGGATGTCGCTATCAAGTGAACGGACGATTGCCAAAAAGCATTTGACATGATCAAAGATTATCTATCAAAACCCCCTGTACTGGTCCCACCTGAACTTGGTAGGCCTTTGTTTTTATATCTATCAGTGATGGATAATTCCTTTGGATGTGTTCTGGGGTAACATGATGCAACAGGCAAAAAGAAACAGGCAATCTACTATTTGAGCAAGAAGTTCACCAATTATGAGGTTAAGTACACCCTTTTAGAAAGGACATGTTGTGCCTTGACTTGGGTCGCTCAGAAGCTGAGACATTATCTTTTGGCCTACACTACTTACCTCATATCCAGAATGGATCCTTTGAAGTACATCTTCCAAAAGCCAATGCCCATTGGCAGGCTCGCAAAATGGCAAATCCTGCTCACAGAGTTCGACATCGTCTATGTCACTTGCACCGCGATGAAAGCACAGGCTTTGGCAGATCATTTGGTAGAGAATCCAGTTGATGATGAGTACAGGCCACTTAGCACATACTTCCCAGACAAAGAGGTCAACTCAATAGAGGAAGTAGTTTCAGACGATCACCCTGTATGGAAAATGTATTTTGATGGGCTGTCAACATCAAAGGAGTTGGGATCGGGGCAATCCCCATCTCACATATTGGACATCATTACCCTGTAATAGCCCGACTTTGGTTATTCTGTACCAATAATACGGCAGAATACGAAGCTTGTATTATGGATTTGAAAATGGTCATCGATCTGGATGCGCATGAACTATTGGTTATGGGAGATTCTGACTTGATTATCCGGCAATTCCAAGGTGAATGGGAGACTCGAGACATCAAGCTTATTCCGTACAGACAATGTGTGCAAGACTTGAGCAAAAGATTCAGATCCATCGAGTTCAGGTACATTCCCAGGTTTCACAACGAGCTAGCCGATGCCTTGGCCACTTTAGCCTCGATGCTCCCTTATCCAGGCAACACTCATGTTGACCCACTAGTAATCCAAGTTCGGAATCAACACGGTTACTGCAATACAATCGAGACGGAACCAGATGGTGAACCATGGTATCATGACATCAAACGATTCCTGAAAACAAGAGAATATCCAGAGCATGCCAAAGGAGATCAAAAAAAGAACTATAAGGCGGCTCTCCAATGGTTTCTTCCTGAATGGGGAAATTGTGTACAAGAGGACCCCAGATTTAAACTTGTTGAGATGTATAGATGCTACAGAAGCAAAGCGGATCATGAGTGAAGTGCATTCAGGGGTATGCGAACCTCACATGAATGGATATGTTTTGGCAAAGAAGATTCTGCGGGCAGGGTATTATTGGCTTACAATGGAGCGAGATTGCTTCAGATTTGTTCGCAAGTGTCACCAATGCCAGATTCATGGTGATCTGATTCACTCGCCTCCTTCGGAGTTGCATCCCATGTCCTCTCATTGGCCGTTCGTTGCTTGGGGAATGGATGTCATTGGGCCGACCGAGCCAAAGGCTTCAAATGGGCATAGATTCATTTTGGTTGCAATTGATTACTTCACCAAGTGGGTGGAGGTCATCACTTTCAAAGCAGTCACCAAGAAATCAGTGGTAGATTTCGTTCACTCCAACATCATTTGTCGCTTTGGTATCCCAAAGACCATGATCACTGACAATGCAGCCAATCTAAATAGTCATTTGATGAAGGAAGTATGCGAACAATTTAAAATCATGCATCGCCATTCTACCCCTTATCGTCCAAAAGCCAATGGAGCCGTTGAAGCAGCAAACAAGAACATCAAGAAGATTCTTCGAAAGATGATCCAAGGTTCCAGGAAATGGCATGAAAAGATGCCTTTTGCTCTTTTGGGATACCGTACGACTGTTCGCACATCTGTTGGTGCAACTCCGTATCTGCTTGTATATGGAACTGAAGCTGTAATACCCGCTGAAGTCGAAATTCCCTCTCTCCGAATTATTATGGAATCAGAGATTGAAGACACTGAGTGGGTCAAGACCCGATTAGAACAACTGATGTTGATCGATGAAAAACGGCTAGCAGCAGTGTGTTTTGGCCAGTTGTACCAGCAAAAAATGGCACACGCTTACAATAAGAAAGTGCGCCCAAGGCAGTTTGAGGTAGGCCAGCTGGTTCTGAAACGCGTTCTTCCACACCAAGTAGAAGCTAAAGGAAAGTTCGCCCCAAACTGGAAAGGACCCTACATCATCAAGAAAGTGTTACCAAAAGGGGCCTTGCACTTGGTAGATGAAGAAGGACGGGTACCAGACATGACTATTAATGCAGATGCAGTCAAAAGATATTATATCTGATATATACCCACTGTAGAATTTCATGCATTGATTTTCTCAGATTGAAGTGACAAAGGCTATCATTTGCTCGCTACTCCAAATAGGTGTCACCCTTTTGTTAAGCCTTTTGATCCGTATTTGTCTACCTGTGTACTTGAAAAGAAAAAAAGAGCAAAAAAGCCAAAAAAAATCCTTGCATTGAACTACGTGAGACCTGATTCCGAAAGGATACGTAGGCAGCCTTACCCTGGGTTCGGTCCCATCAGAACAAAAAACCCATATTCCTAGTACTCCAAAACTGGGGCAGAAGTTTGTTTTATTTCACGATTTTTCTGTAAAAAACGGTTTCCAAAAGTTGTAATTCGTTTCAAGGTTCATTTCGCCTTTTTACCTTTCAAGAGCTTCTGATCGATGTGTTTGAGAATGTTTGAAGTTCACATGCCAAGGGCGTTGGGTAACCTCCCTCATGCAGTATCTTAGTCAAAAAATAAAAAATAAAAAAATGAGAGAGTCTTATCAGTGAAAACCCGTACGGGCACTATAAGGCAATAGTGAACAAAGAGATGAGAGAGTCTTATTGGTGAAAACCCAGATGGGCACCATAAGGCGACAGTTAGTAGAGAAATGAGAGAGGTTAATTAGCGAAAACCTGCAAAGGGCGCTACTAGCCGAATAAGGGTCTTCGATTCTCCGGCATGAGCACAACCAAGACAAATTCAAGATGAGCATTTGCGGCAGATTTTGAGAATTAGACAGCTTAGACAGATCAGGCGTCCAGTCCAAAATGCATGTTATCATTCATTGAAGTCGACACATACCTCCAGATAAGTCTCCATATTCCTTTCCCCGAAAGGGACACCTTTTGTTTAAGCACAGTTCTTTTTCGATTCCAATTATTATTCTATTTTTACCCATAATTTTTCTTTGAGTCCCTTTCGGTCTAATCCTGCATCAAAATTGAAGCAAAGAAAGGGCTGCAAAACTGGATACAGCTTCCCTGTAATGTCAAGCACAATTTGGGACATATATGGAATTGACGAAGGCACAAATCCATATGTGATCTCATTTGATAAAGCGAACAAAGCGCCTCAAAGAAACTGAAAAGGTCGCCTAAGCAAAACCTACTTCATAAGAAAAGTTGATAAGCACTACGGACACAAACTGATACAGGGTGCAAGACAACTGAGCTTGATTTTAAAGAAAAAATAGCCTTGCCTTAGAGACAAGGGTAGCGGTACCATGGACATCTCGGTACCACGCTGACAGAATAGGTTCTTTGACAGCAGTGGCCGTGAACCAAGCTACTCAGGGCATCAAGGCCACAAACCAACCACCACTTTGAAAACTCACAAATTTTTGTTTGTTTGAAGCAGGAACAAAGCATGCAGAATGGTGATTCTAAAAGAACGAATGTCACCAAACGTAAGTTCCTTAAAATCTCCATTTTTCTTTTACTTTTGGCATACGTCACTATTGTTCCCACCTCTTATTTTTACGTAGCTTAACCTAGGTAGAACATTTTCGCCTAGGGGGATCCAGCTCATATTTTCAGGTAGAAGTACTCTTCGCTCAGGTTGTTTTACATTAGCTTAACCCAGGTAGAACCTTTTCGCCTAGGGAGATCCAGCTTATAGTTCCGGGTAGAAGTACTCTTCGCTCAGGTTGTTTTACATTAGCTTAACCCAGATAGAACCTTTTTCGCCTAGGGGGTCCAGCTCATAGTTCCGGGTAGAAGTACTCTTCGCTCAGGTTATTTTTACGTAGCTTAACCCAGATAGAACCTTTTCGCCTAGGGGATCCAGCTCATATTTTCGGGTAGAAGTACTCTTCGCTCAGGTTGTTTTACATTAGCTTAACCCAGGTAGAACCTTTTCGCCTAGGGGGATCCAGCTCATAGTTCCGGGTAGAAGTACTCTTCGCTCAGGTTATTTTTACGTAGCTTAACCCAGGTAGAACCTTTTCGCCTAGGGGGATCCAGCTCATATTTTCGGGTAGAAGTACTCTTCGCTCAGGTCTTAGTTTTCGTAGCTTAACCCAGGTAGAACCTTTTTCACCTAGGGGGATCCAGCTCATATTTCCGGGTAGAAGTACTCTTCGCTCAGGTTATTTTTACGTAGCTTAACCCAGGTAGAACCTTTTCGCCTAGGGGGATCTAGCTCATAGTTCCGGGTAGAAGTACTCTTCACTCAAGTTATTTTTACGTAGCTTAACCCAGGTAGAACCTTTTTGCCTAGGGGGATCCAACTCATATTTTCGGGTAGAAGTACTCTTCGCTCAGGGTGTTTTACATAGCTTAACCCAGGTAGAACCTTTTCACCTAGGGGGATCCAGCTCATATTTTCGGGTAGAAGTACTCTTCGCTCAGGTTATTTTTACGTAGCTTAACCCAGGTAGAACCTTTTCGTCTAGAGGGATCCAGCTCATATTTTCGGGTAGAAGTACTCTTCGCTCAGGTTGTTTTACATTAGCTTAACCCAGGTAGAACTTTTTCGCCTAGGGCGATCCAGCTCATAGTTCCGGGTAGAAGTACTCTTCGCTCAGGTTGTTTTTACATTAGCTTAACCCAGGTAGAACCTTTTCGCCTAGGGGGATCCAACTCATAGTTCCGGGTAGAAGTACTCTTCGCTCAGGTTGTTTTTACATTAGCTTAACCCAGGTAGAACCTTTTCGCCTAGGGGGATCCAGCTCATAGTTCAGGTTATTTTTATGTAGCTTAACCCAGGTAGAACCTTTTTCGCCTAGGGGGATCTAGCTCATAGTTCCGGGTAGAAGTACTCTTTGCTCAGGTTGTTTTACATTAGCTTAACCCATGTAGAATTTTTTTGCCTAGGGATATCCGGCTCATAGTTTTCGGGTAGAAGTACTCTTCACCCAGATTTGCTTTTGTTAGTTTAACCCAAGTAGAACTTTATCACCCAGGGGGATTCAACATTTTTTTTTGGTCAGTAATACAGGGTGCCAACCCCTGGTTATATTTCCTTTTCAATAATACATGGCACCAACCCCTGGTTACATTTCCTTTTCAGTAATATAGGGTGTCAACCCCTGGTTACATTTCCTTTTCAGTAATACATAGCACTAACCCCGGGTTACATTTCCTTTACCAGTATAGGGTGCGCTAATCCCTAGCTGAGCTTTCCAACATAGGGTCTCCACTCCCTAGTAGACTTTTAGTATAGATATAGGGCCCACTCCCCAATCCCTTTTTCTCAAGGATACACAATCCGAATTTTATTGCTTTCAATAAAGAAGTAGTTTAAAATTTTGTTACAATAACTTACGAAATTTTTCTAGTGAAAACTGGGGCAGAAAAATTTCGTTCGTTTGTTTGATTTGGTGTCTGAGCAGGTTTTACCTCGAGGCACAGGGTTCGAGATGCCCAAAGAATGAGTCTCAATCCAGAATAAAGAAAAAGGAAAAGAAGTGAATCCAAAGTGCAGAAGCGAAGGAAAGATGTGGATTGCTCAAGACATAGTTGAAGTCACAAGCTCTGCATGTTCCGTTTTGATCTGAAAGCGGACGAACAATGAACCAGCGGTTGCAGCTAACGAGCATCAAGATTCAGATCAGAGTCTGCAAGAAGAACCATCCAAGACTCAAGATCAAGCTTCAGAAGACTCATAGATAGGAATCTTGTAACTCATAATTGATAGGCTTGTTCAGTTTTTTTTTATGTAATAACAGACTTACGGATCGGAGCCTCGACGGAAACTCACTCGACTTTTCAACTCATCATTCCACAGTTCTCTTTGAACTACACGCGACCTGATTCCCCTATAACCCGGGATATGTAGGCTGTCCAAAATCAAGACTCGGTTGCACCCTTTCTCTTTTCTCTTATCCTTATTTCTTCCCTTTTGAATAAAGATATGTTCAAAAATTAGTTACATGACTCACCTTATCTTTGCTCGAAAACTCTTCATGTTTCCAAGCAAAGAGGGGCAGCTGTGAGCACCTAATTTTTGACAATATTTAATTTTTTGTCACTTCTTCTATGTAAATATTTTAGGGGTTTTAACCTACAATTTTTAGCTTTGTAACACTTTTTATTATAGGGTAAAAATACAAAATTTTAAAAGGTGAATTATTACTATTATTATTATTTTATTTTTTTTATTTTTAAAATAATAAAAAAAAATCCGAAAAATATTAATTTTTTTTTTAATTATTTCGGGTGAGATATAAAAAATAAGAAAAAGGGAAGTGTGGAATAAAAAAAATAAAAGTAAAAGTGGGTGGAATTCTCATTTAAAAAGTAAAAGAAAGTGGAAAATTAAAAGTAAAGTTTTGTGAAAATTTTTAAAAACTAAAAAGTAAAGAAAGTTGGAATTAAAAAATAAATATAAAGGTAGCTGAAAATTAAAAAAAAAATTAAAGTAAAAGAAAGTAGAGTTTTTATAAGAAAAGCAAAAGAAAGTGCATTATTTTTTTAAGAAAAGTAAAATAAGTGGAATCCTCTTTTAAAAGTAAAAAAAGGTGAGATTTTAAATAAGATAAAAGTAATTAAAGTTGGAATTTAAAAAATAAAAGTAAATAAAGGTGTGATTTTTTTATATAAAAAAGAAAAGCAAATTGTAGGTGGGATTTCTTTTAATTAAAAAATAATAAAATATTTTAAAAAAAATTCTGAAAAATTTCGAAAATTTTGCTATAAATAGAAGAGAAAATTTGAGGAGAAAAAGGAGAGAAAAGAGAGGGTAGAATTGAGAGAAACAAATTTTTTCTTCTTCTACGCTACGACAATTTCTACTCGTGTTATTCTTTCTTCCTCTTTCTTTCGAAAATTTCCAGCAATTCAACACTCCAAAACCTAACAAAAAATACTTCAAAACATCCCCTTTTACACGCCAAAGAGTGGTGTTAACAGTCGGGGTCGAGGATTCTGTTGGAGCTTTGTTCACCGGCTTTGATGATCATCTTTGCTTATGCTTGTTCGGCGTTCATCTGAGTTATTGTACATATTTTTGGAGACTCATTTAATTGAAAATCTTGCATTAAAAGGTTTATTCTTCCCTCTCTTTTTTTATCTTATTTTATGTGATTTTATTTATTTATCTTTAAACTTTATAAATAATAATGTAAATCAATCCCTAAATGTTCTCTGTTTAATCATGTTTCTGAAAATATAGTATTTAAACTTGCTAAAAGTTTGGAAGATTTGGACACTAATAAGTTTAGGCTTCAATTGTTGGGATGTAGGGTATTGGTATATGATAATTTATTTATTCAAATATCTAAAATCATACACTTTTTTCCACAAACAATTCCATAACTTTTGGCCTTACAATAATCTTAAATTAGTTTAGGAAAATACTTCAAGTGCGCTAGTTTATTTAGGTGCGCTTTAAATAATTAAATATCATGGCTATGTGTATGGTCTCCGTGGCATAATTGTGATATGTAACAAAATAAGTATTAGAACGCGTAACTCATTTCAAGATAACTATTTTTTCTTCATAATTTTAATCAAGCAATAAAGCGGACATAGATAAAAGATGAGAACCAATAAAACACAAGTTATCCAAAAAATAGTATAAGCCAAATATAGTCAATAAAGCGACCGTGCTAGAACCACGGGACTCGGGGAATGCCTTACACCTTCTCCCCGGTCAACAAAATTCTTTACCCGGACTTTATTTTCGCAGATCAATAATACAAGAGTCAAACTTTCCTTTGAATAGAGATCAAATAAAAGGTGACTTGGAACACCCAAAAATCAATTCCAAGTGGCGACTCTGAATAACAAAATAATCCCTATTTCAAATTTGTCACTTTAATTGGAAAAAACTCTTTAACCCACAATCCATAACACACATTATCTTTTGGAGGGATAGAAAAGGGGTGCGACAGGAATATACGGTACCATTAATTTAGGAGGGATATACAGTATAATTGATGTACCGTTATTTTTACATTATGGTATAAAATTGGTATTAGGTATACTAAATGTAATTATATCAAATCTTAAATATTGAGGGTAATATAGTTTCCTATATGGCATAGGAATGTAAAAATTCCAAATATCAAATATTGTTAGAGGTGTAAACTGTTAATTTACCCAAGTAGATTTTTGTCTCTCTTTGGGCTTGATCTCAATAATTGGGCCAACGCAGTTCAGTCCTAGTCCGATTATAAGTTGAAGAATTAATCAAAATAGCCGATTACTCAATCGCTTAAATTAAAAATAGCCAGTAAACGTATAATATATGCATAACTTATATATTATATAATTATAATTATCTATAATCAATATATAATCTAGGTATATGACCATAAAAGTAAATAATAAATACGGCCGGCTATTTGTATAAAGATAAGTTTGTCAATTATCCGGGAATGGGCTAAGCAGTAAACTTGATCTACTTCGTGATGGATCTTGCAGCTTTCCGATTGTTAAAGTAAACTTTTGATAGCCCATTAAGTAGGTACATTCTTTCTTTTATAGCATCATGTTTTGAAGTTAACATAAAAAGCTTTGTTTAGTCAAGGAAAAGCATGTGAAAAAAATTGATATAAAAGGAACTATGATGTTAAGAAAATATTGGAATTTTTACCTCCTATAGCAAAGGTTAACACCTTATTTATTTTAAATAAATACCATTTAAAAAAATTATATTCTATAGATACCTTTTAAGGTTTATAGCAAAATATTTAATTTTGGTTACCTCCTAGCCCTAAGCCACTAAATACGTTATTCAGTTACACTATTTTCTTTCTCTCTCTACTTTGATATATCCCATTCTCTTCCCCCATCCCTGAAAATACGATGCTCAATCTCAAAATTCTTCACCCACACTATTTTCTTTTCATTCCGATCAATTCTTGCACCGAATATTGAATTGCGATTTAAAAGCAAATCAAATCTCTAACCAAAACTAACTGATTTGGGAAAGGGAGTTAACCAACATTTGAACTTTGACAGATTTCACCTTAGCGGAGGCCTTGGATACAGTGGCCGATGGAGCACCAGCGACGGAACATTTGCTGAGAGTGGACGTCCGAGATTGAATCTTTTGGGTAGCAGGTAATGAAAAAAGGTGTCGCGTGTTGTCCTTTCAAATATCAAAGGTGTCGCATGTTGTACCTTCAAACGTTGCTACGACGGATTCGCCGGGAATTAGGGTTTGTTCTTGAACAAATACGACGGAGTTTGGAGCTGAGCAACTTGATTTTCTATTAATATACTTCAATGTATTTTCATGTATTTCATTGTATTCATTGTCTTTTTTTTTTCATTGTAATTCAATGTATCTCGTTGTATTCCATGTATTTTATTGTATTCACTGTCTTTTTTTTTCATTGTATTTCAATGTATCCTGATGTATTCTATGTATTTCATTGTATTGACTATCTCGCTATATGTTATGAATGTATTCATATATTTTTTTAATTAATATAATTTATGTATTCAGATGTATTATATAATTTCTCTGAAGATTGCTATGTTTTTGGGGTATTTTTCGGTTGAGAATCTTTTTTATAACTGAAAATACAAAATTTGTTTGTTATAATTGAGTTTGTTGAGTTATATTAGGAGTCTATTATGTTAATTGATTCACTTTCCATTTTAAAAATAGTGTAATCGCTATTTCAAGCCGTGAATACAGTCGAATACAATAATATGTCCAGCTGTAATCCCATGTTTAACTCCATGAATACAGTCGAATACACTCGAATACAACAACTGTTTAGTTGGACTTCCCTGATTCAAATGGTATCTATAAATAGCTAATTACTACTAAAAGATAGTGTTTTATGAAAATTTGTCGAAAATATTAGAAGTGGTGCTTTCTTGGTTTTAAATTTGAGAGGCCCATGAACATTCTTTTGCTGTCCTTTTTGTCTCCTAATTTCCTGTTGCGCTATACAAACAAAAACAAAGTGACAATTCACAATTGCAAAGATTAATAATACTGACTTTTATTCACTTCTTCTCTTTTAAAGAGAAAAACATACAACACCAACCGTTTTACAATCAGAAATCACACGCAAATCAAGAAAAAGAAAATGACATACTTAAAACGACCACAATATACTGTTTCAATATTCATGCAAACCAAAATGAAGAATTAGTAAAAAACAGGTTTTACCACTAAACTATAATATTCCCCTAGAATGGAGTACTGAGGCGGGTAGTGACATTAAAATCCACCACCTCGGTCCTCAATTTCTGTCCTCCTAAAATAACCACAGACAGAACTTCATATATTACTAGTTACTAGCATTAATAAAGAAGAAAAAATGGTGTAGAGCCACTTTAAAAATAAGCCCTTCCCATCAACACTAATTACTATAGTCCTAATTTGTCACACTGCAATTGATTATTTATTATTTTATAGCTAAATTGATTAATTAAGTGAACTGGGCGCCGGTGAAAGTTTGGCCAAAGGACCAACCGGCAGGGATAGCGTCGTCGGAAATTAAAGTGCGGCCATCACCAGTGGTGACTTTAAACGAGAGGCTTTGACCATCTAGATTGGAATTGCTCTGCCAATTTTGACCCCAATTACGTGACATAGGTATCCAGTCGGTTCTAGAACCTTTAACCGAAACTGCATTAACATCACCAGAACCTCCGACGTTAGTCACGAGCACCAAGTTGAAGTATGAGTGACCGTTCATTGTAAATCTGATGCCTCCTTTTTTCTGGCAGGGTACCCTGCATTAATGGTACAATTAATGCCAACCTCCATATTTGAAACTCGTGACATGCAATTTATAGCCCGCTTGGCCAAACCGCAAAAACCAACTTATTTTGAGAAGCCTTTTTTTCAAAAGTGTTTTTATCAAAAGTATTTTCAGTGAGAAGCAGTTTGTGTTTGGCTAATTAATTTGAAAGACACTTCTGAGCAGCAATTAGTGTTTGGTCAGACTTTAAAAAACTGCTTCTAAGTGTATTTTTCTCAAAAGTATTTTTCAAAAAAGTGTTTTCGGAGAGAAACTACTTTTTTTTCTTCTCCAAAACTGTTTCTACTTCTCATCAAAAGCACTTTTTTTCCCTCCAAAAGCTTGGCTAAACACCTCAATTTTTGGCCAAAAGGCTATTAGTTAGCATAGTGTTAAGAAAATTTGCTCTTTTGTTTTTTGGGGTATTTAAGCTAATGTAACCAACCACCGATATAAATATTAGTAGGGGGCCAATCTATGTGGCGAGATGTAACCGACAGAATGCTCGTGTTAAACTTAAACCGACTAGCAGTAATTCATGTCAGAGACATTAAATTCACAAGACGTGAGAACTTAATATTAAGGAGTACGTCCAGACCTAGCTTTCATCTTAATGGTAAATGTACATTAAAATATATAATGCTGTATCTTTATCCTTGAAATTTGACCGGGTATGACACAAAAGAGTTTAACAATCAAATTATATACTTGCACGAGATGGGTTCTCTCGTTTTTGCCTTAAAAGTTTTTTTTTTATATTTCCTCCGTTCATTTTTAGTTGTTCACTTTTAACTTTGCACTCTTTTAAGAAAAAATATATATTTATACATATTTTATAATTTTACTCATAATAGTAATAGCATTTGAAAAAATCTTGGGAAATGATTTGAAAATTTAATAGTTATTGATACGGGTAAAACAAAAAAAAAATTATCTTTTTTTATTTGCTAAAATAAACAAATAAAAAATATATTTTTAATATAGGGAACACGTAAAATTGAATGGAGGGAGTATAGTATACCATATTGGACGACTCTATCTACATAACTAGAACTATTCAAAAATAATTCAACGGTTTTTTCCTTTCATTTTTTCTGACTCTGACACTTAACCGAAATACTAAGGCCCGTTTGTCCAAAAAAAATAAATTAAAAAGATGCGTTTAATTTGTCCATGAAATTCTGCAACTTTTTGAAAAAAATTCAAAAATACTTCAACATTTTTTCAAGTAAAATACATGTCAGAACATAATTTCAAATTCCGAATATCAATTTTCAATTTAACTTCAAATACTATTCTTTTTCAAAAAAATACAATTTTTATGTCCAAATGCCTACTAAGTAGGCGTTTGGACATAAGAATTGTAAAATTCCAAAAAATGATGGATTTTTTTTTCAAGTGAAAATGATATTTGAAATTTGAAGTTGTGTTTGGACATAAATTTCAGTTTGGGTTGTTTTTTGAAGTTTTGTAAGTAATTTGAGTGAAAATTTTGAAAAACAATTTTTTGGAGTTTTTCAAATTTTCGAAAATTTCCAAAATGATCTTCAAGTGAAAATTGGAAATATTACGAACAAACCTGATTTTAAAAAAAGGTGAAATATTTTTGGAAAAAAGAAAAAAAAATTATGTCCAAACGGGATATAAGTCAAAGACATGACGAGTTGAGATTTTTCAACAAACACGAGAATAAAAGGGAAAAACAAGAAAGCAAAGGAGATAGTATTTAGATTCAAGTTAGGGTCTTACCTTCGGTAAGAAACAGGGACAATTCCAGCTCTGTACAGAGCAATTTGTTGGAAAATAGGCTGAGAGAGGTCAAAGTGGTGCAGGGGAGGGTTGCACCACCCTCCTGCATTGTTTGGTAGGGCGTAATTTGGTGGGCAGAAATTAGTAGCAGTGACCACTATAGACCCTGGAATACACGATTTCGAGTCACCAACGCACTTAATCTCAAAGCAAGCCCCACAGCTCAATCCATTGTTGAACATTGCTGTGCTCAATGCTGCTGTATTTGTACCATATCCTTGGCTGTACAAATTCCCGTAACCACATGCCCCACCTAGATTATATGAATATAAATTTCTTAATGCCAAATTAATAAAATAAAATAAAATACTTTAGTAGAAAATGGAAAATTAGGCAAAAGCATTTGAAGAGAGTAACATACCCATGGTTCCGGATGCATCACCACCTCCATAGAAAGTGGCATGAGCTTCAATCCATCCTTCGTCATTGCCGTCGACACAATTAAATATACAAAATAAACCAACGATGGAAATCCACAGTATTGACATTTTTCCTGTAAATGTAAACTCAGAGGTGTTAGCTGGGCACTCTTTTGGAACTAACAATATACTATACTTTAGACAATATTATGAACACTGACCTTAATGTGGGTTCTTTGAGGTCAAGAAAAGATGATTTTCTTGAGATATTGTCTTTGTTAAAAAAGGGGAGCAGTAGTTGTTTCTGTAGGAATGAGCTTAATTTGCAATGAGAAAAGGAAGGACTGAGGTGGGAATAAATAGATGTTAGGGGGAACGATTCAATAGCGCAATCAGCCCTTTAAAAAAATAGAATATTTTTTCTTTATTTATTTTTGGTTGCTTTAATAAAACCAGTCTTGTCCCAAAGGGACGGTCCAGTTAGTTTGGAGGGTGTTGTTCACACGGGCGATGGGAGATCGATCCCCTTAATGTCTTCTGGGTTTGAGCTTGTTGTACGTGGCTTGCCTAGTACGGTTTACATTCCTTATGTGATTTGCAGGTTATTACACAATGGGGGTTTACCCAGTGCACATAAAGTGCTCACCCGAAAGACAGAGGCTGTGACAGAGACCGTAGCGGCGGCGAATTTTCCTGGGTTCCAAAAAAAAAACGGTCTTTTTCTGTGTCTAGACCGCTAGCGGCAAAAAAAAAAAAAATAAGACTTCTATTTATATTTCTGTTTTTTTTTTTTTCAGTTAAAAGAAAAATGTACTACACAAGTTTACTGTAATTGATCATAAAGACAAAGCAAGTTGAGAGGGGACCAAGTATTTGATCCCTCGGCCGTGTCTAGCCGGTTTAGGGAACGCAACTTGTAAGAGGTGTTAAATAACAATTTTTAGCAGTTTAAGAAAATTTTAAAGTGGTACAATTAATTAGAAAATAGATAAATATAGATTAATCCATTGAAAAATTAATAACTCACAATCGATATTGGAAAAATTAATATTGGATCAATCGATTTACCAAATAAAGATTGACTGAAATGGTAACTGAGAACTAGACTGTTTCTAAACAAATATTTCACAGAAATTAATTGAGCTAGATTTAAACTAATATTACACTAGGCTCAAAATAATTAGCATACTCTCTTAAAGTTCATGGTCAGAGTCTACCTTAAGCTCCTTTCCGTCCTGATATTCGATTCCAAAAATAAAGTAACCGACCAAATGGCTCTCACCTGTTATGATCATCCAATCTTGACATGATTGGTTTCACAGGACGGCTATTTAATAATCTTATTTCTGTTGTGAGACTATTTTAATTTTATGAAACTTGATATTCAAATTAAGATATTGTGGAACGAACTGAAATTGAAGTTTTATTCTCTAAACATATACTGATTAAGCGATAATTAGGAGCCTGCGCGAAATAAGTAGTTCTAAATCTTGACTAATTTTTTCTAGATTTATTGGAGCGATCGAATATCAAAACGAATATCAAAACGAGTGCAACTTGGACTAGGTTTCTGGACGAAAAGGCTGCTTGAGTTAGTTGCTAGTTACTACCCCTACCTTGAAATTATCAACCAACATAGACCTAGCTCTCATTTCATTTATTGTATGTTCATTGAATACCGATTTTTATTTCTCTAGATAATTTCTTTTTTCTGACAGGATTCTGGAATAGTATAAGAATTCCAAGCCAAAAGGCTGAAAATTAGGTTGTGATATATGTGAGTGTTGAATACCAAATCCGAGTGAAAAGGAAAGAATGCTGCTGTGGATATATAATGGTCATATATATTCTGCCAGAACTGCAAATTGCCGCCCATATCAGACACCATACCCTTCTACCATTCTATATATGTTTGAGGCTTCAACTTGAATTTTAGACTTTTAGTACTATATTTATATCACTTTTGGAGGCATCAATGCAGAGATAAAGATTTCTTTCATAAAAATTGTGAGCTTTAAGGATAACTAAAGGGGAAAAAACAACAAGCATACTTATTAATTACTTACACATGCGTGATTATATTCTATGGGAGCTTCTGTAGTTGTAACTAATTGTGTCATAGGCCGATTTAGAATTTGAACTTTATAAGTTTAAATTCATAATTCTACCACATCTATTTAATTTACCAAGTTCAAAAACCATTATTGAGATATATTTAGTAGATTTTTAAACACAGATACATGGTCAAACCGAAAATCAAGGGGTCGGATGAATAACTGTCACGACCCGAATTCTCCACCCTCGGGAGTCGTGATGGCGCCTACTAATACGAGCTAGGCAAGCCAATTAATTGCACAATTTACCTTTTCACCCGTTTTATATTCATTAACAATTGCGAAGTAATAACTTTTAAGCAGTGGAATTTAACATTAGCGGAAGAAAAACAATAAACTACCTAAACATGAATATCTAATACAGTTGTTTGAGTCTCGACTATCCAAAACTGGTGTCACAGTTTCACAGGCGGTCTAAGAATACTACAAATAAAGGTCTGAAAGAATTAAATACAACATTGTCTCTGAAAATACATGTAAGAAACAGGAAAGTAGATGGAAGGAGACGCCAAGGCCTACGGACGCATGCAGGGCTACCTCGGGTCGCCTGACGAACAAGAATCAACAATCTCACTGTGGTTCGAAGTCCACAACACTGGGGTCTGCACAAAAGAGTTCAGAGTGTAGTATCAGCACAACCGACCCTATGTGTTGGTAAGTGTCTAGCCTAACCTCGGCGAAGTAGTGACGAGGCTAGGACCATACCATCAAATAAACCTGTGCAGTTATATAATATACAACGGAAAGTAAAGCAGGAATAAACAAGTAAAGATGGGAAGGGGAAACATGCTTCGGGGAATAACAGGTAAAAACAGAATATCAAGAGAACTATAAAGGAATCAGAATCCAACCTCTAACAAGAATAAGGAAAACAAAGGCAGATTTCACTTTTTTTTCATATCTTGTTACACGCGTGCAACCTGATCCCATTTCCTGTATCTCTTGATAGGCGTACCACCCGCTCCCATTTTATTATATTTCGTGGTAGGCGTACCACCCGTTCCCATTTCATCATATCTCTGTTGCGGCGTGCAACCCGATCCACATATAATATTATTGTAGAGTGCAACCCGATCCATATATAATATTTACAATTATAACGAGGGTCCAGATAAGGGATCAATAAGGTCTACTCTATCCCGACAAGGGATTCAACAGTATAAGTAAATACGTCCTAGTAAGGGAGAAACAACTATAACCAAACTTGTTACAACATCTAACTACCTCAGCTATGATCAAACTGATTACAACATCTAACTACCTCAGTTATAACCAAACTTGTAACAACATCTAACTACCTCAACTATAACTTAACTAGTTCCAACATTTAACTACCTCAACTATAACTCAACTAGTTCCAACATCTAACTACCTCAGCTATCATCAAACTTGTTCCACGAGAATAACCATAATCCTTACCCAACACAAAGAATCATCAACCTAAGCATCCGTAATATCCATTAAGAACACAATACCAGGGAACCACAGCTAAACAATAGCCCGGCAAGGGGGCGACATAATGATCTTTCCTCTTTCTCACTTTTACTTCACAATTCACTACACAACTCGAGCCAACACTCTAGAGGTTCAATTATCACTTATACTTTCATAATACGTTATATAATTGGAGCTAACGCTCCTTAATGTTTATAGGTCACAATTCTTTCCACAACTTTACACAACAAATAGAAATCTTCACCAAGGCATGAATAATACAACGAAGTCATGAAAATCACAATATAAGACTCACGGTCATGCTTGGCACCAACGTATAGATACTTGTCACCATGCCTATACGTCGTACTCAACAAGAAGCAAATAGCAAATAGGACACAACTCCTAATACCTCAAGCTAAGGTTAGACCAAACACTTACCTCGATGCCACGAACACAATCCACGATTCAATTATAGCTTTACCCCTTGATTCTACCACCAATTCGCTCGTATCTAGACACAAATTACTTAATTACATCAACAAACGATAAATGAATCAATCCCAATGCATGAAAATGAGTGTTCCAAAGTTCTACCCAAAAAGTCAAAAAACACCCCCGGACCCATATGGTCAAAACCCGAGGTTCGAACCAAAACCCGATTATCCATCCCCACACGAACCCAAATATATAATTTGTTTTGAAATCGTACCTCAAATCGAGGTTCAAATCCTCAATTTTTCGAATAACCTAGGTTTTACCCAAAACACCCAATTTCCCTCATGAAAATCATTGATTTGAAGTTGAAATCATGTTAAAAGATGTTAAGAATTGAAGAAAGTTAGTTAAAGACGACTTACAATTGATTTGGAGAAGAAGAAATCCTTGAAAAATCGCCTAAGTGTGTTTATGTTTTGAGAGAATATGAAAAATGAGTTTAAAATCGTTTAAGTATAAAAGTTGCAGGTCTCTAATATGGGAATTGCGAACAGGGGTTCGCAATTGCGAACCCCGACCTCTGTTGGCTTCGAAACAGGGTTCGCATTTGCGAACCCTTCAGGAAAATGGGATCTTCACATTTGCTAAAGGCATGTCGCATTTTCGACTTCGCATTTGCGACACATAGGTCACATTTGCGACCATTGGCCCAAAGGGAAACTTCGAAATTGCGAAGAGGATCTCGCATTTGCGAGAGGGAGCTGACCTGGGTTGGTTTCGCATTTGCGATCCAGCCTTCGCATTTGTGAGCCAGGCTTCGCAAATGCGAAGCCTGCAGGCCTGGGCACACCAGCAAAATTTTCTGCAATTTTCCAAGTTCCAAATGCACCCAGTGGCCTATCCAAAATTTACCGGAGCCCTCGGGGCTCCAAACCAAATATACACACAACCTCAAAAATATCCTACGAACTTATTCATGTAATAAAATCACCAAAATATCATCAAGAACATCGAATTAAACCTCAAAATCAATGAAACATCTCAAAACTCTTAAACATCCTTTTTTTTCAATTAAGGTCCGAATCACGTCAAACGGACTCTGTTTCTCACCAAATTTCACAAAATCATCTTAAATCATATATAAGACCTGTACCGAGTGCCGGAACCAAAATACGGGCCCGATACCAACATGTTCTAATCAAAATTCATTTCAAATTCCTTTAAGTAAATTTCAGAAAATAATTTTCTTTTAAAATTCATTTCTCGGGTTTGGGACCTCGGAATTCGATTCTGGACATAGGCCCAAGTCCCATATTTTCCTACGGATCCTCCGGGACCGTCAAATTGCGGGTCCGGGTTTGTTTACCTAAAATGTTGACCGAAGTCAAATTAATTCATTTTATAGTCAAAACTTATCATTTTTCACATTTAAGCTTTTCGGCTACTCGCCCGGACTGCGCACACAAATCGAAGTGATGTTAAGAGAGGTTTTTAAGGTCTCAGAACGTAGAATTTTATTTTAAAATAAGTAATGACCTTTTGGATCGTCACAATAACTTATAGTTTGTTCATTGAATACGACCCTGATTGTGGTGGAAGAAAGAAAACTGAAGCAGGAAATTTCCCGAAAATTGAAATAAGAGAGCTAATCAAAGGGAAAATCTTAACGATTTTGTGCATGGGATTACACGTAAAATCAGAAAAGTACAGAGTTTCAGAATGTGGTCAAATTAAGAGTTTATTTTGTTTCTGGTCACATTGATTATGTGTATATTATTATGGAAGAAGTTCGTCAATGAAGTAAATCTATATATATATATATATATATATATATATATATATATATATATATATATATATAAGCTGGAAATAGGCCAGCTGATGTGGCATCCCTATTTGTCCAGCTTTCATATTAATCTAATTTGTGATTTTTTTGCCTTTTTCCTCTTTTTTCACTATTTTAAAAATTGCTTTCTTCAATTTAAATAGCAATGAAGGAATGTAACGGTTGGCTGCAATTGTTAAACGTCCAATGAATGCAATGATTGCCATTGCCATAGTTAATAAAAATAATGCTCATATTTAATGTAGAAACAAATAGCTTTCTTGAAACTTATTATTTATCTCATGAAAATAGTCCAAAACTGATCTCATCACTAAAACAAATTAAAGGAGAAAATGAGGAAGCTTTGAGGAAGACATGAAGTCGCGGGGAGGTGCCGAGGAGTGAGGACTTGTATCTTCTCGACAAAGGTGTTTGATTAGAGTACGATTTCGTTGCTAAATCAGACTTATGTTTAGTTGCTAATTAACTTGCTCTTCTCTTTCTTGTCCGGCAACGAATTCTCATGTTTTTTTCTATGACAGAGTGAAAAAAGTGTCTCTACTTTTATGTACATCTTTTGTTTCATTGAAAAGGAAGTAAAATTATGTGAACAAATATTTAAACTTCTTTGACATTTGCAGTTGTCCACGATAATTGCAGTTTATGCAAATTTGTTTAATAGTTGTCTTTTAAAAAGGTTAGAAACATGATATTTGTGTCTTAGCTTGATATTATCACAGTTAACATTTTTTTCTCTTTGATAACCAGATCCAAAAGTGAAGAAGTTTCTTTCGTATTTATCTAATTATTATTTATTTATTTGATATGTAATATTTTTTTGCCTTAATTTATTTTATTTAATTTGATATGAAAAAATTATCGTTTATCATTCTCTGTTTTCTTTTTCCTCAGGTCGTACCAGTAATTTATATTGCATAATATCGATGGAGTAGTTTGTATTCTTTATTTTTGTCATGTAACTTCACTTCTCCTATATAAATCCTGATTCCCTTTTCCCCAATAATTTCTAATGGTTTAACACACAAATTTTTGTTGGAACCATATTTTATAAATCTTGCAGTAACGGAAGCTATACATAGTTTGCGACAAATGATACACGAGGAACCATCTAATGACTCGCATATCTATGATTCTTTCTCCCAGGTGAAGCAGTCATAGGTTTGATCATATAGAATATCATTTTCTCATTAAACTAAAGGTACGAAATAAATTAAATTGATAAAAGTACCATCGAAATTCTATCGCCATATTGCCCACTTTCAAGTGATGATTATCGATTAGACAATACACATGACTTATAGTATATTCTAACAGAACTAACTGCCTCGTGTAAAATTATAAATTGCAAAAGTCAAATTTTCATTTTGTCTCTATCAACTCGCTGTATGATTTTTATAGAGAGCAAATTATACAAACCTTTAGATCATGAATATAAAGAATAGGAATGCTATGTGTGGATTTGATGTAGAATTACTGCCCTTTTATACCTATTGAAATAATCGTAGGATCTAACAAAATAGATCTGAATTTTATTTCTCTGACGAACTCTTTATGACCCGAGGATCCCTCATGATATTCTTTGAATTTCTAAAGTGTAACGATGGTGTCAAGCGTGAAATGTAAGTATTTTATTTCTGTTCTTTAAATTTATATAGAGAATGTACACGGAGTTAACCTCTTTGTATGAAGAAAAATATGAAAATGCATGGAAGGATTGAACTTTTCTGCAAGTTTGACAAATAACTCACATTTCTTTTGGATTGTCTTAACATGAGATAGTTCTAAGTGCTTTACAAAAGACGAAAACCTCTTGTGAGTTGTGTATATTGACCATTGACAAAGAAGAACGGTGCAAATAGTTAAATTTCTTCCAATTATATGACTGCTAATATAATACATAATTTTTGAGTACTCACGAATGTATGTATATATATATATATATATGTATGTATTGTACCCTTCTGTCTCGATTAAGCTTATAACACGGTCATATAATATATTTTTTAATGACCACGCTTACTAGTTACAATAATAATTAAGACTTTCAACCTTTTACTTCAAAATTGAATTCTTAAAAGAAATCTGTGGGATTGTATGAACAGTACTGTCCATATTATCTTGTTCTCACGGGTAATTAGAAACCTGAAAACAAGAGCAGGGAAATATCGTATTCGCATACGTAGATGACAACAGAACATACGCATGCATACGGTGACAAATTTCAAATATCTCTCCTGTTGATGAGTTGCTTTCGAATTTCACAGTACCGATTTTCATGCACAATTGATAATCCCAACTCCCAAGATAGCAAGCTTTCTGTCACAACAAATATTCCAGGATTGTTGCTTAATAACTAGAGGGGGACGGTCGTACGGAGGATGAAATTTTTCTTTAATTTTTTGATTTTTGCCGGAGGATGTAATCAACTAACTAGTTCAATATAGTGAACACAACAATTCATCATGGAGCACAAATATACAACAACAACAACATACTCAGTAATCCTACAAGTGAAGTCTGGGGAGGGTAATGTGTACGCAGACTTTATCCCTACCTGGGAAGGTAAAGATGTTGTTTCCGATAGACCCTCAGCTCAAGAAAGGGGGAGGGAGGGGGGAGGGGGGAACTAAAGACGATAAAGAAAAAGAGAAGAAAAAGTAGCATCAGATACTAACAATCAGCGAGCAACAATTTTCAGTAAACGGGAGAAAGAGTAGCATCAAATAATAATAATCAGGTAGCAACAATTTCCAGTAGCAATTTACAAAAACAATGGACTTGTATGCTAAGTACTAGATATAATAACAAACTGAAAGGAAGTAACATTCAACCAACAACAAAAATACTATTGGTAACCTAGGAGAAACTCAAAACTATCTGTCAACCCACCACCTTACTCCTCGACCTCTACTCCTTCCTATCGCTAGTCATGTCCTTAGTTAGGTGAAGCGCCGACATGTCCTGTCTAATCACTTCTCTCAAATACTTCTTTGGCCTACTCCTGCCCTTCCTCAAGCCCCCTCATGGTCAACCTCTCACACCTCCTAACCGGGGCATCTATGTCTCTCCTTCTCACATGCCCAAACCAGTGCAACCTCGATTCCCGCAACTTGGCTTCCACTAATGCCACTCCCACCTTGTCCCTAATAACTTCATTCTTGATCTTGTCTTTCCTGGTATGTCCATACATCCATCTCAACATCCTCATTTCAGCCACGCTCATCTTCTGGACTCTCAAAATTCGAGTCCAAATCGAGTCTCAAAACTCAATTTCTTATTTTTCAAAATCTTGACAAGGTTTCATAAATTTCTACTTTGATTCGCATGATTTTGATGTTAAAATCTAAGATATTTTGATGGAATATGATTAGAAATAGATTAGAATCACTTACTCAAGGTTTGTAGGTAAAAATTCCCTTTCCAAATCGCCTCCTACCGAATATAGCGTTAAAAAATGAGAGAATGATTTAAAAAATCCCGTTCCTCAGCTATTTATCTTGTCGCAGATGTCGCATTTGCAACATAGATGCTAAGAATCACTCGCAAATATGAAGTCCTTCCATTTCTGTTGTCGTCGCAATTGCGATGAATAGTTCACAATTGCGAATAATGGACCCTCTGCATATACGATCATGTTGATCGCAAATGTGAATAAGCCTTCCTAGGTGCACTTCGCAAATGCGAACACTGAGTTTGCAAATGCGGACCCAATAGACTTGGCCTACCTTCGCAAATGCGAACTCAGACCTCGTAATTGCGAGATCTGAGGCCTGTGCAGAAAACCAACAACTTAAAATTCCAACAACACTCCGCTAAACATCCGAAACTCACCAGAACCCTCGGGGCTCCAAATCATGCATCTACACAAGTCTAGAAATATCACACAAACTTGTTCACGCGATTAAAATACAAAAATAACATCTAAAACTATGAATCGAACTCTAAAACGCATGATTTTCACAGAGATTTTTCAAGAACTTCTAAAATTACGACTAAGCGTCTGAAACCTATAAAATCAACTCCAAACGACATCAAATTTTGTAGACAAGTTCTAAATGCCATAACGAACCTATTCTAATTCCTAAAATCAAACTCCAAGCATAATAGCTAAAAGTCAACCTACGGTAAAACTTTCCAACTTAAAATTGTCAAATTTCAATAGATCAACACAAATCAGATTTCCAAAATAAATTTCGGGCGTACACCCAAGTCCGAAATCACGATACGAAGCTATCGGAGTCATAAAAATACAGTTCCGGGATCATTTTCATAAAAGTCAAATTTTGATCAATATTTTTAAATTTAAATTTTTAAGTCAAGAATCAATGGTCCAAATCAACCTGATTGCTTCCCGGAACTAAACTAATCAACCCCGCAAGTCATAAAACCATATACTCACACACGTGAAATATAAAAGGGGCAACGATGTGCTATTATACAAAATAACTGATCTGGTCGTTATAATTGAGCCATGAAGGTTAAAGAATAAATATAATAGTAGTCACATACAAGAGTGCAAGAAAATATTACGATTTTTATTGATAATAGCCTTCAATAATTTATGTCTAAAAATAATGAAGACACCCCTTATATAGGTAAGAGGGGATCACTAAATTCAAGTTAAAAAAATAAGGAAATAAAGTTCTAAACTACTTTGGACAACAAATCCAACTACCTTAGGAAAAGGAAAAATACTAAAAAACAAAAGACAAGTCATTCTTGAAAAGTAATTCCAACAATCTTAGAAAAAGAAAAAAATGTAAACGAAATTCCGTGTTCTGAGGCCTTGAAAACCTCATTTAGAGTCACCTCGATTTGCGTGCGTAGCTCGGATGCGTAGCCGAAAAGCTTAAAATATGATAATCTCTGAAAAATGATAAGTTTTGATTATAAAATGAGCTAATTTGACTTCGATCAACGTTTTGGGTAAACGGACCCGGACCCGTGATTTGACGGACCCAAACCCGTGATTTGACGGTCCTGGAGGGTCCGTAGGAAATATGGGACTTGGGCGTATGCCCGGAATCGAATTTCGAGGTCCCAAACTCGATGAATGAATTTTTAAAGGAAATTATTTTCTGGAATTGTTTAAAGAAATTTGATTAGAACATAATGGTATCGGGCCCGTATTTTGGTTTTGGCGCCTAGTACAGGTCTTATATATGATTTAAGACATTCCTATAAAATTTGGTGAAAAACGGACGCCGTTAAACGTGATTCGGACCTAAATTGCTAAAGTTGATGTTTAAAGAAGTTACAAATTCTATGATTTTGAGTTTTAATTCGTTGTTATTGAGGTTATTTTGGTGATTTTATTACACGAATAAGTGTGTAGGATGTTTTTGAGGTTGTGTGTATATTTGGTTTGGAGCCCCGAGGGCTCGGGTGAGTTTTGGATAGGCCACAGGTGCATTTTGAACTTTGAAAAATGGATGGTGTGTTTCTGATCTGCAGGCTTCGCATTTGCGAAGCCAGTCTCACAAATGCGAGAGTTGGCCTGGGCAGCCTTCTTCGCAAACGCGAAGTAGTCGTCGCAAATGCGATACCCGCCTAAATCCTCTATGATCGCAAATGCGAAGTCGCAAGTGCGACAATTGTTCCGCAAATGCGAAAGTTTGGGATTTCTGAAGGGTGTTTCGCATTTCCCAGCTTATCAGATTGCGAACCCCTATTCGCATTTCCCATACCTGCAACTTCTATACTTAACCGATTTTAAAATCCATTTTTCATATTCCCTCAAACATAAACGCACTTAGGCGATTTTTCAAGGATTGCTTTTTCTTAAAATCAATTGTAAGTCGATTTTAACTAGTTTTCTTCAATCATTAACATTTTTTAACATGATTTCAACTTAAAATCAAAGATTTCCATGGGAGAAATTGGGTGTTTTGGGTAGAACCCAGGTTTTTCAAAAATTGGGGATTTGGACCTCGATTTGAGGTCCGATTTCAAAACAAATCATATATTTGGGTTCGTGGGCGAATGGGTAATCGGGTTTTGGTTCGAACCTCGGATTTTGACCATGTGGGCCCTGGGGAGATTTTTGACTTTTTGGGTAAAACTTTGGAAAACTCATTTTTATGCATTGGGGTTGATTCATTTAGCGTTTATTGATGTAATTAAGTAACTTATGACTAGATACGAGCGAATTGTCAGTGGAATCAAGGGGTAAAGCTATAATTGAACCTTGAGTTGTGTTCGTGGCATCGAGGTATGTGTTTGGTCTAACCTTAGCTTGAGGGATTAGGAGTTGAGTTTTATTTGCTATGTGATAATTGTTGAGTACGACGTATAGGCATGGTGACGAGTATCTATACGTTGGAGTATAGCATGACCGTGAGTTTTTAAATTTTGAAGATCTTGATTTCGTTGTATCTTTCATGCCTTGGTGATGATTTCTAATTGTTGTGGAAAGTTTGTGGAAGAAATTGTAACCTTTGAACATCGAGGAGCATTGGCTCAAGTTATATTATGAATTGTGAAAGTATATGAGATGATTGAACCCTTTGGAGCATTGGCTCAAGTGGTAAAGTGAGTTATGAAATAAAAGTGAAAGAAAAAGAAAGAGTTGTTAAATTGTCCCCTTGCCGGGATATTGTTGCTTTGTTGATTATCTTCCTTGCCGGGATGTTGAGATTATTGATTATTGTTCCCTTGCCAGGATTTAATTGTTTAACTGTTATTCCCTTGCCGGGATCTCTATTACTGTTTTGTTTATTCCCTTGCCCCTTTGCTTGTGATTGTTGTTTGGGTGAGAAAGAGTGTTAAATCACGAAGGGTGATGTCGTGCATTGTTTGCTATTGTGAGGAAAAAGTGTAAAGCACGAAGGGTGATGTCGTGTCGTACGATGTACCATTCCGTACCGATTTTCATTGATTATATGGTGAGGAGAGAGAATAAAAGCACGAAGGGTGGTACCGTACACATCTTTATTATATGATTGATTTGGTGAGGACGAGAGTAAAAGCACGAAGGGTGATGTCGTGCATACTTTTATTATAAAATTACTTTGGAGAGGACGAGAGTAAAAGCACGAAGGGTGATGCTGTGCAAATTGTTGATTTCTGATTCTTTGTTGATATTCGAGTTATGTTGTTTCTTTCCTTACTTGATGCTTTCTATTTGGAACTGTTATCTCCCCCACAACATGTTTCTCCCTCCCACATTGACTGGTTATTTTCTGTATTTCTTTTCCGGTGTATATACATTTGAACTACACAAGTTTAATTGGGTAGTCTGGTCCTAGCCTCGTCACTACTTCGCCAAGGTTAGGCTAGACACTTACCAGCACATGGGGTCGATTGTGCTGATACTACACTCTGCACTGTGTGTAGATCCAGGAGAAGCATTCGGACAATAGTTGGAGTGATTCCTTCAGTCCACCCGGAGACCCAAGGTAGACCTGCAGGCGTCCGCAGGCCCTGGCGTCTCCCTCTATCTCTATTTCTTATTGCATTTTCTTTTATTCAGAAACAGTATAATGTATTTCTTCAGACCTTGTTTGTAGTAACTCTTAGACAGTCTGTGACACTGTGACATCGGGTTTTGGGTACCTGAGGTTTTAAAAGATGTAATAGACGTAGCCTTAAGTTATATAATTGTTGACTTCCGCTTATGTTATTTAAAATTTCGCTTTTATCATATTATCGCCTTGTGTTCGTTAAAAAGAAGCAACATGAAAGTGTAGCAAGTAGTTAAGGTTTGGCTTGCCCAGCTCCCATTAGTAGGCGCCATCACGACTCCCAATGGTGGGAAATCCGTGTCGTGACAAGTTGGTATCAGAGCTTTAGGTTACATGGGTCTCACAGTTCATAGACAAGCTTAGTAGAGTCTGAGGGATTGGTACGGAGATGTTTGTATTTATCCCCCATAGGCTACAGAGTTAGGAAAAACTTCACATTTGTGTTGTCTTGTCGTGCGGTTCTGTTTCCCAATGCTAATTGAATTTCTACTCTGTTCTTTCGCAGATGGCGAGAACACGTGCTTCCTCTTCCACCGCTTAGCAGCCTGAGCCCCCAACAGCAGCTCCCACGAGGGACCGAGGGCGAGGCCGTGCTAGAGGCCGAGGTAGGGGCAGAGCTCAGCCCCAAGCAGCAGCACCAGTGGCAGAGCCTCAGGTCGACTTTGATGAGGAGGTTCTGGCCCCAGCGGTTTCGGTGGGCCCAGCTCAGGTCCCATAGGGGTTTATCGCTACCCCAGTTTTTCAAGACGCTTTGGTTCGACTAGTGGGCCTCATGGAGAGTGTCACCCGAGCAGGCTTGCTTCCTGTAGCACCAGTCGTCTCTCAGATTGGAGGAGGGCTCAGACTCCTGCTACTCGCACTTCAGAGCAGGTAGCTCCTCATATTCAGACCCTAGCGGTTCAGCCAGTTGGAGCAGTATAGTCGGGTGTGGTAGCTCAGACCGGTGATAGAGCAGCTATGTTTGCCGATTATTTGTGGAGGCTAGAAAGATGCACCAAGCTTTTCACTACCACTTTCAGCGGTGCATCTACTGAGGATCCCTAGGATTATCTAGATAGCTGCCACGAGGTTCTCCGGAACATGGGTATTGTTGAGACCAATGGGGTTGATTTTGCTACATTTCGCTTGTCTGGATCCGCCAAGACTTGGTAGAGGGATTTCTGTTTGGCTAGACCAGCCGGATCGCCAGTCTTGACTTGGGAGTAGTTTGCACAGCTATTTCTGGAGAAGTTTCTCCCCATTACTTAGAGAGAGGCCTATCGGAGGCAGTTTAAGCTCCTCCAGCAGGGTTCCATGACGCTTACCCAGTATGAGACCAGGTTCATCGATTTGGTTTGCCATGCTCTCATCATACTCCCCATCGAGAGAGAGAGGGTAAAGAGGTTTATTGACGGTCTTATTCAGCCGATTCATCTTCAGATGGCTAGAGAGGCTGGGAGTGAGATTACTTTTCAGGAGGCGGCCAATGTGGCCCGTAGAGTTGAGATGTTTCTGTCATAGGGAGGCGGTCATGGGTCAGACAAGAGGCCCCATCATTCAGGCCGATTTAGTATTACCTCATCCGAAGTTCGAGATTCGTATGGTAGAGGCCATCCTCCTAGGCCCTTTCAGTCACCGCTCCAGGTTTCTCACGGTACTTCAGGTGGTCGTGGTCCCCAGATGTAGTATCCCGATCAGCAGTCCTACAGTGCACCACCTGCTCCTATCAGTGCACCGCCGCTTCAGAGTTTTTGGGGTGGTCATTCAGGTCATCAGGGCCAGCAGTCTTAGCAGCTGAGGGCTTGTTACACGTGTGGTGATCCGGGTCACATTGCCAGGTTTTGCCCTCGAGCACCGAGTAGCTCTCAACATCAGGGTTCTCGTGCTATGGTACAGGCACCAGGTGTTCCACAGCCCGCCCAGCCAGCTAGAGGTGGGGGTAGAGGTGCTAGAGGTGGAGGTAGAGGTACTAGAGGTGGAGCTCAGGCCGCCAGGGGTAGAGGCCAGCCAACAGCAGGTTGTGCCAGAGAGGTAGTTTAGGGTGGTGGGGCCCAGCCCCGATTTACACCCTTCCAGCCATGCCCGAGACTGAGGCTTCAAATGCAATCATTACAAGTACTATTCTGGTTTATGATAGAGATGCTTCAGTGTTATTTGATCCAGGGTCTACCTACTCATATGTATCATCTTATTTTGTACCGTATCTGGTCATGCCTAGTGATTCATTGAGTATTCATGTTTATGTGTCTACACCGGTGGATGATTTGATTTTGGTAGATCACGTCCATCGATGTTATATTGGGGATGGACTGGTTATCACCTTACCACGCTATCTTGGACTGTCATGCCAAGACTGTGACCTTAGCCTTACCGGATTTGCCCCCGTTTAGAGTGGAGAGGGACTCCTGGTCATTCTACCCGTAGTGTTATCTCGTATGTGAAGGCTTGACGTATGGTCGAGAAGGGGTGTTTGGCATATTTGGCATATGTTCGTGATTCTAGTGCTTAGGTCCTTTCTATTGATTTTGTGCCCGTTGTTCGAGAGTTTCCTGATGTTTTCCCTTCAGACCTTCCGGGTATGCCACCTGACAGGGATATTGACTTTTGCAATGATTTGGCTCCGGGCACTCAGTCCATTTCTATCCTGTCGTATCGTATGGCCCCCCCGGAGTTGAAAGAGTTAAAGGAACAAATGCAAGGCTTGCTTGAGAAAGGTTTCATTAGACCTAGTGTTTCGCCTTGGGGTGAGCCGGTGTTGTTTGTTAAGAAGAAGGACAGATCGATGAGAATGTGTATTGATTACCGGCAGTTGAACAAGGTTACAATCAAGAATAAGTATCCATTGCCGAGGATCGATGATTTGTTTGATCAGCTTCAGGGTGCCAAGGTGTTTTCAAAGATTGATTTGAGATCTGGCTACCATCAGTTGAGGATTAGGGCATCCGATGTCCCTAAGACAGTTTTTCGCACTCGGTACGGGCATTATAAGTTCCTGGTCATGTCATTTGGGTTGACCAATGCCGCAACATCTTTTATGGATTTGATGAACCGAGTGTTTAGGCCTTATTTAGACTCGTTCGTGATAGTCTTTATTAATGATATTTTGATATATTCCCGCAGCTGGGAGGAGCACGAGCAGCATCTTAGAGTGGTTCTTCAGACCTTGAGGGATAGTCAGTTATATGCTAAGTTCTCGAAGTATGAATTCTGGTTGAGTTTAGTTGCATTTGTGGTTCATGTTGTATCAATAGAGGGTATTCAAGTTGATCCGAAGAAGATTGAGGCAGTCAAGAACTAGCCTAGACCAGCATCAGCTACAGAGATTCGGAGTTTCTTGGGATTGGTATGGTACTACCGTCGGTTCGTGGAGGGTTATCATCTATCGCAGCCCCGATGACCAGGTGACCCAGAAGGGTGCCCAGTTCAGATGGTCGGACGAGTGTGAGGCGAGCTTTCAGAAGCTCAAGACTGCTTTGACTACGGCACCGGTGTTGGTTTTGCCCACAAGTTTAGGGCCTTATATAGTTTATTGTGATGCATCTCGTATTGGGCTTGGTGCAGTGTTGATGCAGGATGACAAGGTCATTGCCTATGCTTCGCGGCAGTTAAAGATTCATGAGAAGAACTATCCGGTTCATGACTTGGAGTTGGCAGCCATTGTTCACGCATTAAAGATTTGGAGGCATTATATATATCGCGTGGCATGTGAGGTGTTCACGGATCACAAGAGTCTTCAGTATTTGTTCAAGCAAAATGAGTTGAATTTGAGACAGATGAGGTGGTTGGAGTTGTTGAAAGATTATGATATCACTATCTTGTATCATCCGGGAAAGGCCAATGTGGTGGCCGATGCGTTGAGTAGGAAGTCAGCCAGTATGGGCAGTCTTGCTTATATTTCAATCGGTGAGAGACCGTTTGCTTTGGACGTTCAGGCTTTGGCCAATCAGTATGTGAGGTTGGATGTTTCTCAGCCTAGTTGTGTATTGGCCTGCACGGTCGCTCGTTCTTCTTTATTGGAGCGTGTCCGTGATCGGCAGTATGATGATCCCCATTTGTGTGTCCTTAGAGACACGGTGCAACGCGGAGGTGCCAAGCATGTTACCTTAGATGATGATGGAGTTTTGAGATTGCAGGGTCGAGTTTGTGTACCTAATGTGGATGGGCTCCGAGAGTTGATTTTAGAGGAGGCCCATAGCTCCCGGTACTCTATTCATCCGGGCGCCGCGAAGATGTATCAGGATTTGCGGCAGCATTATTGGTGGCGGAGAATGAAGAAGGATATCGTTGCATATGTAGCTCGGTGTTTGAACTGTCAGCAATTTAAGTACGAGCATTAGAGGCCTGGTGGTTTATTTCAGATGATTGAGCTTCCCGAGTGGAAGTGGGAGCGGATCACTATGAACTTCGTTACTGGACTCCCGCAGACTCGGAAGAAGTTCGACGCAGTATGGGTTATTTTTGATGGGCTGACCAA
This sequence comes from Nicotiana tabacum, assembly GCF_000715075.1. Classification (NCBI taxonomy): domain Eukaryota; kingdom Viridiplantae; phylum Streptophyta; class Magnoliopsida; order Solanales; family Solanaceae; genus Nicotiana; species Nicotiana tabacum. The sequence continues at coordinate 213,783,791 of NC_134085.1, forward strand.
GTCAGCGCATTTCATTCCTGTGGAAGCCTCTTATTCATCCGAGAGGTTAGCTGAGATCTATATCCGGGAGATTGTTCGTCTTCATGATGTGCCTGCATCTATCATTTCGGACTGAGGTACGCAGTTTACCTCGCATTTCTAGAGAGCAGTTCAGCGATAGTTGGGCACCCAAGTTGAGTTGAGTACAACCTTTCATCCTCAGACGGACGGGCAGTCTGAGCGGACTATTCAGATTTTGGAGGATATCCTCCGAGCTTGTGTCATTGACTTTGGAGGCTCGTGGGATCAGTTTTTGCCTTTATAAGAGTTTGCCTACAACAACAGTTACCAGTCGAATATCCAGATGGCTCCTTATGAGGCTTTATATGGTAGGCAGTGTCGATCTTCGGTTGGATGGTTTGAGCCGGGAGAGGCTCGATTGTTGGGTACGGATCTGGTTCAGGAGGCTTTGGACAAGGTTAGGATTATTCAGGATAGGCTTTGTACAGTTCAGTCCAGGCAAAAGAGTTATATAGACCGCAAGGTTCGAGATGTGGCTTTTATGGTTGGAGAGCGGGTATTGCTCCGAGTGTCACCTATGAAGGGCGTGATGAGATTTGGGAAGAACGGAAAGCTTAGCCCTAGGTTCATCGGTCCGTTTGATATTCTTGATTGAGTGGGAGAGGTGGCTTATAGACTTGCATTGCCGCCGAGCTTATCAGTCGTGCATCCAGTGTTTCATGTATCCATGCTCCGGAAATATCACGGCGATCCATCCCACGTGTTAGATTTCAGCACTCTCCAGTTGGACAAGGACTTATCTTATGAGGAGGAGCCGGTAGCTATTCTAGACCGGCAGGTTCGCACTACAAGAAATAGGACTTTTTGTAGCAACATTTAGTGGCGACTTGATGTGTTGCAACAAATATTATACTTTTAGGAGCGACTTCAGAAGTTGCTGCAGAAAATAAACTTTTAACAGCGACTTATTTAAGGCGCCTCTAATATGCGCTACTAATTGCTGAATTTTTCTTTCCCGGTAAGACCAAAATTTTGGCTCCAAAGATCTAGCAGCGACCAATTAATAGTCGCCGCAGAAGAACATTTAGGAGCGACTTAGTCGCCACTAATAGAGTAATTAAAATTAAAAAGAGTAAATAAAAAAGAAATTTCTTAATCAAAAGACCTCAAACATATCAAATGTCTCTTTGCTCAATTTCTTTTCTGCAATACCACTTGTTTGCTCCCTTCCTTCTTTGTAAAATTCTCAATGTTGTCTCCGATCGAAAACCTCAAATCTATCTACTCAGATCATAAAATGTGAACCATATGGTAGAGATTCAAAAGCCCTAATTACAAATTGTGACTCTATCTCTCAAATTTTTCTGACCCATTTGCAAATCTAGAGGAACCGACAGTCGTTTAAAGCTAAAGAAGGAAGGAGGAAAGTTTGAAGTTTGAAAATCATTGCGAGGGTAAGCTGTTCGAAACCGAAGTTTTGAAATTTTATTTCCATATTTTGTCGATTCTCGATCTTGACGGTCCTATCTCAGTTATCTCTTTCTCTAGGTAAGCTGAAAGTTTTTGTTTTTTGAAATTCTAGACCTTTTGGTGTTGTTATTGTGATTGCATGCTCGATATTATATTGGGTATCTTGAATTCAGTAATTGTGCAAAAAAAAAAAAACTTCTTTTAGGTTGAATTTACCTGGGTTTTTAGTTTTAAAGATGGATTTTGTTCCTTTTGAATATTGAGTTTTAAGAAACTTTCCGATGTATTTAATTTGTAGAAATGAGCATTTCGGCTTTTGCAGGTTATCAGGAAAGGGTTCCTTTTAGCAGCACAGGTGAGCTTCATCTTTGTACCAAATTTCTTCTTTTTTCAATTTGTTATTAGTTTCAAAAATGTGAAGAAGTTCTATACATTTGCAGAAAGAAGATCTGCAGAGAGTGGTAGACTTGCTTTCGCTTACGGGACATCATACACGTTCGTTGCTTATTCATTATCTATGGGATGTTGATAAGGTCTTTGCAGTGTTTGTTGATAGAGGGAAAGAAAAATTATACGTGGAAGCTGGTGTATCGCTTGAAGAGAAAGATGATCAGCATCCTGCCTCTGAGCCCTCAACTGAAATAACATGTGAAATCTGCTTCGAAGACTTCCTGCTGAGGAAACGACGCTGATGGATTGCAATCATAGGTTTTGCAATGATTGTGAGCATCTTTCATCCTTCTCCCTTATCTCTCGCTCTCTGATGTAAAGTTAGACAGCTAGATTCGGTTGATTGAACTTCTTGTTCTCATTTTTATGGATTTGTGCAATTTTTATTGTTCTGCAATTTTTTTTCCGTTTCCTTTCAACTTATTTCTGCTGAATGGGTTAGCCAAGATAATGAGGCAAAGACACATTGATAGGGGTGCGCTGACACTTGCTTCTGCTGAAGTCAAATTTCAGATTGATACTGAAACTCATGACCCTCTTGATATCGGTATCATCCTATTCTTTTTTAATTCTCTTTAGTTTCTTTTGGTAGCTTATTGTAAATTAGATAAAGGTGCCCAACTATCTGTCATTTGGAAAGCTCAGAAACTTTCTTTCAATTATATATTTGGCAGTGCTTAAGAATTATTTTAGGGATCATTTGTTTCAGACTAGTGTGACGTTAAGATTTTCTTAGCTTCAAGCTCATAGAACATATGCTGTACCAATGGCAATACGCAATTCTGGCCTATTTTGAACAAATGTTATCGAAGGCAGAAATGCATCTTTGTTTTTATCCTTTTTATTTTTGTAACAATAGACAAGAGGGGTTCCTCTGATGGTAAGCAACCTCCACTTCCAACCAAGAGGTTGTGAGTTCGAGTCACCACAAGAGCAAGGTGGGGAGTTCTTGGAGGGAAGGATGCCGAGTTTCTATTGGAAACAGCATCTCTACCCCAGGGTAGAGGTAAGGTCTGCGTACACACTACCCTCCTCAGACCCCACTAGTGGGATTATACTGGGTTGCTGCTGCTGCCTTTCAACTTATGTATCCCGTCTTAGAATTTGTAAAATAAGCTACTTCACCATTTTATCTATTTACTTGAAATTAGTATAATGGTTGCAGAAGCATGAGTAAGGTTCTTGAAAATAAAAGTTTCTTAAGGAGGAAGAAGGAACACAACTTGTAACATGTAATTTTCTCACTTTGTTCTCACATTACTGTGAATGATTTCTGGTGTAGTGTGCTTCTCTGATTAATGTTCATCATATACTCTGAAAACAAGGTAGAAAAAGACTGATGTTAAACTGAAAATAGAGTTGCCATGTTCTCACCCCTTCTTTTTCTTGTTCAACTTTTGCATAATAGAGTTGTTAGAACTTAGTAGCTGAACTTCAGAGTATTATAATCTTTTCTAATTATTTACTTTTCCATTGACCATGGCTGATTTTCTAACCAGATATACCATATACTTAATGTGATCCATTTTGTTGAAATATTAAGGTTGCAGTCTAGCGAAAGCAGATGATAGGATATTGACCAATTTATCAACAATATAGTAAATAGTGAATTATTAAAAAAGTATTCTCTTAAATCTTTTGATTAGTTACAGATATAATGTACTCCTATCAGTTTTATAAGTTAATAGTTACATTTCATATTTAATGTTTGTCCCTTCGTCATGCTTCTGGTGTAGTGGGGCATACGCCCGTGCACAGCACGGGCACGCATCATCTAGTTTAACTTATAAATGTAGTGTCCATGTAACTAAATAATTTATCTTGTTGGAATTTTTGTTCTTTGTTGGATTTTGATCTTGTATTTTCTCCTCTTGATAACAGGGACAAGATTTCTGAACAATCACAAATGGCGATGATCAAGGAGTTTGAAGACATTTAATGTTTAGTTTTTTCTTCTTTTTATTTTGGGTCATAAGACATCGACCAAGGAGTAGTTCAAAGTATGAAGATACTTAATGTATTGTTTTTCCTTTGTCATGTGTAAATGCATACAATGGCAATAAACAAGAAAGTATTGGGCAGTGTATTAGCTAATTGACTATACAATAATGAAAGTATTTATAGTATTTGTGTTGAGAAATATTTTTAGTGTTTGTTGAATTTGATGCTTTTAGTATTTGTAGGCAATTGATAGAAATATACCTAAATATTCATTTCACAAAGTAGTAGGTCACCATAAGAAATCTACAGCATTGGTTAGTTATTTAAAAATGGCTTTAGTGGCGACTATACCTTGTTGCTAGACATAATTAGTATTTGAGGCGACAAGAAGCGCCACTAAAAGTCCTTGGCTACCAGTGGCGATCAAAATCGCTGCAATAGATACAATTTGTGGCGACTTTACTCGCTACTAAAGTCTTTCTTTAGTGGCGACCTTCCCAGAAACACAGATTGAGGAGTCGTTTTGGTAGCGATATTATTTACTTTTAGGGGTGAGCAGAGTTGCTGCAATATCTGGTATTTAGTGGCGACTCCATTATGTCGCTACAGATAACATTTAGTAATGGATTTAAGTGAAGCGATCCCAAGGTCGCCACTAAAGGCAATTAGTGGCGACTTTATAGTCTTTAGTAGCGACTTTAGTCGCCACTAAAAGCAATATTTCTTGTAGTATTCGTCAGTTGAGGTCGAAGAGTTTTCCTTCTGTTTGTATTCAGTGGAGAGGTCAACCTCCTGAGGCATCGACCTGGGAGTCCGAGTTCGATATGCGGAGCCGTTACCCCCATCTTTTCCCCGACTCAGGTACTTCCTTCTTCTGTCCGTTCGAGGATGAACGATTATTTTAGAGGTGGAGAATGTGATGACCTTTTGTTTTAAAACGAAATTCCGTATTCTGAGGCCTTGAAAACCTCATTTAGACTCACCTCGATTTGCATGCGCAGTCCGGGCGCGTAGCCGGAAAGCTTAAAATATGATAATCTGTGAAAAATGATAAGTTTTGACTATAAAATGAGCTCATTTGACTTCAGTCAACAATTTGGGTAAACAGACCTGGACCCGTGATTTGACGGTCCCAGAGGGTCCGTAGGAAAATATGGGACTTGGGCGCATGCCCGAAATCGAATTCTGAGGTCCCAAGCCTGAGGAATGAATTTTTAAAGGAAATTGTTTTCTGGAATTGTTTAAAGAAATTTGAAATGAAATTTGATTAGAACATGATGGTATCGGGCTCGTATTTTGGTTTCGGCACCCGGTACATGTCTTATATATAATTTAAGACATTCCTGTAAAATTTGGTGAAAAACGGACGTCGTTTGACGTGATTCGGACCTAAATTGCTAAAGTTGATGTTTAAAGAAGTTTGAGAAAAATTCTATGATTTTGAGGTTTAATTCATTGTTATTGAGGTTATTTTGGTGATTTTATTACACGAATAAGTCTGTAGGATATTTTTGAGGTTGTATGTATATTTGGTTTGGAGCCCCGAGGGCTCGGGTGAGTTTTGGATAGCCCACGGGTGCATTTTGAACTTTGAAAAATAGCTGGTGTATTTCTATGCGAAGCCAGTATCGCAAATGCGAGCCATGCACCGCAAATGTGAGAGTTGGCCTGGGCAGCCTTCTTCGCAAATGTGAAGTAGCCGTCGCAAATGCGATGCTTGCCTAAATCCTCTATGATCGCAAATGCGAAGTCGCAAATGCGAAAGTTTGGGATTTCTGAAGGGTTCGCAAATGTGAACCCTGTTTCGCATTTCCCAGCTTATCAGAGGTCGGGGTTCACAATTGCGAACCCCTGTTCGCAATTCTCATACCTACAACCTGCAATTTCTATACTTAACCGATTTTAAAACCCATTTTTCATATTCCCTCAAACATAAACATACTTATGCGATTTTTCAAGGATTCCTTCTTCTCCAAATCACCTGTAAGTCATTTTTAACTAGTTTTCTTCAATCATTAACATCTTTTAACATGATTTCAACTTAAAATCAAAGATTTTCATGGGGAAAATTAGGTGTTTGGGTAAAACCTAGGTTTTTCAAAAATTGGGGATTTGGACCTCGATTTGAGGTCTGATTTCAAAACAAATCATATATTTGGGTTCGTGGGGGAATGGGTAATCGGGTTTTGGTTCGAACCTCGGGTTTTGACCATGTGGGTCCGGGAGCGATTTTTGACTTTTTGGGTAAAACTTTGAAAGACTCATTTTTATGCATTGGGGTTTATTCATTTAGCTTTTAATTATGTAATTGAGTAAATTGTGACTAGATACGAGCAAATTGGCGGTGGAATCAAGGGGTAAAGCTATAATTGAACCTTGAATTGTGTTCGTGGCATCGAGGTAAGTGTTTGGTCTAACCTTAGCTTGAGGTATTAGGAGTTGAGTCTTATTTGCTACGTGATAATTGTTGAGTACGACGTATAGGCATGGTGACGAGTATCTATACGTTGGTGTCTAGCATGACCGTGAGTCTTAAATTTTGAAGATCTTGATTTCGTTGTATCTTTCATGCCTTGGTGATGATTTCTAATTGTTGTGGAAAGTTTGTGGAAGGAATTGTAACCTTTGAGCATCGAGGAGCATTGGCTCAAGTTATATTATGAATTGTGAAAGTATATGAGAGCATTGGCTCAAGTGGTAAAGTGAGTTATGAAATAAAAGTGAAAGAAAGAGAAAGAGTTATTAAATTGTTCCCTTGCCGGGATATTGTTGCTTTGTTGATTATCTCCCTTGCGGGATGTTGAGATTATTGATGTTGTTCCCTTGCGGGGATTTAATTGTTTAACTGTTGTTCCCTTGCCGTGATCTCTATTACTATTTTGTTTATTCCCTTGCCCCTTTGCTTGTGATTGTTGTTTGGGTGAGGAAGAGTGTTAAAGCACGAAAGGTGATGCCGTGCATTGTTTGCTATTGTGAGGAAAGAGTGTAAAGCACGAAGGGTGATGTCGTGCCATATGATGTACCATTCCGTACCGATTTTCATTAATTATATGGTGAGAAAAGAGAGTAAAAGCACGAAGGGTGGTACCGTGCACATCTTTATTATATGATTGATTTGGTGAGGACGAGAGTAAAAGCACGAAGGGTGATGTCGTGTACACTTTTATTATAAAATTGCTTTGGAGGGACGAGAGTAAAAGCACGAAGGGTGATGCCGTGCAAATTGTTGATTTCTGATTCTTTGTTGATATTCGAGTTATGTTGTTTCTTTCCTTACTTGATGCTTTCTATTCGGAACTGTTATCTCCCCCACAACATGTTTCCCCCTCCCACATTGACTGGTTATTTTCTGTATTTCTTTTCCGGTGTATATATATTTGAACTACACAGGTTTAATTGGGTAGTATGGTCCTAGCCTCGTCACTACTTCGCCGAGGTTAGGCTAGACACTTACCAGCACCTGGGGTCGGTTGTGCTTATACTACACTTTGCACTGTGTGTAGATCCAGGAGCGGCATTTGGACAGTAGTTGGAGTGCTTCATTTAGTCCATCCGGAGACCCAAGGTAGACCTGCAGGCGTCTGCAGGCCCTGGCGTCTCCCTCTATATCTATTTCCTGTTGTATTTTCTTTTATTCAGAAACAGTGTAATGTATTTCTTTAGACCTTGTTTGTAGTAACTCTTAGACAGTTTATGACACTGTGACACCGGGTTTTGGGTATCTGAGGTTTTAAAAGTTGTAATAAATGTAGCCTTAATTTATATAATTGTTGACTTCCGCTTATGTTATTTAAAATTTCTCTTTTATCATATTATCGCCTTGTATTCGTTTAAAAGAAGCAATATAAAAGTGTAGCAAGTAGTTAGGGTTTGGCTTGCCTAACTCCCATCAGTAGGCGCCATCACAAGTCCCAAAGGTGAGAAATCCGGGTCGTGACAAAAAATAACTTAACAACCTAGGAAAGTAATAAATATAGTCCGAAAATATATGAAAATAAGTTAAAACCAATCTAGGATAAGATATTGAAAGTCCCAAACCAATCTTGGCTAGGATCTTGGAAATGTTGCAGGAAATTTACAAGCACCTTGACACCAACTTGCACTCAACTTTTAGCATACCTATTGTACCTTTCTTGAAAGTCAAGTAAGTCTTTTTTATGTTATAGATCCAACATAATCATAAATGTGCACTGCCAGAATGTCGAATGGCGCGAACCATAGAGGCATCTATTACCCCACTAACGAATCATACATGCAACACAAACAACTATAAATAAAGAATCACCCCGCTCGTGAATCGTACATGCCACACAGGTACACATAGAAACACACATTCAAACAGTCAATCAAGACTTCATCAGGGAAACAATTATTCAAGGAGGAGTCAACTTTTCTTTTACAAGTCAAGAAAAAATGAAGTTTAATTCTCTTAGAAAAGCATTCACCACTTTGATATGATTTAATCAATTTAAACTGTCAATACAGTTACAATTATTTCAAGTAAAGCATACTTTTGGGTCCTAGATTATCCGGACTTTAACATAATAGTAGCTATGCACGGACTCTCGTCATCTCGTGCATACGTAGCCCCCCACAAATAGAATCACATATCCAATTAATTCACCTATGGGGACAATTTCCCCTTACAAGGTTAGAAAAGAGACTTACCTCGCTCCGAAGTTCCAAAACCGGCTCCCAAGCCCTTCTGACGACTCAACCCGATTCCCAACTCTCCAAAACTAGTCAATAATTGTCCGAACCCATAAATATATACTCAAACACTCATAACACTTCAATTTATATCAATTCTCAACTCCTTTTGAAAAGTTGACAAAATCGCCCTAGGGAAATAAAATACCGAATTTTTGAATTATGCTCTGAGTAGACCTCCCTTCAAGTCATTCACTGCCCCGACGCATGGGCATGCCTCCTACCATCATACTAATACTGTGCGATAACCAAATCATGATCGTCACAACAACCTGTACATAGCCCTTAAAGCTCTCAAAAGTACAACTACTGAGCTAAAATAACATAATACCCTTCTGCAAGGCAACGATAATAGCCCAATCAACTATACCGGGAGAAACATCCCGCAACCTATATCTAGTATCATCACAATTCCTCAATCCCCATTTGATAATAAGCGCTCCACATCGCATAAGATTGAATGGGAAGGAAATAAAGGCATAAGACTCGAGGGAATCAAACTGCACGATGAGGAATCAAGAAGAGAAGTGCTCCTAACAGCCCTGTAGCCTCTCGAAGATAAGTACACACATCTCTGTACCGATCCGCAAGACTCTACTAGACCTGCTCATGACATGTGAGACCTACGGGAATCTAGTGCTCTGATACCGTTGTCACGACCCAAAATCCATTAAAGGTCGTGATGGCGCCGGACACCACTGTCAGGCAAGCCAACACCAACTAATTAGTAATTTATCGTTTTAATATTTTTGAAACCATTTTCTTTATACATTAAACAATAAAATAATGAATTTCACTGAATAAATATTGATGTCTTTAATAAATTTAAATACTGAATAATCCCATAGGCACCCCAGAACCCGGTGTTACAATTGCATGAGCAATTTTTAGGAAATAAAGTACAATATGATAACTGTCCGAAATACAATCGGACAGAAAAGAATTACAATACTTTGAAAGAGACTCTGCTGGCTGGGGGTCGTCTCGAGAGATGCAGCTCACCTAAGTCTTTGTGTCAATTATGCCACTGCGCCCAACGAGGCCACTAGACGTACATGTGCATGAGGAACAAAAATATACAACAAGTGTAGTATGAGTACGAAACAACACGTACCCAGTAAGTATCTCATCTAATCTCGAAAAAGTAGTGACGAAGGTCGACTTCGACACTCACTAGAGGTCCAATAAATAAATACCAAAATGTGTAGAAGCATGAATTTTATAAAGTGATTTCAAACTCAATTAGCATAAAGCAGGTAAACAATTATTTTTATAATAAGAGATTTCCAAAATTTGTATTTCCTCATTTATCGATTTATCTCAGGCAGAGAGGCAATGCCATTATTTATAAATGCCAAGGCGAGCAATACAATCATGCACAAATCATGCCGAGGTCGTATGACCCGATCCAACATAATAATAAATGTGCGCTGCCAGAGGGTCGAATGGCGCGAACCATAGATGCATCTATTACCCCGCTCGCGAATCATACATGCAACGCAAGTACACATAGAAACAAACATTCAAACAGTCAATCAAGACTTCATCAGGGAAACAATTATTCAAGGAGGTGTCAATTTCTCTTTTACAAGTCAAGAAAAACGAAGTTTAACTCTCTGAGAAAATTATTTACCACTTCGATATGATTTAAGCAATTTAAGTTGTCAATAAGGTTATAATTATTTCAAGTAAATTACAGTTTTGGGTCCTAGACTACCCGCACTTACACATAATAGTAGCTACGCACGGACTCTCGACACCTCGTGCATACTTAGCCCCCACAAATAGAAGCACATATCCAATTAATTCACCTATGGGGATAAATCCCTCTTACAAAATCAGAAAAGAGACTTACCTCGTGCCGAAGTTCCAAAACCGGCTCCCAAGCCCTTCCGACGACTCAACCCAAATCCCAACACTCCAAAACTAGTCAATAGTTGTGCAAACCAATAAATATATACTCAAACACTCGTAACAATTCAATTTATATCAATTCCCAACTTTGCTTGAAAAGTTAACAAAATCGCCCTCAAGCCCACATATCCGGATTCCGAAATTTTTTGAAGATAAAGTTTATCCATAATCTCACGGGCTCAATATATAATTTAATCTCAATTCATGCCCAAATTTGTGGTAAAATCCAAAATATAAATTTTTAGGTCTTATTCCAAAAACCCATAATTTCTCCTAATTTCATGCTTAAATCCATAATAAAACCATGTATTTAACTTACAAGATGTGGAATTAACTTACTTCAGGCTTGCTGATGAAATCCCCCCTCTTTAAAGGCTCCAAATCGCCAAACCAAAGTGAAAATATGAGGGAAATGAGCCAAAACTCAATTTTTATAAAACACACTGCCAGCCCCCGATTCTCGCACCTGCGGTCACTTGACTACTTCTGCGGTTCCGCAAGTGCGACTCCAATTCCGCTTTTGCGGGAAAGAATCCAACTGCCCCAGTCTTCTTCTGCGTAGCCCAGACCACATCTGCGATCACGTAGGTGTGGAGATTCCTTTGCACTTGCAACCTCAGCCCCTTCACCCCAGCCGCTTCTGCGATTCACCTCCTCGCTTCTACGGGACCGCTTTTGTGATGAAGCTTCCGCAGAAGCGGTTACACCAGCAACCAGAACCCCTCTTCAGCTCCTCTTTCAAGTCCAAATCAATCCGTTCACCACCTGGAATCCACCCCAGGCCCTCGGGACCTCAACCAATTATACTAACATGTCCCATAACATAATACGGACCTGCTCGAGGCCTCAAATCACATCAAACAATGCTAAAACCATGAATCGTACTCCAATTCAAGCTTAATGAACTTTAGAACTTCAAACTTCTACATTCGGTGCCGAAACTTATCAAATCACGTCCAATTGACCTCAAATTTTGCACACAAGTCATATTTGACATTACAGACCTACTCCAACTTCCGAAATCGGAATCCAACCCCGATATCAAAAAGTCTACTTACGGTCAAACTTCTCAAAAATCTTCTAATTTCTAACTTCCGTCAGATGACTCCAAAATGACCTACGAACCTCCAAATCCACACTCGATCGTGCCCCCAATACCAGAATCACCATACGGAGCTTTTCCCAGACTCGGAATACCAAACGGACATCGATAGCATTGAAATGCACTTCAACCCAAATTTATGAGATTTTTCCAAAATGTTAACTTCCACAATAGGCGCCGAAATGCTCCCAGGTCATCCAAAACCCGATTCGAACATACGTCCAAGTCCAAAATCATCATACAAACCTGTTGGAACCTTCGAATCCCGATTCTGAGATCGTTTACTCATAAATCCAACCTTACTTAATTCTTTCAACTTAAAGCTTCTGAAATGGGAATTTTCTTTCCAAATCAATTCCAAACTTCTCGAAATTCAATTCCGACCATGCGCACAAGTCATAATACCTGAAGTGAAGCTGCTCAGGGTCTCAATATGCTGAACGACGCGCTACAGATCAAAACAACCGATCGGGTCGTTACATTCTCTCCCACTTAAACATTCGTTCATCTTTGAATGTGCTAAGAACTGCGCTGAAGTTGTCTAAAATCACTGTTAAACACCTCGTGCATCTACCAGTGCTAACACAACTCAGTCGAGCACATTAGCTCGATCAAATCTGAAGATATCCTCTTTCATTTAGGTAAATTAGCCTTAGAGCCCAGTTCCAACATCCGAAATTCTCTGCCAAGCCTGCTTCCAACATACGAACACCGTATCAATCACCACATGATGTACCAGAACATGACTGCACAACCTTGATGAATTCACACCATACACCACATCATTCATGATATCATAATAACACTCTCTGATCATAATAGCCAACATTTCCCGAATCTGATGCTCACAATGTACCCCATGACATATATAAGTCCTATTTCAACTCTCGCTATGCTGCCACGACGGAAGAGATATGTAGAAATTCATAATCAACTGCCGAGTCAACAAATCGTTGAGTCTATCCTCTTAACAAGAACCGTTACCTCACTCTGAACCAAATAACTTTATTTGCTCTTTAATATACTTCATATAAATCTGATGGCATTGATCCCAGGTCCAAATATCTCGTCTCACCCAGTACAAGTTACTCAGGCAATAAGCCACCCAGACATGACCAAAAGTCTCATATGATGCCAAAATGTGCCGAGAGGCCACAAACTTGAATGCGATACATAAGAAAATCGAACTCTGGAGGGGACGACTCAACTCACGCAACTAATTAGACAACCGAAAGGTGTTATAAACCTTCCCCCCAAAAAAATGGGAAACAAAACACAAAAAATAGAATATAGGGGACCATACCCAATATCACTTTGTTGCGGCGTGCAACCCGATCCAAACAATATACCCGTGGCGGCGTGCCATCCAATCCACACATAAATCAATATAAGGAGATACATACCGAGCTAGAGTGCTCATTACTACCAAATACCTAATATCGACCACAAGCACGCTAAGTGCATAATACAATCCTTGTGGAGACAGATAGAGCCATATGCTACAAAACTCAAGCACAATTAAGGTGTGATATATGATCTGAATCTCAAGTGACATCCTGATCGCATAACACCATCACTACACGAAACCTCAACATATAAGAAAATTATCCAGTCATCTCACAACTCATATGGCACAATATAATATTACATGAAATAGCCGACGACGAGATAACATCTAACGTCTGAATACTCCTGCATAAGGTGTGTTTGCTGAAATGAACACATATGGCATGATATAGAGCCCATATTCATATTTAATTCCACCCATCGACCTCGAGCCGATTCTGACCGTACCATACTAGGCTAATAACTTTTCAAGGGTTCATAATAACCCATTTTCCCCATAACTCACAAGAACAACCCTCATATCCGGAGCAAGCCTCCACAGTCCACAACCCAATAAACTGAGTGCCCTCTACGCACAAATTCACAAATTAGTGATACTACCACAATCTTCACACTTGGTTTAAATATTCAATCAATCAAGTGACTATATGTCACACTTATACAATCTTCCCGAGAGGTACGCTCCCATGACCTTCCGCACTAGATCATGAGTCTACACATCCATACCACTGATCACACTAATGTTGTAAAGCATATCAAGAATCTGTAACCAAGATGTCAAGCCTCCTACAAAAATATCGATCTCAGGTGATGCTGAAGACAATACCAACTTACTATAAATATCCAAATCCTTTTCCTGCTCATCTGAGCTCGTGACATCCTTGTCAACACTGAACCGTAACCTTGTTCCTCACTTCCAAATTTTATACTGCTCACTACACCTAACATGCCAATATGCGATAGCGCCAGAATTTCATCATAACTCTTGAACCACTAATAGGGTAAACACTTCATCACCTAGAAACTTTTTACTTAACTCATTCTATGAGAACTATAGCAACACACGAGTAACTTCTCATAATCGTAGAATATTCAAATCCTCAATTAGTGGTCTGAACCACCATAACCCTTCGGGGATCCACCTACACATAACAGGTCATAATACTTAAATACTCCCAAATAAAATCAATTACGGCAGCCGTCAAGCCTCGCACGTACCGCCACAAATCACATGCATAACTTAATCATGTTGAAGGTACAGATTACTGCCACCAGTATGCCAATTCAACCATGGCCAACCAATCTGACTTCTTCTAACTTATCATTAACTTGCCTTAAAGATATTAATAACTCTGGCCAACACATAACAACTCAATCCGCACTCATCCTAAGTGGCCTTGTATCATGAGACCATGTTGTCTCAAATCTCACAAACAATCTCATACCTTCCTTGTGCGCACATTTGCATCCTCAGTTGGTACGCACATTCTGATAACTTCTCTACGAATCCAAAGTCATTTTCTATCATTTTTCCAAATGCTACACTGCAAGTCAAAAATATCATAGAACATCCCGAGCCTCTTATCATAATCCACCATAAAATCTCGATTCTTAACCATACCACGGGCTTGAAATCTTTAGGCACCACATTTTTAACCTTTGAATTCACTAGGATCATTGTTGAGAGTTACCCACTTTGGCTTGGTCTGGAATATAATCAACTCCAAGGCTCCACTGGCATATGAACACCCATCTCCATGGAGCACCCGATTGAATCACTTCCTTGTAAACCACCTTCGTACAAAACACATATCCTAAGTCTTCCCAGTGCCCGAACAAGAATCGATAAGGTCATTTATGGAACACATCTCTGAAATCATTTGCTCAAATTACTACTTATATTCCTTTCCCTTATCTGAAATAACTCGTCATCATGCTAATAGCCAGAAACCTTACAAGTAGATAACCATGCAACCTAATCATAGGCGGTGGGACTTTCCCACTTAGCTTGGAGCCACCTGTTACATAACTCTGGAATCCACCAAGATTCTTTATCTCTTGTTGACATAACCTTGCGCAACCAAACCACCAAATCCCTTGAAATTCTTCCGTTAGCATTTAATGAACGCTCTAAATCTCTAGCAACATTCACATATTTGACCTTTTACCGGATAGCCAGTAGAATCCTTCGTAGAACTTCGTCAATACCACGCGATCGCTAACTTGCTCACAAGAGATAACCCACCTGTGGAAATTACATGCTGACGTCTCCCAACAACGTTACATGCACAATTACTACGAAATCCGTAACCCAACCTGAGCCCATGCTCATTTGCTAGTTGTACAAGCCCATTCACTCCTTATGGACATTAACTAAATGTGTGACAATACCTTCCAAGCCAAAGTCATGTTGTATCCTTCTTCATATCAAGCAATTCCTTTCGGTTGTATCAAATCTCTCGCCATATAATACCCTCTATTTCATATTAAGTCCGTATACCCAGTCACTGCCCACCGTGAACCTCAAATCACCCTAGACCTTTTCTCCGGGTGTGTAGTCATCCTACCACAGAACCCATACACTACTCTGCCACTCTCCCATTTTGGTCAAAATCACTCCTTTAAGCAACTACTCGACTTTCGCTTCTTACACCTGGCCTTCTAGAAATTTAACCACCGTCTGACACTTCCCACATGTCTTTCCTCATCCTTTCCTGCCCAGTTGTTGCCTTAAATAAAATATCTATCTCTGTAGTACTTGAACCAATAGATCAATACTAACTTTAAACCTTTCCAAAGATCATCTTTCTCAAGCCATCGACACCATAAACACTGACTAGATCCTGAATCACCGCACATCGCAATCTTTGACAGCCGCTTCCCTGACTCTATTTCACTACACCCTGCCCTAAAGGCGAATCGAAGAAGACCATAGCACCGGCGAACTCCACACATTCAATCAAGGACAACGACACCACATCGTAAATAAAAGTTCCGCCATGCTCGAAAATACCAAGTCTCGTTACTCCATCAACCCAAACCTGAACTATTATAGTCCGATCGCCTTTCCTCCGCCTGAAATAAAATACTGAATCTCTGAATTATGGTCTGGGTAGACCTCCCTTCAAGTCATTCACTGCCCCGACGTGTGGGAATGCCTCCTACCATCATACCGATACTGCGCGATAACCATATCATGATCGTCATAGCAACCTGTGCATAGCCCTTAAAGCTCTCAGAAGTACAGCTACTAAGCTGAAATAACAGAATACCCTTCTGCAAGGCAACGACAATAGCCCAATCAACTATGCCGGGAGAAACATCCCGCACCCCATCTGTAGTATCATCACAATTCCTCAATCCCCAATTGATAACAAGCACTCCACGTCTCATAAGATTGAATAGGAAGGAAATAAAGGCATAAGACTCAAGAGGAATCAAACCGCACGATGAGGAATCAAGAAGGGAAGTGCTCCTAACAACCTTGTAGCCTCTCGAAGATAAGTGCGGATGTCTCTGTACCGATCCACAAGACTCTACTAGACCTGCTCATGACACGTGAGACCTACGGGAACCTAGTACTCTGATACCATGTTATCACGACCAAAATTTCATTAAAGGTCGTGATGGTGTCGGACACCACTGTCAGGCAAGCCAACACCAAATAATTAATAATTTCTCGTTTTAATATTTTTTAAATCATTTCCTTTATACATTAAATAATAAAATAAAGAATTTCACTGAATAAATAATAATGTCTTTAATAAATTTAAATACTGAATAATCCCATCGACATCCCAAATGTGACGACCCGGTCGGTCGTCTTAAGAATTAACGCCCAAATCCCCTATTAACTGCTTTCCCCAATTTTAATTCTACTAATTTGAATTGCCGGGATGTTCAGTTTTAAGTTTCGGAGAGTTTTGAGGCACTTAGTCCCTAAATGAGAGCTTAAGTGTTGGAAAATTGACCATAGTCGGAACAGTGTGAAGACGGGCACGGAATGAAAATTCGATGGTTTCGTTAGCTTCGTTGGGTCATTTCAGGGTTAGGGGTGTGTCCGGATTGTGTTTTGGAGGTCCGTAGATAATTTAGGCTTGAAATGCCGAAGGTTGAAATTTTGAAGTTTTCGGTCCGGTAGTGAGATTTTGATCTGTGGGTTGGAATGGAACTCCGAGAGTTTCAGTAGTTTCGTCATGTCATTTGGGATGTGCTTACAAAATTTCAGGTTATTCGGAGATGGTTTGGTTGGGTTTTTTATCGAAAACATATTTTGATGAAATTTGGAGTTCTTAGGCTTAAATCCTTGATTAATCCGAGGTTTCGATGTTGTTTTAGGTGTTTTAAGGATTGGTAAAAGTTTGAATAAGGTATTAGGTGATATTGGTGCTTTTGGATGAGGTCCCGGGGGCCTCGGGGTGATTTCGGATGGTTGACGGGAAGGTTGAAAAAGTGTTGCAGCAGCTGTAACATTGCTACTTCTAGTATTTTCGCATCAGCGGCTTGGAGACCGCAGATGCGGCGCCGCAGAAGTGGCTAAAGGGCCACATAAGCGGCTTGGGGTCGATTCTTCAGAAACCGCAGATGCGGTGTGAGGCTCGCAGAAGCGGAACCGCTCCTACGGTTAGAGGTCCGCAAATGCGGAAGCTGGCATTTTAGTGAGAGTCACAGATGCGACATTTACAGAAGCGGGACCGCAGATACGGTCCCAGGGCCGCAAATGCGATAATCGCTGGGCAGAACATATAAATAGTTGCATTTGCGAAATTGAGCCATTATTCCACCATTTTCAACCGGGTTTGAAGCTTCCAAGAGAGATTTTTGAGGAAAACAAAGGGGAATCACTTGGAGGTAACATCATTGACTTCATAACTTGTTTCTATGTGATTAAAGACCTAATTAGTGGTGAGAAATTGGGAAAAATGAGTAATTAGGGCTTGAGTTTAAGAGGCTTTTAAATGAGGATTTGAGGGACATTTGGACTCCGATTTCAGTGTTCTTGTTATGTATGGACTCGTGAGAGTACGAGGTTTCTGAAAATATAAATTTCACCTGATTCCGAGATGTGGGTCCGAGGGGCATTTTTGTCATTTTACATAATTCGCGTATTAGCTTAGAATTTAATTGTAGAATCAGTTACTTGAAGTGCTATTTACATTATGTAATTGAATTGAATAGATTTGGGCCATTTGGAGTTGAGTACTCGTGGCAAGGACGTGGTATTGGGTTGATTTTTTAGCCGGTTAGAGGTAAGTGGCTTGTCTAACCTTGTGTGGGGGACCTTTCCCTTCGGATTGGTATATTTGGTAACTGAAATGCCTTTTACGTGAGGTGACGAGTGCGTACTTGTACTAATTATTAGAAATCTAATTTTCTTTAAGTACTTACTAGTATGTTTCCTTTCCTATTTCTATTACTTACACTATTAAGTCTGTTGTTAGCTTAGGAAATCATGTCTAAGTGATTTAATTACTTCATTTGGTTTAACCTGCCTTACTTGAATTATGTGTAGCATGCTAGGCTAGAATCACTTATTGTCTTTATATGAATTTTGCTATTTCTGTTTATCGTCCTGTTGTTGCTGTGTGTTTATTTTGGGACTCACGTGCTCACAGATCTCCCTGCACATTTACTTTGGGATTACGAGTTAGATTCTCGGTAGATCTCCCTGCACATTTACTTTGGGACTACGGGTTAGATTCTCGGTAGATCCCCTACACAGTTATATGGAACTACGGGAATGCACCCGGTAGATTCCCCTAGTACTGGGTATTTACATATGGGACTAAGGATCGGGATTCCGGTAGATCCCCGCGCATTGATAGTTGGACTACGAGACGGTATCCCGGGAGATCCTTCGGACATATATATATGATGGACTACGGGACGGTATCCCGGGAGATCCACTGGACAGTTGTAATTGGGACTACAATACGGTATCTTAGAAGGTGCCCCGGTTGTTATCTCTGCGTTGAGCTGTATTTCTTTCCGTGGATTGAACCTAGCATCTTCCACTTCAGGAATTCCCTCTTTCTTTCGGTAGACCCACTTGCATCCAACTGTCCTCTTCCCCTTTGTCTTTTCACTAAGACTCATGTCTGATTCTTGTGAAGAGACTCCATCTCTTCAGTCATGGCTAACCGTCATTGTACATCATCCTTGCAAGAAGTTGCTTCAATATACGAGGAAGGCTCCAGATCCTTAATCTCTTCTTGTGCAGCTACGAACGCATATGCAATCAAGTTTGCTTGATCTATAAGGCATTCTGATTCTCGTGTCTTCCTCTTTTCCCTCCCCTTCGCCATTGTGTATGGTTCATTGACAGCAAGTTCTTCAAGGTCTACATCTTCTGTCTCATCTTTAACCTGGGTCTCTTGATCCTTTTCCTTGGCAAGCTCTACCAGAAGCTCCACCTGCTCGTCGTTCTTGTTTCCTGAAAACTCCATGGAAATTTTACGAGGATCAAGTATAGAGGATTCATCGAAGGTGACATCTCTACTAACTATAAACTTGAGTAAAGACAAACACCAAAGTTTGTACCCTTTTACTCCATCCACATACCCTACAAATATATCCTTCTTAGCCCTTGGTTCAAGCTTTCCTTTATTAATGTGATAATAAGCTGGACACCTAAATACTTGTAAGTATGAATAGTTAGAGGGTTCACCTGACCATACCTCATTCGGAGTCTTAAAGTCAATTGCCAATGCTGGAGATCGATTGATAATGTGAGCAACAGTGTGAACTGCTTCAGCCCAAAATACTTTGGACATTTTGGCTTGTAAGAGCATACAACGAGCCTTTTCAAGAAGAGTTCTATTCATTCCCTCGCCAACTCCATTCTGCTGTGGGGTATGCCTGGCAGTGCTATGTCTTGAGATCCCATGAACCTTGCAGAATTCATTAAACTCTTCATTGCAAAACTCCAAGCCATTATCTGTGCGAAGATACTTGATTTTCCGTTCCATTTGATTTTCAACCAAAATCTTCCACTCTTTAAATGCTTCAAAAGCATCACTTTTTGCCTTCAAAAAATGCACCCAAACCTTTCATGAGAAATCATCAATAAAAGTGAGAAAATACCTCTTTCTGCCCTTCGATAGAAATTTAGAGGTACCCCATAAATCTGAATGGATGTAGTCTAGCACTCCTCTTGTCTTGTGTTTGCCAGTGCTGAAACTGACCTTCTTTTGCTTACCTAGAACGTAGTGCTCATAGAAGTCAAGTGTGCTGATCTTCTCACCTTCCAAAAGGTTATTATTGCTCAACATCTCCAGTCCACATGCACTCATATGACCTAGTATCATGTGCTATAGTCTTGCCTTGTCATCATTAGATAACTGCACTGTAGATGCATTTGCGGAGCCAACAATGGTGCTTCCGGCCAATGTGTAAAGGCCGTTCTCCAGCTTGCCTTTCAGCATGACTAAAGAACCTTTAGTCACCTTTATAGTTCCTGCTTCGCTCATGTGCTTGTAGCCTTGTTCATCTAGAGTACTCAGAGAGATCAAATTCTTCTTCAGATCAGGAACATGACGGACTTGTGTAATAGTCCTCACGACTCCATCATAGCAGCGAACCCGAATTGAGTCAATGCCAACTATTGCACAAGTCGCATTATTGCCCATTACTACGGTTCCTCCTCTTTTCTCATAGCTGCTAAACCAGTCTTTTCGGAATGTCATATGCAGTGTACAAGCAGAGTCTAACACCCAATTATTTCCATAACTACTATTATTATTACACGATGTTGTTAGTACATAATCATTATCAAAATCATGTACCTGTTCAACTGTAGATGCACTTGCCTTTTCTTTGGACTTTGACATTGGGCAATCTCGTTCAAAGTGCCCCTTCTTGCCACAACCCCAACACTCTGTATTATTCTTGTTCACACGAGACTTTGATCTGTGCTTTGATTTGCTCTTTCCCTGTTGGCTAGTCCGGCCTCTCACAAAGAGCCCACTTGCATGGTCATCTCTATCTCTTTCAATGTGCCTCCGCACATCACTAGAGTTAAGTGCCTGCCGCACTTGCTCAAGCTTGATAGGCTCCTTTCTATACATCATTGAATTCTCAATATCACGATATCCTGAAGTCAATGAAAATAGCAAAGCACATGCAAGCGTCTCCTCCTCCTTTTTAATTCCTGCAATCTATAAGTCCATGACAAGTTTATTGAACGCATCTAAATGATCTTGTAACGAAGTATCTGACCTCATCTTAAATGTGTGAAGACGTTGTTGTAACAACATCCTTGTTATCACTGATCGGTCTTGGTATAGCCCTTCTAGCTTTTCCCATAATTGTTTAGCCGTCTCTTCGGTACCCGTACTCACTTCACAAAGCACGTTAGGTGCAAGGGATAGTTGGATTGCACTCAGTGCATCCCCTTCAATTTTCTTCTTGTCGGGAGCTGATATATCCTTAGGATACTTTCCATCAATAGCATGGATTGAACCTTCCCTCCGCAGTAACGCCATCATCTGGATCTTCCATATATTGAAGTTGTTGCGTCCACTGAATCTATCAATTTCAAACTTCATAGAACTCATCTTTGCTTGTTCTTCCTCCTTGGATCGTTAAAGAATCATGTTGCTCTGATACCAATTGTTAGCGGAAACGTAAAAGAAAGAACACATGATTTAACGTGGTTCGGATCAAAATAATCCTACGTCCACCAGAGAACAGTTGCCTTTTTAATATTAACAAAAGAAGGGGAGATTTCCCAATTACACTTAAGAGAATTTTTCTCTTAACTCTCTACTCACTACAATGTATTGTATTATTTTTAGAATGGTTTCTACAAATGAAGGAGTGCATCTATTTATAGAGGTAAAGACCTCCTCTTGATGTCATTGGTGACATCAAACTACCTCCTTTTGATGTCATGGGTGACATCTAAGGAGAAAGCTTCCTCCTAGAATCCACACCAACTCTTTCCACTAACTCTTCCAATTGGCATGCCATTGTTGACTAAACATAAACCAACACTTTCATTGCTTTATTTCTGTTTTAAAATTATTTTACTTCCACAAGTTTGGTTATCTTCCGCAAATTTAGGCTTACCTAGTTGTAGAGACTAAGTGCCGTCACGATGGTTCATGGAGGGCGAACCGGGGTCGTGACACCAGAACCCGGTGTCACAAGTGCGGAGCAATTTCGAGGAAATAAAGTACAATATGATAACTGTCCGGAATACAATTGGACAGAAAAGAATTACAATACTCTGAAAGAGACTTTGCTGGTTGCGGGTCATCTCGAGAGATGCATCTCACCTAAGTCTCCATGTCAACCATGCCGCTGCGCCCAACGAGGCTACTAGACATACATGTGCATGTGCAACAAAAATGCACAACAATCAAGACTTCATTAGGGAAACAATTATTCAAGGAGGTGTCAATTTCTCTTTTACAAGTCAAGAAAAACGAAGTTTAACTCTCTTAAAAAATCATTTACCACTTCGATATGATTTAAGCAATTTAAACTGTCAATAAGGTTATAATTATTTCAAGTAAATCATACTTTTGGGTCCTAGACTACCCATACTTAAACATAATAGTAGCTACGCACGGACTCTCGTCACCTCATGTGTACATAGCCCCCACAAATAGAAGCACATATCCAATTAATTTACTTATGGGGAAAATTCCCTCTTACAAGGTTAGAAAAGAGACTTACCTCGCTCCGAAGTTCCAAAACTAGCTCCCAAGCCCTTTTGACGACTCAACCCGATTCCCAACGCTCCAAAACTAGTTAATAATTATGCAAACCTATAAATATATACTCAAATACTCATAACAATTCAATTTATATCAATTCCCAACTCCGCTTGAAAAATTGACAAAATCGCCTTCGGACCCACGTTCCCGGATTTCGAAATTTTTCGAAGATAAAGTTTACCCATAACCTCACGGGCTCAAATATATAATTTAATCTTAGTTTCATTCCCAAATTCGTGGTAAAAATCCAAAATATATAAATTTTTAGGTCTGCTACTAAAAACCCACAATTTCTCCTAATTTCATAATTGAATCCATAATAAAACCATGTATTTAACTTACAAAAGGTGGAATTAACTTAACTCAAGCTTGATGATGAAATCCTCCGTCTTCAAAGGCTCCAAATCGCGCAACCAAAGTGAAAATATGAGGGAAAGGAGCCAAAACTCGATTTTTATAAAACACACTGCCAGCCCCCGATTCTTGCACCTGCGGTCACTTGACCGCTTCTGCAGTTTCGCAGGTGCGGCACCAATTCCCCTTCTACGGGAAAGTCTCCAGCTGCCATAGTCCGCTTTTGCGTTGCCTAGACCGCATCTACGATCACGCAGGTGCGAAAATTCTTTCGCACCTGCAGCCTCAGCCTCTTCACTCCCAGCCGATTCTACGATTCACCTCCTCACTTCTGCGGGGCCGTTTATGCGATTAAGCTTCCGCAGAAGCGGTTACACCAGCAACCAGAACCCTCTTCAGCTCTTCCTTTAAATCCAAATCGATACGTTCGCCACCTGAAATCCACCCAAGGCCCTCGGGACCTCAACCAATTATATCAACATAACCTATAACATAACGCGGACCTGCACGAGCCTCAAATCACATCAAACAATGTTAAAACCATGAATCGCACTTCAATTAAAGCTTAATGAACTTTAGAACTTCAAACTTCTACATTCAGTGCCGAAACCTATCAAATCACGTCCGATTGGTCTCAATTTTTTCACACAAGTCATATTTGACATTACAGACCTATTCCAACTTCCGAAATAGGAATCCGATCTTGATTTCAAAAAGTCCACTTCCGGTCAAACTTCTCAAAAATCTTCAAATTTCTAACTTTCGCCAAATGACTCCAAAATGACCTATGGATCTCCAAATCCACACCCGATCGCGCGCCCAATACCAGAATCACCATACGAAGCTATTTCTAGACTCATAATCCCAAACAGAGATCGATATCATTGAAATGCACTTTAACCCAAATTTATGAGATTCTTCCAAAATGCTAACTTCCACAATAGGCGCCGAAACGCTCCTGAGTTATCCAAAATCCGATTCGGACATACGTCCAAGTCCAAAATCATCATACGAACTACTTGGAACCTTCAAATTCCGATTCCAAGGTCGTTTATTCATAAATCCAACTTTACTCAATTCTTTCAACTTAAAGCTTCCGAAATGGGAATTTTGCTTTCCAAATCAATTACAAACTTTCCGAAATTCAATTCCGACCATGCGCACAAGTCATAATACCTGAAGTGAAGCTGCTCAGGGTCTCAAACTACTGAACGACGCACTAAAGCTCAAAACGACCGATCAGATCGTTACAAAATCGAATTAATGGATAAAGAAGAACCCGACGATAATTTGTCAGTTCTTTCCAAGAAAATGAAGTTCCACGACTTGTTGTATTGTTCTCTGTTGTTCCACTTGATGTATATTTTTTTTCTGTTAATTACCTTCAAAGACTAGATTTTTATGGTAAAAATCTAAAAGATTTTCTCTAGTACCATTATTTTCTCTAGTACCATGATTTTCGGTGTTGCCTTTAGAGTAGATGTATTTTGGCGCGAAGAGGAAGTAATTATAAGAAGTTCTACCCTAATAGAGACAAGATATTATATGGGAATGAATAAAATAAAGAATTAAATACTTTAACTATGATTAGACTTTATTTTATTTACTTAAATCTCATCCATTTATTTTTAACCATGACAAGTGTCTACCATCCAAGTAAGAACTTAGAAAAATAGAGAGACTAGGAAATGTAGGGGAGTTGGTTACCTTATATTTTTATCCCACTGATTTTTATGCATAATTTATAATAATCTTCTCTAAATCATGAGAGAGAAAGAAATGAGATAGAAAATAAATGGGACCGAAGGGGAGAGAAAAATGAGATAATTAGGGAGGGGGTTATGGAGAGGGAATAAATAGGAAGTAAGTTTTTTAGGATTTTAGCTATACAATGCTAATTATTTTGGATTGGCTTTGCCAACATAATTTAAAACAAAAAATTTGTCAATTTCTCTTATATGTTGTTAATGGTGTCAATTGTTTTAAAAAAAATAACCCAAGTGCTTCTACATATGGAGGAATGAAAAAAATATTTTGAACAAGTAGTGTCGAGTGGGTCAAAACTTTAACACAATATTCCTCTTATCTATTTTGTGAAGTTGTTCACGAGTCTTGTCGGAATGACAAAATTCCCCCGAGTCCGAAACTTTTCTAATGCCTTTTTGGGCAAAAAAAATATGTTTTTACTACTAAAAAAAAGTTACATAAATAACTAAAAACGCAGTATTATACTTCGTTTTAATTTAACGGAAAGTTAGCCGTTAAAGTAAAACGCAGTACTATACTGCGTATTATAGAAAAATGCAGTATAATACTACGTTTTCCTTAAACGCAGTATTGTACTGCGTTTTCCTATTAATATTGGGACCAACTATATTTACTTAAAGGGAAAAACAGTACAATACTGCGTTTAAGGAAAACGCAATATTATACTGCATTTTGCTTTAAATAATAAAAAACCCTTCTTCCCCAAGACAACGACAGAACCATCACCATTAAAAAAAAACACCCCTGCTGGTCCCCCCCCCCACACACAAAATTTAAAAAAAAATTGGGCCCCACCTGTCACCCAAAAAGCAAAGAGTGTAGGTCCCGCACATAAGACAAGCTTTGGATTCCTTCATTCGGGTGCAAAATTTCGATTTGAATCAATTTCAAAAAACTTAAATCGAGGTATTTCGATTTTGTTTATGTCGAAACTCGTATAGTACATGCATATTTGTATTGTTGAATATGTTTCCACGTTAGTTTGTGTTATGTTTGTGTTTAAATTTGTATCTTATTTATACCCGGATTGATTTATTAGCTTTGGGACAAAAAATTGTTAAAATTTGATAAATAATTTTTAATGTTAATATTATGTTTTTATTTGCTTAAATAATAAATAAATATTATTTATTTAGTTTGTTGTTCATATTTGTATGTTATGTTTGTTGTTTTTATATGTAATAGTGACCTTTTAGCGTAGTAAAATGTAGAGCCTTTTAGCGTAGTAAAATATAGAGCCTTTTAGCGTAGTAAAATATAGAGTCTTTTAGCGTAGTAAAATATATAGCCTTTTAGCGTAGTAAAATGTAGAGCCTTTTAGCATAGTAAAATGTAAAGCCTTTTAGCGTAATAAAATGTAGAGCCTTTTAACGTAGCCGTAGAGTCTCTGTAGTTTAAGTATGTAGTAACTGCAAACTCTATCCAATTACACTTTACTAAATTAATTATTTAATTTATAAAAATAAACTTACAAAAGTAAAAAATTAATATATGTTGTCAAATTAACTCAAATATCAAGCCTGGAACCCATACATGATTATTCAATCCAATATTAAAAATAATTAATTGTTTAATTTATTAAGCTAACAAAATTCTAAAAATATTGAAATTGACACGAATAATAATTAAGGATAGTTTTGTGCTACCGGGCCTCAAATATCGAGCCGGAAACCCATACATAATTATTAAGTCCAATTCAAGGAATTTTAATTTAATTTATTAAACTAACAAAATTTTAAAAATGTTGAAATTGACACGCATAATAATTAAGGATAACTTGGTGCTACCGGGCCTCAAATATCGAGCCGGGAACTCATACATAATTATTAAGTCCAAGTCAAAGAATTTTAATTTAATTTATTAAACTAACAAAATTCTAACAATATTGAAATTGACACACATAATAATTAAGGATAGTCTTGGTGCTACCGGGCCTCAAATATCGAGCCTGGAACTCATACATAATTATTCGGTCCAATATTAAAAATAATTAATAATTTAATTTATTAAGCTAACAAAATTCTAAAAATGTTAAAATTGACACACATAATAATTAAGGATAGGTTGTGTCGGAAGGTCAAGGAAGTTGGTGACCTGATGACAGGGGAGCCGGCGACCGAAGCCCCGGTGAACGGCGGCTGGATTATTCGTAACTGCATATTTACAATATAGGTGTGGTGATCAGTTGGACCTTTGAGGTGCTACCGGGCCTCAAATATCGAGCATGAACCCATACATAATTATTAAGTCCAATTCAAGAAATTTTAATTTAATTTATTAAACTAACAAAATTCTAAAATGTTGAAATTGACACGCATAATAATTAAGGATAACTTGGTGCTACCGGGCCTCAAAAATCGAGACCGGAACCCATAGATAATTACTCAGTCAAATATTAAAAAATAATTATTTAATTTATTAAACTAACACACACAATTAATTTTTTTAAAATTATAGTAGACGACATGGACTTTCCGCCTGCGCATCCTGAACCTGCCGAGGATCAGCTATTAGTGTTGCAGAGCGACCATAGGTCCTACTTTGTATGGGAGGGACAACTATCGGATGAGCCTCTCCGCGCCAGGAGATCTGACGATTTGTGGGAGTTCATGGCGCAACATCCTTTCCATGCCCGCATAGTCGCGCGCCTACAGGCTACGGGCTTCTATACGATTTTTCGGATTGGGTGGATGCAGCTTGATTGGTCTCTCATCACGGCCTTGGTAGAGCGGTGGAGACCGGAGACACATACTTTTCACTTGCCCACTAGAGAGGCCACCATCACGCTGGAGGATGTTCAGGTTTTGTACGGGCTGCGCATAGATGGACGGGCCGTTGCACTACCCCAGTACATTAGATCCATGTCGCGTGGATAGTATTTGGATATGATGGGACAGTTTACTGGTTATAGACCTCAGGGTGACGCTGTACAGAGAGGGGCAGTCGCGTTGCTTTGTCAGGCATCAGAGATCATATGGCGTTTTTGCACCCAGACATTACCGGTGAGACGGAGGATCTCCATATTGAGAGGTACACGCGGTTGGCGCAGCTCCTGCTTTTCGGGTGTGTCTTGCTCCCGAACACTTCGGGGAGTCTAGTGAGTGTGCGTTTTTTCCATCATCTTCAGCAGCTGGATGATTTACCCTTATACATTTGGGGTGCTGCTATTCTCGCATACCTGTATAGGAGCATGTGCCGGGCGAGCATGCTTTACGCGGTGGACATATGTGGATTTCTACCCCTGCTATAGGTGACAACATTTTCGAATACTTTGTTCATTACTCTGAATTCTATATGGTCGAAATGACTCATAAATTTTACATCAACCTTTTATCTTAGGTTTGGGCCTGGCAGCGGATCATGCCGTTGCAGCCACCTCTACCACCACTTGCGCCCGGTGAGGCTTATCCGTTTCTCCCTCTAGCTTCTAGGTGGGTTCTCCGGCGTGGGAACTACCGAGGGACTGATGTTCATCATAATCTCCCCCTTGTAAGGGATGTGTTAGATATGTTGGTGGCCGGACAGGTAAATATGTACCTAAACTTACTTGTTATAAATTCATTTGTGTTTCACATACTCACTTTTATGTTATTATTTGATAGTTCATCTGGACGCTATACAACGATGAGTTGCTAGCTCAGCTGCCCGATTATTGCTCAGTCGACTGACTGCTTTGGAGCACTTCCGTCCCGATGATCTTCTTTGATATGGTTGAGTATCATGCCACAGAGCGTGTGATTCGCCAGTTTCACCATCCGCAGCCTATACCGGGGAAGCCTGCATGGGTCCCAACACACTATCAGCGGGATGACCGTGTCAGGGTGGACGATATATTTATGGGATGGCTAGAGCAACAAGTCCATATTTGGGAGCAGCGAGAGTACCGTATTCCGCCACCACCTTCATTTACCCAGGAGGCTACTATCATCTGTATACGTCATGGTACCGCCATCACACCCGACTGATGATCAGGAACCCCATTCATGTACTTGGCGAGCGCTACAGACCATACGCCGGGAGGCACGACTCATTGGTATGTTTTTGTGACTTATTAATATCTTATATTTGTTATATAGCGTTATTTTTTTAATATCATAAGTGTTTCACAGGCTATTGGGCATCACCTGGTCTACCAGTTGGGACAGGAGATGCAGCAGCATGCCGACAGTGCTGCACTCGTTGAGTATGGCTGGCGGGTAGCAGATCTAGCTCGTCGAACCCTATTTCAAGCGAGAGATGGCGCGAGGTTGGATCAGGAGGCTCAGTATATGGTGCCATAGGACTACCATCGGGGTAGAGCTATCCCACGAGGCAGGGGTAGGGCACGAGGGAGGGGTGCCCCACGAGGCAGGGGTGCCCCACGGGGTCGCAGGGGACGGCGAGGAGGTGGTCCCCAGCAAGAGGGCGTTGAGGAACCCGTCAACCAACCTGTTGAGGGACATGATGAGGATTTTGGAGATGAGGATCTTGGAGATAATCGGTCGGGTTATATACCTCAGGTAGATGAGCCTTCCAGCAGCATTCTGTCGTATAGCCTTCAGCTATCTCTGCCAGCATCGCAGGTCACCCCGTCAGGAGCATTGTCGATCATGGGTACATTCGACGGGGATGTAGACCAATACTTTGCATGTCCATCTACTGCAGCTGAGGATCGGCCGACCCGATACATGGATGGCGGGCACAGGTTGAGTTATGCCTCATCCCCGGCGATGATGCGGATCTACCACAGGCGCAGGTATGTTTGTATTACTTTAAAATTTCAATTTGTTTTCTTTTCCTTAATGAGCTGCCATTAATTAATTTTTAACTTTCTTATGAAGGCTTTGTCCCAGCCCATCTTTGAGGCTACTACATGCTTTGATGAGGACACCACGGATGCATATACTCAGGAGGCCGACGAGACCACGGTGAGAAAATATTTTTTGACTTAACACGTACAATACAAATATACTTTGTCATATGCTAAGATTAGTACTTGTTTTGTAGGTTGCTGAAGGCCTGACAGCCTATTCTTCCGATCATGCCAGGTGCGGTGTCGATGTTGCTGCACATCCTCACATAAAGAGGCGGCTTGATGATGATGATCCAGACAGTATACCCGGGCGACAGGGGATGTGACTCAGACCAGCAACAGCACTGAAGCACACAGGTTGCGGGACTCATTGATTTAGTTATGTTTTTACTTTGTGTAAATAGTGCATTATGTAAATAATGGTAACAATTATCTTTTAATAACAATTTTATTTTAATTGCGTTTGAACAACAATTTTACTTTAACAGTACAACACGAGCATAAACCTTGCAAACCTAACACAAAAACAAACAATAGAACTAATGAAAACACTGGACAAAGGAAACATAAAGATACACTACAACGCTCAACACGTACATGTCATTGTTTAGTCACTACCGCCTAGTATTCTCTGCTTCATCCACTCGAGCTTGTTTACCAGATTTTTTTTTCTCTTTTTCCGCCTCCTTGAGTTTCGCCTTCAAGTCTGCAATTTCAGGCTTGGATTGGCGCTCTCTGTCCCACTGCCTCGTACACACATCATGAAGATGATACAATTTCTCTTTGTAATATTCCTGCTCATATGGTTCATCAATCCATACCTTAAAATTGCATGTAGGTATGCCGGGTTGCCTATACAACATGTTCATACACGCCCAGTAGTGGCGTCCAGCTTCTTCCCAACAATCGTACATCATGCTTTTGATTCCACAGTCGCACTTTGGGCAATAAAGGGGTTGTCGAGACATTTCTTAAAGAGAAACTTTGGTTTTATGGAAATATTTGCTATAGGTTGTTGTTAAGCGCAGAAAATAACTAGAATGCGCTTGTTATTTATAGGCAAAATTTCACATATAACGTAGTATTATACCACGCTTTACATACACGTAAAACGTAGTATTATACCACGCTTTGCATATTAAATTTCTCTGAAACGACATTGTTTTATCACATGGTTTTCAGCTTTTTCAGAACGACATGATAACTCAAAAAAGCGTAGTATTATACTGCGCTTTACATATTATTAAGATGCACGAAAACAACTTTTTCACATGCGTTTCTAGCAATATGTTGAATATTTGAACAATTCTATGAAGAAAATAATACATTATGTAGATAATGGCAACAATTCTAGTTTAACGACACAGGTTATTGTGACAGAATTTGAACAACAATTCTATTTAAACATGACAACACAAACACCAACACGACAAATCTAACGATACACATAACGAAAACAAATAGTAGAACTAATGAAAAGATACACTAGAATGTTCAATACATACAAGCCACTGTTTAGTCACGACCGCGTACTACTATTTGTTCCAAGCACTGGAGTTGGTCTTCCAACTTTTTTTTCTCTTCTTCTACCTCATTGAGTTTCGCCTTCAACTCATCAATTTCTTGGTTGGTTCGGCGCTCGCGTATCGCTTGCCTCGTACAGGTAATATGAAGATCATAAATTCTTTCTTTGTAGTACTCCTGGTTACATGGTTCATCCATCCATACCTCAAATTCACATGTAGGCTTGTCGGGTTGGTCGTCCTCCTTGTTCATACATGCCCAGTGGCGGCGTCCACCATCTGGCCACCATTTGTACAAACTGTATTTTTCTCCGTAATAGCACCTTGTGACATAAACGGGTTGTTCAGACATTTCTTAAAGAGAAACTTTGGTTATTGTGAAGTGCAGAACATAAGTAGCATGCGCCCGTTATTTATAGTCAATATTTCACACAAAACGTAGTATTATACTGTATTTTAGTTATTAAAGTTAAACGACATGACAACTCAACAAAACGTAGTATTGTACCACGCTTTACATATTAAAGCTATTCTGCAACAAAACAGGTTTTTCACATGGTTTTCAGTTTTTTCTGAACGACATGACAACTCAACAAAATGTAGTATTATACCACGCTTTATATATTAAAGTTATTCTGCAATTAAACAACTTTTTCCTCAGTCATTCCAACTTTTTGAGAACGACAATACAATAGATAAAACGTATTATTGTACCACGCTTTACATATTAGATTTATTTTTTAATACGTAATTTTTTTTATTCCACATTCTTGGTCTTCTTTACTAACACAAATAAGTTTAATATTTGAACAACCATATCAAAACGTCACGTTAAAAAATAAGATGTAACAAGATTGTGGAACATAATTTTATTAGATATATATTACAACATACACAAGTACAGACACATATTAAAAAACCAAAACCAAAACAAAAGACTAGGGGTATCCTTGATAGTTGGGTATATTCTACGAACTTGCACCAGGAGCTGGATTACCACCTCCACGCACACCACTTGAAGGACATTTACGACGGTCGTGTCCAGGTTGCGAGTATATGCCACATTTACGCGCATAAACGGTGTCACCAGCATCTATTTGGTTCTGTATACGCGTTCTCTTTTTCACTTGCAGCTTGCACAAATAGTCCTTGTTACGTACCATCTTAAAAGGTTCCGGCCGCCAATATTGCTCAGCACCTAATGGATGCAACTGCCCGCTATACGTGTCTACGTATTCAGCAATACTGTATTGCCTATCAATATAGTTGGTTGCCCCATACCCAACTTGTTGAAAGCACTTCAATGCATGTGCGCACAACATGTGGTAGATGGTCCATTTCCCACAAGAACAAAATCTTCTGGCTTCATTTATTGTCTGTAAATTATTCCCACGGTATCCGCGGATAGCGGTCTTAACTTCAAAAACACCCCGATCATCATCGTACTGTAGAAACGAATGCCACTGTGCTCGCCTCCTGTACCTTTCAAATCTTCTTATGGGTATTGGTATAAATTGAACACCCTTGTCCATCAATGCTGATGCAGCTCCATGCCTTTCAACTAACCTCTCCGCACTCTGTTTGAATGTCATGCGGACCATGACAGTGACAGGCAATCTACGGGCAGACTTCAACAAGCCGTTGAATGACTCCGACACGTTTGTAGTGAGGGCTCCCCACCGTCTGCCGCTATCAGCATGCAATGTCCACATGTGAAGCTCATGTCCCATCAACCAAGTATAGGCTCGTGGATCTATCTGCCGAATCGCTTCCATGCGCCAGGTTAATTTGCACTGCTGGTGCTCAGTTGCAGCCATCCACATTAAGTCATGCAAGGCCTTGTCAGGATATTTCTTATGGAAATTGGCCTTCAGGTGCCTCATATAGTAACAGTGGTATGCATATGGTTCCTGCCATTCAGGAAAGTGTCGTACAGAACCTAAAATACCACCATGTCGATCAGATATTAGACAAATACCTGAACGTTGTTTGACAACGTACTGCTTCAAGTGGTTAAAGAAAAGTGTCCACGTCGCTCGCTGGCCATCCGTTTTTGACACAAATCATATCCGACCCGAGTCGCTCACTGGCCACTCCAAGTTCTACCCATCTTGTTTAACTATTCATAAGTTTTACTAGATTGAAAAAGTTTACGTGTAAGGGAATGGAGTGACTTTTGCAGCTAGTACAAAAATGCTTGAAATCCCACACTACTGAATAAGTTAGGGGGTGCAAAAGAACTAGTTTAGAGAACGTTGAGGAAACAAAACTAGGTTAGCGAAGATTATAGGGGTAAAAAAGATGGAAGGAAGACATAAGAGGAACTAAATAGAAAAAGTACAATTAGAGGGGTATCATAGCAAATGCATTCCCCCCCTTTCTTAAACCCTAGTTTCGAACCCTCCATAGATCAGAGTATGCCACACAGTACACATGTATATATAAACACCCCCATTTAGCTTCAATATCCAGGACTAGAAACCCTAGCAGTAACACATCTTCTTTTACGCCTAGCCGACTTCCCTATGAATTCTGCAGAGCTCTGACACTTAATATCTCATTCCTTGTATGTTTTATTTGCTCATTTGGTCGTTTTTGTTTGTGTTATTTGTGTGATTTTTTTTTGTGGTGTATGAGTATGATGCCCTTTTGCCTCTGATGGTAGTCTTAATTCTCTACAATTACCTTGAGTTATTATTTTGACCGAGGCATTAAGTCATTCTACTCATGAATTACTTTTTATTTGTCCCATTTTTTTTTTGAGATCTTAGTTTACAGGATATTAATTCTCCTACTTATTAGATTGGCGCAAGTGATGATATTTAATACACCATACTCCCTTGTGGAGAAGGATGAAGTTTTGTTTACATTTGAAATCAGAATCTCTGATGCGTTTTCTTTTTCTTTTTTCCTTTTGTGATTTCCCTATGATTTCATTTATTTACATTCATGTTGCCTCTGGCTATGATGGCATTAAATATACTTTGAGTATTTCACTATGAAACTAACTTAACTCTGAGGCTGGAGGTTATATTCCTTTCCCCCCTCCATTCTGCTTTGTCCATTTCTTTTTTAGGTTTCCCCTTTGTATGAAAATGTGATTTATGTTTTCTAGTCATTTTGTTATTGTTTGTAACAAATTAGCTTAGTGTTTCAATGTTACTGTTGTTGATTTGCAAGTGATGATAAAACAGACAGGGACATCAGAACCTCCATTATATGGGGAAAATGTGATGACTTAGTCTAATGGGAATCTCTCTGATGCAAATTCAAGCCAACTTAAAATACCTTTTTCCCATTATTTTTTCTGCTTCTATTTCATTTAGTCTTTTCTTTTGGTGTATGCAAATGATGATAAAACAGACAGGGACATCAGAACCTACAAGGGTATGATGATTTGTCGATGGGAATCTCTCTGATGCACTATACCATTTTGTTTTCAAATGTGATTTTTGCAGCTTAACCTTTTTTTATCAAATAATATAATCCTGGAATTGATGTTCCTAAAACTCCAATTTTTATGATTTTTGCCTGTGATGATTACTAAATGACTTGTGATTTGTGATCATGTCAATGAATCATCGCATCTGAGGCCAAGTAAATGTTTTATTTTGGGTTTTGATGTTGAAATTTTTATTGTGCTCTTTCCCTTTCTATTTTGACCTTTTTCCCTAGTTTGCCAGTGATGCATTCATATTTGCATGTATTATCAGAAACAAGGATGATGATCTGCAAAATTGTCACTACCTCTGAGGCAAACTATCTATCTCCCATCGATATTTTTTTTTTGTTGCTTAAAATGACGAGGGAAGTTTTTGACTTGTGGGGTGTGTTTTGTTTGCTGAGTTTGTCCTCCAAAAACTTCTTTACAAAATGATATCCTTATTATCGGATATTCTCTGAAATATTTTTTTTATCTGTGGGATTATGCTGGGGAGAAATTCAAAAATAGTCAGATTTACAATTGGTCGTTTAAAAATAACCCAGTTTCAAAAGTAATAGAAATATAGCCACTTTTTATGTAAATATAAATTTGAGCGAAAACACTCTTCAAAATCTGAAAAATATGTCAGTATATTATACTGGAGTTCCAGTTTAACTTGAACTCCAGCATATTATACTGGAGTTCCTTGATATGTATGATGGAATTATGCTGTACACTAGAACTGTATAATTGTCTAGTATAATATACTGGAGTTTGGAGCACCGGTGCAAACTGGAGTCAGCAAAGTATACCGGTCCAACATAATATACTGGAGTTTATACATAGGTGCTCCGAACTCCATTATATTATACTGGACCGGTCTCTGTTGCAGTAAAATAGTGGCTATTTTTCATTGACTTTATAAACGTTGGCTATCTTTGAATGACCAGTTCGAAAACTGAGCTATTTGTACATTATGTTGTGTATGTTTGGGTCCAAATGACAGCCTGCCTAATGATGCCTACTCTATGAAAGCTTCTTGTTGCATAATTTATCTGAAGTTAATATTGAAGAAGGGTATATTTGCTGTTAAATCTTTCATTGTCGATGATTAGCTTTTGAATACAGGAATGAAATTTTTATGTATATTAGTAGGGTGGATTTATGCTTTGTAATATTTTCACCTCAAATAAATCGTATGTTAAAACAAAGAGTTAATTTGTATGTTAAATTCATTTCGTATATTGACTACTAAAGTGAAGTCAGTTTCAAACGCGAATAAAGGCTAAAGGATTCTATCCAATTATCCATATTTTTCAACCAACTAATATTCAGTTAGTTACACATTTACCCAAATACATAAATGTATAACTTTTACTATAACGATTTATACTTGGTAAATCTTCTTAATATAATAAAAAAAATTTAACAGTTTGTCAGCCATCCTACAAGCGCTTCAAAAAAGTTGATTTAAATTTGAAAAGAGGTTTTTACATTCTTATATACTATATTATACTCCCTATTCAAGTTTTACTATAATTACATTTTATATACTCAATTATTATTTATGTATATTTTAAGGAAATTAATGATAATAATTAATATTATAAAATTACTCTAATATATTCTCTACCCCTCATGTTTCTCTCTCCACGTCTCATCCCCTTCCCCACGTATCTTGCACTCATTCACAATTCTACCATTGAATTCGCAATTCTCCACCCATTCTCAATTCTACCATTGAGAATTCTCTATTTCTCTATCTCTCAATATAAGTTCAGTAATGTAAAACAAAAGAAAAGAGAGTAGCTAAAAATTCATCCAAAACAAAAGGATCTCAAGCCAACTTATCTAAAAATTTACTTAGTTGTTCCAATTTTTTTTTTTTTTTTTTTTTGTATTTTTAATTTTCTGTTCTTATGTTTTTCTGAACCACCTACCCACCCCCTACCAACCTCCTTCCCCCTCTCCCGCGCAAACCCCCTAAAAAAAACTTTTACTATTTTTTTTATTTTCAATTTTTTGTTTTTTGTTTCCTGCACCACCCTACCACCGTAAACACTCTCAAAAATTTTTCTTCAATTTTCTATTTTTTTTGTTTTTCTGCACCAACCCCCACCCCCGGTGCAAACCCTCCCAAATTTTTATTTTTTATTTTGTATTTTTTTTATTTTTTTATTTTTCTGCACCACTCTACACCCCCCTCCCCCCGGCGCAAACCCTCTAAAAAAAGTTATAGTTTAATTTTTTTTTTTTTTGCACCACACACCCACTCTAATCCTCTACTCGCAAAATATTTTTCAACTTACACATTTTAAGGTAATGCAAGATGAACATGGTTCTAAAATATGGGTAAAATTGGGCAAGTTGGGTTATGACTCATTGTTTAGTTAATTTTAGCCCAAGTACTTTTTGGATTGGGTTGGACAATGACTCATTTATTAACCTAACCCATCTTAAGCTGTCCAAACTCAGCCAACCTGTCCATTTACCACCCCTATTTCCAACCCACCATTCAATGGGACTGGAATTTTGAACAATACAAAAATAGTACCGTATATAATATCGACCCAAAATAGCAGTGCGTGTGGGGAAGACAGTAAAATGAGGGGAAATGGTGAAACAAGTAATGAGTAATTGCCATGTCAGTACCACGTACCCATCCCTATCCACATTCAAAATCTAGGAGACGTGATATCCCCACATTAAATAGTAAATGGGGCCATCCTCGTCAGCTCCACGGGGTACCCAGCTAATGGGAACTCTTTTCTGTGGGTAATGTCGTGTGTTCCATTTGTTTCCATAAACAACTGCGCTATTACCAGTACCTTGACACCATGGGAAGCTCCATTTTATTTTCTTGACAATCCATTATTAATACTAGTATTTTATATTTGGCCCATGTTGCCCGCTCTCCTTCTCTATTCTTGAATTAGTCAGAGATCTAAAATTAATGAAAATTTAAATTAAAAAAAATAGAGGTAGAGTTCTCTCCTTTAATTTATCAAAATTAATTGTGTCTTTGGAAAAAAATGGCAGCCCGGTGTATTCCGCGTTCATGCAGTATTCAGGAAAGGACCGCACCTCAAAAAAATATATAATATATACAGTCTACCCTGATGCAAGGATCAACGGTTGATTCTATGACTCGAACCTCTAATCTATAGGTCACACGAAAACAGTTTTACCGTTGCTCTCAAGGCTTTCCTTCTAAATGGATCTTTTATGAATGGAAATCAACTCAACGTTCACATGAAGTTCCACTCCATAAATCCTCAAAAGGAAAAAGCATGTCTAATTTCATTCATAATGTTAAGATTGATGGCAGGGCTGAACTTCCAAGAAGAATAACTGAGGAGAAGATGTACAGAAAAGGTGAAAGAATTGAATTTTTCTAATTGTGCACGCTGTAGGGTTATGTCACGGGTCATTTGTTTCACCTCAAATGTATAGGAACACACAATGACAATTTGCAAAGCAAGCATTATTCTTCACAAAATATATTAAAAAAAGTGACATTAATTAAGGGGAAAAGAAAAGCTAGCAAAAGTTATGGAGAACTACATGTTTGAAAATGAGATGAAGAGCGAAAAAGCTGCCTTTAGTAAAATTGTTTACAAAAGATTGAAAAGGACATTGAGAAAAGGTTATGGAGAACTCGTGTTGGTTTTTAAGTCTTCCAACCAAAATATTGATTCCATGTCCACAAATAGCAACAAGTCCTTAAGGCCATAAAATTAAGTTAAAAACTAAAATTAAACCTAGCTAATGATTTGGAGAAAACTAAATTCTTAGGGTCGTTCGGGACGCGGGATAAGGTGAAATAAGATTGGATAAAGTGTGGTACTAAATTTATACTATGTTTGGTTGATGGTATAAATCTATCTCAGTATAAAATTATATCGTCAATCAAACATAGTATAAACTTAGTCCCGAACATAATCCTGGATATCCCATCTTACCCCATCAAATTTGGTATTATTTTATCCCACCTCCCAGGTGGGATAAATTAGTCTAGGGATTATATATAATCCCAAAACTATAATCCTGGGATAATTTAGTCCGGGTACCAAAGGACTCTTTAGATCAATATGGGTAGTGGTGGATAGATAGAATCCCTTCAAGAGGTTTGAGGTTCGAACTCTGGATATGAAAAAAAAAAGGAATTAATCAAAATACCCGCGAACCCAACTGCTTAAACTAAAAATAGTCAGTGAAGGTATAATATATGAATAATTTGTATATTATGTGTATAATTATGTATAATCAATGTTATAGACTATGTATACGGTTAGAAAAAGTAAACAATTAATATGATGAAAAAAATCCTATTAGAGAGAGCTTCCCCTTAAATGGGCCTTATACGGCGCAACTTCGAATATAGTCGGACTTCAATGCGGGTAACTAAACACCATGTAAGTAAAACCCAACCAAAAAATTAAATTAAATTCTTAGGGTTGGAATCTTGTCGGCGGACGCACATGGTTTTTAGACTTTGTAAAACTTTGAAAGAGCTACAAATTTGTCTTCTTAAAGCTTTCAAACATGGAATCAACGTCGGCAAATTTTGGCTAACAATTACTCTTATTTTGACACTTGGCTGTCAACTAATTTATGTTGAACGCTATCCTGGACTGGCGTTGAGGATATTTGAATTCAAACTTTATACAATAAAATTTCATCAATAGCCTTTTCTATTTCTTTTGAGATACTTTGGTAGTAGGCATTTGATTCTAAATTCTTGTAATAATGTCAAGGTGGATGTCAAGCTACAAGTTTTGAAATTGGTTAAAAGATTTAATAGGAAATTGCTTGAATCACCTGTTAATGAGAGGATGGAATAAATTAACTACGTATCAAATAGCTAAACACATAATACTAATTATTCCTTCGTCGAGGGAAAGTACATTAATTTGATTAAGTTGGAGAAGAGGAGAAAGTAATTTTAACGCTAGCATTCTATAAAGAATAATGGATAAGATAAAATGGTAATCGAAAAGATAAGCATAATGTATTTCATTTGCTTAACAAAATAACTATGTCTGATCCAATGACAGATTGACCAAATATGCAGGGCTTATCCAAAAAAACAACCAGCCCTGCTTATGGAAAACCCCAATTAATAATATTTACATTCTCAAAGCAAATTTGCTCTA
The DNA here is from genome assembly GCF_000715075.1 of Nicotiana tabacum. Taxonomy (NCBI): domain Eukaryota; kingdom Viridiplantae; phylum Streptophyta; class Magnoliopsida; order Solanales; family Solanaceae; genus Nicotiana; species Nicotiana tabacum. The sequence goes on from NC_134085.1 coordinate 213,823,463, forward strand.
AATAAATTTCTTGCAATCTTCTATTCAGATCTCCATTTTAGGCCATCAACAACTCGTTGCTTTCTTTCAGCCCCAGATTTTTATCAAAATTGCTGGATAGATCCACCCCTGATAGCACAAAATTTTCCAATCCATCCTTTATTGAATAATCCAAGGATTGATTTCTTGATAATTGACCAATTGAGGCTAAAGCTAACAGCTCGGATTCATCGAGTCCTTTTGCTGGACCAAGACTACACCTATCAGTCCCATACTTCCCTAATGCATCTTTGAATTTCTTGATCTGCATAATTACAAATTTGCCATAAGAAACTAGGATTCCTATATTTTTTAAAGGTGAGAAACTAAAATTCCAAAAAATCTATGTTGCTCAAACTACTCGAAAATGTTGGCCAGGGCATGTCGGATCCTCAAAAAATAGTATATTTCGGAGGATCCAACATGATTGCGATAATATTTTGGAAAGTTCGCGCAACATAGCAAAAAATAAGAGTAGTTTTGAGTAACTTACTGTTGCATTAGTACAGCTGAAGCTACAAAGTTTGCCTTCTGCACCCCTATAAAATCTAAAGAAGGGTAAAACATGAATTCTAAGAGCATGACACATGGCTTTGAGTTCTTCATAGTTTACTTTGAGAAAAATTGCATCTGGGTTTGAATCAGCCAGTTGACATATCTACAAACATTGAGGGAAAAAAGGTGAGATTTTTATGACAAACAAATGGAGAGAAAATTAAAAGTCATTTTAGGTAAATTGAACAGATATATTTGCTACAATACCTTAGGATGTAAAGTCCTGCAACCACCACAACCAGGGGAATAAAAGTCAATAATGACCAATTTGTCCCCAGCATTTAACAATGAATCAACAAGCTCTTTTGCTGAATGGATTTCTACCATGTTGGGTTTTAGGGTTTTTTCCCACCATCTTTGAGCTTTGCTTATACATATTGATGCTTGTGCCTAATAGTCAAAAAACACAAAAAGATTCAATCTTTGAACCCAAAAAAGGCCAAATCAAAACATAAAAGAGAAAGTTACTAAATAAAGTTTTACGTACATTAATGGAGATGGGTTTTGGAGCTTTAGCATTCCAATGGTTCGAACCAATCTGATTCGATACAGCCAAAGATTTGCCCAGAAATTCTTTGGGTGTTAAAGCTGTAATTTTTAGAGCCCCAACCGAAGAGCGAACAGAAAAGCCTTTGTTTGTGTTGTTGAAAAAGCAATCGCAGGAACCAGTAACAGAAAATCCAGTTTTCAACGAACAAGCCATTTTTTCTCTCCTAAAAATCTGAGGATTAGTCAAGAATTTAGCATCCAACAACAAATTCCCACAAAACCCACCTACCCTTTTGGATCAAGAATCAATTTCTTCTAATAAAACAAGAATGCAATAACAAAGCAGTAAATTTTTTCAATAAGAAAAGAAAGGATATGATGCAAAAAGATGTGTTCTTTTGGACCAGTATATGTTTTGGTGGTTGAGAGGTAAATAAGGGCCAAAATAGATTGTGGCTTTGTGTTTCTCTCTGAAAACTTATAAAAAGAGACGAATAAATTGAAGAAGAAAAGAATGGTGGAGAAAGAATTATTAAAGGTCAAAAAGTGAAAAGGAAAAGAAAAAGGATTAGGTGGGGTCAATGAGTCAGATATAAACTGTGGGCTTTATCCATAAACAAATTTTTCCTTTTCCTTTTCACTTTCTTTTTCCTTAATAATAGATTAACAACTCCTAAATTTCAGATTTTGGATAAAGTAATTGATAATGCAGACTATGTGTCGGATCTGATTTGGGATGAGGAGAGGATTAAGGCTTTGTTTATTGACGTGCTTGCGTGTATTTGCGTTGGCATTTTCTTTTTTGTTTATTTGTCATGTTTTAAAATTTGAATTAATTGGATTTAATGGGCGTTTAGACATAAGAGTTATGAAATTTTGGAAAAATTTAAAAAAGAAAATTTAAGTGTAAATAATATTTGAAAATTAGATTTGTATTTGGAAATAACTATAATTTGAAGTTGTTTTTTAATTTTTACGAGTAAGTTGAAGTGAAAATTTTTAAAAATAATTTTTTGGAGTTTTATAATTTTCAAAAATTCAATTTCAGGTGAAATTTGAATTTTTTATGATCAAATATTATTTCAAAAAAATGAAAAGATTTTTTAAAAATGTGAATAATTTGTTATAGCCAAATGGGCCCTTAGATGGGTGTTTTTTGGTGGAAAAAATCCAAAAGATGGGCATCTGGAGCTTCGGTGGAGTAGCTGATTAATTGCTATATTATCGGTTTAGGATTTTTGGCAGTAAGTCACTGCATTTTCACCGCGTAGCTGACTGTGTCCTTCTACCAGTTCGGCATATTTTGGATAAAGACCCCACCAAATCACTATTTACAAGGACATTATATGCCGACAATATCATATGTGGATGCACATTATTGAAAAAAATATGCCACATCTTTATATACGTTACTCATACGCATTATCACAATAAAAAGGATTAAAATACACATATTGTATACGGAAAATATATTTGGACAAATCAAGAATGACCTAAATATCCAGAATGGGGTATAATGGTAACTTCGCACGGCTTTTGAGGGCATAATGGATATTTGTGCATTTTCGTTTTCCATATATACCCTTTTTTTCAACAATTATCTCACTAATTTAATTGTCTTACCTTCCCAAGATGTATGCTTCATCATTTTCAATAAAGCACATAAACATATATTATACTAATTAAACGAAATACACTAAAATATATATATATATATACATACTATATCAATTAATCGAAATACACTAAAATATACAGATAATATATTAGAGGAAATTCGTATAAAAATTAAACTGCTGGTATTTATGATTAAAGTAGTCACTTTCTAACCCTAAACACTTAATATATTTGGCCAAACCTAAAAAGCTTTTCCAGCCCCCATTTTTCTATCTTTGTTTTCTCCTTCTTCATCTCTTATATTTCTTAAGGTTAGATAAATGAGTGGATCACGGGAAGAGGAATAATGCTTCGAAAGTTTATGTAGTGTTTCGTGGTAAGAGGCCTGGATTGTACAACTCTTGGCATCGATGTACTCCTATGGTTATTGGTGTCAAGGGCAGCATCTTCAAAGCCTTCAAAACGTATGATGAAGCCATAGCAACTTTTAATGAGTTTAGAAATGGATATCAAGCTGATAATATATCGACATCGAAGGTGTATGTGGTATTTCATGGTAAAAAAGCCAGGATTATACAACTCTTGGTGTGAGTGTGCTCTTATAGTTATAGGTTTCAAAGAAAGCATCTTCAAGTCTTACCAATCTTATGATGAAGCAGTAGCAGCATTCAATGAATTCCAAAAAGAAAATGTTTACAGTGAAGAACAATCTTCAAGTTCGTGTGTTGATGAAAGTGATGTTGGAGCAAGTGCTATGTCATTTGTGTTGTTAGCTTGAATGTTTGTAGGGATGAAGATTTCAAAAAATTGTTCAGTTTGATTGTTGATAAGAGTATTTTGTTCAACTTTTGATTATTGTTTAGTTTGGTTATTATCAGTTTGATTGTTTAGTTTGATATGTTACTGGTTGCCGCATTCAATCTCTGTATAATAGAGTATTTAGGATGCCAAAGCCTTTGTCTTTTATACTCCATATTGGAATGAAATAAAATATGTCTCTTGAATTCATAAAAACTGAATGTTTTAATTTGTCTATATTGTTGGAACCTTTGTAAGTGCCAAAGTGTTATCATTTTGAACTTGTTTTAATCCGTACTACATTGATTCATAAGCACTCAACTATCTTCAAGTACTCATCAACTATCTTCATAAGTTCAATATGTGCTATATTTTGCATCTTGAAGTACTAAACTATCTTCATATTTATTGACAATACATTTTTCTATTGTTCAATGTTGGTGTCATAAGTTGTATATGCTATATTAATTTGAAGACAATAGGACTGTTTTGTTAACTTGAATCAAACGATCATTATGCCTCATTGTTTTTTGAAGGGTTTTCTATACCCTTATTTTGTATCATCAAACTTTATTTTTGCTAATACAAGACCCCAGGTAATCTGGAAAAAGTTCATAAAAAATAAAAAAATAAAAAAAATTCAAACATAATATTAATTTCATTCGTTAATATTAGATTGCATGATAACATCACCAATCCATAACGAGAAAAATAAAAACATCACCATAGGGGGTAGATAACTTCATAGACTAATAGAAAAACATCACCATAATAAAAAAGACAACATGAGATAAAACTTCATAATCCATGGACTACTCAATATTCTGGTTCACGAAAAGAGACTTTGAGGTCTTGGAGGCGAATTCGGTATCACTAGTGATAAAAATGATAGAATTGCTCTTAGCTCCATTCTGGACGGATGGTGTGGGCATATCGTCAAGCATAGTATAGAGTGAAGTTAGGGGATGCTCCTACAACATCACACTTTTTAGGTAATCAATGCTTGAATCACGAACCACCCTCTCAATCAATTCATTAATCTCACGCTTCAGCTTGCTATAGTCACGCTAAAAATCTTGGTACAAAATATTATGACTAACCGGTGAGCCATGGAGCGGTTGTTCAATAGCTTTCTTGGTCGGAGTCCTATTCATCATTATGCTTAGATGTAGTAGTATTTTCAGTTTGATTGTTTTATGTAGATCTAGCATATTTCACTCAAAATATATAGGGAAGATTATAATCTCTCAATTATAATAGTTATTCCACTTCCCAGTAGGAATTAAAGTCTCTACAACCCTATGCAACCATTACACTTTTCAATAGCCATATCCGCTCCTCCATGCGGATATTACACATTCTAGCAGCCCCTTCCACTCCTACATGTATCCATTGCACTTCCCAGTAGCCCCTTCCACTCCTTCATGCAACAATTACACTTTTTAGTAGTCTATTTCACTCCTCTATACACTATTACACTCCTCCATTACTACAATTAATTATAGAAGCTTGTATTTAATTTATCCATCCGCTTATACAGATTGTGATTTTTTTTTTAAACTTCTGCCATATAGTGGTAGTGCACTTCATAGGTTTTATCTCATAGTCTTACCTTAGAAGACTTGATTAATCCATATAAAGTTTATTTGATCCATGTTTAGGTTTAGGTTTAGGTTTAGGTTTAGTTTTAGGTTCTCTTTTGATTTAGGTTTGTTTAGGTTTAGGTTTAAGTTTAGGTTTTGATTTTCCGTGTTGATTTTTCCACTTCTCTATGAGCAAATTAATGTCAATTTTTAAATTTTTTAGAAAAAAAGAAAATAATCTTCCTTGTCTTGTTCTTGGTTGTAAAATGATAGAAAAAAATTGGGATACTTCTGCACTAAATATATTGTTTAATGACTTCCTAATTTTAATTGACTATTTATAAACCAGTAGTCTTCTTAAAATAAATAAATATAACAATAATAAATGGAAAAAACACAAACAATATTATAAAGAACAATTATATTAATCCATTACTATGATCCATTTGAAGTCATTACATATAACTAAAGAGAAAAAATTATCAAGCTAAGCATTAGTTAATCCTAGATCTTCAACAGAGAAGATCACAACCCCTGATGTAGCCTCAACTAGTTCAAAGAAAAGGACATTCCCTTTCTTCGGATTATTATCAACAACAGATTGTTTCCACCCATTGACGAGTCTTCTCCCAACACCACTTGTGAGAGTCACAACCCACTCCTTCCCATTACATCGAAGCATTGAAGATAGCCACATATACTCTTTGGAATAACTGCAAGAACATAATGTATAGATAGGGTTCAGGGTTCATGGCTAGTTGGGATAATCAACAGTTATCAAATCATGAAAATTTAAGAAAAATAAAATTACCAGAAAATCATGCTTAATGTACGATTTGGGCACCTTCATCCGAAACCATGGATAGAATTCGTCTTCAATCCATACGTTAGCATTCATGTTTAGAGTATCTATTTTGTTTAGAGAGTTGGAAATGTTGTTCTTGTGTTTAAGAGATATATAAAGAGTAAAAACTTTCAATTTCCCTCCAATTATATTTTTACTTTTCCTCTTGTTTCCCTCCGAAAATTGTATTTAACATTTTAGTCCAAAAATGTCTTCTTGTTTTCCCTCATAAAAAAGAAGCTAGAATACATTAGTCCTAAAATTTAATCATGAATTTTCTTTTATTATAATTAAGATTAACCAATAAAAATATATATAATTATATATTTACTATTATATAAATAAGGTAATACGTATGACCTTAATTAATGAAATTATATAGACGCCTATTATACAAGCAGTTGACATTTCTATGAATCACACCGATATAATTAGCTTAGGTTATATGACTGCAACCATATTAGTGAATGGACTTATATGGTTGATATAGGCCGATATGTATGACCTTAATATAAACGACTATTATATAAGCGGTCGATATTACTATGAATCACAATGATATAATGGACATTACGAAGTTGACCAAAACTATCCACATCTACGGAGTAGTAAAATTCCCTATCTTTTTGCTGCATGTCATTGTCACACCTCCTTTTTCCGCCCCCGCGAAGGGTGAAGGAGTTTTTCCAATTAAAGGACAATCGAAACGGAATTTGTTTATTTATTTCAGAGTCGCCACTTGAGAGATTTAGGGTGTCCCAAGTCACCAATTTAATCCCGAATCGAGGAAAAGAATGACTCCATATTACAGTCTGTGAACCAGAAATGCGGATAAGGAATTCTGTTAACCCGGGAGAAGGTGTTAGGCATTTCCGAATTCTGTGGTTCTAGCACGGTCGCTCAACTGTCATATTCGGCTTGTTTATCTGATTTTATACAATTATGCGCTCTTATGCAAGTTTTAACTCTTTACCGCTTTTATTATTATATTTTTAAAAGAATGTGAACATCGTTTGAAAAATATGTCTTTGGATTGCATCACATGAAATGCACCCGTAATCCGGAACACAGTTTTATTCAATGTTTTGGGATTTGGATTTGGGTCGCATGAAATGCGGACCCGAGTTTAAGAAGGTAAGATTAATTAAATCGCGCCTAAAGCGATTAGCGTATTTATTATTTGGGGACAGCCGTGAAGTTTGCTAAACGGCTCCTCCCGTTGTCTAAGTGATTAAATGTACATTTATTGAGGGCTCCGCAATCTGTGCGTTTTATTTGGCGAGGCTCGTCTCATTTTTATTTAAAAGGATGAACCTATAGTGACTACATTTTTTTCTATTAGGTTTGTCTCTAAAATAAAAGAAAATCCCTCAATTAATTACATGCTGAAAAAGACGTAACTTATTAGTTATTAGTTTACGGCTAATGCAAATGGAAAACTGCAATCGAGTTTGTACAAAGAGAGATTGCTTTCGTTCTATATTCTATTATTTAATAACACTAGAACATGAGATTGACACACAATAATATCAAAACAGATTAACTATTCTTTGATTAATTTAAACTAATATTATTAGATGAAGGAGTTATTATACATGCGACCCCATTATTCATTAATCAATCAACTACATTTTTATACAAAGAAAGAAAAAATTCTATTCAAACACAAATCTAAACAGGAGGAATTCAACAGGAACAAAGCCTGGTCAATATTTCATTTCGCCTCAAGCCAAAAGTGTACAAATGTGTACCTGGAAATGGCAGTACAAGAAGAAAAGAAGGAGTCAGCAGCAGTAATAACACAGCAACAGCAGGTTCAGCAACACCGCAAAACCAGTAACAACCAGTAGAATAACCCAGTAACAGATTGAAAAATCAGCAATACCAAAGTGCAATCGCAGTCAAAGCAGAAGAGAGACAGATACAAGATGCAGTAGTTTACTGATTTTGAATAACACTCGAGGAAAGGCAGACGGAAATTATTCAAGTGAAAGTTCAAATTGTCTTTCTCTTTTACTCTCAAATTCCGATTTCTCAAAATTCAGTCAACTCTCTCAACTTTTTTTTTCTTCTTCTAAAAATCTCTTCCTTTCTCTCTCTCTCTAAGTCAAAGTCTTTCTCCTATAAGTCCCGGTCCTTAAGAATGTGTCAAATGACCCTATATATAACAAGACTCTTGTCGTGAACCCCCAACCCGAAATATTCCCCAATGCATGTTTTGCTTCCCACTTTCTTAAACAAATGAATTATTCCCCACTATTTTGTGTCTTGTCCCCCACTATATTAAACTAAAGAATTATTCCCAACCAATTATGTCTTGCCCCCATGCCTAATATAAACAATTACAATATTCCCCCCACTACATTATGTCTTGTCCCCCATTATATTAAACAATTATATCAACCCCACCCCATTACATCTTGTCCCTCATGCTTAACATAAAGAATTATTCAAAATGTTCAATTCCAAAACTACCCCTCCGACCTTATTGCAATTACCATTTTACCCCTGAACGTACTGTAATTATCCAAACTACCCCCTCAGCTATAACCAATTCACCTAATCAATTCCAACCAAAATATAGCAAATATGACCAATTTCTAAACAAATTCAAGCTAAATGATGAACAACAAAGAAACAACTAAAATTATTTTGGTTGAACAATATTTTTTAACAACAAACAAACCTACTTTCAGATTCAACAACAACAACAACAACAAACAAGTATATTCAGATTTCTAAATTCAATAATCATTTGAACTTAAAATGATATCTAACAACATTACAACCAACAATTTCTATATTAAAACTCAACAAGATCATGAAACAAACTGAAGAAATAATCCAAAATGATAATCAACAAACAAGAAGATCAAACTTATACTAATTTCGGATTCAAGAACAATCAAACAAGGTATGGACATAAATGAAAAGATTCAACAACAATAACAAGCATGTTTCATTCAAATTCGAATTAAACTCGAATTAAGCTTAAACAAAACAAATAAACATATTCAAATCACTAAACTTCAAATAATCAGTTGAGCTTTTAAAATTAATTCCAACAAAATTATAACAAAGATACATTGAATCAAAAAAAATTAAAAACCAAAACAATAACTTCACATTAAATCACTGAATTAAAAACGAACTTCAAACAAAATGAACACGAATTAAATCTATATTAAACAACAAACAACGGATTCAAGCGATTTAAACTAAATCTAACAATTCTTACAAAAATAAACAAGAAAAATAAAACAACTGAATAAAAATCAAGAACAAGAATCAAACATTTAATGATTTCAGATCCGAAAAATATCAAACAAATTACGGACGGGAACGAAACTTAAACCAACTAACCGGATCGAAACTATGATGAACTCGAACGAAAACAAATCTGCCCGGAAACAAATATTGCACCAAAATAACTCGACGCCGAAGACGACCACGAACGGACCATTGAAGAAGATGGTCATTTGTATCGTTTGAAAAAAACGAAGCAGAAGGCAGCATAGGTGAAGAAACAAGAACGCAGCAAGGGCAGCCATCCACAGCTGGAATATGCAACCATGGCAGCAGCGACACGAAGGAGAAGAAGAACGCAGCAGCGACCATGGCGACGTGAAGGAGAAGAAAGCGCTGCCACGCAGCAGTGAAGCAGTAGCAACATTGGAGCTTGACTGAAGCAGAAGCTCGTCGAGGGTCGTTCATGGCGGAGTGACAGTGGAGAATACGAGGGGGGTTAGTCAGACGTGGTGCAGTAGTAGCTGCCGCTACTGGCTGGGCAGTGAAGCGGCAGATACGCGACTGTTTTCCGGTGGTCGTCCGACATGGTGAGGAAGAGCTATTGTTGAGGGCAATGAAGGAGATGAAAGAGTAGCCATGGCGGACTGGACTGGAGGTGCAGCAGCTGATGGTGACGACGAGATGGCGACGAAACAATAGCCATGGCTGTGTGGTGAAGGGGTGGTCGTGGTGGTTGTCGAGCAGCAGCAGCGTTTGGGTGGCTGCAGCTGCTGGTCGGAGCAGAAGAAGCAGCAGCAATATAGCGGGGGGAAGCCATGGGAGTCGGGGTTTGGAAGGGATTTATGAGAAGAAGAAGAGGGAGGGGGCGGGTAGGCTCTTTTAGGGTTTGGGGATACAAAAAATGAAAATGAAGAAAAGGGGTTGGGCGGGTGGTTTAGTTATGGGCGGACCGGGTCGATCCGGGTTGAAATGGACCGGGTCATGGGGAAGGTTGGGTATTTTTTGGGCTTGTGGCTTGAATTTGAAGAAGAGCCCAATTCCGAGTACCTTTATATTTTTTTTCTTTTCTTCTTTTATTTTTCTAAAACTAAATTCTAAAAATCCTTAAACTATCATATAGAACTAAAATTAATTTATAAAAGTGCAAATTAACTCCCAACAACAATTAACATACAATTAAGTAATAATTAAGCATAAAATTGTACAATTGGACATTAAATGCTAAAAATGTGAAAGATGCCTATTTTTGTAATTTTCATTTTTGTAAAACAAACTTAATTACTAACAATTGTAGAATTAAATTTTACATGCAAAATGCGATATATTTTTGTATTTTTTATTAATTTAACAAATAAACATGCGCAGACAAATGCAAATAATTATCCAAAATACCACAAAATTCAAAAATTGCACACCAAGGAAAATTGTTTTATTTTGAATTTTTTGGGAGTAATTCTTTCATAGGGCAAAAATCACGTGCTTACAGCTGCCCCTCTTTGCCCGAAGACACGAAGGGTTTTCGTGCAAAGATAAAGTGAACGATTTTTGCCCATTCGAGTACTCCGTGTGAAGCATTTTTTGAAAGATTTGACCGAACCTTTGCTTCAGAGGTTTCCTACATATCCTGGGCTAAACAGGAATTAGGTCAATGTAGTTCGGGAAGTTTTGGTAGCTGGGACTACCATGGGACTGCAATGTTACTGCTGTTGCATGCTACTTTTACTTGTTTGTTGATCTCCTTATTACACCATGCTTAAAAGAAAAATCAAGAAGTTAGGCTAGACTACAAATTACAAAATCCCATCTATCTTCCATTTGTTCTTGATGCCTTGCTTTCTTGTCGGCTTGCGTCGATTCCGGTGCTTCTTTCTTCCGAGAACTGACGGGGGTGACACCGACCGTTTGCTACTCTGAATACCAATTCTCACTGTCTGGTTTGGTCCGCTGGATATATGGCCTTCTTCATTTAGGCTTTGTTATGCTGGGTATAATTCAATGTTCACAGGCCGCTTCTTTCAAGTCTCTTTTGACTCATGCGCTTGATTTTGCATTGCGATCTCTTGTTGCAACCTTCTGCTTTCCGGTGTTGGGGATTTTTATTGTTTCCTATTGGGGATTCCTGTTGTAACCTTCTGCCTTCCGGTGGGTTACTGATTTCAAAATTTGCAGTATAAGACTGAAAAGTATTCCTCTCGTTATACAGGTGGGCGTCTGAGTGCAAAATATGAAATGTATGCCCGCATTATACTGGTGGGCGACCGAGGACATGAAATAAAAAGACAGAAATGTATTCCCGCATTATACTGGTGGGCGCCTAGGACATGAAATGAAAACAGAAATGTATGCCCGCATTATACTCGTGGGCGCCTAGGACATGAAATGAAAACAGAAATGTATTCCCGCATTATACTGGTGGGCGCCTAGGACAAGAAATGAAAACAGAAATGTGTTCCCTTGTGATACAGGTGGGCGCCTAAGACATGAAATGAAAAACAGAAATGTATACCCGCATTATACTGGTGGGCGACCGAGGACATGAAATGAAAAGACAGAAATATATTCCCGCATTATACTGGTGGACGCCTAGGACAAGAAATGAAAAACTGAAAGGTATGCCCGCATTATACTGGTGGGCGACCGAGGACATGAAATGAAAAGACAGAAATGTATTCCCGCATTATACTGGTGGGCGCCTAGGACATGAAATGAAAAACTGAAAGGTATGCCCGCATTATACTGGTGGGCGACCGAGGACATGAAATGAAAAGACAGAAATGTATTCCCGCATTATACTGGTGGGCGCCTAGGACATGAAATGAAAAACAGAAATGTATACCCGCATTATACTGGTGGGCGACCTAGAAATAAAAAACTGAAATGTATACCCGGATTATACTGGTGGGCGACCGAGGACATGAAATGAAAAGACAGAAATGTATTTCTGCATTATACTGGTGGGCGACCGAGGACATGAAATGAAAAACAGAAATGTATACCCGCATTATACTGGTGGGCGACCTAGAACATGAAATAAAAATAGAAATGTATACCCGCATTATACTGGTGGGCGACCTAGAACATGAAATAAAAACAGAAATGTATACCCGCATTATACTGGTGGGCGACCTAGGACATAAAATGAAAACAGAAATGTATTCCCTTGTTATCCAGGTGGGCGCCTAACTTCAACCAACAACTTCAAAAATAAATTCGCCATTCCTCTCTTCAGGTGGGCTCCAGACTTCATCAACAACTTTGAAAATAAAATGTCATTCCTTTCTTCAGGCGGGCTCCTGACTTCAACAAACAACTCTGAAAATAAAATGCCTTTCCTCTCTTCAGGCGGACTCCTGACTTCAACAAACAACTTTGAAAATAAAACGACTTTCCTCTCTTCAGGCGGGCTCATGATTTCAACTTGAAAAATAAAACGCCTTTCCTCTCTTCAGGCGGGCTCCTGACTTCAACAACTTTGAAAATAAAATATCATTTCTTTCTTTAGGTTGGCGAGATTTCAACAACTTTTACAAATAAAACGCCTTTCCTCTCTTCAGGCGGGCTCCTGACTTCAACAACTTTGAAAAATAAACGTCTTTCCTCTCTTCAGGCGGGCTCCTGATTTCAACAACAACTTTGAAAATAAAGTGTCATTCCTTCCTTTAGGTTGGAGAGATTTAAACAACTTTAAAAATAAAACGTTTTTCCTCTCTTCAGGCGGGCTCCTGACCTCAGCAACAACTTTGAAAATAAAATGTCATTCATTTCTTTAGGTTGGCGAGATTTAAACAACTTGAAAAATAAAACGCCTTTCCTCTCTTCAGGCGGGCTCCTGACTTCAACAACTTTGAAAATAAAATGTCATTCCTTTCTTTAGGCTGGCGAGATTTCAACAACTTTTAAAAATAAAACGCCTTTCCTCTCTTCAGGCGGGCTCCTGATTTCAACAACTTTGAAAATAAAATGCCATTCCTTTCTTTAGGCTGGCGAGATTTCAACAACTTTTAAAAATAAAACGCTTTTCCTCTCTTCAGGCGGGCTCCTGACTTCAACAACTTTGAAAATAAAATGTCATTCTTTTCTTTAGGCTGGCGAGATTTCAACAACTTTTTAAAAATAAAACGCCTTTCCTCTCTTCAGGTGGGCTTCTGACTTCAACAACTTTGAAACTAAAATGCCATTCCTTTCTTTAGGCTGGCGAGATTTCAATAACTTTTAAAAATAAAACGTCTTTCCTCTCTTCAGGCGGGCTCCTGACTTCAACAACTTTGAAAATAAAATCCTATTTGAGGGCGGATGAACCCAACATATCCTATTTTGAGGGCGGATGAACCCAAAATATCCTATTCGAGGGCGGATGAACCCAAAATATCCTATTCGAGGGTGGATGAACCCAAAATATCCTATTCGAGGGCGGATGAACCCAAAATATCCTATTCGAGGGCGGATGAACCCAAAATATCCTATTCGAGGGCGGATGAAACCAAGATATCCTATTCGAGGGCGGATGAACCCAAAATATCCTATTCGAGGGCGGATGAACCCAACTAGGAAGTGCGTCTCCTAGTGGTAAACTCTCATTTTTAGGAAGTGCGTCTCTTAAAGCAAAATATAACCTGAACGACCCAGACTACGAAATGCATTTTCTAGGGATGAAACTTCAATAATTCAAACTAGGAAGTGCATCTCCTACAAATGAACTTAAATGAACCAGACTAGGAAGTGCGTCTCCTAAGGGTGAAACTTAATTTAGGAAGTGCGTCTCCTATGCATGAAATTAAACTTAGGAAGTCCGTCTCCTAGCATGAAATTAAACTTAGGAAGTGCGTCTCCTAGCATGAAATTAAACTTAGGAAGTGCGTCTCCTAGAGGTAAAAATAAACTTAGGAAGTGTGTCTCCTATGGGTAAAACTTTAATGACTTTAAACTAGGAAGTGCGTCTCCTATGAATGAAAATAAACTCAGGAAGTGTGTCTCCTAGGGTAAAAATAAACTTAGGAAGTGTGTTTCCTATGGTGTAAAAGTAACTTAGGAAGTGCGTCTCCTATGGGTAAAACTAAACTTAGGAAGTGCGTCTCCTATTGGTAAAACTAAACTTAGGAAGTGCATCTCCTATTGGTAAAACTAAACTTAGGAAGTGCGTCTCCTATTGGTAAAACTAAACTTAGGAAGTGTGTCTCCTATGCGTGAACCATTTCCTTAAAAACTTGTGTTGTCTTCCCTCGTAACTGCTGGGGATAACACTGCTGGGGAATTATTTACTTACTTGTTGGGGGATAAAATGTTATCAGCTGGGGATAACGCTGTCGAGGATAACACTGATGGGGGAATTTGATTCTTCAAAACTAGTGCTTCACTCTTCGGAAGGCTGCTGGGAATGGCACTGGCCGGCCTTTTGCTTCTTCGAGCATAAGTTTCATCCTTTTGTTCCATCGGCTGGGGAACAACTTCCTTTATAAAAACTTGTTATGCTGGGGGTGACACTGGTTCAAAGACCACTTCCCTCGATACTGGTACTATCTTTTATTCTTCCCCAAATGGGTACCTGACTTCCAGAAAATTTTCTAAATGAAAGGAAAATTTTCTGCCCCAGTTTGATATTCTCTCTTGTGGCATTCATTTCCGTCATCATTGCCATTTCCTTTACCTGTTTCAAATCAAACAAAATTTGTTAGTTTAAAACACGGTGGTTGGTTGTGATACTCCTACTGGGATGGCTTTTCCCTTTATCCTTCCCTGCTCCGCGTTCCAAAACTTGTTGGGGATGACATTATTTGCTAGGGATAATCCCTTTATGCTGGGGATATCCCTCTTCTTTTGTGGCATAGCTCGGAGACTGGCATTTTCCCGACCTTTTAATCTCGTATGAATTTCCCAAATCATGCTCATTGTTCTCCTTGCTTTGTCCTTTCTTGATTTAGACCATTTGGATGTTCTAATCGGATCCGGTCTTGAATAATTGGAAAGCTGACGGCAGATTTTGAAGTCATTTCTCACTTGTTCTGACCAAACAGACTATACTGGGGAATTTTTCTATGAAAGGAGAAAGATAAAAAGGAACAGAATAAAAGACAAAGGAAAAATACGACTCTTTAACAAAAGAAACTATAAATATAAACCTATCAAGCGCAGATACCGACTCTAATGGTCATGACATGCACATGTGACTTATCCTCCGCCGTCAATCGTCTTTCAAGCTCTTCATTTGGCGATTCCCCATTTGATTCTCAATCTTATTCGACTTGTAGTGCCCGAAGGGTTTTCACTATCAAGCCTCTCTCATTTTTTTTCCAGCTTTCATCGCCTTATGGTGTCCGTGAAGATTTTCACCAATAAGACTCTCTCATTTGTATCACTTCCAGCTGGAGATTTGGAGTGTTGCCGATATGACTCTCTCTGCTGGGGATTAGAGTCCTTTCTGCTGTGGATCAGAGTGTTATGTTCATCGGTAAGACTCTCATTTGTCTGACTTGGCATCTTTTAAAGACTGATCAGAAGGTCTTTCTTTGGACCGTAATGTGGGTTTTTGGATAGGCTAGACAGAAAGGGTATTAAAGGCTCAAAAACAAATCAATTTGAGGTAGAAAATTACAACCTTCGGAACCATATTTGTTTACAACAAGCGCAACCCTTGCTCCAGTTTCTTCTTGGGGATTATTTATTTATTTTTAAATATTTTAACACCATGACCGAGCCGTGAGGCGCCTACGTATCCTTTTTGAGGAATCAGGTCGAACGTAGTTCCCAACTCCTCTTTTTCATTCTGACTTTTTTTTTGTTATCATTTTTCTTTTCTTTTTTTTCGTTTTGTTGTTTTCTTTTCTTTCTTTTTTTCTTTACCTGTCATGCTTGTGTTTTCTAGTCGTTGCTAATGATTCCGAACGAGGGGTATGAAAGAAAAATAAATAAGGCTCAAAAGGGGTAACGAAGGATAAAGTGTTTAGGTAGCAGAACAAAATGCCTTCGTCATTCCAGTCTTCAAAACATGCCAAGTGTAAATAACACAAAGATTTGTAGCCTCTTCTAAGGGTGCTGGACTTGACAATTATATTCACACATTTGCTTTTTCATTTGTCATTTCTAAAGCACCGTCAGGCGACACTCTCACCCTTATTATCATGAACGACCCTCATGCCAATTTGGCGAATCTTGCTTTTAACGGTTTTCTTTGTGTTTTACTTGCCCTAGTTCCACATGACTCGAGCTCTGAATAATCTCAAACCGTCCTTATTTCTTTTAAACGTTCTGATCACCTTTCCGGGGTTTTATGATTAACTTTTAAGATTAGGCCCAAACCGTGTGCGCATGTCATGTCACGAGAATCGGCGCTGAACAAAAATGATAAAAGGACTAAACAAAAAGATGACTGGAAATAATAAAAGAACGGATTTTGCATTAGACTACCGGTGAAATGGTTTGAATAACAAAACAAACAAAAACAAACCAGAATAAAATCCTAAAACAACCTCGACAAAACTTAAACAAACCGCTATGACAAAAATGGAAAGATAAGAAAGTTTGACACAAGACAATATCCGAATTACAACCCTAATAATCCGGACAACAGAAATGACAACAAAATAAGCCACCAAAAGCTTCTCTCTTGCTAACCAAGGAACGAAGCATCCTCCCACTTTATCAAAATTGGCATCTTAGCCACTGAGCTTCGCATCAGTATTGTCCAGACCATTGCCAACTTCAATATCATCAACCTTAGTCAACAATTCCCCAATATGATTCGAGTGCTTCTGTCATCAGGCCTGATCCCCGCAAAGTGTGTATCATGATGTGCAGGTAAAGGATTCCGCGCGATATTCTGGGTGTCATTGTCCGGCTTACCACAAACCAACCACCTTAACTTTCTTTGCGATTCAAAACAAAACAGGTTAGAATGGACTCAGTCGGTCCTCATTATTAACAACTTTTTTTTTTCTCTTTTTTCTTCTTCGATTTTTCCATTTTTTTTTCATTTTTTCTTTTCTCTTTTTTTCATTTTTTTTGTGGTCGAATCTTATGGAGATTGCCTACGTATCATGACCCCGCATGAATCAGACCTTGCGTAGTTCGGACAAAATGAAAGGTAACAACAATAAAACATTTTTTTTTTGGAATTATCAATTTTCATAATGAAACAAACTGAGTTTCAAAGGTTTAAAGATGACCTACAAACTTGAAAATCAAACAACCCGCATATTCTAATCAAAAGATTTACAAACTAAAAAACAAACGGTCAGCTTCCTTTCCCCGTTTGACAAATGCAACCAAACGACTATTTTTGCAAATGTGGCCCCTTCCAATTGTCACATGAATTTTGAGGCCGGGGAGGATTATTTTATGACACTTTACAAACTTGTCCGTTCTTTTACGAAAATGGCCTTTCGACAACTGAAAGATACTCTAAGGCTATTTCGGCAAGAACGGTTTAAGACGCGGCCGAAGCTGGCTCGACTTATTTTTGACTAAAAATCCAAACGGTATTCACCTGACCGCTGACTCTTTGTTTTTTTTTTCTTTTCAAATTACAATAAAAATCTGGTGTTGCAAACACGGCCCTTCAGCGCCTCGGGGACGAAGATTTTTAAGGCTGTGTGGGTCAACTGGACCGAAAATCCTAAACATGACCCAAAAGGTGGCTGTTTATGCAAAGTCAGTCTTCCGGCGTACCTTTCAGGAACATTCGGCTATTTTTGACAAAACAGCATCACCCGACTTATTCATGACAAAATTAAAATTTTCACATGTTTTTTTGTTTATTTATTTGTTTTTTGGTTATTTTAGCAAAAGGGGAGGCTGGACCCGATGAGGGTTGCCTACGTATCTCACATCCGGTGAGAATCAAACCCCCGTAGTTCGGGACATCATAAATAAATAAACTGACTTTTTTTTAATTTTTTTTTTGAAGGAAAGACTTATAAAGAAGAAATGGAGCATTTTTTCAAAGAAGGATTTCTAAAAAAATTGAATTTTGAAAGAGAAACTTCTAAAGAAGAAAGAAAATATTTTTGGAATTTTATTTTCAATGAAAGAAATGCTTCTAAAAAATATTTTTGAATTTTGACTTTTCTTTTCAATTTTGAAAGAAGAATAAAAATATTTTCGGATTTTTTGGAAGAAATTAAAAGAAAATTTTTTTATTTTTTTTATTCATTTAAAACAATTGAAAAGACTTTCTAAAGACATTAATAGTGGAAAATATTTTTGGATTTGTTTCTTGAAAATTGGGGGTCTAAAAAAAAACTTTTCTAGAAAGGAAATAAAGAAAATAATTTTTGGATTTATATATATATATATTGCAACAAATCATAAAATACGTTCAACGCTAGACCCTTTTTTTTTTCATTTTTGACATTTTCATAAACAAATAAATAAATAAAAACATTTTAAAAACAAGACTCTTTTTCATTTTCATTTTTCATGGCGAGACAAACTATTTTTCGTTTTTTTTTTATATATTTTGAAAACAAGACAAAGTGAAGATTTTTTTTCGTTTCAACAAAATGACTAACCTATTCTTCAACCTAAAAATAAGAGACTCTTTTCTATTTTTTCTTTTGCTTTTTTGAGTGAAACAAACTATAAAAAATATTTTTCTTTTTTTTCATATTTTCCAAAATTTCGGCAGAATTTCGCCAGTATTTGGGGCATTGGTTTTTTTTTTCTAAAATAGGCAATTAACTCTCTACACAGTTACTTCCTTCTTTTTCGCAATTTTCCAATATTCCCGATTTTTTAAGCCGGTCAGCATGCAAGTCTGAAACAAGTAAATGATAAAGCACACAGGATGCAACAGGATGGTCTTTTCATTTCAAGTTGCTAGTCCTAGACGGACCCAACCCCTGTGTTGAGTGCCCTAAGTCAAAAATGCACATGATGCAGATAAGCGTTCCTGCTAGGGATCCGACATGTGGCTATGTTATACTAGGTTCAGAACCTGGGTGTTTGTTCTAGACCTGGATTACCCGAGCGGACAGCTCGAGCCGAGAGGGGGCAGCGTACCGGGAATACAGAAGCTTCACCGGCTTAGCAACTTGTCCGAACCTCGTTCTAAATTGGGATTTGACACTATGCAGAAAAGAAATCGTACGAAGTACACCCTTCTTCATGATTCAGAAGACTCAGAGAGGAGATGGGTTTCGGCACAGTTTATATACAGTTCACATAATATCAAAGCGGTAAAAGGCAACCAATTAGCACATTGAGCCCAAACATGTAACAAAATCAGATAAAACCAAATATAACAATTTATATAAGCTCGAATTTCTAACCCTGAACCAGTGGTTCTGGCAATTTCTCCAGCAGAGTCGCCAGAGCTGTCACACCTCCTTTTTCCGCCCCCGCGAAGGGTGAAGGAGTTTTTCCAATTAAAGGACACTCGAAACGGGATTTGTTTATTTATTTCAGAGTCGCCACTTGAGAGATTTAGGGTATCCCAAGTCACCAATTTAATCCCGAATCGAGGAAAAGAATGACTCCATATTACAGTCTGCGAACCAGAAATCCGGATAAGGAATTCTGTTAACCCGGGAGAAGGTGTTAGGCATTCCCAAATTCTGTGGTTCTAGCACGGTCGCTCAACTGTCATATTCAGCTTGTTTATCTGATTTTATACAATTATGCGCTCTTATGCAAGTTTTAACTCTTTACCGCTTTTAGAATTATATTTTTAAAAGAATGTGAACATCGTTTAAAAAAACATGTCTTTGGATTGCGTCACATGAAATGCACCCGCAATCCGGAACACAGTTTTATTCAATGTTTTGGGATTTGGATTTGGGTCGCATGAAATGCGTACCCGAGTTTAAGAAGGTAAGATTAATTAAATCGCGCCTAAAGCGATTAGCGTATTTATTATTTGGGGACAGCCGTGAAGTTTGCTAAACGGCTCCTCCCGAAGTCTAAGTGATTAAATGTACATTTATTGAGGGCCCCGCAATCTGTGCGTTTTATTTGGCGAGACTCGTCTCATTTTTATTTAAAAGGATGAACCTATAGTGATTACATTTTTTTCTATTAGGTTTGTCTCTAAAATAAAAGAAAATCCCTCAATTAATTACATGCTGAAAAAGACGTAATTTATTAGTTTACGGCTAATGCAAATGAAAAACTGCAATCGAGTTTGTACAAAGAGAGATTGCTTTCGTTCTATATTCTATTATTTAATAACACTAGAACATGAGATTGACACACAACAATATCAAAACAGATTAACTATTGTTTGATTAATTTAAACTAACATTAGTAGATGAAGGAGTTATTATACATGCGACCTCATTATTCATTAATCAATCAACTACATTTTTATACAAAGAAAGAAAAAATTCTATTCAAACACAAATCTAAACATGGGGAATTCAACAGGAACAAAGCCTGGTCAATATTTCATTTCGCCTCAAGCCAAAAGTGTACAAATGTGTACCTGGAAATAGCAGTACAAGAAGAAAAGAAGGAGTCAGCAGCAGTAATAACACAGCCACAGCAGGTTCAGCAACACCACAAAACCAGTAACAACCAGTAGAATAACCCAGTAACAGATTGAAAAATTAACAATACCAAAGTGCAATCGCAGTCAAAGCAGAAGAGAGACGGATACAAGATGCAGTAGTTTACTGATTTTGAATAACACTCGAGGAAAGGCAAACGGAAATTATTCAAGTGAAAGTTCAAATTGTCTTTCTCTTTTACTCTCAAATTCTGATTTCTCAAAATTCAGTCAACTCTCTCAACTTTTTTTTTTCTTCTTCTAAAAGTCTCTTCCTTTCTCTCTCTCTCTCTCTAAGTCAAAATCTTTCTCCTATAAGTCTCGGTCCTTAAGAATGTGTCAAA
This sequence comes from Nicotiana tabacum, assembly GCF_000715075.1. Classification (NCBI taxonomy): domain Eukaryota; kingdom Viridiplantae; phylum Streptophyta; class Magnoliopsida; order Solanales; family Solanaceae; genus Nicotiana; species Nicotiana tabacum. Next base: position 213,844,436 of record NC_134085.1, read on the forward strand.
TGACCCTATATATAACAAGACTCTTGTCTTGAACCCCTAACCCAAAATATTCCCATCATTGCATGCTTTGCTTCCCACTTTCTTAAACAAATGAATTATTCCCCACTATTTTGTGTCTTGTCCCCCACTATATTAAACTAAAGAATTATTCCCAACCAATTATGTCTTGCCCCCATGCCTAATATAAACAATTACAATATTCCCCCCACTACATTATGTCTTGTCCCCCATTATATTAAACAATTATATCAACCCCACCCCATTACATCTTGTCCCCCATGCTTAACATAAAGAATTATTCAAAATGTTCAATTCCAAAACTACCCCTCCGACCTTATTGCAATTACCATTTTACCCCTGAACGTACTGCAATTTAACAAACTACCCCCTCAGCTATAACCAATTCACCTAATCAATTCCAACCAAAATATAGCAAATATGACCAATTTCTAAACAAATTCAAACAACAAATTCAAGCTAAATGATGAACAACAAAGAAACAACTAAAATTATTTTGGTTGAACAATATTTTTTAACAACAAACAAACCTACTTTCAGATTCAACAACAACAACAACAAACAAGTATATTCAGATTTCTAAATTCAATAATCATTTGAACTTAAAATGATATCTAACAACATTACAACCAACAATTTCTATATTAAAACTCAACAAGATCATGAAACAAACTGAAGAAATAATCCAAAATGATAATCAGCAAACAAGAAGATCAAACTTATACTAATTTCGGATTCAAGAACAATCAAACAAGGTATGGACATAAATGAAAAGATTCAACAACAATAACAAGCATGTTTCATTCAAATTCGAATTAAACTCGAATTAAGCTTAAACAAAACAAATAAACATATTCAAATCACTAAACTTCAAATAATCAGTTGAGCTTTTAAAATTAATTCCAACAAAATTATAACAAAGATACATTGAATCAAAAAAAATTAAAAACCAAAACAATAACTTCACATTAAATCACTGAATTAAAAACGAACTTCAAACAAAATGAACACGAATTAAATCTATATTAAACAACAAACAACGGATTCAAGCGATTTAAACTAAATCTAACAATTCTTACAAAAATAAACAAGAAAAATAAAACAACTGAATAAAAATCAAGAACAAGAATCAAACATTTAATGATTTCAGATCCGAAAAATATCAAACAAATTACGAACGGGAACGAAACTTAAACCAACTAACCGGATCGGAACTATGATGAACTCGAACGAAAACAAATCTGCCCGGAAACAAATATCGCACCAAAATAACTCGACGCCGAAGACGACCACGAACGGACCATCGAAGAAGATGGTCATTTGTATCGTTTGAAAAAAACGAAGCAGAAGGCAGCATAGGTGAAGAAACAAGAACGCAGCAAGGGCAGCCATCCACAGCTGGAATATGCAACCATGGAAGCAGCGACGCGAAGGAGAAGAAGAACGCAGCAGCGGCCATGGCGACGTGAAGGAGAAGAAAGCGCTGCCACGCAGCAGTGAAGCAGTAGCAACATTGGAGCTTGACTGAAGCAGAAGCTCGTCGAGGGTCGTTCATGGCAGAGTGACAGTGGAGAATACGAGGGGGGTTAGCCAGACGTGGTGCAGTAGTAGCTGCCGCTACTGGCTGGGTAGTGAAGCGGCAGAAACGCGACTGTTTTCCGGTGGTCGTCCGACATGGTGAGGAGGAGCTATTGTTGAGGGCAATGAAGGAGATGAAAGAGTAACCATGGCGGACTAGACTGGAGGTGCAGCAGCTGATGGTGACGACGAGATGGCGACGAAACAATAGCCATGGCTGCGTGGTGAAGGGGTGGTTGTCGAGCAGCAGCAGCGTTTGGGTGGCTGCAGCTGCTGGTCGGAGCAGAAGAAGAAGCAGCAATGTAGCGGGGGGAAGCCATGGGAGCCGGGGTTTGGAAGGGATTTTGGAGAAGAAGAAGAGGGATGGGGGTCGGAGCAGAAGAAGAAGAATAGCCATGGCTCCGATTTTCTTTATTGTTTTTCTTTTTTCTTTTCTTCTTTTATTTTTCTAAAACTAAATTCTAAAAATCCTTAAACTATCATATAGAACTAAATAAATTTATAAAAGCGCAAATTAACTCCCAACAACAATTAACACACAATTAAGTAATAATTAAGCATAAAATTGTACAATTGGACATTAAATGCTAAAAATGTGAAAGATGCCTATTTTTGTAATTTTCATTTTTGTAAAACAAACTTAATTACTAACAATTGTAGAATTAAATCCTACATGCAAAATGCGATATATTTTTGTATTTTTTATTAATTTAACAAATAAACATGCGCAGACAAATGCAAATAATTATCCAAAATACCACAAAATTCAAAAATTGCACACCAAGGAAAATTGTTTTATTTTGAATTTTTTGGGAGTAATTCTTTCATAGGGCAAAAATCACGTGCTTACAGTCACTGAAGAACTTGAGTAATGATTGTGCATTCCCTTCTTGCAACTGAAGCTTTCTACTCTTCAAAATATAATTTCTACAGTCCTTTGGTGTACAACCTAGATTTTCGGGGTCACCAACAAGTACTTCAACGACTCTTATATTTTTTGAGGGTCTTAAGCCAGCAATATCTTTGGCTGCAAGAGTTCTCTTAAGAGACTTACTAAGCGATCTGTATCTAGCTATCAATCGCGATAGTGCTGGTTTCAATTGATGATTATGTTTTTAACCACCTTTAAAACACGCCATGAACCATTCTCCTCCAAAATTCTATTTATTCTAGCGCGACAGTTCCCCCTCTTGGTAACATGCTTATTCCTTGGTTTCCTAGACCTATCACAATCATATTGCACATACCTAACAATATCACCACCTTTTTTGTTTGATGTTCTTTTGACAATGCAAAACCCCGATAATCTTGCATGTTCTTTGTAAAAATCAAACATAACATCCTTACTACTGAACCGCATCCTAGTAATTGGACCAATTATGAGATCTTCTTTATTGAACTCATTAGGCATTTTCTTGTCCTCTCCAACTTCTCCCTCTTCCTCTAAATAATGGTCGTCGTCATCATCCTCATCCTCCTCCTCCTCCTCATCATCATCGGCAGCATCGTCATCAACATGATTTTCTCCATCATTGAAGTTGTCGTCTGAATTAATCTCGATCGATTCATCTTCATTCATCAAACTGTCATCCGAATTCAACCCCAATGATATGTGTAATGATCTGACCTAGTTTCTAGGTTGTTATTCGGGTTTAATGGCTCCAAACTAGTTTCTAAGTTAGCATTCATGTTTAGGTTAAGGGAAGGGCGGTGAATTATATGTTTAATGAAAGCTCTCTTAACATAAGTATATGGCATGACAAGGAATAACGTATAAATAAAAGAAAAAACAATATTATGTATACATAATAGACTTTTGATCTTCCCATCCGTATAAATTGCATTTAAAAAAACATAATTGTATTTAAAAAAATACGTAATTGTATTTTAAAAAACGTAATGAGCGTATATACAAAGGCTTTTTATCTTCCCATGCATGAGAGAATGATAATTTATGGGATCAATGTTTTGGGATAATCAAAATTTATTAACTAATTTTGGAGGAAAAAATGGCCATTAAGCCAAATGTGAAAATAAGGGTTTTACTGGTATTTCGCGGGTGTGGTCATTGTTGGGCCACACTGAGTTTGGCCGAATAGCAACACTCCATTGTATACTACTTTTTTCGATCTACAATAAGTGACTATTTTACTTTTGGCATACCCATGAAAGAAATACGAATTCCTAGAGAAAAAATGTATTCACAAAATTAACCTTAATTAATTATTACCATGACACATTGGAACAAGTAAATAAGGGCAAATTTTAGAAAAATAAAATTAATTTCTTCTTGATTATGTAAATGGACATTTATTTTTGACCAAAATAAAAAAGTAAAATAATAACTTATTGTAGACAGGAAGAAGTAATTGATTCTTAGTAATCCAGAGGGAAAAAAATCCTAGTAAACTTCTTTATCTAAATAGGAAGATTAAGTTATTTAGGATCTAATATTTGTTAATGTATTTAATTACTATCTAATAAAATTAATAGTAAGAATTATGTCGAAATAAATTTTCTAATTTTTAGTTGAAGTGTGTTATGTACTATTATAAATAAGGGGTGCTCTCAGTTATTTTTTGTGGGAAAAAATAATAACAATAGCATACTTGTGTAATTCTACTACTAGTAGGGTCTCGTGAGAAGAAATGCGGAGGGTTTTGAGTTTTGAAGTATTCTTTGGTCTTATATCTTTCATCGTTTTATCAGTTCTGTGATAAAACATTAAAAAAAAAAAATCATCCTTTATGATGGTTGGAAAGAAAAGAATCAGAGATGCCAGTTTGTGAAAAAAGGACCCGTTTGTCCATAATAAAATATAAAATAATTATAATTTTTTTTAAAATATTTTTGTTCATGAAATTTGTAAGTTTTTGGAAATGTTTAGAAAATGAGTTTTTCAAAACCAAAAAGTGATAGACCATTTTTTCAAAATTTTGATGATTTTTTTTTTTTGGAAAAATGACATTGTATAGCCACTGTGAAAATGATAGCCGAAAAAGTGTATGAAATTTATATTTTTTTTTGTATATATATACATTCTGTATATTATATACAAAAACTATACAAGTTTTATACACCTTTCGGCTATCGGATGTAAATAGTTTTCGGCGCGGGCTAAAAGTGATAATACTCCAACTTTTTTCCCCATTAACAAAACTGGAATATTTTTTCAAGTGAAATGCATGTCCAAACATAATTTCAAATTTCAAATACTATTTTTTTCCCAAAAATTACCATTTTTATGTCCAAATGCCTACTTAGTGTCACCCGCCTGAAGTTCAAATAAAAAATGGTCTATTTTTGTGGTGCAAAAGAGTAAGACATCTAAAAACGGCCTTATAAAAGGAGTGACGAGAATTTTACGAGATCATGAGAAAAGAAGAGTGACCACTTACTTCTTTTTGTTTTTTTTTCCTTTAACTTTCTTTTTGGGGTGCGTTTATAGTTTTCAATGGAGGAGCAACAAGGTGTGTTGTATGAACTATAAACACTCATTCGAAACTATACCTACAATTTACCTCCAATCCGTTGGACCATTAATACAACAACAACAACAACGACCCAGTATAATCCCACAAGTGGGGTTTGGGGAAGGTAATATGTACGCAGACCTTACCTCTACCCCGAAGGGTAGAAATACTGTTTCCAGGAGACTCTCAGCTCAAAAAGGTAATAGGAACCGATATATTAGTACCATAAAAATGCCTAATAAAATAACAGCAATATAAGAGATATGAAATACAGAATACGAAATACGAAATAGATGACTGGAATAGTAAAACTAGCAGGTAAATCCCTGCATCAATAGACGACCAATGACATTCTTAGACTAACTCCTAACTAGCTAGTCTCACTCTATTGTGCTGTAGAAATATTCACAACTTTCCCCTAATATATATTCTAGAAATCCTTCTGTCCAATTAGTATATTCTAGAAATCCTTCTGTCCAATTCAAGTTATGCCAGAACAAGAAAAAAATAGAGATGACTCCACGACCAAAAAAAATAAATCTATGTATGGCAATAATCAGGGTCGGTTAAAGAAAAATTGTGGCTTAAAGCCAAACTTTGTTAAGAGGCCTTAAGTTTTTATAAAAAAAAGTTCAAATATATTTTTATTTTAACTCTATTTTGTCTAGCTTTTGAGATATAAAATCATTAATAATATGTATATGATTTATTTTAAAGAGGAGTCTTCGCGTAACTGGTAAAGTTGCTGCCATGTGACCAGGAAATTATAGGCTCAAGCCGTGGAAATAACCTCTTGCAGAAATGTAGGGTCAGACTGCGTATAATAGACCCTTGGACCCCGCGCATAACGGGAGCTTAGTGCACCAAACTGCTATTTTATATAATTCATTTTAATCGTTCTTTTCTATTTGACAATATAAATAACCCATTTAATCTTTTTTGAACACCCATGAAAGTATTAAAGTTTCAACAATAATTTTTTAAAAGTTGAGTAACCTTATTCATACTAACATATTTGAATTCTAATTTTTAATGTAAAAAGAATTTTACATCTATGAAGTGAAAACAAACAAAAAATGCAAAGTAAAGTTTCACTACTTTAATTAGTTTTGATTAATATAGTGCGTGCTTGAAAACTTGAGAAATAGTAATGACAATGAATGTACAGTTTAATTTATTCAATGTCCTTGTTCTTGTCCTTGTTTTTGAGAGAATAAATAGCTTTGTAGGAAAAGGAAAAAAAAATACAAGTTTTATTATGAAAAAAGGAGAACACAGTATTATAGCCCGTTTGGCCAAGCTGCAAAAATCAGTTTATTTGAGAAGTGCTTTTTTTCAAAAGTACTTTTGGTGAGAAGCAGTTTGTGTTTAGCTAATTAGTTTGAAAAACACTCTTGAACAGCAATTAGTGTTTGGCCAAGCTTTAAAAAACTGCTTCTAAGTGTATTTTTCTCAAAAATGCTTTTCAAAAAAGTACTTTTGGAGAGAAACTATTTTTTCATGCTTTTCCAAAACTGCTTCTGCTTCTCCTCAAAAGCACTTTTTTTCCTTCCAGAAGCTTGGCCAAAAACCTCAAATTGAGGCAAAAAATGCTTTTGGCCCAAAAAAGCACTTTTGGCCAAAAATAAACTTGGCCAAAAAGGCTATTAATGTCATACGGTAAATTAACCAACATTCATATTCAATCCTTGAGTAAATAGTTATCTATTCATCTTCTATAAATATTTTATTATTTTTACCTAATATTATTCAAATATTTTTGAAAGAAAATCAATCAAAAACATAATTTAAAATATGGGCCCCAAGAATTGGGGCCTAAAGCCATGGCCTTACCTGCTTGGCCCTTCAGCCGGCCTTGTGTGGCATGTATTAGAATGCCTCTAACGTGGTACATTTTTCTTGCACTGAACTGAGTTTGACCATAATTTTAGGATGAGCAGAACAATTGATTCAACAAATTGATGAAGGCTTAATGTGATAAGAAACTTCAGTTTAAAGTCTCTAATTGCTGAAGCCAATAAGGGCAAAGATTATAAATAATAATAATAATAATAATAATAATAATAATAATAATAATAATAATAATAATAATAATAATAATAATATATAATAATAATAATAATAATAATAATAATAATAATAATAATAATAATAATAATAATAATAATAATAATAATAATAATAATAATAATAATAATAATAATAATAATAATAATAATAATAATAATAATAATAATAATAATAATAATAATAATAATAATAATAATAATAATAATAATAATAATAATAATAATAATAATAATAATAATAATAATAATAATAATAATAATAATAATAATAATAATAATAATAATAATAATAATAATAATAATAATAATAATAATAATAATAATAATAATAATAATAATAATAATAATAATAATAATAATAATAATAATAATAATAATAATAATAATAATAATAATAATAATAATAATAATAATAATAATAATAATAATAATAATAATAATAATAATAATAATAATAATAATAATAATAATAATAATAATAATAATAATAATAATAATAATAATAATAATAATAATAATAATAATAATAATAATAATAATAATAATAATAATAATAATAATAATAATAATAATAATAACTACCGAGAATTCTTGTGTTATGCGCTCACGGACTTTTTAATCTCATATCTTAAAGCGCATGTATGAAGATGTCCAGAAAATATGGGATTCCTGACGGATTCAAATCAAGGCATTCAATTCTGGGCTCCTCATTCAATAAATTACTGAAAATATGTGCCTTGAGCTTAGTGTCGTCCTTAGAATTTAGTGAATAATAACTAGACCAAAATTAGTCAAAATATTACATAAATAGGTGACAAGTCTTACATGAGTTAGCCCAAATTTCACTCAAATATCCAGATTTTGACTGGTTGGACAATGAATATGTCATAACGGGGTTACTCCTAAAATGACTTGATAAAGTATTTTGAGCTAAAATGGGCTAAAAGATGCAGCAACAGGTTGATTCTAAACCCTCCTAGTGTGTGAAAATAATCACTTAATTCTTTAACTAGAAAATAAAATTAGCGAACCAAAATAACCAATACAGTAAAATATATATTGGTCAAATGGTTACAACTTACAAGTAATTGTTTGAGAAGCAGGACCGTTTGACCATAGATTTTGCCAAATTTTTCACAAATTTTTTTTGGCAAATACATATTTGTTCATAAATTTTATTCATATATTGGCAAGTTCCCAAATCTCAAAGCCCAAAATTTTACTATTACAATTTTTAAAAATATTAAAAAGAGCCCGCCATTTATTATTTTATAACAATATTGTTTCGTCTTTTCGATCATCTGATAGTGTATTATGTAGTTCATGATAAAAATGATAATTTTGTACCAAATTTATTTATGTTCAGGATTATGGTTTGTGATCATGATAATAAATGTTATTGATGAAGGTACCGTTGGGTATTTGTGATAGTTTTTAGAACTTGTGAGTATGAGTCATGTTTCATGTTTTTCAAAAAAAAGAAAGAGTGAAACATGTTTTGAAAACTTATGTCCAAATACATTTTCATCTCCAAACCAAACTTCGTCCAAATCAAATTTTTCAAAACAAATTTGGAAATCTATGGTTAAACGCTAGCTTAGTCTTGAGTTTGACAAAATGGACTCTAACCTACTATTTAACTCATATCCGCTCATTTAACATTAGCAATAACAATGGAATTAGGAGCATATGTCAAACAAAGTCCCGATTCAATACACCATATATCCATTATCCATATGGTGATAGCAAAGGCATAAAACATGTGAACTAGATTTGGTTCCTTAGGGTTGATAGGGGCATGGGAAAAAAAGATATTTTGTTTGAAGAACAAATATGGTGGAAACGTTGTGGGAGGACAGAACAAGAGGTCCATTATATTACATAATACAGAAGCTGATCACTAGTTTGAATTTTAGTTCTCATACATGGGATTTTGTGGATATATTTGGATTAGGTTATTGGGTCCACACTGGATAAAATGTCTTTTGCCCATGGTTTTGGACTGCTGGTTTGCCCTCGCCGACGTTTCTTATTCTTCTACTAGTCGCAGTAAGCTCGTGCTGAGTCCGGCCCCAAATTGGCAAATTCACCGCCGAAAAGTAATATATATGATTAAAAAGAACAATTTGTACTGTGTTTTTATGTTTTCACCAAATATCTTATTTACTCATATTATAAGCAAGATAAATTTCAAATCCACCGGCACATTTTCAGTCTTGTATTCCTTGTGAATCCCGAATTGATATATCATGTGTTATTTTTTAGAGATTTGCTTAGAACTCGTATCAACACAACAAAGAAGCAAATCTAATTACATTATGTTTGAACTCACATGACTTTAGTTTGCTGATTGCTACCTTTAAAATGCAAGATTCTATTTTTATTTAGAGGTAAGATTAACGTGGACATTTAGCGGACATGATCAATATAAATCTGGGGGTTCATAATTTTACTTAAAGGTAACAATATCTCATATATTTATGATCAAAATATCTTGTTGATGTTGTATAGATCTTCGATTTTGGACCTCTGTTCCTTTGCTACATATTGTAGGATAGATAAATATGTCAGCTTTAGTTTAAACTCCAAAAAATTCAAAATCTAACGATAATGATAATAATTATATGTTTTCTTATAAAGATCATCAATCTCATAATTTATAGAGCATATGTTGTCCAAAAATCTATATATATATATCATTTTTCTTTGAAAAGTTTAATTTTGATTTCTAAAAATTAAATTGGAACGATCTTTGAAACAGAAAAAAAGAGAGCACAAAGTTATGTTTTGAAAAAAAATCTAACCAAAATATTCTATACAAAATCAAAAAACTATTTAAAAGACCAAAAAACCTAACCAAGAATTTTTTTTCTTTAAGAATAAGTTTAAAAGGAAAAAAAATAAAATCAAATTAAAATTAGGCAAAGAAGACCAAGGAGACACACATTTATTGATACCCCTAGGAATAACATTACTTAAGTTCCTATAATTTTCTTAACCGAAAAATAAAACTATAAATGTCCACACACCAAAATAAAGTTTAAAAACATTAGGCTCAATATGTTTTACTCTTCTGGTTAATATTTGAACTTTTTCACTTTTAAAGGATGTGTTTATGTTAATGTAGCGATAAAATTATGAAGACTGTTGAATAGAAGTTTGGATGCTTACATATTTTTATTTTGAATTTGTAAAGGTAAAAGGTACATATAAGCTATAGTACTTCAACAATTCTAATTATAGAACCAAACATTTTGGTTAAGATGCAACCATGACTTCATTTGAAGACTTAAGAAAGCCCAAAAAGTTAGTTTTATTTACGAAATATATGAGCGCATCTATTGTAATATTAGGTTAATGTAGAGTGAAAAGGGATAATAGAAACAGAGGCGGATCCAAGATTTTAAGATTTTAAGGTTAAAACTTGTCATAGTGTTACAGCTAGTCAATTTTGCTGTTATTTAAAGAGATTAACTCCATACTTGGTAAATCCAAATTTACAAATAAAACATTAATCATATCAGTTATATAATTATTAAATAATATAATCATAAATCGATTCTGTTCTTACTGTATTAGGTAAAAAGGAAAAGCAAAATGCTAATGAAAAATTAATGCAGTAAATATTGAAGCTTGTGCACGTTTTAATTCAAAAAAAAGCACAAAAACATCAAAAAGCCCTTAAAGCATATAACTAATTATTTATATGTGAATTACTTATTAAAAATCAAACTATTTGTTTGTATTAAAAAATTTTGAACAAAAATATGATTAAGTCATATCCCTTGGATCTTTTATTCACTTCAGTAAAATAAATTTAGAGTAATTCCAGATAGAAACAAATCTCAAACATGAAGTAATAGAGCAGAAAATTAGAGAAAAGAGAAGAAAATAAGAGGTAAAAACGAAATAGAATATGTGGCTGAAGAATCTGAACATAGGACCCAACACCAAATTTTGACCATGGGTTCACATTACACTACACACCAAAATCTTCATAAAATTATATAGAAATACTAGATTATGGCTCCAAACAGGATGGGTTAAAGTGCACCATGATTTGTAGTGTGGATCCGCCACTGAGTAGAAAGATAAGTGTACTATCTCCTACAAAAAAATTATAAAATTATAAAATAGGACTTAAAAGTAGTATTATTAACTCAACACCCACAAAATTAATAAAGTAAAAAATGACAATTTTAAGGGCAATAGTTTTGAAAAGTTGAATGTGAGGACGACAAAAATTTTGGATTGTCTCTTATTAATAATAGTAATAATCACCTTCCCTTCCTGTGTACATGATTAAGATGCAAACTTTCAACAATAAAAATGTCTACTCCTGCAATAAATGTGTAATGACTCGGCCGATCGTTGTGAGAGTTATAGTCCCGATCCCCTATTAACTGCTTCCCCCGTATCTTTTTCTGCTATTGAAACTTGCCGGGAGGTTTCGTTTTAGTTTTTTTGGAGTGTTTTGGGACACTTAGTCCCTAAACGGAGGCTTAAGTCTTAGAATTTAGACCTTAGTCGGAACTGTGTGAAGATGACTCCGCAATGGAGTTCCGTCGATTCCGTTAGCTCCGTTGGGTAATTTTGGGCATAGGGCTCGGATTTGTATTTTGGAGGTCTGTAGCTTATTTAGAATTGAAATGGTGAAAGTCAAATTTTGGAGTTTTGGACCGGTAGTGAAATTTTTGATATCGGGATTGGAATTCGATTCCGCAAGTTGGAGTAGGTCCGTAATCTTGATTATGACTTGTGTGCAAAATTTGAGGTCATTCAGGCATGGTTTGATAGGTTTCGGCATCGGTTATGGAAATTTGAAGTTTCAAGTTCATTAAGTTTGGATTGGAGGGTGCTTTATATTTTTAGCGTAGTTTGATGTGATTTAAAGGCTCGACTAAGTTCGCTTGGTGTTTTAACATTTGTTGGTATGTTTGGTTAAGGTCCTGGGGCCTCGGGTGTGTTTCGGATGCTCAACGGGTTAAAATTTGGACTTATGCAATTTGCTGAAGATTGCTGGTTGTTGGTGCTTTCGCATCTGCGGTTGGGGGACCGCAGGTGCAGAATCGCACGTGCAGAGTGAAGGGCGCAGATGCGGAGTGAAGAGGCTTTACCAGGCATCACAGGTGTGAGGGACGTACCGCATCTGCGATGCCCGCAGATGCATCTAAGGGAACGCAGGTGCAAAGTGAGACCGCAAAAGTGGACCTGTTTCCGAAGGTGCGCACGCGCAGGTGCGGCCACCTTATCGCAGGTCCCTTAAGTCATTTCCGCACCTGCGATATAATTTTCGCAGGTGCGGCGCCGCAGGTGCAATGAAGAGGTCGCAGGAGCGAATTTGCTGGGCAGAAAAGGGGAAATTTCGAGGGTTTGAATTCATTCTTCATTTTTGGAATTGAGAGCTCGGAAATTGGCGATTCTTCAAAGGATTTTCAGAGAGAGCTTTGGGGTAACGATTCCTAACCCGTTTTTTGGTTGTATTCCATTAATCCATAGTTGTTTTCTTCATTAAATTTTGGAATTTGGGTGAAAAGTTGGGAAAATGGGGGAAAGGTTCATCAACCAGATTTCTGAGTTTGATTGGGATTTAGATATCGGATTTGGATAATTTTTGTATGAATAAACTCCTGGGTGAATGAGTGTTCAAAATTTGTGACTTTTACCTGATTCCAAGACATGGGCCCGGGGAGGATATTTAGGGCGATTTTCCAATTTCTTTCTTTAGCCTTGATTTCATTAGCTAGATTAGCTTCTTGCAGTTGTATTTATGATATTTAATTGATTTTAGCTAGATTTGGGCCATTCAGAGTCAGATATTCGTGGAAAGAGCATTATGACTGATTGATTGAGCTTGGTTCGAGGTAAGTGGCTTGCCTAACCTTGTGTGGGAGAACTCCCCTTAGGATTTGGTACTATTTGATATATGAGCGTCGTGTATGTAAGGTGACGAGTGCGTATACGGGCTATTTATTACAAAACTCCATTTTATTAAGTAAAATATCCGTTTTCCTTTAATTGAGCTACACTAGCATATGTAATTATCCTGTTTAATTTAGAACTGCATGTCTACATGTCTTAATTGCTTATTTGAACTCTGTGCAGTATGCTTAGTAAATTTCCTACTTCTTCATTGACTGGTACTTATTCTAAATTGTAGGATTCCATGTTGTAGTTGTAATTCTATTGTTTGAGCTGCATATTTACTTTGGGACTACTGAACGGTGTTTCGGGAGATCCCCCTGTACTGCATATTTACTTTGGGACTACAGAATGGTATTCCGGGAGATCCCCCTGTATTGTATATTTACTTTGGGACTACAGAATGGTATCTCGGGAGATCCCCCTACACATTTACGTTTGGCACTACGGGATAGTATTTTGGGAGCTCCCATTGTTGTTATCTCTTTGCTCTAAGTTGTTGCCTTTCTATGACTGCGTTCCTATTTAATATCAGTATTTATTTTTCCTGCGATATCTCATTCTATCTTATTTTATTATGTTTGCATCAGGAGGGCCCTGACCTGGCCTCGTCATTACTCAATCGAGGTTAGATTTGGCACTTACTAGGTACCGTTGTGGTATACTTATGCCCTTTCATGCATATTTTTTTAATGTGCAGATCCAGGTACTAGTTATCAACCTCATTATCAGTGTGGCGAGCCATCTTTAGAGACTTCAAGGTATATCTGCTGCGTCCACAGACCTTGGAGTCCCTATCTACTCTTCCCCATGTCAAACATTTCTTATATTTTTCTTTTGTTAGACTCTCGAGTATAGAAGTACTATTTTCTATCTGTAGTTTGTAACTTACGATATTCCGGATTTTGGGAGAGTTTATGTATATTTCGAGAGTGGTTATTGTATATGCCGAGCGACATCTTAATTTCTTATTAAAATTTACCTATTAGTTGTTTGCTTCCATGATCTCGTTTCTTTTCCGCAAATGTTAGGCTTACCTAGTCGTAGAGACTAGGTGCTGTCACGACGGTATGGAGGGAGAACTTGGATCGTGACAAGTTGGTATCAGAGATTTAGTTTCATAGGAGTCGTGAGTCACAATCCGGTTTATTAGAGTCTCGCGGTTCGGTACGGAGACATCTACACTTATCTTCGGGGATGAGGGGGGTATGAAACTGTTTAGAAAATTCCACCTCATTTGATTCCTTGTCGTGCGAGATTATTGACTACGAAATTCTAAACTTTGGTCTTTTATTCTCTCACAGACGGTGAGGACATGTGGCATTGGATATGACCAGGCACTTGCATCCCCTGCTAAAGCTGCCAGAGGCCGAGGACGCCCACGGGGTACAGCCAGAGCACCCGAGCGAGCTGCTACAAAGGAGCGACTAATATCTCCAATTGGAGCACAAGAGACCCTTGCACAGTTCCTGAGCATGTTCGGTACTCTAGTTCAGGCAGAGTTGATTCCCCTTGCTCTAGCTACATCGCAGGCTGGGGGAGGAGCACATACTCCCGCTGCCCGCACCCTAGAGCAGCAGGTTCAGGTTGATCAGATTCCAGAGGTTATACCAGTACCACCTGTAGCCCTAGTTCTGCCTGAGGGTAGGGCAACAGCTTCAGAGGTGGAGCAGCATAGGCTCGAAAGGTACAAGAAGTATGACCCTCATACATTCAGTGGTCTAGCGTCAGAGGATGCTTAGAGATTTCTGGAGAAGTGCCACCCTATCCTCCGTACTATGGGAATAGCAGAATCGGATGAGGTTTCTTTCACTAATTTTCATCTTCGAGGAGCAGCCTATCAGTAGTGGCGTACTTATGAGTTGAACAGTTCGGTTGAGGCAGCTTCCCTTATATGGACTCAGTTCTCGGACATGTTTTTGAGAGAGTATGTCCCTTAGAGCCTCAGAGATGCATGGCATACAGAGTTTGAGCTGTTGTGCCTGGGTGTTATGACTATTTCAGAGTATGCAGTTTGTTTCAGTGACTTGGCTAGACATGCACCGGCCTTGGCTTCTATAGTTCGAGAGATGGTTCGTCGGTTTATTGAGAGACTCATTCCCAGCATTAGGACTAGCATGGCCCGGGAGTTAGAGTTGGATATCTTGTATCAGCAGGTGGTGAGTATTGCTAGGGGAGTGGAGGGCATGCTTGCTCGGGATAGGGAGGAGAGAGAAGCCAAGAGGTCTCGAGAGTCTGGCCATTATTCTGGTGTCCGTGCCCCAACTACAGTTCGTCATAGTTGGGGCTATATGAGTCGCCCCGTTCATTTAGCTCTTTCAGCTGCCAGTGGTATTCCAACTCCTCATAGACTTCAGGAGCCTCATTATGCACCTCTAGTATCTAGCGTGCCTCCTGCACGGGGTGCTATCAGCGATCAGTCTAGCAGACCTAGCCCGAGCCATCCAGAGCCTCCACGCCCTCCTAGATCTTGTTTTGAGTGAGGAGACACTCGCCATATGGTGAGGGATTGCCCTAGCCTTAGAAAGGGTGCACCTCTACAGACTTCTCAGCCACAGTGTGCTCCACAGGGTTCTCAAGCCATGTTTTTGGCACCAGCTGCCACTCCACCTGCTCAGCCATCTCGAGGTGGAGGTCGGGGAGGTAGAGGTCTCCCTAGAGGGGGAGACCAGGCCAGATACTATGCCCTTACAGCTCGTACAAAGGTTGTTGCTTCCGATTCTGTCATTACAGGTATTGTTCTGGTATGTCATAGAGATGCATCAGTTCTATTCGATCCAGGCTCCACTTATTCCTATGTGTCCTCTTATTTTGCTTGTCATTTGGGCGTATCTCGGGGTTCTTTGAGTTCCCCTATTTATGTGTCTACTCCTGTGGGAGATTCTCTTATTGTGGACTACGTATATCGGTCAAGTTTGATTACTCTTAGTGGTTTTGAGACCAGTCTCGATTTATTATTGCTCAGCATGGTAAATTTTGATATTATCTTGGGTATGGATTGGTTGTTGCCCCATTATGCTATTCTTGATTGTCACGCCAAGACTGCGACGCTGGCTATGCTAGGTGTACTGTAATTAGAGTGGAGGGGTACATTAGATTACACTCCCAACAGAGTTATTTCATTTCTTAAATCTCAACAAATGGTTGAGAAGGAGTGTGACGCGTATCTAGCCTATGTGAGAGATGTCAGTATTGATACCCCTACAGTCGAGTCAGTCGCAATAGTGAGGGATTTCCCTGATGTGTTTCCAGCTGATCTTCCGAGCATGCTACCCGACAGAGATATTGATTTTGGCATTGATTTGTTGCCGACACTCAGCCCCTCTCTATTCCTCCTTATCGTATGGCCCCTCCTGAGTTAAAGGAACATTTATAGGAATTACTTGATAAGGGATTCATTAGGCCCAGTGTATCACCTTGGGGTGTTCTTGTCTTGTTTGTGAAGAAAAAGGATGGTTCTATGCGTATGTGCATTAATTATCTCCAGTTGAACAAAGTTACAGTGAAGAACCAATATCCTTTTCCTCGTATTGATGACATGTTTGATCAGTTACAAGGTGCCCGAGTGTTTTTAAGATTGATTTGCGTTCAGGTTATCATTAGTTGAAGATTCGTGAGCCAGATATCTCGAATACTTCTTTTAGGACTCGGTATGGTCATTACGAGTTCCTTGTGATGTCATTTGGGCTGACCAATGCTCCAACAGCGTTTGTGCATTTGATGCACAATGTATTCTGGCCTTATCTTGACTCGTTCATTATTGTCTCTATTGATGACATTCTGGTGTACTCCAGAAGTCGGGAAGATCATGAGTAGCATCTGAGGACTGTGCTTCATACCTTGGGAGAAAAGAAATTATATGCAAAATTCTCAAAATGTGAGTTCTGGCTGGGTTCCGTGGCATTTTTGGGTCATGTGGTGTCGAGTGAAGGGATCAAAGTGGATCTGGAGAAAGTGGAGGCGGTGTAGAGTTGGACCAAACCGTCCTCAGCTATAAATATCTTGAGCTTCCTTGGTTTGGTGGGGTATTACCATCAATGTTGAGAGATTCTCATCTATTGCAGCACCTATGAGCAGGCTGACCCAGAAAGGCACTCCGTTCAGGTGGACGGAGGAGTGTGAGGAGAGCTTTCAAAAGCTCAAGACAGCTTTGACTACAACCCCAGTATTGGTATTGCTTTCAGGTTCGGGGTCTTATACAGTTTATTGTGATGCATCGCGAGTTGGCCTCGGCGCGGAGTAATGCAGGACCATAGGATGATTGCCTACGCGTCCAGACAACTGAAGGTGCATGAAAGGAACTATCCTGTCCACGACCTCGAGTTAGCTGCTATTGCTCATGCCTTGAATATTTGGAGGAATTATTTGTACGATGTCCCTTGTGAGATCTACACCAATCACTAGAGTTTGCAGCATCTGTTCAAACAAAATGATCTTAATTTGCGTCTAAAAGATGGTTAGAGCTACTTAAGGATTGTGATATCACCATTGTGTACCACGCTGGGAAGGCCAATGTAGTGGTCGATGCTTTGAGTCGCCAGGCAGAGAGTCTGCGGAGTTTAGCATATCTACTAGCAGCAGAGAGGACCATGGTATTGGATGTTCAGGCCTTAGCCAGCCAATTTGTGAGATTTGATATTTTTGAGCCGAGTAGAGTGTTGGCTTGTGTGGTCTCTCGGTCTTCTCTTTATGATCGTATCAGGGAGCGTAAGTATGATAACCCCATCTGCTTGTCCTTAAGGACACGGTCCAGCACAGTGATGCTAAGGAGGTCACTATTGGGGATGATGGTGCATTGAGAATGTAGGGCAGGCTATGTGTGCCTAATGTAAATGGATTGCGTGAGTTGATTCTTCAGGATACTCACAGCTCGCGGTACTCCATTCATCCGGGTGCCACAAAAATATATCAGGACTTGAGGCAACATTATTGGTGGCGTAGGATGAAAAATGACATAGTGGAATATGTAGCCCGGTGTCTGAATTATCAGCAGGTGAAGTATGAGTATCAACGGCCGGGTGGATTGCTTCAGAAGTTAGAGATCCCAGAGTAAAAATAGGAGCGAATCACTATAGATTTTGTTGTTGGACACCCATTGACTCAACGGAGGTTTGATGTAGTTTGGGTAATTGTGGATAGGCTGACCAAGTCAGCTCATTTCCTTCCTGTGATGACTACCTATTCTTCTGAGCAGCTGGCTCGAGTTTATATCTGTGAGATTGTCAGACTTCATGGTGTGCCAGTATCCATCATCTCTGACCGGGGTACGCAACTTACATCACGATTTTGAAGAGACGTACATCATGAGTTGGGTACTCGAGTGGAGCTGAGCACAACATTTCACCCTCAGACGGACGACAGTCCGAGCGTACTATTCAGATTCTTGAGGATATGCTTCGTGCATGTGTGATGGAGTTTGGAGGTTCTTGGGATCAGTTCTTTCCACTTTCGGAGTATGCCTACAACAACAGTTATTAATTTAGTATTCAGATGGCACCGTATGAGGCTCTGTATGGTAGGCAATGTCGGTCCCTAGTGGGTTGGTTCGAGCTAGGCGAGACCAGATTATTGGGTACAGACTTGGTTCAAGATTCCTTGGAAAAGGTTAAGGTGATTCAAGATAGACTTCTCACAGCCCAGTCCATACAGAAGAGTTAGGCGGACCTGAAGGTTCGCGATGTTGCATTCATGGTTGGAGAGCGGGTCTTGCTCCGGATTTCGTCTATGAAGGGCATCATGAAGTTTGGAAAGAAGGGCAAGATGAACCCAAGGTTCATTGTGTTACATCTCACGTTTTCGTACGTTAAAAATTTCGTCTTCAGTTAATTGACGTAGACTCGAGGATGAGATCATCTTGACGTTAACGTATTTACGCTATTTATAACAAGCTATAAATAAATGTCATGAATGATAAAGGGTACACAAATTAAAGAAAACGAGTTTCGTTGAAAGTGGCCAATTTGGAATAAAATACAGGTCGAGCGATAATACCCGATGATTATGAACTAGTACCATGCACGGTACCATATGACCACGGTAGTATAATGTATAAAGTATATATAAAGTATATTAAAAATAAGTAGAATTTTAAGCATATTATAAAAATTATTAAACTATGCGGGTAATTGGTTAATTACTGGATAACGAGACATTACCCAGTTAACTAATAAGTGGATAGAAATTACTAAATTACAGGTGGCAAGAAGCCACAAATCAAGAAGTGACTAAGTAGTTGTAGACATGTGATTTTTGACCATTCCTAAGATTTTACATATTTTAGCATATAAATATTTAGTTTATGCCTAATATCGTTATTTCAATTAGTTTTGTCTCTTTTACTTTATTTTGTCACAAAAATAAAAATTACAAAAATATTCTCTTTTATTTAGCTAATTGATATAAAATAGTTTCACTTTTTAATTTTACTTTAATTAATTAAAAATAATTTCATAATTTTGTACTAGTTGTTATTTTAGGAGCTAATATTTTTAGTCTACTAGAGTTAAATGACCACTTTTAAAGGTATATTTGGTCAAATTTGGCCAAATTCGGATCTAGCCCATAATAACCCAAGCCCAATACCCCTAAAACTCTAGAAAGACACTTAAATAATATCCCTAGACCTAGACCTAGCTAAAACAAATATACCTACAACCTAGAAGAACTCTCAAAAAAAAAAATCAGCCGCAGTAGCCTAACTGCTTCCTTCTCCGCTCACCTGCCGGAACGTTCTTTTTCGGTGAGAGCAAGGCTCACCACAGCCACCGCCCACTTCCCATTTTCCCATTCTCAGATTCTCAAATCTAACAGCTCTTTCATGTTATTCATGTGAAGACTAATGGAAGTCTCAAGTATTTTCAAAATCAGTATGCATTAATTCATTCCTTGTCTTGGAAACTAAATTCGATTACGTACGTTATACCCCTTGATTTCTGCTACCTCTCTTTCTCATCATAATACAAATTGTCAAACCAAAGCCAAGCTGTAAGGAATACACTGGACTTTGATTTTGATGATGATAATGAAGATGAGGACCATACGTTGGCAAAGTCTGTCTGATTTACTCTGAATCAGGAATTTTAAAAAGCACAAATGTCGAGGGTTGGTCTGCTTTGTCAGATATTTGGAGGTTTTTGGTTTATCTGAGGTCGAGTTTGGGTGTCGAGTATTCCGGTGTCGATTTGAGGTTTCGTTTTGAAATTTCGGTATTTCAGTCCGAGGATTGTTGCCTTGTTTAGCCCTATTGATTTGTAATTTTCAGCTTTGTTCATCAATAAAAGGTCCATTTCTCAATTTTCATTCTCATTTCATTTTATTACAATAGCTTGGTGCGTGTGTTGGTTGATTTGTGATTCTCTGTTATTTGAGTAGCATGTCTTAGTTTTCATTTAAATTGTTTTAATTAATTTTTATTTCGATTGTGATGTGTACAGTCTTAGTTATTGAATAAATATTTTTAATTGGGTAGATGAAAAATAAGAGTTGTTTCTTTCTTGGCAAGGAATAAGAATGGACCATAAGGTGAGTCTTGACCCATAAGGAATCTGAGCCAAGTAATATATCATGTTAGCTAGACTATTTGCTCAACAATAATACCTTGTCCATAAATTTGGCATCACAAAAATCTTAAAGATTAGGAAAATAACTCAAATGCGCTAGTTGCTTTAGGCGCGATTAATAAAATTATTGTGATCACGGGTACGGTTCCCGTGGCGTGATCATGATACGTAAATTCCAATTCGGGTGTGCATTTCATGTGACCCGACCACAGCTTCGAATAATAATAATAAAATAAATATGTCGCAAATCGCGGGTGCATTTCATGTAGCGTGGTTTGCAATATGTTCCAAAACGGCAAGTGTACGACAATCGTAACTTGTTCAAGAAATAAATCCATAAATCCTAAAAGCAGTCTAAATAATTAAAAGCGGTTATAAAGTTAAACATGTACAAAAGGTTTAAAATATGTAATTAATCATACAATTAGGCCAATAATAATAGTTGAGCGACCGTGCTAAAATCACGAAACTCGGGAATGCCTAATATCTTCTCCTGGGTTAACAGAATTCCTTACCCGGATTTCTGTGTTTTGCGGACCATAAATAAGAGTCAAACTTCCTCGTGACGACTCTGATAAATAAATAAATAATCCTATTTCTATTAATGTCGCTTAAATTGGAAAAACTCTCTTATATCCCTTTCGGGATAGAAAAAGGAGGTGCCACAATAGTCACTTATGCCTAGGTGTCAACCTAAGCTTAAGAGGGAATTGATGATTATCAAAACAAGACTTATACTAGTCTTGTTACAATTCCATATGAAAAAAATGAGAACCAAAGAAACGTTATGCATTCCAAAAAGTAATTTCGTTCAAATAATTTCATGGTTTGATGTCTAAGAGCTTCAAAGAATCAGAAGCAATTTCATTCCAATATTTCAGGAATCAGAAGCAATTTCGTTCATGAATTTCTATGAAGCAGGGGCAAATTTCGTTCAAGAAATTCAAAAAAGCATAAGCTTAATTCGATTTTTTTGAGTTCTAAGTTCAATCAACGAAAGTTTTCCAATGGAACATTATACGGAGTTTTCCCTACTCCGGGTACGTTAAGGCCATCCCTTCTTTCTTTTAGCATGGCCCAAATTATATAGAAGAAATGAGCAAACACACAGTTTCTATAAATTACTCTATTTCATAAAAATACTAGGGGTATCTATATTCTTGATTCCTCATGAGAATTATAATTATCTTCTGTTCATGGGTCTCAGAATAATACGCAGTTGAAAAAGTTTATCCAGAAGGAATATTGAGATTATTACATATTGTTCATGCATTTCACCCATTTATACACGTGGATTGACCCATGACCATATGGCGTTATATACGCGTATATATGTAAATATATGTATATGGGGTATGGGAAAAGGTTACAGCGTTATATACGCACCACCACCTAATCAGTTGGTATATGATGATGATGTTGCCCACAGTGGCCGAGATGATATGATGGGATGCCCTCAGTGGAATGATGATGTTATGTACACCTATACCCATGCATGACACGACATTTATATACACGTGCATAACACTATAAATGTTTCAGAATTTACAAAGTTATTTACATTTACAGATGGATTTCTTTATTCTATGTTTCATCTATGCCTTTTACGTACAGATTTTCATGCCTTACATACTCAGTACATTTTTTCGTACTGACGCCCTATTTTACGGGGCCTGCATTTCATGCTCGCAGGTGCAAGTAGGTAAGCTGACGGTCCCCCTTTTTAGGATCCCTGATCACCGAGAGTTGGCGTGCTCCACTTGGTCCGGAGCTGCTTTTGATTTTGGTACGATATGTTTATATATATATGTATATGGGTATGACATGGCTCAGTCCCGTCTTTGTACAGTTATATTTCCATTAGAGGTATGTAGACAATATGTCTAGTTGGATAGTTTGTGGCCTTGTCGGCTTACAATTTTGAGATGTATAGTTGTCTATAGTAGCCTTGTCGGCTCGCCCTTCGTATGTTGCACGTATATGTTTGTATGTATTTTTGGGCAGATTTCCTTCATGTACATTATTCTCGTAATTTAACAGATGTTATTCAGGTTTATATCTTAGATGCATGCTTAGGGGTGTTTGACAGGTAGGACTCGGGCACCTATGGCGGCCCATCGGTTTGGGTCGTGACAAAAGCGGTATCAGAGCAGTACTACAGATCGTGTCTAGTAGAGTCTTGTTTATGGGTGTGTTGTGCGCCACACTTATAGACAAGAGGCTACAAGACATATATGATGTTATACTCTCTTTTTATCTCAGCTCGGGTGATACAAGAATTCATGTACCTAACGATACGTTATATTTCAGCGATGCCTCCAAAGAGTACGGCCGCCCAGAAGGGAAAGTCCGTGGCTGATGAGACTACTAGTCTAGTGCCACAAGTTACCAGGGCTCGGGGAGAGTTTCATAGTGAGGTTTCATCTCAGACTTTACATACCCCAGACTTTACATACCCCGCCCTTTCCAGAAGAGCTCCGAGGGGCACCAGTCCCAGCGCCCGCCCCTGCACATTCAGCATCTCATCCAGATACACTGGGTCAGGAGATGAGAGATGATATTCAACTATTAACTCGATTAGTAGCCGCATAGGCTCGACATCAGGAAATAGGTATTGGTCATGCAGACAGGTCCATCAGTGCGAAGGTTCATGACTTCAGTAATTTATACCCTTCGGTATTCACTGGCACAGATCCAAATGAGGACCCTCATATATTTATTGATAGAGTGTAGAGGACGTTACGGGTAATGAAGGCCACTATAACTGAGTCAGTTGAGCTAACTTCCTATAGACTCCAAGATGTTGCAGTTAATTGGTACGAGTCTTGGGAATTGTCCAGAGGTAAGGATGCCCCTCCAGCAGTATGGCAGGAGTTTACACAAACTTTTCTTCGTCATTATCTGCCACTAGAGCTTAGATGAGCCAGAGTTGATAGGTTCTTGACCCTTCAGCAGGGTAACATGAGTGTTCAGGAGTACAGTCTTCAGTTTGATATATTGGGTAGGTATGCACCCACGATTATATCTAAGATGGAGGATTGGTTTCACCGGTTCGTGATGGGATTAGAGCCTCACTTGCTTAACGATTGTATGTTGGTCTCACTTCAGCCATACATGGATATTTTTTGTATTCAGGCATATGCTCAGGGTGTAGAAGAGCGTAAATAGAAATAGAGGGCCGATCATGAGCATGATAGGGCCCAGAATAAGAGAGCGAGGTCTTTGGGTCCTTCTGGTGAGTTTCGAGGTGGTCAGAGGAAGCATTACCCGAGGTATCCAACCCATCCATCGGCTAGCACGCCCCCTCAGTTTGGCGGTAAGGGATTTGATCGTTCCTCATATTCAGGGTCTGGTCAGAATTTCAGGGCCTTAGGTTCTCAGTATAGGGGTGAGTCAAATCAGATGAGACCACACTTGCCACAATGATCTCAAAGTGGTAAGTAGCATACCGGGTAGTGTCGTATGGGACTAGGTGTTTGTTATACTTGTGGTTATCCGGGACACGTTATGAGGGATTGTTCGATGAGAGGTGATGCAGGCATAGCTCAACTAGCGGGATCTGTAGCTGGTTCTTTATCATCAGTACGCCCGCTGGCAAGGTCCACAAGCACCAATGAGTCGTGGTAGATATCACACCTCCTTTTTCACATGCACCCCCGTGAAGGGACGTAAAGGGAGTTTTTCCAATTAAAAGACAATCGAAATGGGATTTATTATTTAATTTAGAGTCGCCACTTGGGAGATTTATGGTGTCCCAAGTCACCGGTTGAATCCAGGATCTATTGGCTATATACGACGTCGTTTGGATATATCTGGAGACGGACTGGACCGCTCGATCGAGTGAGATCAACGGCCCAGATTCTTCATGCCCGAACGACGTTGTTCCACCCGTCTCTAAGGCTGGTTGGACTGGACCAGGTAAAAGGGTATTTGGACTGGGCTGTAAGGGGTTATTTTGGTTTGGGCCTGGTCGAATTAATTCAAAACTGGCCCAGTCCGACTTTCTCTTTATTTTCCATTTGTTTCTTCTTCTTCTCTTTTTTTTCTTTTCCTTTTTATTTTCTAATTGTTAAAACTAAAATTCTAAGTTAAATTATAAACCAAATTAACTTATTAAAATAGTAATTAGATCTTAATAATAATTATCAAACATGATTAAGTACCAATTAAAAATAAAATCACACAACTAGACCTTAAATGCTAAAAAAATGCAAAGTACATTATTTTTTGTGATTTTTCATTTTTGACAAAACAACAATTTTCTTGATTAACTAAACAAAATATAAAATCAAATCTTAAATGCCAATGCCATATTTTTTGGTATTTTATTCTTAATTTAACAAATAAACAGGCACGAACGAATGCAAACAATACAAAAAATAACACAAAATTCACAACAATTGCAAACAACACAAAATTATTTTATTTTGAATTTTTTGGGAGTAGTTCTCGTAGGGCAAAAATCACGTGCTCACAGTAGAGGTAGAGACGGAGCATCTAGCTCGAGTCGTCCTCAGAACCGCATTTATGCGTTGGCAGGATGACATGACCAGGAGTCATCGCCTGATGTTGTTACAGGTATATTATCAGTCTCCTCATATGATGTATATGCACTGATTGATCCAGGCTCCACCTTATCATACATTACTCCGTTGGTTTCTAGTAAGTTTGAAATAAAACTTGAATTGGTTAAACCTTTTGAGGTGTCTACACCTGTTGGAGACTCGGTGAAAGCTAAGCAAGTATATAGGGGTAGTATAATAGTAGTTCATGGTCAATCTACCGTAGCAGACCTAATTGAGTTAGATATGGTAGAATTTGATGTTATAATGAGTATAGATTGGTTGGCTTCTTATCATGCTGTCACGACTCAAAACTCAGACCTGGTCGTGATGGAGCCTCTCGTGAAGACAAGGCCAGCCGATACAACACCCATTTTAACCCTTTAATCATTAAGAGTCATTTTTATGCCTTCAATTTAACAAATGTTTCATAATATAAGTCTGAATGAACAGTGCGAAAATAACATACAAGCCCGACATCGGGGTGTCACTAGTCATAAGTGTAAGCACGTGATTTTTGCACTATATGAGAAATACTCCCAAAAAATGCAAAATAAAATGATTTTCCTTGGTGTGCAATTTTGAGTATTTTTGTGATATTTTTGGATATTTATTTGTATTTGTCTGTGTTTGCTTATTTGTTAAAGTAATAAAAAATACAAAAAATATGTCGCATTTTGCATGTAGGATTTAATTCTATAATTGTTAGTAATTAAATTAGTTTTACAAAAATTAAAAAATTACAAAAATAGACATCTTTTGCATTTTTAGCATTTAATGTCCAAATGAACAATTTTATGCTTAATTATTACTTAATTGTGCGTTAATTGTTATTGGGAGTTAATTTGCGCTTTTATAACTTAATTTAGTTCTTAATAATAATTTAAGTACTTTTATAATTTAGTTTTAGAAAATAAAAGAAGAAAAGATAACAAAAATACAAAAGAAAATCGGATTGGGCCATTTCTTCAATTGTAAGCCAAAAGCCCAAAAAATTGCCCAATCTTCTCCATGACCCAGTCCACTTTAGACCGGGTCGACCCGGCCCAATCCATAACCCAAAAGACCCAAACCCCTTTTGTCTTACATTTTACAAAACAAAACAAAAATTAAAAGACAAGAAACCCTAAAACTAAAGAAAACATCCGCCCCCACACCCATTTTTGCTCTTTCTTCTCCAAAAGCTCAAAGACCCCATCCATGGCTGCCCTCGTTACTTCCCTTCAAACTCGACGACCATGGCTTCTTCAGTTGGTGCTGCTGCTCTTTCTTCTTCCTCGACCTCACCTTCGTCATCTTCTCCGCCATTGTTGCGTCGACCATAGTTGCTCACGCAGTAGCTACTGCGCTGCCTTCGGCCTTATCGGCCTCGTCCCCCCCCCCCCCCCCCGTTGCTGCACCTTCACGATTCGGCGAGCAGCCATGACTGCGACGAGCTGCGACGAGCTACGACGAGCAGCCATGAGCGTCCAGCTGCGACGAGCAGCGATGACAGCTCCAAACGGATGATGATTGCTCCAACTTCGGCGTGGACATGGATACCATTGCATCATCTCAATATCGAGCAGCTGTCCGTCGACCTCCCCGTCGACTTTGTCGCCGCTGCTTCTCCTTTTCCTCCAGTGATGCTGCGTCGAACCCCCATTGCTACTGTTGCGACGTTGCTTCAGTCAAGTTCTTAAAGCATTTGTTCGTCGTTAAGTTCGTTGTTGAGTCCGGGCAGATTTATTCCCATTTTGAGGGTTGTCTAAACAGTCCATACAATCGAATTCGTCGTTGTTCATCTCCGGTTAGTAGATTTTTTAGTTTTATTTTGTCCGTATTTTGTTTTGATATTTTCGAATCTAAAATCGGCAAATGTTTGTTTTGTTCACGTTTATGTTTAGATATCTGATTTTTAGTTTTGTTCATGTTCATGTATTTTTGTTGAATTAATTTTCAGATTTCAAATGGAAGATAATTAGTTATTTTTCATGTTTATTTCATGTTTGTATTGTTGTTTAAGTGAATATTTGTTAGTTTTATGTTTGTTAGATTCAAATTGAAATTTAATTTGTTTCATGTTGTTTCCAGAATATATTAATGTTGTTTGAATCGTTAGAATTCGTCATGTGTGTTGCTTAAAAACAGATTTAATTCATGTTCATCTTGGTTTGAAGTTCATGTTTAAATCCAGTGATTTAATGTGAGTTTATGTTTGTTTTGATTTGTTAATTTAGTTTGAATCATGTATTTTGTTGTTTGTATTGTTGTATCCTTGCTCATACATTCATGGTCTAAATTAACCAGGATTGGTTCCCGATATGGTTAATTTAGTTCCATTAATTTGGAATTGTGTTGTTCACCGTGTTCATATAATTGTTGTTGAAGATTGTTGAAAGATTGGTCACCTTGATTATATTTTGGTCAAGTTATGATTAATTGAATGTTTAGAGCTGATGGGGGTAGTTTGGTAAATTGCATTGCATTCAGGGGTAGAATGGTAATTGCAATAAGGTCAGAGGGGTAGTTTAGTAATTGAACATTATTTTGATTCTTTATGTTAAGCATGGGGGACAAAATATAATGGGGTGGGTTTTTGATGTACTTGTTTAATATAATGGGGGACAAGACAAAACATAATGGGGAGGAATCTTGTACTTGTTTAATGTAGGCATGGGGGACATATTGTAATGGGTTGGGAATGTGGTATTTATTTAATGTAGGCATGGAGCACAAAGTTTAAAATAAAGAAGACATTTGATAGTGGGCCAAAGCATGCCATTGGGAGAATAATTTTGGGGTTGAGAATGGAAGACTTGTCTTGCTATATATAGAGTCATTCTTGACTTGAAAAGGAGGATTTTTTGGGAGAGTTTTTAGGACTTGAATATTAGAGGAGAGTTTTAGAGAACTTAAACATTAAGAGAGACTTGGAGAGTTGACATACTTTTATACTTGAGAGAGTTTGTGATAGTAAAAGAGAAAGACAATTTGAACTTTCACTCGAACAATTCTTTTTGTTTTTCTTCGAGTGTTATTCAAAAATCCGAAGCTACTGCATCTCGTATCTTTTCTCTTCTCTGCTTTGATTGTGATTGCACTTTGGCACTGCTGATTTTTCAATCCGTTGCTGGGTTATTCTACTGGTTGTTACTGGTTTTGCGGTGTTGCTGAACCTACTGTTGCCGCGTTATTACTGTTGCTGACTCCTACTTCTTTTGTTCTTGTACTGCTGTTTCCAGGTACACATTTTTACACTCTTGGCTTGAAGCGAAAAATGAAATATTAATCAGGCTCATGTTCCTGCTGAATTCTTTTGTTTGGATCTGTGTTTGAATATTAATTTTCCTCTCTTTGTATAAAAATGTAGTCGATTAATTAATGAGTAATGAGGCTGCATATGTATGATTTCTTCATCTAATAATGCTAGTTTAAATTATTTGAAGAATAGTTAATCGGCTTTGATATTATTGTGTATCCCTCTCATGTTCTAGCATTAGTAAATAATAGAATATAAAAATGAAAGCAGTTTTTCTTTGTACAAACTCGATCGCAATTTTCCAATCGCGTTAGCCGTAAACTAA
Organism: Nicotiana tabacum; assembly: GCF_000715075.1. Taxonomy (NCBI): domain Eukaryota; kingdom Viridiplantae; phylum Streptophyta; class Magnoliopsida; order Solanales; family Solanaceae; genus Nicotiana; species Nicotiana tabacum. The sequence goes on from NC_134085.1 coordinate 213,873,183, forward strand.
TAACTAATAAGTTACGTTTTCAGCATGTAAATAATTAAGAGATTTTCTTTTATTTTAGAGACGAACTTAATAGAAAATATAGTCACTATAGGTTTATCCTTTATAATAAAAATGAGACGAGCCTCGCTAAATAAATCACAAACCGCCGGGGCCCTCAATAAAATACATAACCATTGACTAGACTTTGGATTTGGCCGTTTAATGAACCTTCACGGCCTCTTCCTAAAATAACAATACGTTAGACTCTTTAGGACGCGCCTTAATAAATCTTACCATCTTAAACTCGGGTGCACATTTATGTGACCCAAATCCAATTCTCAGCGGAGTCGAAATATGTTTCTAATCACGGGTACATTGATTGTGACGTAGCTCGAGATGCGAGTCCATGACGTTGCAAATTCATTTTAAAAAATAAGAATGAGATGAGCCTCGCCAAATAAAATACAAATTGCGGGGACCTCAGTAAATATTTGCTTTAAAAATTGTTTAGACTTCGGGATGGACCGTTTAGTAAAATTCCACGGTCCTACCCAAAATAAATACGCTAGTCGCTTTAGGCGCGCCTTTAATAATTTAATTTCCTTAAACTCGGGTGCACATTGATGTGACCCAAATCCAAATCTCAACGGAGTCAAAGTGTGTCGACGACCACGGGTACATTGATTGTATCGTGGTTCGAGATACATTTTTATAACATTGCAATTCTTGATAAAAATAACAGTAAATGATAAAAGTGGTTGAAAGATAAAATTTGCACATAAGTTCATATTGTATTTAAAATCAGATAAATAAGCCAAATGTAACAGTTGAGCGACCGTGCTAGAACCACGGAACTCGGAAATGCCTAACACTTTCTCCCGGGTTAACAGAATTCCTTATCCTGATTTCTGGTACGCAGACTGTAATATAGAGTTATTCTTTTCCTCGATTCGGGATTAAAATTAGTGACTTGGGACACCCTAAATCTCCCAAGTGGCGACTCTGAAATAAATAAATAAATCCCGTTTTCGATTGTCCTTTAATTGGAAAAAACTCCCTTGTACCCTCTCGGGTGCGGAAAAAGGAGGTGTGACAGCTCTGGCGACTCTGCTGGGGATTGTACCCAGAACCACTGGTTCAGGGTTAGAAATTCGAGCTTAGATAAATTGTTATATTTGGTTTTATCTGATTTTTACATGTTTGAGCCTAATGTGCTAAATGCTGCTTTTACCGCTTTGATATTATTTGAAATGTACATATAAACTGTGCCGAAATCCTTCTCTTCTTACCTCCGGGGAGAAGCTCGCTGGTCGAGACTCCCTATTCTGTTAGTGTCAATACCTGAAATAAGAAAGAGGTCGGATAAGTTACAAAGCCGGACGATCCCGCGGGTCCCCGGTACGTAGCCCCCTCCTCGACTCGAGTTGTCCGCTCGGGTACACAGTCTAGAACAAATACCCAGGTTATGAACCTAGAATAACTCAGTTTCATGCCGGATACCTAGTAGGAACGTTTGTTTGCATCACGTGCATTTGACTTTGGAGGCTCAACACAGGGGTTGGGTCTGTCTAGGACAGGTGCACCAAAAATGAAAATGACCATCCTGATGCATCTTACTTGCTACTACTTGCGCATTTATTTGATTCGGACTTGTGTGCTGACTGACTTGTGAATATCAGGAATAATATTTTGAAATTGAAAAAAGGAAATAGCGGTTAGGGAATTGATTGTTTATTCCTGAAAAGAAAACAAATGCCCAAATACTGTCAAAACTCTGCCGAAATTTTGAGAAAATGAAAAAAAAATGTCTTATTAGTTTGTTTTATTAAAAGCTAAGAAAAGGAAAAAAAAGAGTCGTTGTTCTGTTTTGTTTTTCAAAAATAAAAATAGAAAAAATATATAGTTTGTCTTGCCATGAAAATGAAAATGAAAAAGAGTCTTATTTTTAAAATGGTTTTTTATTATTTATTTGCTTATGAAAATGCAAAAAATAAAAAAAAAGTCTTTCATTATTTGTCGCAAATATATATATATATATATATATATATATATATATATATATATATATATATATATATATATATATATATAATCCGAAAAGTTTTTTTTTATTTCCAAAAGATATATATATCTTTATTTGTTGCAAAGAATATTTGTCTTGCCCAGAAAATTCAAAGTAAAATTCCAAAAAGTTATGACTTGCAAAAAATAATATAAATATCTTTATTTTCCATTGTTGATAAAACAAAAATAATAAAAATGTTTTCTTTTTAAAAAAATAAAAAATAAAAAAAATAAAAATAAAAATCCGAAAATATTTTGATTCTTCTTTCAAAATTGAAAAGAAAATTCAAAATTCAAAAAATATATATTTTTTTTAGAAGTATTTCTTTTATTAAAGGTAAAATTCTAAAAAAAAATATTTTCTTTCTTCTTTAGAATAAGAGAAAACAAATGAAAATTCAAACAAAAAATATCTTCCTTTTACTTTTGCAATTCTCAAAGTTCAAATGAAAAGAAAAGGAAATCTTACAAGTCTTTCTTTCAAAAAAGAAAATCAATCAAAAAAAAATACTTCCTTTCTTCTTTTGAAGCAGTTCTTTCACAAATTCCAATTAAAAAAAAATGTTAGTTCATTTACTTATTCATGATCTGCCCGAACTACGCGGGTTTGATTCTCACCGGATGTGAGATACGTAGGCAACCCTCATCGGGTCCAACCCCACCTTTTGCTAAAAACCAAAAACAAATAAATAATAATAATAAAAAATGTTGTCAAAGTTTAATTTTATCATAATGAAGTCATGTGATGCTGTTTTGTCATAAATAACCGAATGTTCCCGAAAGGGACGCCGGAAGGCTGACTTTGCATAAACAGCCACCTTCGGGTCATTTTTAAGATTTGATCCAGTCGACCCACACAGCCTTAAAAATCTTCGTCCCCGAGGCGTTGAAAGGCCGTGTTTGCAATATTGACTTTTCTAATTTGAAAAATGATAAAAAGAGTCATAAATAAGTCAGGTGTTGTTTTGTCATAAATAGCCGAATGTTCCCGAAAGGGACGCCGGAAAGCTAACTTTGCATAAACAGCCACCTTTGGGGTCACGTTTAAGATTTGGTCCAGTTGACCCCCACAACCTAAAAAATCTTCGTCCCCGAGACGTTGAAAGGTCGTGTTTGCAATATTGAGTTTTCTAATTTGAAAAACGATAAAAAGAGTCATAAATAAGTCAGGTGATGCTGTTTTGTCATAAATAGCCAAATGTTCCCGAAAGGGACGCCGGAAGGCTGACTTTGCATAAACAGCCACCTTTGGGTCATTTTTAAGACATGGACCCACACAGCCTTAAAAATCTTCGTCCTTGAGGCGCTGAAGGGCCGTGTTTGCAACACCACGTTTTATTATAATTTGAAAAAAAGAGTCAGCGGTAAGGTGAATACCGTTTGGATTTTTAGTCATAATAAGTCGAGCCAGCTTCGGCCGCGTCTTAAAACCGTTCTTGCTGAAATAGCCTTAGAGTATCTGTTAGTTGTCGAAAGGTTATTTTCGTAAAAGAACAGACAACTTTGTAAAGTGTCATAAAATAATCCTCCTCGGCCTCAAAATTCATATGGAATTTGGAAGGGGCCACGTTTGCAAAAATAACCGTTCGGTTGCATTTGTCGAACGGAGAAAGGAAGCTGGCCATTTGTTTTTGAGTTTGTAAAACTTTTGATTAGAATATGTAGGTCGTTTGATTTTCAAGTTTGTAGGTCATCTTTAAACTTTTGAAACCCAGTTGGTTTTATTATGAAAATTGATAATTCAAAAAAAAAATGTTTCATTGTTGTTACCTTTCATTGGTCCGAACTACGCAAGGTCTGATTCATGCGGGGTCATGATACGTAGGCAATCTCCATAAGATTCAACCACAACAAAAAAAATGAAAAAAAAATGAAAAAAAAGGAAAAAAAAATAGAAAAAAAGAAGAATGAAAAAAATCAGAAAAAAAAGAAAATGAAAAAATGTTGTTAATAATGAGGACCGACTGAGTCCATTCTAACCTGTTTGTTTCGCAAAGAAAATTAAGGTGGTTGGTTTGTGGTAAGCCGGACAATGACACTCAGAATCCTTTACTTGCACCTCATGATACACACTCTGCGGGGATCAGGCCTGATAACAGAAGCACGTGAATCCTAGTGGGAACTTGTTGATGGAGGTTGATGATATTGAAGCTGGTAATGGTCTTGGCAGTATTGATGCAAAGCTCAGTGGCTAAGACGCCAGTTTTGATAAAGTGGGAGGACGCTCCGTTCATTGGTTAACAAGAAAGAGGCATTTGGTGGCTTATTTTGTTGTCATTTCTTTTGTTCGGATTATTAGGATTGTAATTCGGATTTTGTCCTGTGTCAAACTTTCATATCTTTCCATTTTGTCATAGCAGTTTGTTTAAATTTTGTCCAGTTGGTGTTAGGATTTTATTCTGGTTGTTTTGTCTATTTTATTATTCAAACCATTTCGCCGATAGTCTAATACAAAGCCGATCTTTTGTTATTTCCAGTCGTCTTTTGTTTAGTCCTTCTATCATTTCGTTCAATGCCGATTCTAGGGACATGACATGCGCACCCAGTTTGGGCCTAATCTTAAAAGTTAATCATAAAACCATAGGAAGGTGATCAAAGCATTCAAAGGAAATAAGAACGATTTTGGATTATTTGAAGCCCGAGTCATGTGGAACTGGGGCAAGTTAAACACAAAGAAAACTGTTAAAAGCAAGATTCGCCAAATTGGCATGAGGGTCATTCATAATAATGAGAGTGTCGCCCAACGGTGCTTTAGAAATGACAAAGGAAAAAGCAAATGTTTAACATAATTGTCAAGCCCAGCACCATCAGAAGAGACTATAAATCTATTGTTAAATTGTGTTGTTTGCACTTGACATGTTTTAAAGACTGGAATGACGAAGACATTTTGTTCTACTACCCAAACACTCTATCCTTCGTTACCCCTTTTGAGCCTTATTTATTTTCTTTCATACCCCTCGTTCGGAATCAGTAGCAACGAAAAAAAAAGAAGAGAGAAAGAAAGAAAACAACAAAACGAAAAAGAGAAAAAAATAAAGAAAAGAAAATGATAACAAAAGAAAAAAAAGAAAAGAAAAACAAAAGAAAGTCAAATGGAAAAGAGGAATTGGGAACTACGTTTGACCTGATTCCTCAAAGAGGATACGTAGGCGCTTCACGGCTCGGTCATAGTTTTAGAAAATGAAAAAAAAATCAATTAAAATATCCCCAAGCAAGAAACTGGGAGCAAAAGTTGTGTTTGTTGTAAATAAATCTAATTCCGAAAGTTGTAACTAATAACCCAAAATTAATATATTTTTTGAGCCTTTTATACCCTTTCTTTCTAGCCTATCCAAAACCCACATTACGGTCCAAAGAAAGACCTTCTAACTAGTCTTCAAAAGATGCCAAGTCAGACAAATGAGAGTCTTACCGGCGAATATAACATTCTGTTCCACAGCAGAAAAGACTCTAATCTCCAACAGAAAGAGTCATACCGGCAACACTCCGAATCCCCAGCTGGAAAGTGATACAAATGAGAGAGTCTTATCGGTGAAAATCTTCACGAGCACCATAAGGTGATGAAAGCTGAGAGAAAAACCAAAATGAGAGAGACTTGATAGTGAAAACCCTTCGGGCACTACAAGTCGAATAAGATTAAGAATTGGATGGGGAATTGCCAATTCACGATCTTGAAAGATGATTGACGGTAGAGGATATGCCACATACGCATGTCATGGCTATTAGAGTCGGTGTATGCGTTTGATAGATTTTTATTTATAGTTTCTTTTGTAAAAGAGTCATCGTTTCCTTTGTCTTTTATTTTGTTTCTTTTATCTTTTCCTTTCATAGAAAAATCCCCAATAGAGTCTGTTTGGTCAGAACAAGTGTGAATTGACTTCAAAATAGGCCATCAGCTTTCCAAAATGAGATCTGACTAGTACATCCAAGTGGTATAGTCAGCAAGGAACAAACGCGAGGTCAGTGTCAAGAAAAATATCCCCAGCAAAAAGGGGATTGACAAAAGGATTGACGAGTGTCAAGAGGGATATCCTTGCCAAAACCAAGGTTGTAAACCTCAAGGCCAAGGCCTGTGAACAAAGCAAGGAGAGCAGTGAGCATGATTTGGCGAAATCCATACTAGACTAAAAGGTCGGGGAAATGCCAGTTTCCGAGCTATGCCACAAAAGAAGAGGGATATCCTCAGTAGAAAGGGATTATCCCCAACAAATAATGTCATCCCAAACAAGTTGTGGAACGCAGAGCAATGAAGGAGAAAGGGAAAGCCATCCCAGTAGGAGTATCACAACCAACCACCATGTTTTAAACTAACAAATTTTGTTTGAAACAGGTAAATGAAATGACATTGATGCCAGAAATGCATGCACAAGGGATATTATCAAATTGGGGCAGAAAATTTTCCTTCCATTTAGAAAATTTTCTGGAAGTTAGGTACCCATTCGGGAAAGAATAAAGATAACACCAATCTCAAGGGAAGCGATCTTAGAACCAGTGTTGCCCCCAACATAATAAGTTTCAATGGAGGAAGTTGTTCCCCGGCAAAGGGATGAAACTTGAGCTCAGAAAAAGCAAGAGGCCAACATCATTCCCAACAACCTTCCGAAGAGTGGAGCACCAGTTTTGAAGGAATGAAAATCCCCCAGCAGTGTTATCCTCAACAGCGTTATCCCCAGCTCATAACACTTATCCCCAAGCAGGTAAGTAAATAATCCCCAGCAAGTTTTGAGGTAAGACATTTTCAAGTTTTAAAAGATATTTTGGGTTCATCCGCCCTCAAATAGGATATGTCGGGTTCATCCTCCCTCAAATAGGATATGTCGGGTTCATCCGCCCTCAAAACAGGATATGTTGGGTTTATCCGCCCTCAAATAGGATATGTCGGGTTCATCCGCCCTCAAACAGGATATGTCGGGTTCATCCGCCCTCAAACAGGATATGTCGGGTTCATCCGCCCTCAAATAGGATAGTTTGGGTTCATCCGCACTCAAATAGGATGTTATTTTCAAAATTATTGATGAAGCCAGGCGCCCACCTGTATAACGAGAGGAATACATTTCAGTCTTTAAATTTCATACCAGGCGCCCACCTGAATAACGAGAGGAATACTTTCCAGTCTTAGTTTAGACAGGCGCCCACCTGTATAACGAGAGGAATACATTTCAGTCTTTAAATTTCATACCAGGCGCCCACCTATATAACGAGAGGAATACTTTTCAGTCTTTAAATGTCATGCCAGGCGCCCACCTGTATAACGAGAGGAATACATTTCAGTCTTTAAATTTCATACCAGGCGCCCACCTGAATAACGAGAGGAATACTTTTCAGTCTTAGTTTAGACAGACGCCCACCTGAATAACGAGAGGAATACTTTTTGTCTGTTCATTTCACATTTTAGGCGCCCACCTGTATAACAAGGGAATACATTTTTGTGTCTTTACCATTAGACGCCTACCTGTATAACAAGGGAATACATTCCATGTCTTTACCAATAGGAGACGCACTTCCTAAGTCCATTTTTACCCATAGGAGACGCATTTCCTCCTAAGTCTAGTTTTACCTATAGGAGACGCATTTTCTCCTAAGTTTATGTTTTACCCATAGGAGACGCATTTCCTCCTAAGTTTATTTTACCCATAGGAGATGCATTTCCTCCTAAGTTTACTTTACCCATAGGAGACACATTTCCTCCTAAGTCTAGTTTTACCCATAGGAGATGCATTTCCTCCTAAGTTTGTTTTAGTTTTACCCATAGGAGAGACATTTCCTCCTAAGTTGTTGTTAAAATCAGGAACCCGCCTGAAGAGAGGAATGACGTTTATTTTCATCAAGAGTTGTTGAAATCAGGAGCCCGCCTGAAGAGAGGAGTGACGTTTATTTTTAAAGTTGTTTAAATCTCGCCAACCTAAAGAAAGGAATGGCATTTTATTTTCAAAGTTGTTGAAATCAGGAGCTCGCCTGAAGAGAGGAGTGGCATTTATTTTAAAAGTTGTTGTTGAAATCAGGAGCCCGCCTGAAGAGAGGAGTGGCGTGTATTTTTAAAGTTGTTTAAATCTCACCAACCTAAAGAAAGGAATGGAATTTTATTTTCAAAGTTGTTGTTGAAATCAGGAGCCCGCCTGAAGAGAGGAGTGGCGTTTATTTTAAAAGTTGTTGTTGAAATCAGGAGCCCGCCTGAAGAGAGGAGTGGCGTTTATTTTAAAAGTTGTTGTTGAAATCAGGAGCCCGCCTGAAGAGAGGAGTGGCGTTTATTTTAAAAGTTGTTGTTGAAATCAGGAGCCCGCCTGAAGAGAGGAGTGGCGTTTATTTTAAAAGTTGTTGTTGAAATCAGGAGCCCGCCTGAAGAGAGGAGTGGCGTTTATTTTTAAAGTTGTTTAAATCTCGCCAACCTAAAGAAATGAATGGCATTTTATTTTCAAAGTTGTTGAAATCAGGAGCCCGCCTGAAGAGAAGAATGACGTTTATTTTAAAAGTTGTTGTTGAAATCAGGAGCCCGCCTGAAGAGAGGAATGACGTTTATTTTTAAAGTTGTTGTTGAAATCAGGAGCCCGCCTGAAGAGAGGAGTGGCGTTTATTTTTAAAGTTGTTTAAATCTCGCCAACCTAAAGAAAGGAATGACATTTTATTTTCAAAGTTGTTGAAATCAGGAGCCCGCCTGAAGAGAGGAGTGGCGTTTATTTTAAAAAGTTGTTGTTGAAATCAGGAGCCCACCTGAAGAGAGGAATGACGTTTATTTTAAAAGTTGTTGTTGAAATCAGGAGCCCGCCTGAAGAGAGGAGTGACGTTTATTTTAAAAGTTGTTGTTGAAGTTGGGAGCCCGCCCATAATAACAGAGGAATACATTCAGTCTTTACTTTTCAAGCGTTGAAGTTGGGAGCTCGCCCAGATAACAGAGGCATACATTCAGTCTTTATATTTCAAGCGTTGAAGTTGGGAGCCCGCCCAGATAACAGAGGCATACATTTCAGTCTTTAATTTTCAAGTGTTGAAGTTGGGAGCCCGCCCACACAACAGAGGCATACGTTTCAAGATCAAGTCAGAGGACAATAAAACAGAGGGTTACAGCAGGAATCCCCTACAGGAAACAATAAAAATCCCCAGCACCGGGAAGCAGAAGGTTGCAACAAGAGATCCCAGCACAAATTCAGGTGCATGAGTCAAAAGGAAGAAAAGAGGCGTCTTGAAAGAAGCAACCGGTGAACATTAAATCATACCCAACATAACAAGTCTGATGAAGAGAGCCGTACCCACCAGAGGAACCGGCAAAAAGCTTGATGAAGAAAGCCATGTCCCTAGCGGACCGAGCAAAATGATGAAAACTGGTATTCAGAAAAGCAAAAGGCCAGTATCATTCCCAAATTCAAGAAAGAAAAGCACCGGAGGAAACACAAGCCGACAAGAAAGCCAGGCAACAAGAACAATTTTCAGTCTAGCCTAGCTTCTTGTTTTATTTTAAGTACGGTGTAATAAGGAGATCGGTAAGCAGTGATAACAACATGCAACAGCAGTAACATTGCAATCCCACGGTAGTCCCAGCTACCAAAACTTCCCGAACTACATTAACCTGATTCCCCTTTAGCCAGGGATATGTAGGAAACCTTTGAAGCAAAGGTTCGGTTAAATCTTTTCAAAAAATGCTTCACACGGAGCACTCGGATAGGCAAAAATCGCTCGCTTTATCTTTGCACGAAAACCCTTCGTGTCTCCAGGCAAAGAGGGGCAGCTGTAAGCACGTGATTTTTGCCCTATATGAGAAATACTCCCAAAAAATGCAAAATAAAATGATTTTCCTTGGTGTGCAATTTTGAGTATTTTTGTGATATTTTTGGATATTTATTTGTATTTGTCTGTGTTTGCTTATTTGTTAAAGTAATAAAAAATAAAAAAAATATGTCGCATTTTGCATGTAGGATTTAATTCTATAATTGTTAGTAATTAAATTAGTTTTACAAAAATTAAAAAATTACAAAAATAGACATCTTTTGCATTTTTAGCATTTAATGTCCAAATGAACAATTTTATGCTTAATTATTACTTAATTGTGCGTTAATTGTTATTGGAAGTTAATTTGTGCTTTTATAACTTAATTTAGTTCTTAATAATAATTTAAGTACTTTTATAATTTAGTTTTAGAAAAATAAAAGAAGAAAAGAGAACAAAAATACAAAGAAAAATCGGATTGGGCCACTTCTTCAATTTCAAACCACAGGCCCAAATAATTGCCCAATTTTCCCCATGACCCAGTCCACTTTAGACCGGGTCGACCCGGTCCGCCCCATAACCCAAAAGACCCAAACCCCTTTTGTCTTACATTTTACAAAACAAAACAAAAATTAAAAGACAAGAAACCCTAAAACTAAAGAAAACATCCGCCCCCACACCCATTTTTGCTCTTTCTTCTCCAAAAGCTCAAAGACCCCATCCATGGCTGCCCTCGTTACTTCCCTTCAAACTCGACGACCATGGCTTCTTCAGTTGGTGCTGCTGCTCTTTCTTCTTCCTCGACCTCACCTTCGTCATCTTCTCCGCCATTGTTGCGTCGACCATAGTTGCTCACGCAGCTGCTACTATGCTGCCTTCGGCCTCATCGGCCTCGTCCAGTTCCCCCCCCTCCCGTTGCTGCACCTTCACGATTCGGCGAGCAGCCATGACTGCGACGAGCTGCGACGAGCTGCCATGGGCGTCCAGCGCAGCCATGAGCGTTCAGCTGCGACGAGCAGCCATGACTGCTCCAAACGGATGATGATTGCTCCAGCTTCGGCGTGGACATGGATACCATTGCATCACCTCAATATCGAGCAGCTGTCCGTCGACCTCCCCGTCGACTTTGTCGCCGCTGCTTCTTCTTTTCCTCTAGTGATGCTGCGTCGAACCCCCATTGCTACTGTTGCGACGTTGCTTCAGTCAAGTTCTTAAAGTCGTTTGTTCGTCGTTAAGTTCGTTGTTGAGTCCGGGTAGATTTATTCCCATTTTGAGGGTTGTCAAAACAGTCCATACAATCGAATTCGTCGTTGTTCATCTCCGGTTAGTAGATTTTTGAGTTTTATTTTGTCCGTATTTTGTTTTGATATTTTCGAATCTAAAATCGGTAAATGTTTGTTTTGTTCACGTTTATGTTTGGATATTTGATTTTTGGTTTTGTTCATGTTCATGTATTTTTGTTGAATTAATTTTCAGATTTCAAATGGAAGATAATTAGTTATTTTTCATATTTATTTTATGTTTGTATTGTTGTTTAAGTGAATATTTTTTAGTTTTATGTTTGTTAGATTCAAATTGAAATATAATTTGTTTCATGTTGTTTCCAGAAAATATTAATGTTGTTTGAATCGTTAGAATCCGTCATGTGTGTTGCTTAAAAACAGATTTAATTCATGTTCATCTTGGTTTGAAGTTCATGTTTAAATCCAGTGATTTAATGTGAGTTTATGTTTGTTTTGATTTGTTAATTTAGTTTGAATCATGTATTTTGTTGTTTGTATTGTTGTATCCTTGCTCATACATTCATGGTCTAAATTAACCAGGATTGGTTCCCGATATGGTTAATTTAGTTCCATTAATTTGGAGTTGTGTTGTTCACCGTGTTCATATAATTGTTGTTGAAGATTGTTGAAAGATTGGTCACCTTGATTATATTTTGGTCAAGTTATGATTAATTGAATGTTTAGAGCTGATGGGGGTAGTTTGGTAAATTGCATTGCATTCAGGGGTAGAATGGTAATTGCAATAAGGTCAGAGGGGTAGTTTAGTAATTGAACATTATTTTGATTCTTTATGTTAAGCATGGGGGACAAAATATAATGGGGTGGGTTTTTGATGTACTTGTTTAATATAATGGGGGACAAGACAAAACATAATGGGGAGGAATCTTGTACTTGTTTAATGTAGGCATGGGGGACATATTGTAATGGGTTGGGAATGTGGTATTTATTTAATGTAGGCATGGAGCACAAAGTTTAAAATAAAGAAGACATTTGATAGTGGGCCAAAGCATGCCATTGGGAGAATAATTTTGGGGTTGAGAATGGAAGACTTGTCTTGCTATATATAGAGTCATTCTTGACTTGAAAAGGAGGATTTTTTGGGAGAGTTTTTAGGACTTGAATATTAGAGGAGAGTTTTAGAGAACTTAAACATTAAGAGAGACTTGGAGAGTTGACATACTTTTATACTTGAGAGAGTTTGTGATAGTAAAAGAGAAAGACAATTTGAACTTTCACTCGAACAATTCTTTTTGTTTTTCTTCGAGTGTTATTCAAAAATCCGAAGCTACTGCATCTCGTATCTTTTCTCTTCTCTGCTTTGATTGTGATTGCACTTTGGCACTGCTGATTTTTCAATCCGTTGCTGGGTTATTCTACTGGTTGTTACTGGTTTTGTGGTGTTGCTGAACCTACTGTTGCCGCGTTATTACTGTTGCTGACTCCTACTTCTTTTGTTCTTGTACTGCTGTTTCCAGGTACACATTTTTACACTCTTGGCTTGAAGCGAAAAATGAAATATTAATCAGGCTCATGTTCCTGCTGAATTCTTTTGTTTGGATCTGTGTTTGAATATTAATTTTCCTCTCTTTGTATAAAAATGTAGTCGATTAATTAATGAGTAATGAGGCTGCATATGTATGATTTCTTCATCTAATAATGCTAGTTTAAATTATTTGAAGAATAGTTAATCGGCTTTGATATTATTGTGTATCCCTCTCATGTTCTAGCATTAGTAAATAATAGAATATAAAAATGAAAGCAGTTTTTCTTTGTACAAACTCGATCGCAATTTTCCAATCGCGTTAGCCGTAAACTAATAACTAATAAGTTACGTTTTCAGCATGTAAATAATTAAGAGATTTTCTTTTATTTTAGAGACGAACTTAATAGAAAATATAGTCACTATAGGTTTATCCTTTAAAATAAAAATGAGACGAGCCTCGCTAAATAAATCACAAACCGCCGGGGCCCTCAATAAAATACATAACCATTGACTAGACTTTGGATTTGGCCGTTTAATGAACCTTCACGGCCTCTTCCTAAAATAACAATACGTTAGACTCTTTAGGACGCGCCTTAATAAATCTTACCATCTTAAACTCGGGTGCACATTTATGTGACCCAAATCCAATTCTCAGCGGAGTCGAAATGTGTTTCTAATCACGGGTACATTGATTGTGACGTAGCTCGAGATGCGAGTCCATGACGTTGCAAATTCATTTTAAAAAATAAGAATGAGATGAGCCTCGCCAAATAAAATACAAATTGCGGGGACCTCAGTAAATATTTGCTTTAAAAATTGTTTAGACTTCGGGATGGACCGTTTAGTAAAATTCCACGGTCCTATCCAAAATAAATACGCTAGTCGCTTTAGGCGCGCCTTTAATAATTTAATTTCCTTAAACTCGGGTGCACATTGATGTGACCCAAATCCAAATCTCAACGGAGTCAAAGTGTGTCGACGACCACGGGTACATTGATTGTAACGTGGTTCGAGATACATTTTTATAACGTTGCAATTCTTGATAAAAATAACAGTAAATGATAAAAGCGGTTGAAAGATAAAATTTGCACATAAGTTCATATTGTATTTAAAATCAGATAAATAAGCCAAATATAACAGTTGAGCGACCGTGCTAGAACCACGGAACTCGGGAATGCCTAACACCTTCTCCCGGGTTAACAGAATTCCTTATCCGGATTTCTGGTACGCAGACTGTAATATAGAGTCATTCTTTTCCTCGATTCGGGATTAAAATTGGTGACTTGGGACACCCTAAATCTCCCAAGTGGCGACTCTGAAATAAATAAATAAATCCCGTTTTCGATTGTCCTTTAATTGGAAAAAACTCCCTTTGTACCCTCTCGGGTGCGGAAAAAGGAGGTGTGACAATAAGCATCTACCAAGGTCTGAATACAACAAGAGTCTAAAAATGTACTAAATACAGTAATGGAAATGAGAGGAAAGAAAGCAGTGCGACAAATGTCGTGCAGCTACCTTGCTAACTCCGACGACTCCACCTCTGAGCAATCAACACCCGTTACTGGGTTCCGAAATAGGTAAACAGGTAAAATATGACTGAGGATATGCTTTCAAAACAAATAGAGTGAAGAAAAATAGTGAAAGTGCCCCTAAGGATCTCAACAAGTCGGCACAAGCCCAAAACATAGCATACAACCCAAATTATAATATCAATCTCTAAAATATGGAATATCATAAGATTTCAAATCAAATACGCGACTTAACAATCGTACGGGACGGACCAAGTCTCAATCCCAATGGTGCACGACTCCATGCTCGTCATCTAGCGTGTGTGTCACCTTAAAGTAGCACAACGATGTGAAATCTGGGGTTTCAAACCCTCAGGACAACATTTACAATCATTACTTACCTCGATCCGGTCCAAACTCTAGCCCGCGATGCCTTTGCCCTCACGAATCGACCTCCGGATGCTCCAAATCTCCAGGTGTTATATCTTGAATCCCTCTTCAAATCCTCTCAAAGAGCTCCAAAATCGCCCAAAAATAGTGAAAGATGGCCTCAAAATCGCGGACAATGGCTATTTAAACATTCTGTCCATACATCAAAAAACCTTCTTCGCGATCGCGTATTGCCACTCGCGAACGCGATGCTTCCACAAACTAAACCTTTGTGATCGCGTAACCTCTCTCGCGAACGCGAAGAATAAATACCCTGAAGCTCAGCTGCCCAATTCCTCTTACGTGAACGCGGTCAACTTCACGTTAACGCGATGACCAATCACACAACCCCTTCGCGAACGCGGAGCTTGCCTCGCGAACGCGAAGGCTAAAATTCCAGCCTTCACCAGCTAACCCTTCGCGAATGCAAGGGCCTACTTGTGAACGCAAAGGCCATTTTCTTTGCAACACTGATAAGCAATTTCTGCGACTTTTCAAAACATGAAATGGTCCGATTGACCACCCGAAACTCACCCGAGGCCCTCGGGACCTCAAACAAACAAGCAATCATATCCCATAACATTATTCAAAATTGTTCTAACCTTCGGAAATGACCGAGAACTAAATCCAACAATTCACATAAGTCATAATCTATCACACGAGGCAAATCATGCCCGAGAACTAATGAGCAAGGTGCAAAAGCTCAAAACGACCGGTCGGGTCGTTACACATGCCAACGTTGATTGTAGATCAAAGATAGTCCAATTTCAATTTCCGGGGGAGCCTGTTTTGGAGTGGAAAGGTAATATGACATCACCGAGAGGTAGATTTATTTCCTATCTCAAGGCAAGGAAGATGATCAATAAGGGTTGTATTTATCACTTAGTTCGGGGTCAGGATATGGAAGTGGAGTCACCAACCATTCAGTCCATCCTAGTGGTTAATGAGTTTCCCGACGAACTTTCGGGTCTTCTGCCAGAGCGAGAAATTGAGTTTGCCATTGACCTACTACTAGATACTCATCCAATATCTATTCCTCCCTATAGAATGGCTTTTTGGGCTCGCCCTTCGTATGTTGGCTCGAAATTGTTGGCTCGCCCTTCGTATGTTGCACGTATATGTATGTATGCCTTTTTGGGCAGATTTCCTTCATGTACATTATTCTCATAAGTCAGTAGATGTTATTCAGGTTTATATCTTAGACGGATGCTTAGGGGTGTTTGACAGGTAGGACTCAAGCACCCGTCACGGCCCATCGGTTTGGGTTGTGACACATTGGTCCATTTGAAGTGTTGCGGCGAGTTGGGGAGGTTGCTTATGAGCTTGCCTTTCCACCCGTTCTAGTAGGAGTTCATCCGGTATTTCATGTTTCTATGCTTCGAAAGTATCATGGTGATCCGTCTCATGTGTTGGATTTCAGATTGGTCCAGTTAGACAATGATCTATCCTATGTTGAGGAGCCGGTGGCAATTTTGGATATGCAGGTTCAAAAGCTGAGGTCAAAGAACATTGCATCAGTAAAGGTTTAGTGGCGGGGTCAACCGGTCGAGTAGGCGACTTAGGAGACCGAGCAGGATATGCACAACCGTTTTCCTCATCTTTTCACCACTTCAAGTATGTCTCTATGCTCGTTCGAGGACGAACGATTGTTTTAAGAAGGGGAGAATGTAATGACCTGGCCGGTCGTATTGAGAGTTATTGACCCGATCCTCTATTAACTGCTTCACCCATATCTTTTTCTGCTATTGTAACTTGTTAGGAGGTTTCGTTTTGGTTTTTTGGAGTGTTTTGGGACATTTAGTCCCTAAATGGAGGCTTAAGTCTTAGAATTTGGATCGTAGTTGGAACTATGTAGAGATGACTCCGGAATGGAGTTCTGTTGATTCCGTTAGCTCTGTTGGGTGATTTTGGGCATAAGGGTGTGTTCGGATTTGTGTTTTGGAGGTCCACAGCTTATTTAGGCTTGAAATGCGAAAGTCAAATTTTTGGAGTTTTAGACCGGTAGTGAAATTTTTGATATCGGGGCCGGAATACGATTCTGGAAGGATTAGGTCTGTAATGTTGATTATGACTTGTGTGCAAAATTTGAGGTCATTCGGACATGGTTTGATATGTTTCGACATCAGTTGTGGAAATTTGAAGTTTCAAGTTCATTAAGTTTGGATTGGAGGGTGATTTTTTTAGCGTTGTTTGATGTGATTTGAGGGCTTGATTAAGTTCGTATGGTGTTTTAGGATTGGTTGGTATATTTGGTTGAGGTCTGGGGGCCTCGGATGTGTTTCGGATGCTCAACGGGTTGAAATATGGACTCATGCAATTTGCTGAAGATTGCTGGTTGCTGGTGTTTTCGCATCTGCAGTTGGGGGACCGGAGGTGCAGAATCGCATGTGTTGCGACCTGCATTTCTCACCCTCGGGATTCGTGATGGCGCATACTCATATGATCTAGGCAAGTTAGTCCTTTAAACTAATTACTTCATTATCCATTTATTTTCTTTTTACAAATGTAAAGCGATAATGTAAAAACAACGGAAATTTAAATTAAGCGGAAGAAAATAATAAAATATCTGAAATCTGTATCTATTACAACTTCTTAAGCCTTAATCACCCAAAAACTGGTGTCACAGTACCACAGACGGTCTAAGACTGCTAAATACAATATCTGAAAATAAAAGACACACTGTTTCTGAAGCAGAAAGATGAAACAGGAAATAAAAGATAGAGGAGACACCAGGGCCTGCAAACGCCTGCAGGTCTACCTTGGATCTCCGCGTGGACTGAAGGTAGCCTCCAAACTACGATCCAAGAGCTGCTCCGGGATCTGCACATAATTCAGAGTGTAGTATCAGCACAACCGACCTCATGTGCTGGTAAGTGCCTAGCCTAACCTCGACGAAGTAGTGACAAGGCTAGGACCAAACTACCAAGTAAACCTGTGCAGTTATATAATATACAGAGGAAAGTAAAGCAGAAATAAACAAGTAAGGAGGGGAGGGGAACACATGTTTCAGGGAATAGCATGTAAAGACAGAATATCAAGAGAATTACAAAGGAACCAAAACCTAATTACTAACAAGGATAAGGAAAACAAAGCAGATTTCACTTTCATTTCACATCTTCTTGCAGGCGTGCAACCCGATCTCATTTTCTGTATCTCGTGCCAGGTGTGCCACCCGCTCCCATTTCGTTTATCTCGTGGCAGGCATGCCATCCACTCCCATTTCATTTATCTTGTGGCAGGCGTGCCACCCGCTCCAATCTCATATATCTTGTGACAAGCATGCCACCCGTTCCCGTTTTATTTATCTCGTGACAGGCGTGCCACCCGCTCCCATTTCATTTATCTTGTGACAGGCGTGCCACCCGATCCTAGTTACAAATCAACAACAATCACAAAGAACCCCGACAAGGGAATAAGAGCAATATAACAACATCCTGACAAGGGAACAAGGGCAATATAACAACATTTCGGCAAGGGAACAATAATATTTCAATAACCTCCCAGCAAGGGAACAATAATATTTCAATAACCTCCCGGCAAGGGAAAAATAATATTTCAATAATATCCCGGCAAGGGAACAATAATATTTCAATAACATGTGAAGTGTAATAATTCGCAACAGAGTCATAACAATTAAAAT
The DNA here is from genome assembly GCF_000715075.1 of Nicotiana tabacum. Classification (NCBI taxonomy): domain Eukaryota; kingdom Viridiplantae; phylum Streptophyta; class Magnoliopsida; order Solanales; family Solanaceae; genus Nicotiana; species Nicotiana tabacum. The sequence continues at coordinate 213,891,267 of NC_134085.1, forward strand.
ACATGACTCACGGTCATGCTTGACACCGACGTATAGATACTCGTCACCATGCCTATACGTCATACTCCACAATTAACACGTAGCAAATAAGACACGACTCATAATCCCTCAAGCTAAGATTAGACGAAACACTTACCTCGATGCGACGATCACAATTCACGTTTCAATTATAGCTTTACCCCTTGGTTCCACCACCGATTCACTCGTATCTAGTCAAAAGTTACTTAATCACATCAATAAACGCTAAATGAATCAATTCGAATGCATGAAAATGAATTTTCGAAAGTTTTACCCAAAAAGTCAAAAATGGCCCACATGGTCAAAACCCGAGGTTCGAACCAAAACTCGATTACCCATTCTCCCACGAACCCAAATATATAATTTGTTTTGAAATCGGACCTCAAATTGAGGTCCAAATCCCCATTTTTTGAAAAACCTAGGTTCTACCCAAAGCATCCAATTTCCCCCATGAAAATCATTGATTTTGAGTTGAAATCATATTAAAAGATGTTAATGATTGAAGGAAATGAGTTAAAATCAACTTACAATCGATTTGGAAGGAGAGTTGTTTTGAAAAATTGCCCTAGGGAGGTTGTGTTTTGAAAAGATGTGAAAATGGGTTAAAAATTCGTCTAAGTATAAAAGTTGCAGATTGCGGATGTGGGAAATGCGAACAGGGGTTCGCAACCTCTGCTAGCTTGGAAAGCATTTGCGAGTTGGGAATTGCTAGAGGGGTGTCGCATTTGCGACTACAGGCTGGGAGAAACGGCATCACATTCGCGATCGATTTGCTAGCATTTGTGAGATGGAGATGGCCCGGGCTTCCTTCGCAATTGCGACAAGCCACTCGCATTTCCGATTTCATAATTGCGAGCCAGCCTTTGCAAATGCGAAGTCTACATGCCTACTATGCTCAACTGAAAATCTGCAATTTTTCTAAGTCCAATATACACCCTGTGGCCTATCCAAAACTCACTCGAGCCCTCGGGGCTCCAAACCAAACATACACACAACCTCAAAAACATCCTACAGACTTATTCGTGTAATCAAATCGCCAAAACAACATCAAGAACGTCAGATTAAACCTCAAAATCAATGAAATTTCTCAAAACTTCTTTAAACATCAAAATTTTCATTTAAAGTCCGAATTACGTCAAATAGACTCCGTTTCTTACCAAACTTTACCGACAACACGTCTAAATCATATCGAACCTGTACCGGGCACCGGAACCAAAATACGGTCCCGATACTATCAAGTCTTAATCAAAATTCATTTCCAAACCTCATAAATAATTTCGGAAAATAATTTTCTTTAACAATTCATTTCTCGGTCATGGGACCTCGGAATTCGATTCCGGGCATATGCCCAAGTTTCATATTTTCCTACGGACCCTCCGGGACCGTCAAATTACGGGTCCGGGACCGTTTACCCAAAACGTTGACCGAAGTCAATTTAATTCATTTTATAGTCAAAATTCATCATTTTTCACAGATTTTCACATTTAGGCTTTCTGTCTACGCGTCCAGACTGCGCATGCAAATCGAGGTGATGCTAAAAGAGGTTATTAAGGCCTCGGAGCGCACACACAAATGCGGCCACCTTATCGCAGAAGCGGTCCCAGGTCCCTTAAGTCATTTCCGCACCTGCGATGCAATTTCTGTAGGTACGGCACCGCAGGTGCGATGAAGAGGTCGCAGGAGCGAATTTGCTGGGCAGAAAAGGGGCAATTTCGAGGGTTTGAATTCATTCTTCGTTTTTTGAGTTGAGATCTCGGAATTGGCGATTCTTCGAGGGATTTTCAGAGAGAGCTTTGGGGTAACGATTCGTAACTTATTTTTTGTTGTATTCCATTAATCCATAGTTGTTTTCTTCATTAAATTTTGGAATTTGGGTGAAAGGTTGGGAAAATGGGGGAAAGGTTCTTCAACCAAATTTCTGAGTTTTGATTGGGATTTAGACATCGGGTTTGGATAATTTTGGTACGAGTAAACTCGTGAGTGAATGGATGTTCAAAATTTGTTACTTTTACCCAATTCCGAAATGTGGGCCCAGGGAGGCTTTTTAGGGCGATTTCTAATTTCTTGCTTTAACCTTGATTTCATTAGCTAGATTAGCTTGTTGTAGTTGTATTTATGATATGTAATTGATTTTGGCTAGATTTGGGCCATTCAGAGTCGGATATTCGCTGAAAGAGCATTGTGACTGGTTGATTGAACTTGGTTCGAGGTAAGTGGCTTGCCTGACCTTGTGTAGGGGAACTCTCCTTAAGATTTGGTACTATTTAAGATTTGAGCACCGTGTATGTGAGGTGATGAGTGCGTACACGGGCTATTTGATGCAAAACTCCGTTTTCATTAAGTAAAATATCTGCTTTTCTTTAACTGAGCTACACTAGCATATGTAATTATCATGTTTAGTTTAGAACTTCATGTCTACGTGTCTTAATTGCTTATTTGAACTCTATGCAACATGCTTAGTAAATTTCCTACTTCTTCATTAATTGGTACTTAGTCTAAATTGCAGGATTTTGTATTGTAGGTATAATTCTATTGCTTGAGCTGCATATTTACTTTCGGACTATGGAACGGTATTCTAGGAGATTCCCCTGTACTGTATATTTACTTTGAGACTACTGAACGGTATTCCAGGAGATCCCCCTGTACTGCATATTTACTTTGGCACTACGGAACGGTTTCGGGAGATCCCCCTGCATATTTACGTTTGGACTACGGGACGGTATTCTAGGAGCTCCCCTGTTGTTATCTCCGTGTTCTGAGTTGTTGCCTTTCTATGGTTACGTTCCTGTTTAATTTCAGTATTTATTTTTCCTACGATATCTCATTCTGTCTTATTTTATTATGTTTACACCAGTAGGGCCCTGACCTGGCCTCGTTACTACTCGACCGAGGTTGGACTTGGCACTTACTAGGTACCGTTGTGGTGTACTCATGCCCTTTCCAGCACATGTTTTTTGCATGTAGATCTAGGTACCGCTTATCAACTGCATTATTAGTAAGGCGAGCTAGCTGTAGATACTTCAAGGTATATCTGCCGCGTCCGCAGACCTCGAAGTCCCTATCTTCTCTTCCCCATGTCAAACATTTCTTGTATTTTTCTTTTGTTAGACTCTAGAGTATAAGTACTGTTTTCTTTCTGTAGTTTATGACTTACTATAATTCGTATTTTGGGAGAGTTTACGTACATTTCGAGAGTGGTTATTGTATATGCCGAGCAACATCTTAATTTCTTATTAAAATTTACCTATTAGTTGTTAGCTTCCATGATTTTATTTCTTTTCCGCAAATGTTAGACTTACCTAGTTGTAGAGACTAGGTGCTGTTACGAAGGTTCATGGAGGGAAAACTTGGGTCGTGACAAAATGAGAGAGTTTTAAATACCATGCTGCACTTACTCTACTTAAAATACTGTATCTTAATAAAAAAAATCTCGTGAACCAATGTCTGGAACATCTTTTAGGGAAATGACACCGTAAAATAATAATAATAATAATAATAATAAAAAAAAAAAAAATAAAAATACTGCAATAATATTATTTGTAAGCAGATACACGAATTGGCTTAAGTCGTGTTGGGAACTGTCCTAAGAAACTATTTTAGCAACGTGAAATATTTCCCCAGGATTAAACAAGTCCATCCCTATTTATTTAGAGGATACAAAAATCAACAAAATTAAATATGCAAATCCAACTAAAGGAATAAGACCAACTAAATTGAAAAAGAAAAATAAAGGAAGAAAAGAAAGAGGCGTAAGGGAGAGAGGAAGTAGAAATAGGAAGCATTTCTTCTGCTTCATCAACAGTGAGTGAGTGTCTATTTATAGGCTGATAAATAGTTTTATATATAGACAAGTGTTCATACGCTTGTCCTTAATTCCCTTTGCAAATTGTCACTTCAAGGTTTCTTTACATGCATATTGACACTTGGTTTAAGGCATGATTTATTTTGAAAATATCACAACAGTCCCCCACATTATTAACACCGACACCTACCCTCGTACCACGAAACCCCGGCTTTTAGGAAAGATTTTTACGGGGCCTTACAAGTACTTTGCACAATATTTAAACTTGTACCAAATATAAGCATGTCATCAATATACATACATATTATCGCATAATCACTGTCTACCACTTTAGTATAAACACATTTATCCACCCAACTAAAGAAAAATATTCTCTCGGTAAGACTTGTTCAAAATTTTTTATACCACTATTTAGGAGCTTGTTTAAGACCATAAAGAGATTTAATTATTTTAAAAACTTTATTTTCTTGACCATGAATCACACAGCCTTCGGGTTGGAACATATAAATTTTTTCTTCTAAATCACCATTTAAAAATGTTATTTTGACATCCATTTGATGGATAAAAAGCTTATGGATTGAAGCTAAAGGCAATTAAAACTCGAATAGAAGAAATTCTAGTCAATGGTGCAAATGAATCAAATAATCTATATTTTGTTCTTGAGAAAATCCTTTTGCTACTAACCGAGTTTTATATTTATCTAAAGATCCATCGGGATTAAATTTCTTTTTGAAAATTCATTTACAATAACAGGTTTTGCACCAGGAGGTAAATCATTTAAAATTCATGTATTATTTTTCATAAAAGAATTAATTTCATTTTTATTGCCTCTTTCCAATAATTAGTTTCCGAAGAAGATATAGCTTCACAATAATTTGATTGTTCATTTTCAACAAGAAAAGTTTGAAAATCATTTTCATAAAAAAATATTCTTTCCCACGTCTTTTGACAATAATTTGATTAGAGGTAATTTCACTATTTGTTTTAACAGATGTATGAGAAACTTTATCAGACAATGGATAAATATATTCAAAGAACTCAACATTCTTTGTCTCAATTATAGTATTGCAATCAAGCACATCACTTTTTAAAATAAGAAATCTATATGCAATACTATGTTCAGCATATCCAATTAGCATGCAATCAACAATTTTAGAACCTGTTTTTCTCTTTTTAGGTTCAGGCAAAAGAACTTTAGCAAGACACTCATAACTAGTGATTATGATACATTTTACACTACTTCTTACTTGAGTTTTGATTAGAAATATGTACAGAATAGTCCGAAAGGCTTACATGTTGTACTTGATTGCAGGGTTTGGTCAACAAGGTAGCAATTCGTCAAAACCAACTCAAAAAGGAGTAAAACATGCACAAGTATCAAGAATAGGTACAAGCACATTGTAACAGGACCAATGCGGCCACACTCCATTTTGTGCGGTCCGCAAAGAGGAAGTTCAGAGAGGTGCTATTTCGGAGACTCAAGCATTGCGGCCGCAAAGCAATTTGTGCGGACCGCAATGTACTCAATGCGGCCACATTCGATATTGTGCGGTCCGCAAAGACAGAGTTCATAGATTTGCCAATTTGAGGAATCACTGCCAATGTGGTCCGCAGTCCTTTTTGTGCGGCCCGCGGTGGCCAAGTTTAGAGAGCAAAAGTTTAAATCCAAGAGCCTCAGTGCGGCCGCACTCGATTTTGTGCGGTCCGCACTACCCCTGCAAGGGTATTTTTATCCAGAAAATTTGGCCTAGTATAAATAGTTTCTTTTCCCATTTTTAGGTCATCAGTTGTATTTTTACTTAGCTGCTGCGCTCGTGAACAGTGTTCCTTTAACATTTTGAGTAATTTTACAATAGTTTTACCATTGAATCTTCAAGTTTTAGTTTGTAATTGAATATTATGGGTTTTTCTTCATCTATTTCTTTGTTTTCTTCTAGCATCATGAGTACTAGACCCGTTAGCTAGTGTTGTGGCTCAACCCTAGTGTGGGTATTTGATGGGTCTTGTGTTTTAAGGCTTGAATGTCTATGTGTGTTTGATATTTGGACTAATTTAGGGTTTCAATGTTGAATTAGTGGTTGCAAACATTAATTTGTGCCTATTTGACTTGGGTTCTTCTTGAGAAAGAGAGCCTAAGTCTAGGAAAATTAGTCCAACAAGGAATTAGGGCATATTCAAGAGATTGATAGCCCCAATTAAAGGGTTAAACCTAGAGATAGTAATACCCGACTTGAACCTCAATTGCTTGCACAAATTATCATACCCAATTGGTCTTGAGGAAGTCAATTAGGGCAAAATCACTCAAACTACCGAGAGGTATAGAGTGAGTAGTATCGTGCAATGGTTATATCGTAATCTCCAACATGACAACCTAGCCTTCGACTCGAGAACCCGTCAAGTGTCCACCTAGGAGAAAGTCACTTCCCTAATGCCTTTTAACTATTTAGACAACCTTTCAAGTATCTTACTCTTAGCTTAACTTAGCTTAATTTAGCATCTTATTAGTCTATATTTAGAAGTAATATCAAAACCAACTATGATTAGAAGTGCAATTAAGAGCAATTACGCATCTCCAATTTAGATAGAAACTCAATTCCCATTTCTAGCTCCCTGTGGAAATCGATCCCGACCTTCTCGGGTAAAAGCTGTTTCAACCACTCTCGCTACTTTGTAGTAGTGCAGGGTCGGCCTCGATCAGGCACCCTCACATTTTAAAATATTTCAAGTAAGGTTTATAACCCTTCCACAACTCATAAGGAGTTTTGCTAGTTCTTCTATGTGGTATTCGCTTTTGTAACTGACATGCAGATAAAATAGCTTCACCCCACAAATTATCAGGAGCATTACAACTAACTAACATAGAGTTCATCATCTTTTTCAATGTTCTATTTTTTTTCTTTCAGCTACTCCATTTGACTCAAGTGAATAAGGCGGAGTTACTTCATGAATAATTCCATTCTTTTCATAAAAATCATTTAAAGACAAATATTCTTCATCTCTAATTCTCTTGATTTTTCTACTAAGTTGATTTTCAACTTTAGTTTTGTAAGAAATAATAGCATTAAAAACATCATCTTTATTTCTAAGCAAAGACAACTTAGCATATCTAGAAAAAGCATCAATAAAAGTCACATAATATCTTTTACCACCTCTAGTCATAGTCTGTTTTAAATCGCCTAAATCAGTGTGAATCAAGTATAACAAATCAGTTTCTCTATTTACAGAAAAACAAGCCTTTCTAGTACTTTTAGTTTCAGCACATATTTCACACTTGTCAATATAATTTGAGTCGAAACCAGATATTAATCCCAGTGACTGTATTTTCTTTATATATGTGACATTAACATGTCCTAGTCTAGCATGCCATAAAGAAATAGACTCAACCATATAAGCAGAAGAAGATGCATTTTTATTGCTAGTATCAGAAATGTTAAGCATAGATAAACCATGATTACAATATTCATTGCCCACAAAAATATCATTTTTGGTCAGTACGATCTCATTATTTTCAAAGAAACCTTCATTCCAACTTTTCCTAATAACCCCACAGAAACCAAATTGAATTGGATATTAGGGACATGCAATACATCACTCAATGCTAGAGTTTTACCAGATGTGAGTTTGTGAAGAATATTTCCTTTTCCAAGAACGCAAGTTGTTCTTAAGTCACCAAGATAAATAGTTTCTTCTTCTTCCTCAACTTGAATGTAAGATATTTTTGTCTGCACAAATGTGCCTAACAGCACCAGAGTCTATCACACAATCTCTCACATTGGTCACAATATTTATTTGGGAGATGACTGCAACAACTATTTTATCCGCTTTAGTCAAATTCAATTTTGACTTAGCGAGATTATCATTTATCCCGACTCTTCTCTTGCATTGTGGAGCATTTTTCTTGAAGGTTTTAATATTAACATTGGATATATAACCATGTCTATTTACATACCTGTATTTTGATATTATTTTCTGCTAAAGTTGTGGATGCAATAATGCATTTGCAACACCATGGATATCTGGCAGGACAGCTGGAATAGTAACAGTAGAGACAACAACAAAATCGGTAGCACCATCATAAATTTTCGTAGTAGTATTACTTGCAATAGTTTCTTACATGTAGGGAAATGACACTGATACACGAATCAGCAAAATTAAAACAAATTTAGCTAAAAAAAATAAGATCAACTAAATTGGAAAAGAAAAATAAAGGAAGGAGAGAACAGAGACTTGTCCTTAATACGAAGTAGAAATACGAAGCATTTCTTCTGCTTCATCAAGAGTGAATGAGCGCCTATTGATAGGCTTATAAATAGTTTTAAATATAGATACACTTGTCCTTAATTCTCTTTGCAAATTGTCACTCCAAGGTTTCTTTCCATGCATATTAAGACTTGATTTAAGACATGACACTTGGTTGGTTTAAGGCATGATTTATTTTGAAAATATCATAACACATCTTTATCTTGCATTTAGATCAACTGCGATGGACTTTCAGAGTATATCTAATTTTATTTGACACTTTCTATATCATGCTTATAACATGCTTATTTAACACCATTCCTCTAATGCTCTTCAGACTTTTTATGTGTTTAAGATTTTAATCGAATTAAACTTTGATGTGATGTACTTTAAATTTATTTTCATTGCTACACTTTTACATAATTCAAGTCAATTAACATACTAAACTTAGTTACTTGCTAAGTATTGTCGCATTGAATGAAATAGAATAAGTATTACTCCACAGAACAGTTTTTAAATGAATGTAATTAACCAAAATAGATATCTTAATACCAGAAAGGATTAAGCCTTAACGGTGAGGTGTTAGTACCTTCTTTTTAGATACAGAGGTTTTGACATTACTCCAGAATTTATTCTTTTTCCAAATTATATTCATTTTGAATTTGGTTTTAGAAGCAGCATCTGTTTTAGTGAAAATCAGTATTTATTAAATTTTCTAAACTTTCACTAGTTTAAATTTTCATTCTCATTAGTATGAGTGCAAACATTTCTTCGTCAACTTAAAAGGAATTAGACCCATGACTTGCACATGATCGTATTATGGCAACGTGAAAATTGTATTCTTATGGCACATGATCGATTAGAAGATGACGTATGCAAATGAAATTTGAGAGAAATTAAGAAGAGATGAACAGATTGTAATGCTTAACTGATCTTGTAAAAGGGTGCAATTCCAGTTCAGTAGTAGTTTGGATAGGAGAGCTATGAATCATGGGTTTGATGATCGTAAAACTTGGATTCGGGAAAAACGAAATCGGAATTTGGATAATTAGTCGCTATTCTGTGTAGGAAATTGGGTAAGGGATTAATCTCTGTTCACAACTGTATTGTTCATGTCAGTATGATAATTTATATATTTGTCTCAATTCTTCAACCTGATGGCCCATTAGCTCAGTTGGTTAGAGCGTTGTGCTAATAACGCGAAGGTCGCAGGTTCGAGACCTGCATGGGCCATTTTGCTGCTTTCCCTAATCTTTTAAAAGGTGAAAAAGGATACTTGCATTTTTCTTTTTCACGTCTGCAGCTCTCTCTTCGTACGTTTTATACCAAAACAATAATATTTGTAAATACCTCGAGTAACAGCCAAATGTTTAATGTTTTTTGCCCCGCTAACTAAAGAAAATAGAAATATGTCGATCTAGATATCCAACCTGATAATTTATATATTTGTCTCAATTATTCAACCTGATGGCCCATTAGCTCAGTTGGTTAGAGCGTCGTGCTAATAACGCGAAGGTCACAGGTTCGAGACCTGCATGGGCCATTTTGCTGCTTTCTCTAAGCTTTTAAAAGGTAAAAAAGGATACTTGCATTTTTCTTTTTCACGTCTGCAGCTAACTCTTCGTACGTTTTATACCAAAACAATAATATTTGTAAATACCTCGAGTAACAGCCAAATGTTTAATGTTTTTTGCCCCGCTAACTAAAGAAAATAGAAATATGTCGATCTAGATATCCAACCTGATAATTTATATATTTGTCTCAATTATTCAACCTGATGGCCCATTAGCTCAGTTGGTTAGAGCGTCGTGCTAATAACGCGAAGGTCGCAGGTTCGAGACCTGCATGGGCCATTTTGCTGCTTTCTCTAAGCTTTTAAAAGGTAAAAAAGGATACTTGCATTTTTCTTTTTCACGTCTGCAGCTAACTCTTCGTACGTTTTATACCAAAACAATAATATTTGTAAATACCTCGAGTAACAGCCAAATGTTTAATGTTTTTTGCCCCGCTAACTAAAGAAAATAGAAATATGTCGATCTAGATATCCAACCTGATAATTTATATATTTGTCTCAATTATTCAACCTGATGGCCCATTAGCTCAGTTGGTTAGAGCGTCGTGCTAATAACGCGAAGGTCGCAGGTTCGAGACCTGCATGGGCCATTTTGCTGCTATCTCTAAGCTTTTAAAAGGTAAAAAAGGATACTTGCATTTTTCTTTTTCACGTCTGCAGCTAACTCTTCGTACGTTTTATACCAAAACAATAATATTTGTAAATACCTCGAGTAACAGCCAAATGTTTAATGTTTTTTGCCCCGCTAACTAAAGAAAATAGAAATATGTCGATCTAGATATCCAACCTTATAATTACACTTTGCAATTCTTTAATTGGAAAAAAGTAGGACTAGTAGAGCCTAACTATAAGTCCCTGATTGTGACTTCACACCTAAACCTTTTCTTGTTTCTTGTTAGTAATTAAATAAAAATTTCCTTGAACTAAAAACAGAATAAAAGTAGAGAGAAGCATGAAATGCAGTACTAAATGCCCCTTATTATTATTATTATTATTATTATTATTATTATTATTATTATTGTTATTAAATGCCTAAGCAATGACAAATTAAAGCCTTCATAGTCAATGTGAAGCCAAGCTAATTTTTTGGGTTCTAGAATAATTATATAAAGCTCTATTTTCAGAAGTGCCAAAAGGAAAGAAGCTGAACGCGCCTTTGACCAGATAGGAGAAATAAAAAGAGAAAAATCGTACAAATCAATTCCAATTCTTCCAAAAGCGTCCACAGTAATTTCCCCATCCCTATTCCCTTCAACTTTCCTCTTTATAATACCAAAAAAGAGGGTCAAATCATTCAAGCCCAATTTCTTCATAATTACCCGATTACGTTATAGGATCAAAGGGTGAAGGAAAGGATGGAAATATTTGACTTAGAGAAGCAGTTCGCTTTTTATGGAGCATACCATAGCAACCCAGTGAATATCTTGATTCACATGGTGTTTGTTTGGCCACTATTTTTCACCGGTCTTATTCTTTTCGATTTTACGCCCCCACTTTTCAATTTACCACCGATTCAGCTCTGTGAACACAGTTCCTTGGTCCTTAATTTCGGGTTCTTGTTTGCCTTGGTTTATGCACTGTTCTACGTGGCTTTGGACAAGAAAGCTGGCTCTTTGGCTGCTTTACTCTGTTTTGTTTGTTGGGTATCCAGCAGTATGGTTGCGCGTCAATTGGGCTTCTCTCTCGCCTGGAAGGTAATTGGTCCTCTCTCGTTTTCTATTGTTTTTTGGTATTTCCCTAAATTTTTGATTCTTTAGCCTCTTATCAACTTAATTTCCTGTCTTACCTATTTATTTGTTCTCCTTGATTGTTCATTATATTTATTACCAGCAATTGGAGTCTCAGGACTTTAAATTTTCAGCTTATTTTCATATTAATTGTTTACCAAATCTTTAAGCTGACTCCAAATTTTCACATGCTTCTTTTATTCGCCAACTAGCCTACTTGAATCCCAATTCCCCCCTTGATAAACATGTATTACCTGCATATGATATGCTTGATCTATTACTATGTTCTTGTACCCCTTCCTCGATTAAGTTCTTACACCCCTTCAATCAGTCAATGAATTAACTAAAAATCAATCCTAAATTACTTGAGTCAGCTACATGAATCTTTTGAATCTATTTTTTCTTAATCGGTTTCATTTCATTCCTATATTGAATAAGTTGCCTTCTTAAGGTAAATCAGGGGTTCTCTGTATGTCGGACTTACCCTGTACTGACAAACAATCAGGAATAATTCCTGATTAGCCCAGTTGGACAGGGTTGTTAATGCAACCGGAGAATCAGAAACATGTAATACAGGCGATGTTTTATAAGCTGAAGAAACTGGGGATTCTTCTAATCAGGGGTTGCACTTGGCAATCTTATATTTTGCTTGTGCCTTTTGTATCAAATGCCATTTATTGATTCCATGCACTTTCTAACTGTATTTTCTAATAACTGGCCTAAAGCAGTCATTTTGTTGCTATATACACAACTAGCAAAATATAGCTCTCAAAGAGGGGAATTTACAGTTTTACTTGAAATATAGCTTATTTGCAGCGTCTTAGACATGATACTGACGGTACTAGTGTGACACCATTTACAGGTGAAGTCATTAAGCTGAATTTGCTGACAAATTTCACAAGCTTCTGACAAAAGTAGTAACGTGTAGCTACCATGTGTCCGGTTCACACCACATGACACAACATGCTATAGTGCCTACGTCAGTTTGCCTTCCTTAAATTCAGTGTTTTAACTTGATCTCTTTGATCTATACTGGCTATGGATGTTCTTTTCTCCTCTCTTACCTTGAATTTGTACCATGGCAACATATCTACTGATTTTTTGTGTTTTGATGTGTATGGGCCTCCTATGTGTGCCGAGGATCTAACTCCTGGAGTTCTTAAGCTATAGCAGTTCGTTAGGGTAGACAAAAATAGCCTTTTGTTGTTTGGTCACATCGAATTTAATCAAACTTGGCCGTCATCTATTTATTTTTAGAGGCCAAACACCAATAACTAATTACTTGTTGGACACTCATCAAAATCTCATATGAACTGGAGACAGATGTATAATGCATGATCTCTTTGGTTGGAGATACTTTTGGATATGTCTAGTTATTCTTGAATCAAGTATGCGAGCTGTTGGTGCTAATTATGACAAACATATGTGGCCAGGTTGTTCTAGCGGCTCAGTTATTCTGCTGGACTGGACAGTTTATAGGTCATGGAGTGTTTGAGGTGATCATTTTTAGTAATTTTGTGCATGATTCTCAAAGCTTCCATTAATTTGGTCGCATGACATATTGTTATTCAAATTTGTAGAAGCGAGCACCTGCTCTGTTGGACAATCTTACACAAGCGTTCCTTATGGCACCATTTTTTGTACTCCTTGAGGTAATAATACTAGTTCTATGTTAGGATACAAGTGCTTTCAGTGGTTGCATTGGATCTAATCTTTTCATGACTTTTTTTGGTTCCTCACAGGCCCTCCAATCTCTTTTCGGCTATGAACCATACCCCGGCTTTCATTCAAAAGTGAAAGCAACGATAGATGCTGAAATCAAAGAATGGCAGGAGAAGAAACAGAAAAAAATATCTTAAGTTCGAATGTGTGAGGTTTTTATCTGTTCTAATTGTATCTGTAAATGAAACAAAGTCCAATTCGCATGTGAACTGCCTATGTACACGTTAACTTGGTTTTGTATGCATACTCTTGATAAAATTAAAAAACTTGGTTTTGTATGCATCCTTTAAGAAATCAACTGTGTATCAAAACGCTTTTAGCCTGTGGTTCCATGCACCGTGTGGTGATTGATTCGTCGGTTTTGATGTATGATGCATCTTACCAGTTATGAGGGACTTTGCTAGATGTGATATGAATTACCTACTAAATCCCACTTTACACACCGTGTATATCCATGGGATTTTGATACTAAGCATAGTGGAGACAATAACACAGAAGGTAGCTCTTAAATTATTTCTATGATTAAGTTTATTTACAATTTATGGGTGGACTCCAATTTTAACCAATTTCATAAATAGTTGAAATTTTCACTGTTGTGGTATTGGTATTCATTTACATTTGTGTATAGTGCTTAGATAAACAAGAAAATGTGACAATTATTCTGGTTGGAGGAGGGAAAAGGAATGATTATATTTACTTCCACCAATTTATAGTCTGTTCGGCCAAGATTCTTCTACTAAATCATTTCTGCTCGGCCTATATTCTGATTTCACAGGGATAATACAAATGTTAGCTAACCAGCCCACCACTTCAATTATTGTTATCATTCTTGTAGATTGTGTTTTAAGTAACAAAAGATTAAGCCAGCTTTTAATCTCTCTATACATAATAACTTTCCACGGCCAAGGGAAAAATTTGTGACGTTTGGTTCATGTACTATGCAGGATCGATAAAAATGAAGAGATTGTTTAAGCAATGAGTAATAATTTTGAGATTGCAATGCGGTGAATAATAATGTAGGGATCGCAGGCAGTACTTTAAGAGTTTGTTTCGTCTAAAGTTACTCTGATCCATGTATTGTTATTACATGCACTCTTATTCCATATTATATCCCACACAAAAATAATATACAGATCCTCATATTATAACTTATGCGGCTATTAGCAATGTGGAGTTTAGTGAGGCCAGCCAAACAATGTGTTAAGCATAAAATATGCAGAAGTTTATGCTGTGAATATTTTAGTTAATACGGTAAGCAGTTTACTCGGAACGTTTTCTCATTGTTATCAAATTACACCCAATTGAGCATTGAACCTATCTCAATTGTGTTGCCTTTTTCAACATTAGCAAATATATTTCTCTGCATCCTAAACAAAAAAATTACAATGAGTTTTCTGTCTTCGATTAAATTTTTCTGCATCAGAGTAAAATCTTTCGATTTGTTAACAAACTTTTGTAATCCTAAGAAGCAAAAAGAAACTAGTAACACAGTGATGATACACGAACAGAGAGTCAGAGATACATACCAAGACGCAAAGACAAGGACAAAAACAAAAGCAAAAAATGAATGACAAGGACCAGCAACTTTTTCTTTTTTGGTTTTAGGCACAAAAAGAAGGGAGATAAAGTGACCCAAAGAAAAGGGCCAACCCTGATATTGCACGTTTCTTGAGTTTAGCCACAGAACTAACTTGAAATGACTTTAAATATATATATATATATACATATATATATTCATAGAGTCCATAGAATAAGAAAAGGGCAAAAAGGGATCAATCATATGATAACTACTACAAAAATATCCTAAAACCTAGACAAGAGTAGAAATCAGAAGAGTAATTAGGAGGCGACTTTCTTGTATTTTTGTTTTGTTTCCGACATAAAAGATTTCGTGCGAAACAAAGCAAACTTTTGCATGACATGATTAATGGGTCATAATCTTCCGCCATTAATTCCTCTAAGTAGAAGCCTCTTTTCCCAAACTGGTTTGTATATCATGCATAATTAGGGCATGTAAGCTTAAAGAATTTTTGTATGTCAGAGATTTCAAGGGTAACTGGATAGCGGGATTCTCTAGTCGTGTTATGGCCAATACGCCACTGCAAGCGGAACTTATAGCTCTATTGAAGGGACTGGAGCTGGCCTTTACTAAAAATTTAACGCTACTGGTTGTGGAAATTGACTGTCGGGTATTGATAGAACCTCATATGACTAATGATGCTCACATAACTTTACTAAATGATTGCATGTTCCTCCTCGCAACAATGGACCAACCACCAGTTAAGCACATATATTGTGAAGCAAGCTCAGTCGCACACATTCTAGCACATCATGCAAGCACACAGATGTTGGAAAGATACGCTGAACGTTAAGACACATTTTGGGGCACAATGCCTTTATTTGCTTTCCTTAATTACCGCAATGACTCGTTAGGAATCGCACCATTCAGATCAGTTCCATGTTATAACAACCCTTTTTAATTTCCTGCTTAATATATCTCGTCGTTTTAGAGAAAAAAAAAGAACTTGCTTATTTTAAAGATTATATGTAACTTTCTATAAAAGATTACCTATAGATATCTTTGAGTGATATGATTCCTCCTGCTCCTCCATAGTTTGAAATTTTCCTGTGTGCACTATCTATGTTAGGTTTATAGATGTTTTGTGGCGGTGGCACCCACTGTACTTGAATTCTTATGAATTGCTTGGGAATTGTTCTCTGTTTAGTGAGGCAGAGGTATTCAATGGCTTGGGCAACTGGTGTGTTGCTGGCGATTATTGTGGAGATTTTTTTGAATAGGTTGTTGTTGTGGTGGAGCCAGATATGTCATAGCATAATGGGTGTGATAATGGATAATATGACTTGTTTTTGGTTTGGTAGAGTTAGTGAATCAGAGGAATTACAAAGTTCTTTAATCCACATGCTGAAATTTGGTGGATTAAAGTCTATATGAAGGGTATTCCAGATGGGAGTGTTGCGTGAACAATAGAGAAAGATGTGTTGTGTGTCTTTCACTAGATTGCAGTGGGGACAAAGGGGTGATGGAATTATTTTCCTATAGTAGAGCATAGATGTTGTAGTTAGGCGCTTTATGGTTAGTAGCTATAGGAAGTGTTTTAGTTTATTATGGCAGTTGTCTTTCCTTATCCAAGAGTGTTCGAAGTCCCCTGATGGTTGTGCAAATATGAAATTCCTAATTGAAGAGTAGGCTGACTTTATGGTGAAGGATCTGTCATTTGTTGGTTTCCAAAAAAAGCTATTTGAGGCAATTTTAGAGAATGGTATGTAGGTGTAGTGGATTAATGATTAGATATTTGCAGGGAGTTCGAATGATAATTGGCTTAGATCCCATGAATTTAATTGTAATATGTGAGAGATTTGTCCCCAAGTTCGTATGTGTTAGTGGACCTTGTATGAGAAACCTTAGAGGCAGTTGTGCGATGATTCAATTATCCTTCCAAAAGTTGATATGGTTGTCATTTGCTACATTTTAGACTAATCTTTTTGCAAAGAAAGGATGAGCTTGAGCAAGGCTTTTCCACGCATAGGAGTCGACTGCAATGATGGTAAAATATCTTTGTGTTCCTGTCTTGCCTTGTATTTGTGACATATCACCTGTGCCCATAAACTGTTGGGGCTATAGTGCAGGTGCCAAATAATGTTGCAAAGAAAAGCTAGATTGTTGCTTTTGGAATTAAAAAGACCTAGTCCTCCTTCTTATTTTGGGGATGTCACAGTATCCCAGTTAACAAGGTGGACTCTCCTTTTTTCTAGGGTTGAGCCCCAAAGAAAATACCTTTGAATACGGTCTACATGTTTTCTAGTAGCCGTAGGCAGATAGTTGAGTTGCATGAAGTGAGTAGGTATAACTGCCAAAACCGACTGGATAAGAGTGGTTCTTTCTGCCTGGGTTAGTAATTTTGCTTTCCATCCCTTAAGTCTTGTATTCATTCTGTCAAGAATGAATTGATAATTAGAGCTTCTTGGTTGTAGATTAGTGATTGGGAAGCCAAGATGATCTCTACATTATTCGTTACCTTAATGTTAAGCATTGTGGATAGAGTGCTCTGTATATTTCTATCTACATTCCTAGAGAAGATGATTTTTGATTTTGTGAAGTTTATCCGCTGGCAAGATTGTTGGGTGATAGAGTTAAATATATTTGTGATCGAAGTAGCACTAGTTGCATTTGCCTCGGAGAATAGTATGAGCTCATCTGCGAATAGTAGATGGGAAATGGGCGGGCATGTTACTAAGTTTGATATGTTTCCATTGGTAAATATCTACCGCATGGTCAATGCATCTAGTAATTGATCGCATACAAATGATGAAGAGGTAGGGTGATAGTGGATCTCCTTGGCGTATATCTCGAGAGGGTTCAAAGAACTCTGTTGGACCATTGGCTATTATAGAAGTAGAAGATGTTGAGATGCAATTCATAATTAGGCTAATCAGTTTGGCAGGGAAGTTTAAGGGGTGAAATTCAAAAATAGCCAGATTTACAACTGGTCGTTCAAAAATAGCCCAGTTTCAAAGTAATTGAAATTTAGCCACTTTTCATGTAAAGATAAATCTGAGCAAAAATACTATTCAAAACCCAAAAATTACGCCAGTATATTATGTTGGAGTTCCAGCATAAGTATACTTGAACTCCAGCATATCATACTGGAGTTCCAAGATAAGTATGCTGGAACTCCAGTATAATATGATAGAGTTCCAGCATAAGTACACTAGAACTCCAGCATAATATACTGGAGTTTCAGCAAGTATACCGGTCCAGCATAATATACTGGAGTTTGGAGCACGAGTTCGAAACTTAAATAGTGCCAAAAATGGCACATAATACGTTTCTACTGTTAAAAAAGTTACATAAATACATAAAATGCAGTATAATAATGCGTTTTACTTTAACGGAAAGTTAGCCGTTAAAGTTAAACGTAGTATTATACTGCGTTTTATTAAAAAATTAATTTTTTTGGAAAACGCACTACAATACTGCGTTTTCCTATAATATTTGGGCCCACTTCTGCAGGACATTTAAATCCTTATAATTTATTATAGGAAAATGCATTACAATACTGCATTTTCCTTAAATGCAATATTGTACTGCGTTTCCCTATAATATTTGGGCCCATTTCTGCAGGACATTTCCCTATAATTTATTATAGGAAAATGCATTACAATACTGCGTTTTCCTTAAATGCAGTATTGTACTGCGTTTCCCTATAATAAATTATGGGCACCCTTCTTCCATAGGTCCCGCACACATCACAAGCCTTGGATTCCTTCTTTCGGATTGAAAAATTCAATTTGGAACTATTTCAAAAAACTTAAATCGAGGTATTTCGATTTTGTTTATGTCGAAACTCGTAGAGCATATGCATATTTGTTTTATTGAATGTGTTTTCACGTTGATTTGTGTTATGTTTGTGTTTAAATTTGTATGTTATTTTTACCCGGATTGAATTATTAGCCTTGGGACAAAAAATAGTTAATTATTAGCCTTGAATTATTTATTTAATTTGTTGTTCATATGTATGTTATGTTTGTTGTTTTTATATGTAATAGTGGCCTTTTAGCGTAGTAAAATATAGAGCATTTTAGCGTAGTAAAATATAGAGCCTTTTAGCGTAGAGTCTTTGTAGTTTAAGTACGTACTAACTACAAACTCTATACAATTACTCTTTACAAAATTAATTATTTAATTTATAAAAATAAACTTACAAAAATAAAAAATTAATATATGTTGTCAAATTAACTCAAATATCGAGCCTGGAACCCATAGATAATTACTCAATCCAATTATTTAATTTATTAAACTAACAAAATTCTAAAAATGTTGAAATTGACACACATAATAATTAAGGATAACTTGGTGCAATCGGGCCTCAAATATCGAGCCTGGAACCCATAGATAATTACTAATTAAAGGATAGTTTTGTGCGACCGGAACTCAAATATCGAGCCTGGAACCCATAGATAATTACTCAGAACAATTAAATAATTAATTATTTAATTTATTAAACTAACAAAATTCTAAAAATATTGAAATTGACACACATAGTAATTAAGGATAACTTGGTGCGACCGGGCCTCAAATATCGAGCCTGGAACCCATAGAAAATTACTCAGAACAATTAAATAATTAATTATTTAATTTATTAAACTAACAAAATTCTAAAAATGTTGAAATTGACACACATAATCATTAAGGATAACTTGGTGCAACCGGGCCTCAAATATCGAGCATGGAACCCATAGATAATTACTCAGTCCAATTCAATAATTAATTATTTAATTTATTAAAATAACAAAATTTTAAAAATGTTGAAATTGACACACAAAATAATTAAGGATAACTTGGTACAACCGGGCCTCAAATATCGAGCCTAAAACCCATAGATAATTAGTAATTAAGGATAGTTTAGTGCGACCGGGCCTCAAATATCGAGCCTGGAACCCATAGATAATTACTCAGTCCAATTAAACAATTATTTATTTAATTTATTAAACTAACAAAATTCTAAAAATATTGAAATTGATACACATAATAATTAAGGATAACTTGGTGCAACCGGACCTCAAATATCGATCCTGGAACCCATAGATAATTACTCAATCCAATTAAATAATTACTTATTTAATTTATTAAACTAACAAAATTCTAAAAATGTTGAAATTGACACACATAATAATTAAGGAAACTTGGTGCTACCGGGCCTCAAATATCGAGCCTGGAACCCATAGATAATTACTCAGTTCAATTAAATAATTAATTATTTAATTTATTATAGCACAAACACACAATTAATATTGTTTAAATTATAGTAGACGATATGGACTTGCCGCATGTGCATCCTGGACCAGCCGAGGATCAGATATTAGTGTTGCAGGGCGACCATAGGTCCTCCTATGTATGGGAGGGACATCTATTGGATCACTCTCCGTGCCAGGAGACCTGACGATTTGTGGGACTTTTTAAGGCAGAGACATTTCCATGCCCTCGTAGTCCATCGCCTGGAGGCTACGGGCTTCCTTAGGATTTTTCAGATTGGGCAGATGCAGCTCGATTGGTCTCTCATCACAGCATTGATAGGGCAGTGGTGACCAGAGACACACACTTTTCACTTGCCCACTAGAGAGGCCACCATCACGCTTGAGGATGTTCAGGTTTTGTATGGGCTGCGTGTAGATGGACTGGCCGTTGCACTGCCCCAGTACATGAGATCTATGGAGCGTCCCTAGTATTTGGATTTGATAGGGCAATATACTGGTTATAGACCACCGGGTGAGGCTGCACTTAGAGGGGGCAGTCGCGTTTCTATGACAGCTATCAGAGAGCATATGAAGGTATTGCACCCAGACATTACCAGCGAGACAGAGGCTATCCATATTGAGCAGTACACGAGGTTGGCGCTGCTCCTTCTTTTTGGGGGTGTCTTGTTCCCGAACACTTCGGAAAATCTAGTGAGTATACACTTTCTGCATCATCTACATCAGCTAGATGAGTTACCCCGGTACAGCTGGGGTGCTGCTATTCTAGCATACCTGTACAGGAGTATGTGCTGGGCGAGCATGGGCAGCCAGGTGGACATATGTGGTTTTCTGCTGCTTCTACAGGTGACAACATTTTCGAATACTCTGTTCATTACTCCGAATTCTATATGGTCAAAATGACTCTTAAATTTTACGTCAACCTTTTATCTTAGGTTTGGGCCTGGTAGCGGATCCTGCCGTTGCAGCCACCTTTACCACCACTAGAGCCAGGTGTAGTACCTCCGTTTCTCCCTCTAGCTACGAGGTGGGTTCTCCGGCGTGGGAACTACCGAGGGACTGATGCTCTTCATAATCTCTCCCTTGTCAGGGATGTGTTAGATATGCTGGTGGCCGGATAGGTAAATATGTACCTAAACTTACTTGTTATAAATTCACTTGTGTTGCGCATACTCACTTTTATGTTATTATTTGATAGTTCATCTGGACGCCATACAACGACGAGTTGCTAGCTCAGCTACCCGATTATTACTCAGTTGACCGACTGCTTTGGAGCACTTCCATCCCGATGATCTTCTTCGATGTGGTTGAGCATCATGCCACAGAGCGTGTGCTTTGCTAGTTTTACTATCCCCAGCCTATACCGGGGGAGCCTGCATGGGTGCCTACACATTATTAACGGGATGACCATACTAGGGTGGACGATGCATTTGTAGGATGGCTAGAGCAGCAGGTCCATATTTGGGACCAGCGAGAGTACCGTATTCCTCCACCACCTTCACATATCTAGGAGGCCACTATTGAGCTACATACATTATGGTACCGCTGTCACACCCGACTGATGATCGGGAACCCCATTCATGTACTTGTCGATCTGTACAGACCATACGTCAGGAAACACGAGGCACTGGTATGTTTTTGTGACTTATTAATATCTTATAATTGTGATACAACGTTATTTAATTAATATTTTAAATGTTGAGCAAGCTATTGGGCATCACATGTTCTACCAATTGGGACAGGAGATGCAGCAGCATGGTGACAGTGCTGTAGTCGTTGAGTATGGCCGACGGGTGGAGGAGATGGCTCGTCGGACCCTGTATCAAGTGAGAGATGGCGCGAGGTTGGATCACGAGGCTGAGTATGCGGTGCCAGAGGATTACCATCGGGGTAGGGCTGTCCCACAAGGTAGGGGTAGGGCACGAGGGAGGGGTGTCCCACGAGGCAGGGCTGTCCCACGAGGCAGGGATGCCCCACGAGGTCGCAGGGGACAGCGAGGAGGTGGTCCTCAACAAGGAGGCGTTGAGGCATATGATGAGGATCTTGGAGATGGGGATCTTGGAGATGATCAACCGAGTTATTTCCCTCAGCTAGATGAGCCTTCCAGCAGCATGCCGTCGTACAACCTTCAACTATCTCTGCCAGCATCGCAGGTCACCCTGTCAGATGCATTGTTGATCACGGGTACATTCGATGGAGATGTAGACCAGTTCTTTTCAGACCCATCTACTACAGCTGAGGATCGGCCGACCCGGGACGTGGATGGCGGGCGCAGGTTGAGTTATGCCTGATCCCCGGCGATTGATCCGGATCTACCACATGCTCATGTATGCTTTTATTACTGTAAACTTTCAATTTGTTTTCTTTTCCTTAATGATTTGTCATTAATTAATTTTTAATTTTCTTATTAAGGCTTCGTCCCAGCCCATCACAGAGGCCACTGTATGAGCTGATGAGGACACCACAGATGCATATACTCAGGAGGCCGACAAGACCACAGAGAGAAAATGTTTTTGACTTAACACGTATAATACTAATATACATTTTCACATGCTAAGCTTAGTACTAGTTTTATAGGTTGCTGACGGCCCGACAACCTCTTCTACCGATCCTGCCAGCTGTACTGTCGACGCTACTGCGCATTCTCACATAAAGAGGTGACTTAATAATGATAATCCCGATAGTGTACCCAGGCGACGAGGGATGCGACTCACGCCAGCAGCAGCACTGAAGCACACAGGCTGTGGGACTCATTGATTTACTTATGTTTGTACTTTGTGTAAATATTACATTATGTAAATAATGGCAACAATTCTATTTTAACAACAATTTTATTTTAACTGCGGTTGAACAACAATTTTATTTTAATAGTACAACACAAACACAAACATATCAGACCTAACACAACACAAACAATACAAGCAAAGAAAACACTTGACAAGGGGAACATAAAGATACACTACTACGCTCAACACGTACGTGCCATTGTTTAGTTACAACCGCCTAGTATTCTCTGCTCCAACCACTTGAGCTAGTCTTCCAGCTTTTTTTCTCTTCTTCCACCTCCTTGAGTTTTGCCTTCAACTCCGCAATTTCTTGCTTCGATAAAACGTAGTATTGCACCACGCTTTACATATTAAAGTTTTTTTTAATATGTAATTTTTTTAATTCCACAATCTTGGTCTTCTTTACTAACACTAATAAGTTTAATGTTTGAACAACCATATCAAAATGTCATGTTAAAAAATAAGATGTAACAAGATTGTGGAACATAATTTTATTTTATAGATATTGCAACATACACAAGTACAGACACGTATTACAAATAACAAAATGAAAACAAAAGACTAGGGGTATCATTGATAGTTGGGTACATTCGAAGAACTTGCACCAGTAGCTGGATTACTACCGCCACACACACCACCTGAAGGACATTTACGACGGTCGTGTCCTGTTTGCGAGCATATGCTACATTTACGCGCATAAACGGTGTCACCAACATCCATTTGGTTCCGTATACGCGTTCTCTTTTACACTTGCAGCTTGCACAAATAGTCCTTGTTATACACCATTTTAAAAGGTTTCGGCGGCCAATAATGCTTAACACCTAATGACTGCAACTGCCCACTATACGTGTCTACGTATGCATCAGCACTATATTGCCTATCAATATAATTAGTTGCCCCTAAACCAACTTGTTAAAAGCACTTCAAGGCATGTGCGCACGACATGTGGTAGATGGTCCATTTCCCACATGAACACAACCTGCTGGCTTCATTCACCGTCTGTAGATTATTCCCACGGTGTCCGCGGATAACGATCTTAACTTCAAAAACACCCCGGTCGTGATCGTACTGTAAAAATGAATGCCAATGTGCTCGCCTCTTGTACCTTTCAAATCTTCTCATGGGTATTGGAATAAATTGAACACCCCTATCCATCAATGCCGACGCAGCTCCATGCCCTTCAACTAACCTCTTCGCACTCTGTTTGATTGTCATGCGGACCATGGCAGTGACAGGCAATCCAAGGGCAAACTTCAACAAGCCGTTAAATGGCTCTGACACATTTGTAGTCAGGGCTCCCCATCGTTTGCCGCCATCAGCATGCAATGTCCATATGTGAAGCTCATGTCCCATCAGCCAAGTATAGGCTCGTGGATCTAACCGCCTGATCGGTTCCATGCACCTCATGAATTTGCATTGCTGGTGCTCAGTTGCAGCCATCCACATTAAGTCATGCAAGGCCTTGTCAGGATATTTCTTCTAGAAATTGGCCTTCAGGTGCCTCACACAGTAACGGTAGTATGCATAGGGTTCCTGCCATTCAGGCAAGTGCCGTACAGAACTTAAAATACCACCATATCGATCAGATATTAGACAAATACCTGCACACTGTTTGACAACGTGTTGCTTCAAGTGGTTCAAAAAAAAGCATCCACATCTCTTCGTTTTCATTGGCACAAATGGCAAAAGCAAGTGGAAATATTTGTCCGTTGGCATCTACTGCAACTGCAATCAAAAGCTTAATATCATACTTTCCATAGACATGAGTACCGTCTATGGAAATTACAGGATGACAATGCACAAAACCATCAATTGTTTGTTTAAATGACCAGAACACATAGTTGAAAATATATTCGGGTCTGTCCGGACTCCGCTCACACCTCCATTCAACAACAGTCCCGGAGTTAAAGTGTTGCAGTATAGCCATGTACCTAGGCAGCAATGAAAAAGACTTATCCCAGTCGCCATAAATAAGTTCAAAGGCATGTTTGCGATCGAGATATGCCTTTTTTTTGGTTATAGTACAACCATACTCCTGGTGGACGGCTGTAATACACTCTTTAATCTTGAACCTAATGGACACTTTCAAATATGGAATCAATACTAGAGAAATCAAGTCCACATCCACGTTGAAGTGATTTTCATTGAATGTGTCCATTTCACATGTGTGGGTGCTAATAAATTTACCCACTTTCCACAAACCTGATTTCTTCTTGCTGGCACGCAACATCCAGTGACAACCCGTAAAGTCTCTACGGCATACAGCCTTGTATACCTCCGTAGTTGACTCACTTACAGTCATCTCACGACACTCTCTTACACTGTAGATTTTTACAGCCCTAATTAGACGAGCTTTATCGGGGAAATACATGCCCTTTGCCAGCACCGCTGGTCTAGACTCATCCCACATCGCTGACCGAATTTCGTCATCATCCCTTGTGAGAGCATCCACATCCGGCATACTTGGCAAATTATCAAGGTAGGGAATATTCCACTCATGAAATGGCACGTGGGACTCATACACTCTTGGTCTAGCGGGAGGTGGAGGAGCATGCTCCCTCGTCAGCTCAGGTTCGGCATCCACTTCCTCCTCGTCATCACCCTCATCATGGAAGGGTGTGTCATCTCCAGACTCATCCGCATTATTGTCATAATCATTATCATCTTCCTGACTCTGCGCATCTGCCAAATCACGAGTCAATACGTCGTCTATGGGCAACTGTGTGAGGTCAGGAACATCAAGATGCTCGTTTTCACTGCATAAAAAGAACAAAATGATAAGCTACCTAACTAGATAAATACTTTACATATAGCTATATCACTTTACTTGCAAGTCGTACTGTCTTGCCGTTTCATGATGTATATTTTCTTGTTGGTGATGACTCCCGGATGGACCACCGTGGTCCAATACGCCAGAACTACGCATGTTCCAACTAGGGGCTGTGTCGTAACTTGTAAAATTCATATTCGGAGTGTACCCCTTATGAAAAATATGAGTGTTAATACAAATCCAATTAAAACATAAAATAACCATCGCTAAATCGTAGAAAAATTAAAGTTTACCAATCGTCTTGTGGATTATATAAAGTCGAAAAATTATTTTGTGGCTGCTCATTCGCCGGTGGTGTCAAGTTTAAATCAAGGCAAGCTCTTTTATCAGCAATCTGTCCGGCAAAAACTGCTCCAGAATAACCACCCGATGACTGAGGGTTATCCCTACTATGCGCGCCCTCATTATTGGGAAGGTCTTCAACCTTGACGTACATTTCCAATAATTTTATTACAATAAATTCATTGTATTCTCCGGAATCCGAAAAAAATCTCTAAGAGTTTCATCATCTTCGATGTTAAACTCAGAATAATAAGTAAACCCCTGCAGAGTCACTGAATACGAAAATCTACCGGTTACTTTAAGGTTAACCGAACGTTTCCTCACACACATTTTTTTACGTAATAACGATACCAATTTATCGTACTCCATTGTAAGCGGTAATTTAACATTATACTGTGGAGGTGAGCTATACTTCACAGAGTTATTCTCTAGCATAACCTCACCCCCCCCCAATATAATGAAACCCTTATTTTTGGCTCTTCAGACATTATAAAAAATGATTGATAAGAAGAAGAGAGAAGTATGAACGGAAGTTTGAAAGAAAGTTTTGAATGAATTTTCATAAAATTCAAACGCCTTTAAATAAGGTAAGTCCGAGCTTGGGTGCAGATTTTTTTTATATAAAACGCAGTATACTACCACGTTTTATGTATTTGAATTATTGTTATATCAGTTATCTGCAGGCCCAAAAATCAGAGTAAAACGCAATATAATAATATGTTTAAGTGTAAAACGCAGTCTAATACTGCGGTTTACACTAAAAAATAATTCTCTGAACTCCTACAGAAGTGGGCCCAAATATCATAGGGAAACGCATTACAATACTGCGTTTAAGTGAAACGCAGTATTGTACTGCGCTTTCCTAAAAAAATTAATTTTTTTAATAAAATGCAGTATAGTACTGCGTTTAACTTTAACGGCTAACTTTTCATTAAAGTAAAACGCAGTATTATACTGCATTTTATGTATTTATGTAACTTTTTTTTTTTACAGTAGAAACGTATTTTGTGCCATTTTTGGCACTATTTAAGTTTCGGTCCCTTTGGAGCACCGGTGCTCCTGTCTCCAGTATATTATGCTGGAGCCAGCAAAGTATACCGATCCAGCATAATATGCTGGAGTTCATACATAGGTGCACCGAACTCCAGTATATTATGCTGGACCAGTCTCTGCTGCAACAAAATAGTGGCTATTTTTTATCGACTTGATAAACGTTGACTATTTTTGAATGACTAGTCCAAAAACTGGCTATACCGTGCTATTTTTACAACTTTAAGGCATGTAGAGAATTTCTAATGAATGACCATTCTAGGTGGTCAAACGCTTTTTCTAGGTCTAATTTAAGCATCATTTTTCCTTTACCACCGGAGGTCTTTTTAAAAGAGTGGATTGCTTCTTGAACTATAATAGCATTATTAATAGCCCGTTGACCGTGGTGGAAACTGCACTAAGTAGGGGTGATAATTTTATTATGGAAAGGTCGTATCCTATTGACAATGTTTTTATTTTAGGAATGAGGGAAACATAAGTCTTGTTAATTTTAGGGTCAATTGTTAGGGTTTGGAAAGCTTGTGAGCAGATGTTAACGATCGAGGGACATGTGTCCGCCCAATATTTCTGAAAAAAGATCGGGTGAATACCATTTGGGCCTGGTGCCTTAAGTGGCTTAAAAGAATTAATAGCTTTGTGTATTTCGATCGTATTTAGATCTCTACTAAGGAACTCTCTATCGAGAATATTGAGAGTGCTTAGATTATAGGTAAAATAAGCAAGTTACCTCCTACAACCAAGTGAAAACTTCCTCATATTCTTATCTCAATTCGTATAAGTTAAACTCTTTTTCCCAGCAAAACCACCAACTATAGCTCAGAAGAAGAAAACAAGCTCTATGAATGGCCTCAAAAGCTAAAACATGGAGACAATAATTAAACCCCAGAAAATATCTTCTTTAAAATATTTTTAAAAACTGAAAAGATTCAAAATTAAATCTCATATATAAAGATAAATGTACTCGATCACTATCCCTTTCATGTTCTTCAGTCAACTTTTCCTTTCTGGCCTTTCTAGTTGTTACTCTTACTAAACTAATTTCTGAGATAGTCCACTTTCAACTATTAAAGCGTAAGGAGGGTTTTTAAAAATGTAAAATAAGGCGAAATCATCCAAGTTTTGGGGATTGGATAGGGTGCTTGGAATTTTCAAATAAGCTTGTGACATCATTGTTTGATTAGTTGAACCAAACACTCAAATTATGCTGCTTTTCTTAAGTGCAATAGTGATTAAAAAGAAAATCAGAAGCGCGCATTAAGCGCGGGTGCCAACACATGAAACTGACTCAAATTAAAAATACAAGCCGCCACCAATTCTAGTCATTTGTCTATTCAAGACTTGGATACGTTCCTTTAATTTATTCCGTGAAACAATGGAGAAATTCAGAGAAGAAAACGAAAGTTGTGATAGAGTTGTAAGTACTCCTTCATCCTTAATTAAATGTCTCGCTAAATCTAAACAGTTAGATATGAGAACTGAAAATATATGTTTGGCATAACATAAGTCATTTTTTCAGAAAATTATTTTAATGAATTGAGAAATCATTTTGTGGTATTAGTTGCCAATAGATACAAAATGTCGCTTCAATAAATCATGACTAGTTAACTAATTGAGTCACTTGGAAAGTTTAGGTATACAAGCGCATTAGTAATTTGAATTAAAAAATAAAAATCATTTTCCTGTTGTAATAAATTCCCTCCTTTTTGCAATATACTACGAGAGCTTGATGATTTTCCTCCAGTGCATGATATAATTAATACTGGTTAATTAATTTATAAGAGACTTGTAGATATGTTTCATATTAGGACTACAGGAGATCAGAAAGAGCTACTATTTCTGGCGAACTGAGTATATTCCTAATTCCTTCTGAGGTTATCCAAGATTTTCCAAGTCTTATTTTGACTTGAATGCAACTTATTAATTAACTCAAGGGTGCCAAAACTATTGTTGTTGTTGATGATATATAATGATTAAAGTATTAGGAGTATTTATTTTCATCGCCACTATGATTATCATCATTATTTTTTGTTGTTATTATAAGTTGTTAGAAAAATGTTGATTATTGTTCGCACATCATGTAGTACTGACGGATATGTTAATTTTTAACAAAATATCTTCTCCATCCATAAAAAAGTCGAACATTGGTCAAGAATACACCATGGCATGCTGTTGATAAGCATCGAATCCATAATCATTTAGAGAGATTATATTACTATGCTAGGGCCGGAGCTAGAATGTCGAGACCGGCAGAGGCGGATCCAGGATTTAAATCTAACGGGTTTAACTTTTAAAGTTTTTAGTATTGAACCCATTAGATTTTTAAAGTTATGGGTTCATATCTACTATTTTTGTAATTTTAATGAATTTTTACACATAAATTTTTATTCCGTGTCAAAAGTTATTGGTTCAGTTGAACCCGATGATACTACACTACATCCACCACTGTGCGCGGGCACTTAAAAAAAAGATTATAACTATTTCGTTAAGCTCTGTATTTATCTTAAAAAATTATTGGATATTGTACAAATCATTAATTTATAACTTAAAAGGATTAGAATTTCGAACCCACGAACTTGAAATCCTAGGTCCACATACTAAACATTATTTCTTTATAATAATAATAAAAAGAGCAGCCCGGTGTACTAAGCTCCCGTAATGTGCGGGGTCAGGGAAAGGGCCGAATCATAAGGATCAATTGTACGCAGTTTTACTCTGTATTTCTACAAAAAGCTATTTCTAAGGCTTGAACCCCGTGACCTCCTGGTCATACAACATCAACTTTACCAGTTACGCGAAAGCTCCCCTTGAAGCCAAACTATACCAACAGCCTCAATTTCTTCAGAAAACTTGTGATTTGATTAATCATGCTTAATTAATTTTTGGTCAAACACTAAAAACATGTGACAGTTGTGAGCATGAGAACATGGCAATTTTGCATCCACAGATAGAAGTAATTTTACATAAGCCACGTAGTATAATAAAACCTAATTTAATATTGCAGATCATTGCAGTATACTTTGGACCTAAAAATATTATAGCATATTCTAGAAAACAAAATACTCATCACTCTTTTATATAAATTGATAGTTAGGCAATGCATAAAGCAGTCAATCATTATAAGTATAGCATATTTTAAAAAAAGTACTTTTAAAGAATTCAAAGGCCTAACCTATGCCTAATTTTATTCCCTAATTTCCAATAAGAACCATTCTTCTTGTGCCAAGTAAAGCTGTCTCATTTCATGGTTATGTGTTGGAACAAAAGAAACAGGGGTAAGCCTAATCCAGAGTTTAGAGGTCAACCCTAGAGTTAATTAACTAAACCAGAGTTTAGTTAAATTTTATTGCTTGGATCAATTGAGAGTAGCCAAGTGTATATTTTGGTTATTGTATGCCTATATATATATGGCGGCACTAACTATTTTTCTTCATTGGGCAAATTTTGGTGGCTGATATGAATGTTGACTATTTAAGCCAATCTGAACGGTTCAATGTTGAGAAGATTTATAATTTAATTTTTAATTCCTTAAGAAACGCAATCTTGGACAGGTGGCCCTCCTATAATTGGGTTTCTTTCCTGAATAAGAAAGTTATATTGTTGCTATTTTTCTAAGAAAATGAAAGGCCACTGTCTTTTTTTGGTTTTTATTTGGTTTTCTAATAAAAGTAAGAGATGTGAGATAAGCTGGTAGTCCAATTGCAGCTCTTGAAAGCAAATTATTGCAATTTCATGTATTTTAAGTTAGAACGATATTTTTTATTTTTGTATATAAAAAGGAAGTACATCTTAGGACTTCTGCCATATGATTATACCGTTTATAGTCATTCAGAAATAGGATACATATGACTGCACATTGATAGCAAACATTTAAAACGATCATTTTTTTCGAAGCTGCTTATTACAACAGAGTTTTCTAGTTATCTATTTGTAGGCATATAAATTTTATTAAAATTAAATTCATAAAAGAATTTGGGTTATATTTTAAATTCAAGATATATTGGTCTAAATAAATATTATAGGCTAATATAATTGAATTAATTATATAAATCCAATATATATAGATTAAATAAATAAGTCTTAATCCATTGGGCTAAAGTGATGAGCCTACTCCATCAGACCCAAGATGACATCTTCCTAGAGGCCAAATGCCACGCATGAAATGACGTGGCACGCTAAGTCAAACGGAAGAGCTAATAAGATCATGCCACGTGTCAAAATGACAAGACATGCCAAGTTAAATTAAAGGGCCAATGAAACCGCGCCTTGACATATGCAAGTGACATGTTCTAGCCGTACAAATGCGGCCTTGTCGCACTTCAATATGATTGGTTGGAAAGAACTTGTTCTTATCATAACTCTTCCCTCCCACAACTATAAATAGGGGTCTTCATAACTCAGAAAAGGCACAAGAAGTTATAACAAGAAGCAAGAGAGAGCTCGTGGATCAAACGCCACAAATTTCTCTACAAGTTTCAAGCTTCAAGCAATCAAATTCAAGCTCAAGAACGAAGAACAAATCAAGGTCAAGTTCAAGCAATCAAGCTCAAGCTCAAGAACAAGATCATCGTTCGTGGCAACAAACACACATTCAAGATCAAGCTCAAAGGCCCTTGAATTTATTTACTATTGAAAAGAAGAATCAGAGGATTCATAGAGATTGTAACACTTAAATATTTAAAATAAAATATTACGATTGTTACAATATTTTTCGGTCTTGATTTTATTTTCTCGACGCAATTTATTGTCTACACTATTATTTTTGTGCACTATTTGAACAACAATCATCGTAATTTGTAAGGTTAGGCTTTTAAAATAAAATATTTAAGTATTACTTGTTACGACCCAATTTTCCACCTTAGGATGTCGTGATGGCGACTAGTCTCTAAGATTAGGTAAGCCTAACAAACAAGATAATTAGAACGAAAATAACGACTAAAACAAGATATAAACGAACAAGTCTCATAAGAATCTCAATACTGAACCACAATACAATATGTTCTCAAAATCCGGTGAGACTGAGTCATAAGCTCTACAGAAAAGTACTAAGATCTCAATATACATCACTGTCTAAATAAAGGATAAACAATATTAATATGGGACAGCAGAAGGTGACTCTAAGGCCTCCGGACGTCGAGCAGGTGTACCTTGAAGTCTCCGAACGTAGCTAATCAATCGCTAGCGTCCAACACAAGCTGATGTACCTAGATATGCATAAAAATGTACAAAAGCGTAGTATGAGTACACCACAACGGTACCAAGTAAATATCAAGCCTAACTTTATGTGGGGGTAATTACCCCTTAGAAATTGGTTTCGAAAAACTTAGTCGCACCGGCTGATGTTTTTATCAAACACAAGACATATGTATCAATATGTGTTTTACTTTAATTTGTCAATATTAAGACTAACTTTTTAAATTTAATTTCAATATTGAGTGCGGATAAGTATTTACCCATATGCCTTCATCACTTAATAAAGATGCTTTCTCCTGTCTAGGGATGTGCATCGGTCGGTTCGGTTCGGTTGTGAATATTATCGGTTTAGCATATCGGTTATCGGTTTACAAATATGATAAACCAATAACCAAACCGATAAGATATCGGTTATTGGTTAATCGGTTATCGATCATTATCGGTTCGGCTATTGATTTACCCGATAAGATATAACTCAATCTAGAGTTAAGCAAAAAAGAGAAGACAATTTACTGGAGTTAAGCAAAAAAGAGAAGAATTCACATATAATATACTACTCATTTCTGCGTTCTGGCCACAACTAATATTTGAACCATGCTTCATTTTGAAAAATTCAAGTCCTGTACAATTTCTAAAATTGATACTACAACTCTACAAGCATTCCATCTCGAGTTCACAGGAAATAGCAGTTAACATGAATATAAATAACATTTTTTTTGGTTTTCTGCCAAAAAATTGAATTTTGAAGATGAATTGATGAAGAATTGAATCAATGTCTGAAAAAGGAACTGTGAAACTTCAATCTTGAATGCGGCTGGAAAAATTGAAAAATAAAGAGAGAATGAATCCCTAGATGTATTTATTAAATCATAATTTATTAAATTTTATTGGGTTATCGGTTAACCCGTTAAGAAACTGGGAAACCGAGGCCCCAACCGATAACCCAATAGTAAAAACATACTAAACCATTATCTAACCGTTAATTCAATAACCCGATATTGATATCCCAATAAGCTTTTTCTATTCGGGCTATCGGTTATGCCCGATATATGCCCAGCCCTACTCCTGTCCTTTGGATTTGCTTATTATTAAGCACGTACATATTAGTATTACAGTTTCAATTGAACCAGTTATAGATCTTTGCTACATGGTTCTTGGATTGATATGAGAAATTTCCATTAAAATTTAATTGTTAGTATCATTACTGTTTGTCTATATATTACATGTAGTAAATGCATCTCTTTAATCATATTGACGAGTTCACACTAAGCTTCTTAATTTGTCTAGGTGCAAATTCGACCATTTTGAGGATACATGACGATGAATTATTAAGTCGTGTTCACACTATCATATTCATTTACAAAGCAAATTAAAGTATCTTAATTTAGTTTGATGTAACAAATGTTTCATGCATTGTCTAAATTTAATTCATGCATATAAAGGATAGGAAACGGCAAGTCTACAATTTTAATTCAATATGGAAGCATTTTATTTTTTCTCTTTCTTTCCCATCTGGTATTAGAATCTCCAACGGTCTCACATTTTTTCATTTTTCCTCCAAGGCAAAAACTTGATTTAAATTTAGCTAGTGATTGGATGTGTACATAGGACCTCCCAAATATAAAAGTATTCTCTCGCTCTACACACATACACACACAGTGTTACAGCTAATACACATAAAGACAATGACGATAACCCTGATATACGAAAGATGCTAGAAATATTTGTATTAGTACTCACATATATATATAATAATAATAATAATAATAATAATAATAATAATAATAATAATAATAATAATAATAATAATAATAATAATAATAATAATAATAAACGGTGATATTTCCAGTCTGGGTTTCGAGAAATCTTTTCTTTCCATTCACATTAATGATGGGCCTAGCAAATACTGGGAAAACGCCTTTTTATTTTAGGTAATAAGTAGTATATATGTTTCCAATAAGGTCCCTTGAAGAACATGCTTCCCAAAATTACTTTGCAACTATTCCCTACCTTATATTTTTAATTTATATGACATAGTTTGACTATGATATAAAAATTAAAATATAAAAAAGACTTTGGAAACTTGTAATTTATTAATCTCCGTCTCAATTATGTGATATTTACTTTTCAAAATTCAAACTATGTAAACTTTGACGAGTATTTAAATATGTATTTTTTTCATCATATTAGCATGAGAATAATTAAACTTTTACTACTTTTCGTATAATATTTGAGTATCTAAATTTTAGGTTGAACGTAATAAGTCAAAATATTGACTCTCCAGAAGCAAAAAATATAACATAAATTGAGGCTGAGGAAGTATATAATATTGCAGTGGAGTAATAAACATGGCAAAAATATCATGCAATAGTAAGCTTTTTGTAAGTATATAAAAGACAGTTGAAGATGAGTCCAAAACTCATTTAACTGAACTTCCTATAGCCATATCCTAACCATAAATTGTCTTCTTAATAATACCTTTCGGCTTTATTTTTGCATCTTCTCATTGGCCCTAGCTAGCTACTTCTTTAGTGCTTCATGTAACTAATAGTAGTATCTAATTAGCTACTTAGTTGCAGAACTGCTTAACAGAAATTTCTGTTCATGAGAAAAAGTCCCTTTTCATACATACCAGAATCTTGTTAAAAGAAACTTTGAATTAAGTAAAACATACGTAAATGTTTGAAACACACCCAGTATTTACACTAAACTGCATTAGTATGAGGTAGACAATATATATAAAGACACATGTTATGTATTTGTTGAATTAGCACAAATGATAGGTGTGAGTGTAACATCGTTGTTTGGATCAAAGGTACAAATTAAAAAGAGTCTTTTTTTATTGAAGTTTCGTATCATTGTCAATTGAAAGTATGAAAAGGCTTTAAGAACCTTAGACTTTTTCGACTAATTTTCAGCTTTAAACGTGTCTAATCTGAAAACTAACAGCATGGAGATTCTGTTGAAATAAATATGGGGTTAAAAATGGTAATTGTCACTTTGTTAAATGGGATTTAAGCTAATTTCAGGTAGATGATGTAAACCTTCTCTCTAATCTCTTTTGTTAATTTATTTCATCAAGACAACCCGTTTTCACACGCTCCAAAGTCAAATATTTTGTATAGAGAAGGTTAATTTAGGAAAATCATTGAAGAATTCTATTAGAAGAATGTAGGAGAAAGATACATATTGAAAGCAACCTTAATTACTTTTTATTTTAATTTTTTTTTTAAAAAAAATAATAAGTCATGTTGGATATACAGTTGAAACAACCATGAGAGCAACAAATTGAAAGCTTCATCAACAACCACTATTACACAACAGAAATTCCAAATATAAATAAAATTATATGATCCAAAGAAAATCATGACTTTAGTTAAAAATAAGTATACGACAAAAGAAATTTGACAGAATTACATGCATAGTTTAAGGGGATGAAATGCATTTAGTCAAATATAAAAAGGGAGGAGGGTGTAAAGGTTTATATGAGAAGGCAGAAAAAAGAATTTTAAGCAAGAGAAGGCCAAAAACAACCTCCCCCCACAAAAGTTCCTTAGAGCTCACGTTTCTATCTCTCCCCCAAAAACCAGTATTTATGGCCTTGTTCTCTTCTTCCCTCTGCTTTTTTTCAATCTTTCATGTCACTTAAATGGATCGTTTTCTTCACTTTTCTCATTTCTTTCCCACTTTCCCTTAAACTTTTCTGAAAGACCAATTTAGTCAGAACCTTTTTTTAAATTAATTAGTCTTGATATAGTAGTCTTTCTCGTTGTTTTTATAACTGTTTGGCAAAAACCCATTAGTCTGATAATTTAAAAAAATCATAAATTTTACAAAGGGTGTGTAGGGGTTAAGGTTTTAATGATGATGGAGAATTTTTCTGGAGTTGTTAAGGAGGATGATCAACAGCAGCAGATGGAGCTTCCTCCTGGATTTCGCTTTCATCCAACTGATGAAGAGTTAATTACTCATTATTTGTCTAAGAAAGTTGTGGATATTGATTTCACTGCTATTGCTATTGGAGAAGTTGATATGAACAAAGTTGAACCTTGGGAGCTGCCATGTAAGTTGATTTCTCCACTTTTCCTTTTGCAAATTCTTTTGTTTTAGTAATAACGTCTTCTTGAGCCGAGGGTCTATCGGAAACAACCTCTCTACCCTCGATATAGGAGTAAGGTTTGCGTACAACTACCCTCCTCCTCAGACCCCACTAATGTGATTTCACTTGTTTTAGTATAACATTTCTGTGTTGCTGCTGATTTTTTTAATTTTTTCCTGTTTGTGGTTTGTTGGTAAATGTAGGGAAGGCAAAAATTGGGGAAAAAGAGTGGTATTTTTTTTGTGTGAGAGACAAGAAGTACCCAACTGGTCTCAGGACAAACAGAGCAACTGCTGCTGGTTATTGGAAAGCCACAGGTAAAGACAAGGAGATTTTTACAGGAAAATCTCTTGTTGGTATGAAGAAAACTCTTGTTTTTTACAAAGGGAGAGCTCCAAAAGGTGAGAAGACAAATTGGGTTACTCATGAGTACAGGTTAGAAGGAAGATTATCACTTCACAACCTTCCCAAGACAGCAAAGGTAAGGGATTGTGTTTTTAAGATTAAGATGTATGAATCTGAATATTCAGGCATTTATCCTTTCATTTCAAGATTCTTAAATAATTCTTTGTTTATGTTGTTTTGACAATTGCAGAATGACTGGGTCATATGTAGAGTATTTCAAAAGACAACTGGTGGAAAGAAAATTCATATTTCAGGGCTTATGCAATCAAACTCTACAGGAAATGAAATGGGAAATTCCCTTTTGCCACCATTGACAGATTCATCACCCAGTCACGTGCACTGCTTCTCCAATTTCCTTACTGCTCAAAAAAGTGAAGAAAACATGATCAATTATTTCGACACTTCTGCTAATTTCGCTCCTCTCTCGAATCCTATAGACATTTTCCCCAGAAATTCTCTCCCAAATACAATTTCCTGGAACCAAACAGTCCCTTTTCCTCAACCAGGTTCATTTCCTGTACAAGATCCTGTAAGTCTTAGGAATTTGCTTGAGAATTATGGGCAAAACATGCAGCAAAGTTTCAAAAAGGAGAAGGATATGGTCAGTGTATCACAAGAAACAGGTCTAAGTACAGATATGAACACTGAAATTACATCATCTGTTGTTCAACAGGATCTTGATTGCCTCTGGACTTACTGAAATTCTTGACAGAAAAAGAGCAAAATAAGCAAAGGAAAAGCAGAGAGATGAGTAGAGCTTCAGTAGTACTACTAGTTATTATGGTGTGGAATTAATTGTTATGTGTATAGATTTTCTAATCCCCTAAGTTGCATTCAACATAGTAAACCTAATTATGTCACAAAAAAATATACTTATCATATAGAAGTATGTTAAATTTTATTTTTTTCCCCACTTCCAGTTGTCTCATTACTGCTAGTATTTGTTATTGTGATATTGAATTTGTAAAAAAATTAGTATAGTACTGAACACTGTTAACATGTGACTGTATGAGATCAAGTTGGTGACTTACTGATCTTTTATTGTGTTCTTTTCTCTTTGAAGCTACCTTTGTTGTATATGGATTTTAGCGGTTGCTTTATCCAAACTTTTAGCTTCTACTTGAATTTTTCATTAAATTTAATTAATTAATTCAATCAAAGAACATTTTGTGGGGTCTTCAAAATCAATATGCCGTGGACCCTCTTCTTCCCCCACAATTTATGTGTAATTGTGTTATGATTAGGAGATAATCTCAAAGTACTTTAGGACCACTTCAGATGTCAAAACATGGTACAAACCACGTGTGTCTTCTTTTTTTAATCTTTTTGACAAAGTACAATACTCAATATTAATTGTAGGAATTAGTTGCATTAGGACCATCTCTTCAACGAACCAAATGTCATTGGATTAGTTGTAATTTGTAAAGACAGTAATGTTGGCAAGTTCAAATGGATTATGTCAAGTTGAGTTAGAATTTGGAAATACAAAATAAATACAAATGTGGTTCTTGCCACGCATTAAATTAGAAAACAAAACAGTTCGAGGCGTTAAGCATGACGAAGTTCTGCCGTTTGAATTTTTCCTTCATGCTTCATTAGTCCCACATGTAAAACAAGGGATTTAATTCACTATTAGTCCCCGACGTATTCAAGATTTCAATTCTATGAGTTGATGACTCAAATTCCAACTAACTCAATACATCACCTTGTTTAAGTTATGACTCATAGTTCAATATTTCTTTATAAGTACAGTTAATTTACACCGATAAATCCAAGTTTAGGCTAAAAGCTATGGGTTCAAATGAACCCACAAGGCTGGATCCGCCCTTGCCTTCAGTCAAGCAGAGGCCAATGTAGTGTTGAGCCAACGAGTTCAATTGAACCCATAACTTTTGACGCGAAATAAAAAATTATAACTAAAAATTCATTAAAATTACAAAAATAGTAGATATGAACCCATAATTTTAAAAATATAATGGATTCAATGCCATAAACCTTGAAAAGTGAACTCATAAGATTTAAATCCCGGATCCGCCTCTCCAGTCAAACTTAGTTTGTAAAATGAGTGACAAAATTGAAAAGAATAAAGAGAAAAACTTGTAACTATTGAGAATATGAAAGTTTCACAAAATCTGTCACAAAGATATATAATTGACAAAATGGAAATAAGGCTGCTAACTTCATATTCAATATTCACAAAAAATATCATGGCATATCATCAATTGTTGACAGAGGTTTCCTTATCATGGTATTTTAGTGATGTGACAATTGACATAACTGGCAACATGTCTATTTGGTGGTGTGTTATGTTTCCAACTAAAGCTAATTAAGGTACCATTGTCCAGAAAACACTGAAAAAATGGAACTTTATAAACATATGGTAAGTTCAGTGCCAACTGAAGAACTCCAGAACCAGAAATATGAGTGATAGTAATTTCTGGTAGTATTCCTCTATATGTTCTTTTCTATGTGAGTGACATAAAAAAAAGAATTGCTAGTCATTGTCCTTGTCCCTACTCAGATTACAGATATGCTCTGTTAAAATGGTATTACTCCGATTATTACTTTCATACTTAAATTTTGAGCAAGGGCGGCTCAAGGGTAAAGCCACTCAAGCAATTGCTTAAGGCCTCATATCCCAAAATTTTCTGGTATTGTATTAAATAGTTGTATTTGTATTTGATGATTTTTTAAAAAAAATATTTAATATATATATAAAAAAAAGTATATCTTTCATAAATAAGGAAATTATGGGACCGATAAAGATAATTTGGGAATAAAAATAGTAACTTACGTGTGAATGTATTTCTTATCTCCTTTATATATTATGATTATTATCACAAGACCCGCGTTACTTTTATTACTTTCTCTTTAAACTAATTTTACTTAATCGTTTATATTCCTTTTAGTCTTTCTAGACTTATAAGTCCACTGTCTCATAAAATATTCTGCCAAATATGATAGCAGAAAGAAATTTCGAACTCTTTTTTTGTCAAACTTTCCCGGCATTGCACCAAAAATATTGAAATAGCAAAAGTAATATCAAGTTATCTATGACTATTTGTTAAACTAGGTTCAATTGTTCTATACTTTTTTTATTACTTTCATCTAAAAAATTTTAATATCTTTTGTTTGTAAGTATATGTATTATCTTTTTTAATTTATTAGAATTTTAATATGTCAACAAAGAAATATGAACGCATATTAAAAATACCAAAAGAAAGAGAAGAATTAAAACTTTAATACAATCCCCAAAAATAGGAAGAATTTATGGTAGATAAACAAATTACTAATATAATTGAGCTAGAAGAGAATGGAATCCAAGAAGAAGAAGAAGTTGGTGAGAGTTTAACAAAGATGTTTTAGAAAATCTGGAAATCCTAAAAGAATTGAATAATAACTCTAGAAAGTAGAAATATATATATATTAAGAAATCGATTATAAATAAATTATTAAAAAAGTTACGAAATTGATTATAAATAAGTTATTAAAATATTTACATCTCAAAAAGTTAGAAAAATAAACTTCAAAATAAAATTTTATTAAATGAGTTTTTAAATATGGAAAAACTTGAAGACATCCACTGGGATGGCAAGAAGAACTACAGTGGACGATGACCACTGCCGGCCCTGATTTTGAGGTGTGCACTCTTCAGTTTTTAATGAAAAACTCAAACAAAAAGGAGTAAATATCTTTTTTATATTTTAATTGACTTGCTTTTCATTTCCGAATATTTTGGTTTTTCAATTCAATTTTCAGTTTCAAATGAAAATTTTAAAAAGACAGAAAAATTAATGAACCTTAATTTTCTTATTGTTTTTCCAAAAACTTGTATATCTATCGTTTAATATTGCAACAAATTATTTAACTAGTAAATTTAAGTACAAAGAATGGTAATTGAAACAATCAATCAGAAGTCAACAGATGCAGAACCCAAAAAGCAAAGTGCTGAAGTTATTTCTTTTCGGTATTTTCTTATTTATACATTAAAAACCTAAACAAACAGATCAAGTAACACAAAACCGATTGAAAACAGTGAATTCAGGTGACTTTGGCCTTTCACAGTTAAATTCATTCATTCATTCAACTCCGTTGACATATATTTGTACATTGGATGATGACGCTGCAATTCCGAGACCTTGTTCATACTCTCATACACCAAGGGTGTACATGAACCGGGTTGATTTGGTTTTTTACCAAAACTAAACCAAACCAACTATATCGGTTTGGATTGGTTCGGTTTTGTCGGGTTTTCGGGTTTTTTTTTATTACATGAATATTATTTCTATCTTACTTTGTAAAAAATTATAGATAAAACTTTAACAAGTGAATATATGTTTAGTAAATATGGAAAAAATTGACAAACATATGATCTATTAAAATATTCTAATGGGAGAATTTTTTTAGTAATACATGATAGTTATTTTCTTAGTCGTCTAACAATAATTTTTCGTTAATTTACGTTTTCAAGATTAATACATGAGAAGATCCTAAATATTTCTACATTTACTAAAGAAAATTCACTATAAAGTCAATATAAATAAAATTTATATATTTATATGTCGGTTTGGTTTTGGGTTTTTTACTCAATGCCAAACCAAGTCAAACCAAACCTAATCGGGGTTTTTAATCAGCTTGGTTTGGTTTTTCGGTTTGGTACGATTTTACGGTTCGGTTTAAACACCCTTACTAGGGATGGCCCGACAAGTTTTGTGGCCTAAAGCCAAACTTTATGAGGGACCTTAATTTTTTAAAGAAAATTATTTATTTATTTGAAGTTTATTTTTCTAGCGTTTCTTAGATACAAAGTTATTAATAATTTTCTTATAATGAATAACTCCTAATAAGTCTTTCTTAGTTGACAATATAGCTAATCCATTTAACCTTTATTGAGACATTGTTCTATATAGGGTGAGATTTTATCAATTTTAATTTGTTGAAAATTTCTTTCCGCCGAAGCGACAAACACAAGAGTTATTAATATTATTCCATAAGTACAATAGACCCGTGTGGTCCGGCCCTTTCCCGGACCCCGTGTATAACGAGAGCTTAATGCACTGGGCTGTCCTTATAATATAGGCATTGGAAAAAGAATCAATGTTTTTTATTTGACCTAGTGTATCCATTAAACTGTTATCTTCTAATTGTACTATTTTTATTAATATTTTTAATCCCGAAAATAAATTTAAACCATCAATATCGAATTCATTATTATACTTTAAAGAACATTCAATATTAAGGCAATATTTTTTCAAATTTACATCATCTAGTGATTTTAATTTTTATCGCTAAATAGAAAATCAAAAATATTTTCATATGCTTTGAATTGTTCAAATCTATTTTAGAGTAAAAAAATAACCGTGTGTACTATGTATAAAGTAATCAACTCCAAAGGACTCTTCGAAAGATTTTGAGATTCTCTTCAAATTGTTAGTTCCTATATATCATATGTTTCTTACAAAATTCGGGTTCGATATTCATTTCAAGTGCAATTTTCTTGGTAGAAATCATAGCAGTTGCAAATTCTTCTTCCCTATACCTGTTAAAGAAAAAAATCAAACTTTTTCACTTGACATAACCTTTTTTTTAAACTTATATATAGCCTATGTGTAATAATAAATGAGGCCTCCACAAATATGGAGCTAAAGCAGTTGCTTTACTTGCTTTATGGAAGGGCCACCCCCGACCCTTACTCTCATCAACTGTACTTCTTTAGCAAAGAAAAACGAAGGAATATTATGAATCCAGTTATATTTCATTCTTCACTTTGATCCTTTTAGCTGGAAACCGACCGAAAGATAAGGTACGTATTTTTTAAATTTAATCACATGAATTCATACTATATCATTTTAAAAAAAAATATACTGCTTAATAACTTACTCTATCAAACCTATTACATAGATGATATTTTGTCTTCCCACGGGGTTAACAAGTTGGCAAAGGTTGTGAATTGTGACTTATGATTTCAGCTGCCATTTTATTGGAGAATTGTGTAGCCAATAATAACGCGTCTGACAGCTAAGAACACTGCACATTTAATTTTATTTTATGTAATTATTTTTGGAACTTGGAATACTAAACGTTATCCAACATTCTCACGTGATCCAACTATAGTACTAGTCATTAATGCTCTCATTGACCTCATTGAAAGCTAATCATGCATGACCTTCTTTAGTAGACTAATTACAACAACAACAACCCAGTATAATCCCACTCAGTGGAGTCTGGGGAGAGTAATGTGTACGCAGACCTTACCCCTACCCTAAGGTAGAGAGACTGTTTCCAAATAGACCCCCGACATCCTTCCCTCCAAGAACTTCCCACCTTGCTCTTTGGGAGACTCGAACTCACAACCTCTCGGTTGGAAGTGGGGGTTGCTTACCATCAGAGCAAGGTGGACTAATTAAATTTGTTAAAATCAAGCCCCATTTTCCGATATTCACACAAACAATCATTGATGTCCTAAGTTCTCAAGCAATACTTCCTCCGGTTCAAAATAAATGATTTTTTGGTTTTCTTTTGTGGTCCAAAATAAATAATTTTTTCAGATTTCAAGAATGAATTAATTATTTTTTCCTACATTATCCTTGGAGTAAATAGTGTTGGAATATGTATTAGGAGTATTTATGTGAGATAGTAAAGATTAATATGGTCAATTCGATTGCTAATTAATGCTAAAAGGTGGATTTCTTAATCTGTGTGAAAATATCCAAAAAATCACTTATTTTGGACCGGAGGGAATATATATTACGATCATGATGGAAAAGTAATTAATTTTAGTACTATTAGTGGCGATTGCGTTAGGAAATTAAAGACAGAGTTTTAATTTTAGTTTTTGTTTTGGTAAAATAATATTTTGTGTTGGAATTTGATTAATTAAAATGATTTGCGTTTGTTGGACAATTTGTTTTGGATAACATATTTTCTGAACGACAAAATAAATATTTTTGAAAACAATAAATAAATGAAATTCTTTCCGGTCCAAATAAGTGTTACCTTAACAGAACCAATTTGATCCAAAAGAAATGCCCCTTTAATAAACTAAAAAGGTGTTGAATTTTTTTCTTTTCAAATTTCTTCAAAGAGAAAAATGGTTGTCATGATTAAACTTTAATAAATCTAAAAAAGGAAACAACGAAACCCACAGAGGAAAAGAACGTAATAGAAACGAGTGGACAAGTGGAGGACAGTTAAGTCATTTTGGCAAATGGCCAACCTCCATACCATAATCATAATACCAAACCTTGACGTGGTTGTTTTGTTCTCTGTTTTTTGTATTGTCCCTCGATGAGGTCATTAGAATTAGGTTTCTCTAACGGTGGACACGTAAGCAAATGGGACCCACTCGATCATTTCCAAATAGGACACGAGGTTCAGGTTTTCTTGTTTGCGTCACTCTTTTGGTGGCTAACGAACTGGTCATGACTTTCTGGCCACCACTCACTTGCCACGTAATATCATTTGTGGGCCCACCTCCATGCTTTACCATTCTGCTCAGGTGGTTCCCACGTGCTTGCGTAATAAATATTTTTCCACGTTTAATAAAAAAAATTAAGGCTGAAATTTAAAACTAGTATCGAGTTATTGTTAGTAGAGTAATATTGCTAAAACCTTTGTACTTCGTATGACGTAAATCCAAAATCTAAATTAATCGAATCAATAAATTCTGAACACCATATGATATACAAGAAAAAGGTATATGAACTTATTTATTCGTAAAACGATACAGATGAATTTATAGCGTGGTTTATAGATAAGCAAATTAATTTGATCCCAAAATAATAAGTAAATTAAATAAATACAAAAAACTTAGCGTTGAAATCGAGATAAAATAGCAGACAACTTGGT
The DNA here is from genome assembly GCF_000715075.1 of Nicotiana tabacum. Lineage (NCBI taxonomy): Eukaryota > Viridiplantae > Streptophyta > Magnoliopsida > Solanales > Solanaceae > Nicotiana > Nicotiana tabacum. Next base: position 213,935,612 of record NC_134085.1, read on the forward strand.
TCGGGGAGCAAGGCTTTCGAAGACAGCAAACAGATTATTGTTAGAAAAATAAAGTATTATTTAGCTTGAATTAATGTGTAGCATAAGTTTGTCAGAAATTTTCGTGTCCTACAATGGTTGTTGAAGTCACTATTTATAGCTAGTTAAACCTGGGGAATAAGATCCTAGGGTCAAGCCCTCTTAAATGACAATAATGAGGGCCATCGATGAATATGCAACGGCAGACTATGAATGCCAAAATTCTCTGTAACAGATGTGTATTTAATGATGAGGAATATTTTTCATTGAATGCCATTTGATGACAAATATTTGTTTGCCTCCGTTAATAATATTCCCTTCGGGGCCTACCCGATGTCAATCGAAGTCGTTGCCTTCGGTCTTGACTTCCATTTGTTTCGTCTTCCGTCTTTCCCCGACTCCACGTGTCATTCTGTTATTCGAGTATTTAATACGAACGAATTTTACCCTATATAGAACCTAATGTTATAGTTTCACATGCCAATGCCATGCACGGACCATCCTCAAATTAATAGTTATGTCAGGTGTCAAACGGAATATATTAGCAATAACACTAGGAATTTACCAAAAATACTCAGAAACATAATCTCAGTGTCAACGAAAATTAAGATAACCAACTTCTATCCTCATTCTATAACTAGTTTAAGTTGACACGATTATTATGATGAATAAAAAATTATTTTAAAGAGGTAAGATAACGTCTTAACAAGATTACAAATAACAGTTATTCGAACTTGATATAATTTTAAAATGATTAATGACATAAAAGGGTTGTTTGCAAAAAATTATGTTGACTAAAAAGGATAATTAGGTTGGACAAATCTAGCAAATGGACATATGAAGAAACGTTAGCGTAATGATCATAAATCAATGTAATACATACTAAAAATGTTCTCTCTTTTCCTTGGGTAATTACTATTTGATAACTAAGGTGTAATGCAAGATTGGAGATGCAAACAAATAAATTTGTCAAGATAAGGTATGGAAATATTGAAGCTTATCCTACAGCATTTTTTTTAGCATAAAGTCGTTTTGTTCCGATAGAAATCTGCATGCACGGTGTGAAACGAGGAGAAGTGAGGACGCTAAAAGTTCATTTATTATTCTTCTGTTAGGGATAGAATTCTATTTAGAATGAATGCCTATTTTGTAGAGAGTTTTACTTTGTGGCTAAGTCATTTTTCCCCTATAAATAGAGGGATCTTACCCCATTGTAAATCATCCCAAAGTTCAATAAGAATTTCCCTCTCTCTTTCTCTGCAATATTGTTCTTCTACTTTTATTGTTTTATAACACGTTATCAGCACGAGACTCTACCGTCTCAAGAAGCTCTTTGAGAAGATTAAGGTAACTTTTCTCCTCTTTTTAATTATGACTGACATTATGAAAAGAAAGTTCGTTGCCCTTGAAATTTCGGGCAAGAACTATATGACATGGGTGTTGGATGCTGAAATCCATTTAGATGCAATGGGTCTTGGAGACGCCATTAAAGACAAAACTAAAGCATCCACCCAAGACTGTGCTAAGGCCTTGATTTTCTTGCGTCATCACCTTGATGAAGGGTTGAAAATAGAATATCTCACAGTCAAAGATCCACTTGTTTTGTGGAATGGCTTAAAGGAAAGATATGACAACTTAAAGTTGGTCACTCTTCCACAAGCACGATATGATTGGGCTCATCTGAGGCTCCAAGACTTTAAGTCTGTTTCTGAATATAATTCTGCAATGTTCAGAATTACTTCTAAATTGAAACTTTGTGGAGATACTATCACTGATTATGATATGCTTGAAAAAACGTTCACAACGTTTCATGCCTCCAATATGGTCTTGCAACAGCAATACAGAGAGAAAGGTTTCAAGAAGTACTCTGAGTTGATTTCTCTTCTCCTTGTGGCTGAGCGAAATAACGACTTGCTCATGAGAAATCACGAAAATCGACCCACTGGGTCTACACCATTGCCTGAAGTGGATGAGGTGTATTCCCATTATACTAAGCGTGGAAAAGGTCGTGACCCTATTCGTGGTCGTGGTAATGGTCGTGGTCGTAGCCGTGGATAACGAAGAAATTTTCCTGGTGTTAATCACCCCCAAAGAAAAATAACCACCAAAAGTGGAAAGGGAAAGATGAGAAGCCAAAGGCAAATGGTTCAGAAACCGAATGTTATCGTTGCGGTGGAAAAGGGCATTGGGCAAATATTTGTCGTGTACCAAGACATTTGGTTGAGCTTTATCAAGCATCTCTAAAGAACAAAGGCCCTGAAGCCAATTTTGTCTCTGACAATGATTTTGATATCACCCACTTGGATGTGGCAGACTTCTTTGAGCGCCTTGATGGAAAAATAGACCACTTGATCGGTGATGGATCCGTGGTTAAAGATGATTGAGTAGTTCAATTTTTATTTGTGCCTGTTCGTAGTAGTTAATGAATAAACTTCATGTAATTATAGTTTTTTGCATGAGTAGTAGTCATTAGTACCAATAAGTACTATTTATTTTATGTAATACTGTTAGTTAGTTTTAATTAAATACGGTAATATTATTTTCAGCATATGGTTCAAAAATAAAAAGTACATTACTGTTTCCGTTGAATTGAGTATTGTCTTCTTTGTGAATACTACCGGTCAAAATTTGCAAAGTTGATTGTTTTGTCCAGTAGTATCAAAATCCTGTTAACTCCTCATTTTTTTATCATGTTACTTTATCGAATAATGAATACTGTTACTTTTATATAAAAAAAGAAGAAGAACATTATCACGTTAGTAGGACAAAGTCCAAATTGAATTGGTTTCAAAAGATGCAATCATTACGGAATAAGCAAGACTACAACAGTGCTCGTTCAATGATATATTTGTTGGATCTCTATCATTGATTTACCTTCGTTTTTTTTTTTCTTTTTCTGTGAAAATACTAATGTTTATTCACGTATTTCTTTTGTATGTCAAACAATGGGAAGCAAATATGGATATTCCACAAAGAAAATTTGGATCAAAGTTCAATTGTAAAAATATTTGTTTAATTGATTCATGTACGACACATACAATATTCAAAGAGAAGAAATATTTCTCTCATTTAAATATGTGTAAGGCAGATGTTACTACAATTTCTGGTAGTAGTAAATTAATTGAAGGCTCTGGAAGAGCTACTATAACTCTGCCTAAGGGAACAATACTTATCATAGAGAATGCAATGTTCTCCTCCAAGTCCAAGAGGAACTTGTTGAGTTTTAAAGATATCCGTCGAAATGGATATCATATTGAGACAATAGATGAGAATAATCTTGAATATCTCATCATTACCAAGAATGTCTCTGGCCAAAAGAGGGTTATTGAGAAGTTCCAATCTTTATCTTGTGGCCTGTATTGGACAAGAATTAGTGCAATTGAGGCACATTCTACCGTAAACCAAAAGGTTACTGATTCCAATACTTTTGTACTTTGACATGATCGATTGGGACACCCTGGATCAATTATGATGAGACGAATTATAGAAAACTCAAATGGGCATTCATTAAAGAATTTAAAGATTCTTTTAAATAATAAATTTTCTTGCACTTCTTGTTATCAAGGCAAGTTAATTATTAGACCATCACCAACAAAGGTTGGAATTGAGTCCCCTGCATTTTTGGAACGTATACAAGGGGACATTTGTGGACCTATTCACCCACCTAATGGGTCGTTTAGATATTTTATGGTCTTAATAGACACATCTTCTAGATGGTCTCATGTGTGCCTATTGTCATCTCACAACCTCGCATTTGCAAAATTAATAGCACAAATAATTCGACTACGGGCACAATTTTCCGATAATCCAATTAAGTCTATTAGACTTGATAATGCTGCTGAGTTTTCATCCCAAGCATTTAATGATTATTGCTTATCAATTGGGATAAAAGTGGAACATCCTGTAGCTCATGTTCACACTCAAAATGGTCTTGCAGAGTCTTTAATTAAACGTCTGCAATTGATAGCAAGATCGTTACTCATGAAAACGAGGCTGCCCACTTCTGTTTGGGGTCACGCCATTTTGCATGCAACAATGCTAGTTCGTCTCAGACCGACAAATTATCATAAATATTCCCCGTTGCAATTAGTTTTGGGCCATGAACCTAATATATCCCATTTAAGAATTTTTGGATGCGTAGTATATGTGCCTGTAGCACCGCCATATCGCACCAAAATGGGTCCGCAAAGAAGGTTAGGAATATATGTTGGGTTTGAATCACCCTCCATTATTCGCTATCTTGAAACATTAACGGGGGATTTATTCACTGCTCGATTTGCAGACTGTTGATTCGATGAGACATTTTTCCCAAAATTAGGGGGAGAAGTTGGTGAAACCAAACGGGAATTTTTGTGGAAAAATCCATCATTATCTCATTTTGATCCACGTGCCTCTATTTGTGAAAAAGAGGTGCAAAAGATTATCCATTTGCAGAGAATAGCAAATCAAATGCCAGATGCATTTACGGATTTGAAAAGGATAACAAAATCATATATCCCTGCAGAGAATGTTCCAATCCGTATTGATGTCCCTGTTGGACAATCTTCTAGTGTCATAGCTAATGAGTCAAAAGCACGCCTAAAACGTGGTAGACCATTAGGTTCTAAGGATCGAAATCCTAGAAAAAGGAAAACAAATGATCAAAATGACACTACGAAAGAATCTTACGAAGAAATCCACGATTTAATAAATTCTAAGAATCATGAGGAAACCACTGAGCCCGAGACTCAAGAAAATAAGGAACTATCAATAAATCCAATCGATATTGAGACAAATTTGAATCGAGTGGATATAGTGGTGGATTATGTCTTTGCATATAATGTTGCATCTAGCATTATGCAAGAAAGTGAGGATCTTGAACCTCAATCTGTTGGAGAATGTCGACAAAGACTTGATTGGCCAAAATGGCAAGAAGCAATCCAATCAGAGTTGAATTCACTTGCAAAACGTGAAGTTTTTGGGTATGTAGTCCAAACACCTAATGGTGTTAAACCTGTTGGCTATAAATGAGTTTTTGTATGCAAGAGAATTGAGAAAAATGAGGTACAAAGATATAAGGCACGCCTTATTGCACAAGGATTTTTACAAAGGCCTGGTGTCGATTATGAAGAGACATATTCACCCGTTATGGATGCTATAACTTTTCGTTATCTCATTAGTTTTGTTGTGCATGAAAAGCTTGACATGCATTTAATGGATGTTGTTACCGCCTACCTTTATGGCTCATTTGATAATGAGATATACATGAAAATTCCCGATGGATTTAAAATGCCAAACACACATAATTCAAAGTCCCAGAAAATGTTTTTAATCAAATTGCAAAGATCGTTGTATGGTCTAAAGCAATCAGGACGAATGTGGTATAATCGTCTTAGTGAGTATTTATTAAAGGAAGGATATATAAATGATGCCATTTGCCCATGTGTTTTTATGAAGAAAACAACATCGAAATTTGTTGTACTTGCCGTATATGTTGATGACATAAACCTTATTGGAACTCCTATAGAACTCCAAAGGGCAATTGATTATTTAAAGAAGGAATTCGAGATGAAAGATCTTAGAAAGACAAAATTATGTCTTGGTTTGCAAATCGAACATTTGGCAAACGGAATTTTTGTTCATCAATCTACCTACATAGAAAAGGTATTGAAACAGTTTTACATGGATGAAACACATCCATTAAGTACTCCGATGGTTGTTCGATCACTTGATGTGAATAAGGATCCATTCCGACCTCAAGAAGAGAATGAAGAGCTACTTGGTACTGAAGTACCATATCTTAGTGCAATTGGTGCACTAATGTATCTTGCCAATACTACAAAGCCTGACATTACTTTTTTAGTTAACGTCTTAGCAAGATATAGCTCTGCTCCCACAAGGAGACACTGGAATGGAATCAAACACATATTGCAGTATCTAAAAGGGACTACCGATATGAGCTTATTTTATGGCAATAATTGCAGTCATGATCTTGTTGGTTATGCAGATGCTGGATATTTATCCGATCCACACAAGTCTCGATCTCAAACAGGTTATGTGTTTACCTGTGGAGGCACTGCTATATCTTGGTGATCGACTAAGCAATCAATTGTGGCTACTTTATCTAATCATGCCGAGATAATTGCTATTCATGAAGCAAGTCGAGAGTGTGTGTGGTTAAGGTCTATAATACATCTTATTCGAGACAAATGTGGTTTGAAATGTGACAAGTTACCCACAATTTTGTATGAAGACAATGCAGCGTGCATAGCTCAATTGAAGGGAGGATTCATTAAAGGAGATAGGACAAAGCACATTTCACCAAAATTATTTTTCACACATGATCTTCAAAAGAATGGTGATATCAATGTGCAACAGATTCGTTCAAGTGATAATATGGCTGATTTGTTCACAAATCCTCTACCGACGTCAACCTTCAAGAAGCTAGTGCACAAGATTGGGATGCGAAGGCTCAAGGATGTGAATTGATGCTCTCATCAGGGGGAGTTAATGCGCGTTGCACTCTTTTTCCCTTACAAGGTTTTGTCCCACTGGGTTTTCCTTGCAAGGTTTTTAACGAGGCAACCAAAAGGCGTATAGTTAGATATGTGTACTCTTTTTCCTTTACTAGATTTTTTTCCCATTGAGTTTTATTTTAGTTAAGGTTTTAATGAGGCACATTACTTATCGAGTAGACAGTCAAGGGGAATGTTATGAATAGAATCTATTTAGAGTGAATGTCTATCTTGTAGAGAGTTTTACTTTGTGGCTAAGTCATTTTTCCCCTATAAATAGAGGGGTCTTACCCCATTGTAAATCATTCCAAAATTCAATAAGAATTTCCTCTTTCTCTTTCTCTGCAATATTGTTCTTCTACTTTTATTATTTTATAACATCTTCCTCGTTTTTTCTTATTCTTTCACTATATTAAATTTGGTTCAATCATTATCTTCCTCTTGTCACATTGGTATTATCCCACGTGCCTTTACAATTGTTTATTAATTACCCCGTCCGTCTCTTATTATCAGTCTTGGTTATTAAAAAATATTGTCTCAAATTACTATTTGTTACTTTAGAAGTTCAAGGTAAAATTGATTTTTTTTTACCCTTAGTAATAATTATCATTGAAGATTACAAACACTTCAATTATGGATAGTTGTTTAAATACTAATGAAGAAAGATTTAATATTAAGACATGAATAAAGAAAAAGCAATCAAAATCACATCTTAATTAATTTTTTTTAAGGGGTGTGTACAAGAGAACCATGACATATAATATGAGACTCAAGGAGTATATATTAAGCATTTATAAAAAGACCAAAACAAGAACTAACTGATAGGACAGTCGTCAACACTTACATTTCAATTCTGGCCATGCTGAATTGAGAAAAGCATATATCTCTTGGACTTCGCATGTTTAGCCAACATATTTGTGGTCATGATAATATTTTATTTGATTTTCAGCATGCGAACATTTACATCAAAGTTGACAAATGTTGAGCAAAATCTGGGAACTAATTGAATTAGGCAGAACATGGACTCATGGGTACTTGCTTCATTTACGAATTTCCTGAATCTACTATTGTAGGAAGAGTTTCATGTCATCATCTCATCATGTATTTAAAGTGGGTACTATATAGGAAGATGCACAGAGTCAATTTTGGGGTTCAAGTCAATGAAAGCTATGAACAGGTTCACTGAATGTTGGCAAAATCTGCTGTTCAATTAATATTTCAGTGGTGGCTCTAGAGCACGTTGGTATAATCCAATTGTCTGGGGCATAATATCAAAGGCGGCTCTAGTATTTTATAACATGGTGCACCAGTAAAAAAAAAGGAAAAAATAAATAAAGTATTAAGTGGAACTGATCCTTATCTAGATAAATAACTTCGCATTCAACCAAATGCACCATTTCGTCTTTTTGGAGCAGGGGTGCCAGTAGGTAATATTAGATCAAATCTAAAATATGTACATAAAATATCTAGTTTGGTAGAGAGAATGCGGTTCACGTGCCCCATACATTGGGCTATAGATCCGTCCCTGGGGCAGATGCAGCTTTGCAATACCAGATTGTCACGACCCGGATTTTCCACCCTCGGGAGTCGTGATGGCGCCTACTAATATGAGCTAGACAAGCCGACTGTTCAAACAAATTACCTTCTTCAATTTTATATTCTTTAACAATTATAAAGCAATAACGTGTAGACAGCGGAAATTACCATAAGCGGAAGAAATACAGTAAACTATCTGAAATATGTATCTAATACAACTATTTGAGTCTCGACCACCCAGAACTAGTGTCACAGTTTCACAGACGATCTAAGAATACTACGTACAAGGTCTGAAAGATAAAAGATGCACAGTTTCTAAACTAAGTAAATGAAACAAGAGTAAAGGGATAGAGGGAGACACCAGGGCCTGCGGACGCCTGCAGGACTACCTTGGATCTCCGTGTGGACTGAAGGCAGCCACCCAATCTACGGTCCAAAAGCCACTGCTGTGGGATCTGCACACAATGCAGAGTGTAGTATCAGCACAATCGACCCCATGTGCTGGTAAGTGCCTAGCCTAACCTCGGCGAAGTAGTGATGAGACTAGGACCAGACTACCAAATAAACCTGTGCAATTTAACTATATACAATAGAAAAGAAAAACAATAATATAAAGTCAAGTATGGGAGGGGTAACATGCTGCGGGGGAACTATCAATTTAGAATAGAAAGACAACAGGTAATTGAAAGAAACAACATATCTCAGATATCAACAAAGAATTAGAAATCAATAAGTGCACGGCATCACCCTTCGTGCTTTTACTCTCGTCCTCACCAAAGCAATCAAGTAATGAAAATGTGCACGGCATCAACCTTCGTGCTTTTACTCTCGTCCTCACCCAAGCAATCAAGTAATAAAAATGTGCACGGCATCACTCTTCGTGCTTTCACTCTCGTCCTCACCATATAATCAATATAATCAGCACGGAATGATACATCGTGCGGCACGGCGTCATCCTTCGTGCTTTACACTCTTTCCTCACAAATCATACACGACATCACCCTTCGTGCTTTAACTCTCTTACCAAAAAAATATACGGCATCACCATTCGTGCTTTAACACTCTTCCTCACCCAAACAACAATCACAAATAATATGACAAGGAAATAAATGAAATTACAATAAAAATCCCGGCAAGGAAACAATAGTTCAGTAATCAAGTCCTGGCAAGGAAACAACATCATAAGAAACATCAACATCCCGGCTAGGGAGATAACATTAAAAGTAACAAATTATCGGCAAGGGAGATAATATAATGATTCTCTTATCTTTTTTACTTTTACTTCTCAACTCACTTCACAACTTGAGCCAATGCTCTAAAAGGTTCAATTACCACTTATACTTTCACATTTCATTGTACAACTTGAGCCAACGCTCCTCAATGTTCAAATGTCACAATTACTTCCACAAACTTTGCCCAACAATAGAAATCATCATCAAGGCATGAATAATACAACGAAGTCATAATAATCACAACATAAGACTCACGGGCATGCTTGACACCAACGTATAGATACTCATCACCATGCCTATACGTCGTACTCGACAAATACCACGTAGCAAATAGGATTCGACTCCTAATACCTCAAGCTAAGGTTAGACCAAACACTTACCTCGATGCCACAAACACAATTCAAGTCTCTATTATCGCTTTACCTCTTGATTCCACCACCAATTCGCTCGTATCTAGCCACAAGTTACTTAATTACATCAATAAACGCTAAATGAATCAATTCTAATACATGAAAATAAGTTTTCTAAAGTTTTACCCAAAAAGTCAAAAATTGCCCCCAGGTCCACATGGTCAAAACCCAAGGTTCGAACCAAAACCCGATTACCCATTCCCCCACGAACCCAAATATATAATTTATTTTGAATCGAACCTCAAATTGAGGTCCAAATCCCCAATTTTTGAAAAATCTAGGTTCTACCCAAAACACCCAATTTCCTCCATGAAAATCATTGATTTTGAGTAGAAATCATGTGAAAAGATGTTAATGATGGAAGAAAATGAGTTAAAATTGACTTACAATCGATTTGGAAAAAGAGTTGTCTTTGAAAAATCGCCTAAGAGTGTTTTGGTTTTGAAAGAGTTTGAAAAATGAAAGATTTTCGGCTAAGTTATAAAATTGCAGGTTGCAGATGTCGCAATTGCAACCAGGGTTCGCAATTGCGAACCCAGACTTCTGCTAACCTCGCATTTGCGAACCCTGAGGAAAATCAGGCCTCTTCGCATTTGTGACTATGCCTTCTGTTGATACCCAATTTTTTCCTATATATTTTTTATACTCAAAATACTTTCAAAATAGCATGTGTATGCATATATAAGCATTCCCAAGTATTTTGGTATTTTTCCAAAATTTTTAAAGATTTTCAAAACCAATTTATTGTCTATTTTAGTAGTACAAAATCCAATAATTATTTCCAAAATAATCAATTTTGGTGAATAATTTATTTTATTCCCATATTTATACCAAAATATAGTTAAGATAATTTTTTATATATTTTTACAAATTTATTGGGTATTTTAAAAGCTAAATTGCATATAATTGCAATTATAGCCTACTTTAAGATTAATAGCATTTTGTAATTGTAAATTTGGTTTCAATATTTTTAAATTAATATTTATATATTATTAATTGGGTCAGTACTTTAAATTTACTTCTAAAATCATTTTTATTATTTTTTATAAAATAAATAGGAAAAAATGGCTATTTAATATACAACCAAATTGGCTTTCAATTTTAGCCCAAATTAACTCCCAATTAAACCCAATCTCAGAGCCCAATTACCCCGACCCATGACCCTTTAAGGAACAACCCGCCCGGATCCCTTACCTACCCATTCAATCCAGGCAATTGATCAAAATGATCAACGACCACCTTTTACCCTTTCCTAAATTAATCCCGACCTAACCCCAAACCCTAGCCATTTCGTTTAGTCCGCCGCCTCTAAAATTCACTTTTCTCTCAACTTCCTCTGAAACCCTAGTCGCATCCCTCTGATTACCACCTAAAATTGCCTGAATTCATGGCTTCCAAAGCCATTAAAGGCCTGTACCAGCCTCATGAGACTCCTACGTGCTCGATTATCATGGTTTCCAGACCAGACATTGAAGAGGCTTGGCCCAGACCTTATTTGATTCGAGTTCTTTGGCTTGTCTCCGACCTTGCTCCGGCCAGCTATGGCTGTTCAAGCTTGGTTTTGACATCTCCTGCTCCGATCGGACCTTTTTCAAAGCCTTTCTCATTCTAGGGTTCTTCCGAAACCCTGACTATTCGAGGTTTTCTCATTCTAAACTCTTCTAAATAATTTGACAATCCCCTCTGGTATTCACTTGTTTGTGTGCTTTATATATAAGGACTCTGCCTTCAAAGGTTTTTTTACCAACTAATTGATTGATTCTGAAATCCTCTAATGGGGGGGTTTGGGTTTGATTGATTGTTACTGATTTTCTTTGATTGAACCTCCTTTACCTTTTCCTGACTTGGTTCATTCGAATTAAACTTGTAATTTTGATTTCCCTGGCTATTTGATTGATTCCCTTTCCTGATTTTTTCCAAGCCGTGTACTATTGAATTTTTTCCTTTAATAACTTCTCTGTATTTACCCCTTTTGTGCTACTTTGAAAAGGTTTTAACCAAAACTTCTTTCCTTAATTGGCTTTTACCCGTTGAAATCAGAATCCCTTAACTAAAGGGAGATTGATTTCAATGTTATTTCCTTACCTTTTCTCACTTGTTTTCTGCACTATAAAAGGGGCACGACCCTTCTGCACTTGGATCCTTAACTTACAATTCAATACTTTTACAAAAAAAAAAAACTTCTGATTACTTACTTGCAATACTGTTTGAATTCAATACTTGGCTACGCTTGAGATCTTTTGGAACTACTTTGTTTGCAACTTGGCTCTCTCAAGGCTACTTTTGCTTACTTATTTTCTTTGAAACTGGTATGTCTTTTGTTTAAATATTCTGCCTCACCCCCTATGTGTTTACTTCACAGCTTCAAGCTTCTTGTTTACTTTATTGCTTATATGCTGTAATTTGTGCTTCATATCTCCTTTCTTTGCTTCTGTTTCTGTTATGAATCCTCTACCCCTATTCCCTTCTATGTGCTGAGTTAAGCTCTTGGCCTGAAAGTATCCTAATTACTGTCCAAGCCTTGGCTTGATCCACAATGGATCTTAACTCTCAATGCTTGACTAGCAGCCTGGTCAGGGGTGTGCCAGCATCCCAATTGCTGGGCATGACCACTAGCTTGCCCTGTCTCTCTCTGATTCCATTTCCCCTTGTGCACTTACACCTATTCCTAGAATCTTAAGTTCTGGCCCTCTCTTTTGAGCCCTGCTTTGGGACCTTGAGTTCCCTCTGAACTTGGACATCTGAGAGCTGGCATTTCCCCACTACACTATAATCTAATTCTGCAATATATTTGGGGTGTAAGCACTGCCTGGAGTTCCTGAAACTCCCTGGATCTCTGAAACACCCCGGATGAGAGAAGGCTTTGGAATCTGATCTTGGGAAGTTGGTTTATTTCATATTTTAGACCTGGGGTCTGAATTAGGCTCTCCTTGGTTGGAATCTTTAATTTCTGATATATATTTTTCTTATTCATTCTGGTCTGTAATAATCTTGTAATAAACATTTGGGGTCGGCTAGTGGAAAAGGGCAGGGGACTATGCATGCAAGGGGTAGATACCATGTTCATAGGGAATTACTATACTTCTAAAATTCTGCACTCATGTAGATACCATGTTCATAGGGATTACCATTTTTCTAAATTTCTGCATTTTATAAATCACTGAAACTCTGCATTCTCATGTAGATACCATGTTCATAGGGATTACCATTTTTCTAAAGTTCTGCATTTTATAAATCACTGAATGCATTCTCATATAGATACCATGTTTATAGGATTTTCTGCATTCTCATATAAATACTATGTCTATAGGGTTTTCTGCAATTTCATAACAGATGCCATGCCTGTAAGCCAATTCTAAAATTCTGCATCTTCATATAGACGCCATGCCTATAGAACTTTCTGCATTCTGCATCCGTCATTAGGCAAACCTATTATAGGATTTAAATACATAATCAATTGCATGTAGACAATTTGCCTATAGGACTCTTGCATAAGCAATAACAGTGCTCAAATCAGTAACACCTAGAAAGTATGTCTATAGGAGCTGTTAACTAAACCTGAATGGTCAACTCGCTTATAAGCCTAAAATCAGTAGCAATAGTGTTTAATGCCTGCAGTTCTTATGTCCCTGTAATTGACAATTCTTTTTCTGCAATCAGTTTACTTCTTTATTTCTAAAACTAATAGATATCATGCCTATAGGTTCTGTTTAACGCCTAGGCAAGCCTTAGGGTAAATTTTTATAATTGCATCAATTTTGATAATTACAACCAGTAGGCAGGCCTAATTCGGACTTCTTATCTGAAAATATGTGATAAATTAGCCACCTTTCCTACGTTAAGTTTAATACAGACCAAACCAGTATTTATAAGTCATGCTAGATAATCTGCTGCTTTGAATGAGGAGGTTGACTTGAGCCTTAACTGCTATTTATTTCCCTTTTAACTGCTATCTGTTATTGCTTGTCACCTAGATTTTTATCCTTTTGAAAACTCCGCAAAAGCCCCAACTCCCTCCCCTTTAGAGTCCCATCTGCCTCCGGGACTGAAGTATTGGGACGGGTTATAGCATGCAATAAGTAGCGATACCATGTCGCGTTTTAACACCTTAACGGGGTGGGAAGGGTAGATATGGATATGGTGACCAATGCGTTAATATCACGTGCAACCCCTCTTTTGAGGAGTGATTGCTGGGTATTGCATTGAAGTGATCCATATTAAATATAAACTTAGGACCCCCCTCCCTTTATTTGCTTTCATCTCTTCTTGTAAAACTATTCAAATCTTTTTTTTTATAAATTTCTGCCCTCTCTACCTACCTTCGAAAGTTTTCAACCTGATTGCAATGTTATATGCAAATCCTTATTTGAACCTTGATTGTTTACTTGTAAAGTCACAATTGTAACATGGCCGGGAACCACACTAGTGGATCTTAAGGGGTGCCTAACACCTTCCCCTCGGGATAATTTCTAGACCTTACCCTAATCTCTGGTCTCTTCATCTCAAACCCTTCTTAAAGTGTCCTAATGCACTATAATCATTAGGTGACGACTCTTCAACTTCTAAACCCAATTCTCGAAAGGGAATAGAGTTGTCTTCCCAATGTCGTATACCCGATTTCTGACCCCACGGTTAGAGAAAAAGGGGGCGTCGACAACATGGTGACTCTGCTGGGGATTTTCTTTAGGCTTTTACCATTGCATGTTGCTTGTGACTTTACTATCTCATTAATTGCTTTATTTACTGTCTTTTATTCACTACGAAACTGACTTGGCTCTTCATGTCTTTTCCTTCCTTTAGCTTCTTTCCTTTACTGCTTTATTTCAATACTATTGTAATTACTGCAATTATTGTAATCATTTATCTTATGAACGTGAAAATACATGGCAATCTGTTTCATTCTTGTAAACTGCATCTTCAACATCATATTCCACTCGTGCCAAACAAATACCATAGCAACGCTTACAATGAGTGGTTGCGCTCTTCCAATATTATCACCCTTTAAATTCGGCAAAGGCGTATTTGCGGTAAAAGCAATCGATCAGCGGTGCAGTCGACGGTTCCGTGCCTTTCCCTCTTGAGTTGTCCGCTCAAGGGTACCTGTCTAATACCCTGATAGAAACCTTACTCTGTCTAACTGTGCATGCATCATGGTCAAACCTAGCCGAGTCAGTTATGTTGTCCACATAATGATTCATTAAGATAGCCTTGTCTAAAGTCCATCGGGTTTCCCTGAAACCTAAATGGACGTCTACACGTTCTGTGCATTTATTTGGAGAACTAAATACTTTTTATGCTAATTATCGGTTTAAATAGTCGAGTCTGGCGGGGTAGGGGTCTAACACTTTGTTTTGCAGAAAATGAGGCATGAAGTCCCCAGATTTGGCATGGTAACCAACATTCATCCAAGGCTGCTGAATTGGTGGGAAGATCTCCACTCCAGTGATCAGACACTCGTCCGCAAATACTTAAGGAATCTGCCTTCTCTTCTAGAAATCCAGCCTGACAACAAAATCATAGAGGCTGTAACTCTGTTCTGGGATAGTGACAGGTCCATGTTCCGCTTCGGGGACCTTGAAATGACTCCTTTTCTCGAAGAAATAGGAGGCTTAGCTGGTATTCCTTGGGAGACTCCGGTTTTGCTTATGCCAGAGAATCGCAAGGGTAGGGGTTTTCTTAAGATGATGGGACTGAAGAAAAACCCAGACTTGACCTGTTTGAAAGACTCCTACATCCCATTCGACTATCTGTACGAGAGGTACGACCATAGCAAGTCATACCGCACCTACTCAGATGAATTTGCCCTCACCTCACTGGGGCATATTCATAGAAGGGTCTTCGTATTCATGTTTTGTTTCCTGGGGATGATAGTGTTCCCTATGAAGAAGGCTAAGATCCACACCAGACTGGCCATGGTAACCAAGACTCTGATGGAAGGAATTGGTGGACCACCTTTCAGTATAGTGCCCATGATTGTTGCTGAGATATACCGGGCTCTGGACAACTGCCAGCGAAAGGCCAGTCATTTTGAGGGATGCAATTTGTTACTTCAGCTCTGGCTCATGGAGCACCTCCAGAAAGGAGAATACCGACAAGAGATCTTACGCAGAGACTGGGATGATCACATTGCCTTCCACCAGCCAAGGCGTATGAATTATTTGCCTAACATGTTCGCTCAGCCAGAGGACGCTGGAAGATGGGTGGAGCTATTTGAGAATCTAAAAGAAAACTAGGTACAATGGATGGTCGAATGGTTCCCTACGGAAGAATTCATTGTTCGATCCCGAGACGCACCATTTCTCATACTCATTGGTCTAAGAGGAACTTATCCCTACGTTCCCCTCTGAGCCATGAGGCAGGCTGGAAGAAATCAAATCATACCAAGGGTCGAAAAAATGAGTCACTTTAGGGCTGATTTCCAGGACGATGATAGCCCTCACAAATGCCAAGCTCAACACATGTGGCATTGCAAGCTCGTTTTGGGGAAAAAATCTATTGATCCAGACAGGTATCACGCTGGTTGCGTGCCGCACTATTCGGGTTGGTTGGAAGATAATCACAATGGTATGGGTCAGCCCGGGTTCATTCACGGACACAGAATCATCGACGAAAAAGCTGAAGCACGGGTTAAGTACAATCAAATGCGCAAGAGAATTTGATAGTGCGAAAGTGAGCATCGGGAAATACAAGAAGCCCATCAAAAGTTGATCGAGGAATGGAAGGATATGGCTGTCAGCGCCAACAAACGACTAGGGTATTTGGAGCGGGGTCTAGTGGAGCTAGAAGGAAAGTTCCTTAAGAGGATTGAAGATTGTCGAAATACTGAAGGGAATGCAGGCGGACATTTGGCCCAAGCGTATCTGCTGCTAGGACTGCGCGAGCTGGTGAAGCTGTTCGAGGGGGATAAAGATGCCAAATCTGGGGAAGGCCCTTCTGGGACCAAGTAGTTAGGAGTCTTTTATTTTTTTTTAATGATGTAATAAGGCCAATGGCCACTAGTGACATTTTATTTTCTGTTATTTAGCATCGTTGTGAACTCGTCTTATTTTTATCAATAAAATGAGGCATTTATCATTATAAGTTCTCCAAATTAATTTGTCGCTAGGCCTACCTCGGGCACAATGAGGCACCTAAATTAGGACACGATTTATATTCTTGCACAATGTGTTTAAATATTGCAATATTTTCTTCTCATAACCCGCACTAACTTGTTACCTTTTTTGTTTTTCTTTATTTTTATTCCCTTCCCCAAAGGTTAGTTCTTGCATTCTGGCACCATCATCATACAATATGAGATCCAAGGGCCCTCCCCCTCCTCCTCCTCCGAGTCCTATCCAGAACAAGAACAAAGGTAGAATGGGAGATTCAAGTGACAGAAAGGAAATTGAAAGAATTGAGATTCCTCAGGGTACCCCGGTTGCTAAGGAAACTGCTGCCCAACTTGAGCAGAAACTGTTGAAGTTCCAAGAAGAACTGGATCAAGTTCGGAACTTGGCAAATTTATCATTCACTCTCACCGCTCCTGATGTCAACTTTTTAAATGCTCAAAATCCTGCACCTCTACAGAACACCCCACAACCATAGATGCAACCCACTCATGCTCAACATTGCAACACATGCCACACTCTACTACCCATTCCTGAACCACTGAACACCACAAACGATCACCCCCACAACACTCCCATCTACGTAGATACCATACCCCACTACACTCAACCAATCTCAAGTGTACCTGAGTCTGATGACAAGGACTCTCTTATCAGAAACTTGGCAGCAGAACTCAAGAAATTGACCAGCCGAGGGCATGGAAGGAAACAAAGGCATAGAGGGGCTAAATTATGAAGACCTATGCATTCAGCCAGATGTTGAACTTCCGGAGGGATACAAACCTCCCAAGTTCAAAATGTTCGATGGCACGGGAGATCCCAGAGTCCATTTGAGGACATATTGTGATAAGCTGGTCGGAGTCGGAAGGAATGAAAAAATCCGTATGAAACTCTTCATGAGAAGCCTGAAGGGGGATGCTTTATCCTGATACATCCGTTAGGACCCCAAGAAATGGACAAGCTGGGTAGGTATGGCATCAGATTTCATGGATAGGTTCCGATTCAATATAGAGAATGCACCGTATGTATTCTACATCCAGAATCTGAAGAAGAAGCCTACCGAGACATTCCGCGAGTATGCTACTCATTGGAGATCAGAGGCTGCTAAGGTCAGGCCGACCTTAGAATAGGAACAAATGAACAGATTCTTCGTCCGGGCTTAGGACCCACAATATTATGAGAGGTTGATGCTGATCGAGGGCCAGAAATTCTCTGATATCATCAAGCTGGGAGAAAGAATTGAGGAAGGCATTAAGAATGGTATGGTTACTAATCTTGAAGCATTGCATGCCACCAACAAGGCTTTACAGTCTGGTGGCACGTCCAATAAGAAGGACGTCAATGCCGTGATAGTCGCACAGGGAGCCAAATCACCACTAAAATACCACACTTACCCGTCACCTCCACTTACATATCAGCCTATCCTGAATTACCAAGCACCCGCACCCTCTTACCAAAATCCACCACCCGTTTACCAATCATATCCATCTCCCATATATCAACCCACTTCACCCAGATGCTCTCAACCTGCACCTATTTACCAAGCTTATAATGCCCTCCCACTCGCCAAAATTTCCCTAGACCCAGACCAAATTTTGACCGCAGACCTCCCAGACAATATACAGCCATCGCTGAGCCAATTGACCAGCTGTATGAGAAACTTAAAGCTGCTAGTTACGTCTCCCCTATCCCTGCCATAACTCCAGAAAATCCTTCCCAGTGGGTCAACCCTAATAAGTCCTGTGCGTACCACTTCGGCATGAAAGGTCACACCATTGACGAATGCCACTCGTTAAAGGACAAGATTCAAACTCTGATCGACAATAAGGTTATCATAGCAAAGGAGCCTGCTCCTAATGTTCGCAACAACCCTCTGCCTGATCACAGAGGTGGGGACATTCACATGATCGAGATCGAAGATGACTAGGACCCCAAGGGATCGATAGGACTGATTGCTGAGGATGATGAGCCAAAGAAACCAGCAGTCACACTTAACCCGATTGTTGTGCAGAACCAGCCCTCCAAGGGCGATGAAGTCAACATGTCTATACCTCTCGAATTTGAAGCACCTTCTTCTACGAAGGTGGCCGGGCCAATTGAGGTTGAGTTTTGGGCTCCAAAGGCACCTGCACTCTTTGAAGTTGCTGTGTTACCACTGAGGGTACCCATTCCTATAGCAATGTCAGACATAACACCATTCCACTCAAATGCCATACCATAGGATTACATAGCTGAAGCAAGAAGGAAAGGAAAGACCAAGACGGGAGAAGCAATTGCTGCGCAGGGTATGACCAGAACAGGCAGGGTTTACACTCCAGAGCACCTAGCTGAGTCCAGTAAGCAAGCCTTGGGACAGACTACTGAAACTGGTCCCGATGATCTTAGGAGGAAAATACAAGATAAGGAGTATTCGATTGTTGAGCAGTTGAACAAAACACCAGCACAGATCTCCATCCTAGCTATTCTATAGAGCTCTGGCGCACACAAAAATGCCTTGATGAAGATATTGAGCGAAGCTTATGTGCCCAGCAACATAACTGGGGGCGAAATGGCAAATATGGTAGGACAATTACTGGAAATCCACAAAATTACCTTCCATGAAGATGAACTGCCGCCGGAAGGACTGAGTCACAACCTGGCCCTACACATCACCGTGCAATGTGAGGATTACTTCATCACTAGAGTCTTGATCGATGGAGGCTCCAGCCTCAACATCTGTCCGTTGATAACTCTCAGAACATTGGGAAAGAGCCTGCACGAGATCAAAGATGGGGCCATCAATGTCAAAGCCTTCGATGGGTCCCAAAGGTCTACTATCGGAGAGATCATCCTATGCTTGCAAATGGGGCCAACCTGGTTCGACGTTGACTTTCAAGTGATAGATGTCCCAACATCCTACAATTTGCTGTTGGGACGACCATGGATCCATGCCGCTGGAGCTGTAGCATCGACCCTGCATCAGGCAGTGAAGTTCGAATGGAATCACCAAGAGGTGATCATTCATGGCGATGGTAGCAACCCCATATATAGTCGCCAGACCATCCCGATGATTGGAGGTAGAAGGAGAATAGGCGGAGAAACATACCACCACATTGAAAGAGTCAACGCTGTAGACAAAGATAAATGGTAGGATAACAAGATTGAAAGTATCCTGAATTGGTGTGGATACAAACCTGGAAAGGGACTCGGCAAAAACCTCCAGGGAATCGCCAAACCCATCAAGCTGAAGAAACATGGCACTACATTTGGTTTGGGGTATGAGTACACTTGGGAGGAGTTCAATCACTGGTCGCCACCATGGCGCGGTCCCTACTACCCACTGGAGCATCCGATACCTCACCTGGAGCAGACTTTCCAGCCGGCAGATACTATATATGGGTCGGAGGAAGATGAAGCCTTGGCTGCCATGAAGAATATGTTCCTGGAGGATGATGATATGGACTGCTGTGTTATTTTCGAGGAGGAAGGGGAGGAAGGCCCTTCTATACAAGTTGTGAACCGAGGAGAGCGCCTCAGCAATTGGTCAATCAGAACCACCAGGGCCTGGAAAGCTTCGGGGTAGCAAGGCTAAACAAAAGCACCATGCATCACATTTTACTTTTTACTAGCTGATTTTATTTCCGCATTGTCTTTAATTCTGAAAAGAGCTCTGATACTCAAAACAATTATGAATTTAATCGAAGCATTTCAGTTTATTATATATCTCAATCTTATTATTTTCCTATCATTCACTTTATTTTACACAACATTCCTATTACTTGCCTTGATGATGAACCAACAATTGTGACTTGCAACGAGACAACGCAACAAACGGATACGGACTCAGAAGAAGATGATATACCAGAAGAGGTTGTCAGGGGAGTTGAGAATTTTGAAAATAGGCCCAAGGCTAACTTGGACGAAACTGAGGTCGTTAATCTGGGAGATACAGAGAATGTCAAAGAAACGCGCGTTAGTGTTCACCTATCACCATCAGAAAAGAAAGAGTACACGGAGTTCTTAAAGGAATATGAAGACATATTCGCCTGGTCATATGATGATATGACTGGTCTCAGCACATCCATTGTAGCTCACAAACTGCCAACAAATCCAACATGTCCGCTGGTAAAGCAGTAGCTCAGGAAATTCAAACCCGACATGAGTTTGAAAATCAAAGAAGAGGTTACCAAGCAAGTCAAAGCCAAGGTTCTCAGGGTAGTAGAGTATCCTACATGGTTAGACAACATCGTGCCAGTGCTAAAAAAGGATGGGAAAGTTAGAGTTTGTGTTGACTACCGAGATCTTAAACGGGCTAGTCCTAAAGACGACTTCCCCTTGCCTAACATACACATTCTTATCGACAACTGCGCCAAGCATGAGTTGCAGTCTTTTGTTGATTGTTTCGCTGGGTATCATCAGATATGGATGGATGAGGAAGATGCAGAGAAAACAGCTTTCATCACGCCGTGGGGAATGTACTGTTACAAAATGATGCCATTCGGTTTGAAGAACGCTGGTGCCACCTACATGATAGCCATGACTACCATCTTTCATGACATGATACACAAGGAGATCGAGGTATATGTGGATGACGTCATCATCAAATCCAAGAAAGCCAGGGATCACATGGCAGATCTAAGAAAGTTCTTCAACATACTGAGGAGGTACAATCTGAAACTGAATCCTGCCAAGTGTGCATTCGGGGTTCCTGCTGGAAAATTATTGGGTTTCATCGTGAGTCGTCGAGGAATAGAATTGGATCCATCAAAGGTCAAAGCTATCCAAGAATTGCCGTCGCCAAAGAACAAGAAGGATGTGATGAGTTTCCTGGGAAGACTCAACTATATCAGCCGGTTCATAGCTCAATCCACGGTCATTTGTGAACCTATCTTCAAAATGTTGAAGAAGGACACTGCTACCAAATGGACTGATGATTGTCAGAAAGCTTTTGACAGAATCAAGGAATACCTATCAACGCCGCCGGTCTTGGTTCCGCCCGAGCCAGGAAGACCCCTATTGCTTTACCTTGCAGTATTGGATAAAGCATTCGGTTGTGTTCTAGGACAACATGATGAAACAGGGAGAAAGGAGCAAGTCATCTACTATCTCAGTAAGAAGTTCACACCGTACGAGGCCCGGTATTCTCTTTTAGAACGCACTTGTTGTGCTCTGACTTGGGTCGCACAGAAGTTGAGGCATTACTTCTGTGCTTACCCTACTTATCTCATATCCAGAATGGACCCTCTGAATAAGGGTACCTTTATGCCTTCCGAGGTTAAGCTCTACCTCCATCTGCATTTCTCTGCATTGCATAAGGCTACCTTTCTGCCTTCCGAGATTAAACTCTACCTCCATCTACATTTCTCTGCATTGCATAAGGCTACATTTCTGCCTTCCGAGACTAAGCTCTGTCTCCATCTGCATTTTTTGCATTGCATAAAGTTACCTTTCTGCCTTCTGAGGTTAAGCTCTACCTCCATCATCATCTGCATAGTGCTACTTTTCTGCCTTTCGAGACTAAGCTCTGTCTCTATCTGCATTTTGCATTGCATAAGGTTACCTTTCTGCCTTCCGAGGTTAAGCTCTACCTCCATCATCACCTCTATAAGGCTACTTGTCCGCCTTTCGAGACTAAGCTCTGTCTCTATCTGCATTTTTTGCATTGCATAAGGCTACCTTTCTGCCTTCCGAGGTTAATCTCTACCTCCATCCTGCACGGCTGAAATATCGCCACTTTATTTTCTTGCATGGCTGAAATATCGCCACTTTTATTTTACGTCTTACATTGGCTGAAATAGCGCCACTTTATTTTTCTTGCACGGCTGAAATACCGCCACCTTTTATTTACGTCTTTCATCGGCTGGAAGATCGCCACATTCTGCATTTCATGGGCTGAAAGATCGCCAAATTGTCCAAAGACGTCATTGTTCGGAGGCACCATTTGCATAGCCTGAGAACGCCATGCCATGGCTTGAGGACCCCATTTTATCTTTTGCATATCATTATTCAAAGGCATCATAGTTCGGAGGCATCATTCTCATGGACCGAGAACATCATTTCATAGCCTGCGAATCCTTTATCATACGCTTTATGGACCAGGGCATCATGGTCCAAGGACGTCATCCTAACCGTCCGAAGACAGCATTCATGGTCCAGTGGGAACTTGTATCACGTTTAAATTTATGCACAACATATGTTTGTATTGCTCATTTGCAGGTACACCGGTTGGAAACGGTCGTCTCAGCAGGAGCAATCCCGCTCTGGTTCCCGCAGCCTATCGATTTTTTTAGAAAACCTCTCTCAATCTAAACATCGCGTTCGTCCGTTTCAAATCTCCTTCGGCATATTCCGTCAATTGTTCCGGAACTACATATGGCCTGATTCCTATAAGACCAGGGATATGTAGGCAGCTCAAGAGCCAGAGCTCGGTCAGAATTCCTTTCAAATCGCCACTTCCGGTCAAAATTGGCCATCTTATCTTTACCCGACAACTCTTTCATCCTTCTCGGGTAAAGAGGGGCAGCTGTTGATACCCAATTTTTCCCTATATATTTTTTATACTCAAAATACTTTCAAAATAGCATGTGTATGCATATATAAGCATGCCCAAGTATTTTTGTATTTTTCCAAAATTTTTAAAGATTTTCAAAACCAATTTATTGTCTATTTTAGCAGTACAAAATCAAATAATTATTCCCAAAATCATCAATTTTGGTGAATAATTTATTTTATTCCCATATTTATACCAAAATATGGTTAAGATAATTTTTTGTATATTTTTACAATTTGTTTGGGTATTTTAAAAGCTAAATTGCATATAATTGCAATTATAGCCTACTTTAAGATTAATAGCATTTTATAATTGTACAATTAGTTCAAATATTTTTAAATTAATATTTATATATTATTAATTGGGTCAGTACTTTAAATTTACTTTTAAAATTATTTTTATTATTTTTTATAAAATAAATAGGGAAAAATGGCTATTTAATATACAGCCAAATTGGCTTTCAATTTTAGCCCAAATTAACCTCCAATTAAACCCAATATCAGAGCCCAATTACCCTGACCCACGACCCTTTAAAGAACAACCCGCCCGGATCCCTTACCTACCCATTCAATCCAGGTCGTTGATCAAAATGATCAACGACCACCTTTTACCCTTTCCTAAATTAATCCCGACCTACCCCCAAACCCTAGCCATTTCGTTTAGTCCTCCGCCTCTAAAATCCACTTTTCTCTCAACCTCCTCTGAAACCCTAGTCGCCTCCCTCTGATTACCACCTAAAATTGCCTTAATCCATGGCTTCCAAAGCCATTAAAGGCCTGTACCAGCCTCCTGAGACTCCTACGTGCTCGATTATCATGGTTTCCAAACCAAACCTTTAAGAGGCTTGGCAAAGACCTTATTTGATTCGAGTTTTTTGGCTTGTCTCTGACCTTGCTCCGGCCAGCTATGGCTGTTCAAGCTTGGTTTTGACATCTCCTGCTCCGATCGGACCTTTTTCAAAGCCTTTCTCATTCTAGGGTTCTTCCGAAACCCTGACTATTCGAGGTTTTCTCCAATTTTTCTTAGATTTGTTGTGTATTCATGCTCTACTTGAGTGTTCAAAGAATTTTCCCAACTTTTCTTTCAAAAATTACTTTCAAAATCGCTTCTTTTCGATTTAGGGTTTTCTGAAAATGCCTAAAATGTTTCTCTGGCTTTTCTTTTTCTTTCCTTTGCATGTATTTGTATATACTATGTTCGTATGTTTTCTTTTCTACCACGCCTGTATTGTCCTTCTACTTTTCTTTTATACATGTTACTCCTGTGCTCACATGATTATCCTTGTTATGTTTTCATTACTCTTCTACTATATGTGTTTACTGTTAAGGTCTTCGATTTTTGTTTTCTTTACTGGACTCTGTTCGTGTTCTTGCTAAATGTGTTTCATCTACTGCTTCTTAAGTTTGTATCACTTTTTCTTCTGAACTTGTTTAAGTTCTGAGTTTTTCTCAAAATGTGTTCTCCATGCTTTTGACTGTGTATCATGTCTGTTTGTTTCTTATAAGTCTTTGGAAAAGACTCCTGAGCCTCTATTGAAAGGTTTGCCTTCTCATCTCTATTGTCTGACTCAACTCAAAAACCTAAGGTTCGGGATTTCTTGGCATTTTGATCTTTTGTGTGCGAGTTAGGTTCCACTTCGCGACCCTGAACTCTCAGACTCATTGTGAGTCTACAAACTAGACTTATACCTCTTCTTGCTTATGATTCTGAACCTTTCTTTGTTAAACTCTCTACTAAATAATTTGACAATCCCCTCTGGTATTCACATATTTGTGTGCTTTATATATAAGGACTCTGCCTTCAAAGGTTTTTTTACCAACTAATTGATTGATTCTGAAATCCTCTAATGGGGGGGTTTGATTGATTGTTACTGATTTTCTTTGATTGAACCTCCTTTACCTTTTCCTGACTTGGTTCATTCGAATTGAACTTGTAATTTTGATTTCCCTGGTTGTTTGATTGATTCCATTTCCTTATTTTTTCCAAGCCGTGTACTATTGAATTTTTTCCTTTAATAACTTCTCTATATTTACCCCTTTTGTGCTACTTTGAAAAGGTTTTAACCAAAACTTCTTTCCTTAATTGGCTTTTACCCGTTGAAATCAGAATCCCTTAACTAAAGGGAGATTGATTTCAATGTTATTTCCTTACCTTTTCTCACTTGTTTTCTGCACTATAAAAGGGGCACGACCCTTCTGCACTTGGATCCTTCACTTGGATCATCCTTAACTTACAATTCAATACTTTTACAAAAAAAAAACTTCTGATTACTTACTTGCAATACTGTTTGAATTCAATACTTGGCTACGCTTGAGATCTTTTGGAACTACTTTGTTTGCAACTTGGCTCTCTCAAGGCTACTTTTGCTTACTTATTTTCTTTGAAACTGGTATGTCTTTTGTTTAAATATTCTGCCTCACCCCCTATGTGTTTACTTCACAACTTCAAGCTTCTTGTTTACTTTATTGCTTATATGCTGTAATTTGTGCTTCATATCTCCTTTCTTTGCTTCTGTTTCTGTTATGAATCCTCTACCCCTATTCCCTTCTATGTGCTGAGTTAAGCTCTTGGCCTGACAGTATCCTAATTACTGTCCAAGCCTTGGCTTGATCCACAATGGATCCTAACTCTCAATGCTTGACTAGCAGGCTGGTCAGGGGTGTGCCAGCATCCCAATTGCTGGGCATGACCACTAGCTTGCCCTGTCTCTCTCTGATTCCCTTCCCCCTTGTGTACTTACACCTATTCCTAGAATCTTAAGTTCTGCCCCTCTCTTTTGAGCCCTACTTTGGGACCTTGAGTTCCCTCTGAACTTGGACATCTGAGATCTGGCATTTCCCCACTGCACTATAATCTAATTCTG
Organism: Nicotiana tabacum; assembly: GCF_000715075.1. Classification (NCBI taxonomy): domain Eukaryota; kingdom Viridiplantae; phylum Streptophyta; class Magnoliopsida; order Solanales; family Solanaceae; genus Nicotiana; species Nicotiana tabacum. The sequence continues at coordinate 213,961,800 of NC_134085.1, forward strand.
CAATATATTTGGGGTGTAAGCACTGCATGGAGTTCCTGAAACTCCTTGGATATTTGAGACACCCCGGATGAGAGAAGGCTTTGGAATCTGATCTTGGGAAGTTGGTTTATTTCATATTTCAGACCTGGGGTCTGAATTAGGCTCTCCTTGGTTGGAATCTTTAATTTCTGATATATTTTTCTTATTCATTATTGTCTGTAATAATCTTGTAATAAACATTTGGGGTCGGCTAATGGAAAAGGGCAGGGGACTATGCATGCAAGGGGTAGATACCATGTTCATAGGGAATTACTATACTTCTGAAATTCTGAACTCATATAGATACCATGTTCATAGGGATTACCATTTTTCTAAAGTTCTGCATTTTATAAATCACTGAAACTCTGCATTCTCATGTAGATACCATGTTCATAGGGATTACCATTTTTCTAAAGTTCAGCATTTTATAAGTCACTGAAACTCTGCATTCTCATATAGATACCATGTTTATAGGATTTTCTGCATTCTCATATAAATACTATGTCTATAGGGTTTTCTACATTTTCATAATAGATGCCATGCCTGTAAGCCGATTCTAAAATTCTGCATCTTCATATAGACGACATGCCTATTGAACTTTCTGCATTCTACATCCGTCATTAGGCAAACCTATTATAGGATTTAAATACCTAATCAATTGCATATAGACAATCTGCCTATAGGACTCCTGCATAAGCAATAACAGTGCTCAAATCAGTAACACCTAGAAAGTATGTCTATAGGAGCTGTTAACTAAACCTGAATCGCCAACTCGCTTATAAGCCTAAAATCAGTAGCAATAGTGTTTAACGCCTGCAGATCTTATGTCCCTGTAATTGACAATTCTTTTTCTGCAATCAGTTTACTTCTTTATTTCTAAAACTAATAGATATCATGCCTATAGGTTCTGTTTAACGCCTAGGAAAGCCTTAGGGTAAATTTTTATAATTGCATCAGTTTTGATAATTACAACCAGTAGGCAGGCCTAATTCGGACTTCTTATCTGAAAATATGTGATAAATTAGCCACCCTTCCTACATTAAGTTTAATACAGACCAAACCAGTATTTATAAGTCATGCTAGATAAGCTGCTGCTTTGAATGATGAGGTTGACTTGAGCCTTAACTGCTATTTGTTTCCCTTTTAACTGCTATCTGTTATTGCTTGTCGCCTAGATTTTTATCCTTTTGAAAACTCCGCAAAAGCCCCAACTCCCTCCCCTTTAGGATTAAGAGTCTCATATGCCTCCGGGACTGATAGGATTGGGACGGGTAATAGCATGCAATAAGTAACAATACCATTTCGCGCTTTAACACCTTAACGGGGTGGGAAGGGTAGATATGGATATGATGACCAATGCGCTAATATCACGTGCGACCCCTCTTCTGAGGAGTGATTGCTGGGTATTACATTGAAGTGATCCATATTAATTATAAACTTAGGAGCCCCCTCCCTTTATTTGCTTTCATCTCTTCTTGTAAAACTATTCAAATCTTTTTTTCATAAATTTCTGCCCTCTCTACTTACCTTCGAAAGTTTTCAACCTAATTGCAATGTTGTATGCAAGTCCTTATTTGAGTCTTGATTGTTTACTTGTAAAGTCACAATTGTAACATGGCCGGGAACCACACTAGTGGATCTCGAGGGGTGCCTAACACCTTCCCCTCGGGATAATTTCTAGCTCTTACCCTAATCTCTGGTCTCTTCATCTCAAACCCTTCTTCAAGTGTCCTAATGCACTATAATCATTAGGTGGCGACTCTTCAACTTCTAAACCCAATTCTCGAAAGGGAATAGAGTTGTCTTCCCAATGTCGTATACCCGATTTCTGACCCCACGGTTAGAGAAAAAGGGGGCGTCAACACCTTCGCATTTGCGATGTCGCATTTGCGAATAAGGAAGCCCAAGCCACTTCTCGCATTTGCGATACAATGCTCGCATGCGAAGCCTGCAGGCCTGCAACATACTGGCAAATTCCTAAGTGAAATTTTCACTCCTTGGCCTATCCAAAACTCACCCGAGCCCATGGGGCTCCAAACCAAACATGCACCCCAATCTAAAAACATCATATAGACTTGCTCGTACATTCAAAACACTCAAATAACATCAACTATGAATTTAGCATCAAAATCATGAAATTTCTTAAGAACTTCAAAATTTTCAATTTTCTCAAAATCGATTTGATTCACGTCGTTTCAAGTCCGTTTCTTGCCAAATTTCACAGACTTATCTTAAATCACATATAAGACCTGTACCGGGCGCCAAAACCAAAATACGGGCCCGATACCATCAAGTTTTAAACACATTTCATTTTCGAAACTCAAAAACAATTCCAGAAAATAATTTTCTTTAAAAAATTCATTTCTCGGGTTTGGGACCTCGGAATTCGATTTTGGCTATACTCCCAAGTCCCATATTTTCCTACGGACCCTCCGGGACCGTCAAATCATGGGTCCAGGTCCGCTTATCCAAAATGTTGACCGAAGTCAACTTAAATCCATTTTAAAGTCAAAATTCATCAATTTTCACAAAATTTCACATAACGGCTTTCCAGTTATGCGCCCTGTCACGACCCAAACCGAAGGGCCGCGACGGGCACCCGGTGCTTTACTCAACCGAGTACCAACGTAACATATCTTTCTTATCATATTATCATGAGTAAATGAGCCAGAAAACCCGTCATGAGATAACAAGAATAAAACATAAGGGAATACTCAACATATGAAGACCCAATATGATATACAAATTTATATATGTGACATACGGTCCTATAAGGCCGATATGACCATTAGTAAACTCGAAACATAGGCCGACAAGGCCATACAAGTATCCATACACCTGACATCTGTCTACAAGCCTCTAAGAGTACATAAAATCATAAAGGTCGGGACAGGGCCCCGCCATACCAATCAATACATATCCAAAGCATACTGACCAAATAGGCAACTCCGGAGCAAGTGGAGTGCACCAACACCTTCGCTGAGCTGATAGCCTACTGGAAGACTGTCAACCTATCAATCGAGACCTGCGGGCATGAAATGTAGCGTCCCCAGGCAAAAGGGACGTCAGTACGAATAAAGTACCGAGTATGTTAGGCAGGAAAGCATAAATAAGAACAATAATGTAAAGAGAGAGATATAAGAGATACAACCTGTAACATCAGAGTGCCTCTGGGGGTTACTCATATGAAATGCATAATACATATATATACATAAACTTTTTAAAACATTCGCCTCTGTGGGCATCATCATCATCATATCGTACCCGGCCTCAAAGAGGACTCGGTAAAAGCGTACCCGACCATCATAAGGTTCGGTAGAATCGTACCCGGCCACGTGGAGCTCGGTAAACCCAACTGATTAGTGGTTGCACAATAGGTGCCATACCCGGCCGACTATAGCGCGACTCGGTAGAGTAAAATAGATACATATATATAATGCATGCTCGACTCATGGAATCACGTTCTAACCCTTTCGGAGTGATGTAAGGTCATTGCACCTTCGATTAACATTATGGACATCCCTACCATCAATATGAACCTTATTGGGATTTAAGGATCATACACACATGTTTAGAATAACTTTATAAGGAAAGAACAACATGGACAACCTTAGTTTCTAGGAGTAGATCCGTTATGAATTAGCGTACCATTTATGTTCATGTCACTTTAGATCATGCCAAAAGAAAGAAGTAAGTGCCTTAACATACCTTAAACCCGTTGAGTCCTTAATCACTTCCAAGCAACTCTTCAAACAAGTCAACTCAATCTATCATAGTATAAGGAGATTCAAAATCAGTGCTGAGCAAAGGCTAAGTCTATAACTTAAGCTAGTAGCTCGTTTACGTAAATTTGGGCAGCATCTCCCTTGTAACAAGGGCCTCCTCCAATACCATATACCAACAACAATTACCAGAGCAATTCATCAATACATAATTATCAATATCAAGACACCATATAACAACAACAAGTCACAACTACATTACGACGAGCGGCAAGCTCCGATTGGAATCCGTATATCCCTTATCAATCCTTATAGACTTCTTACTTCAACATAAAAGTATCATTAACATGATAATAAAGTCATTAATCAATGATTCCAGCCTTAAACCATATATTTATAACAACAAAAATAATCCACAACTTCAACTATCCTCAATTAGCAACTCTATTCACTAGTTCATGTCTAGCCCATCCATTTAACTTAATCAACATCAAGATAACCTTAGGCACAAGCAAGATCACAATATACATACCTCCTATAGTAACTTCAAGTCAAAATCCAAGTTATATTCATTTTACAACAACCCTTAATAGCAATACAACACCATAGAAGTGACTTAAGCTAGTCCAAGTATTATCTTATAGTTTATCATCCTAACAACTTAACCAACATACAAGCAAGCTTAAGCACAATTAGTAGGTTGTTATACTAAACTTAGAAAGCAACAACAACTTGGAATTTCATCCAAATACAGCCCACAATAATCCTCAATGACAATACAACCTCAAAGAGGTGTTGTTCTTCACTAGAACTAAGTTTTGATGTTGAAATATGGTGTAATCACTTTGGAATCACTTCAAACCCTTGTGGTATATGTTTAGGAGGGTTAGGAGAGGTTTGGAGATGAATTTTAGTTGAAAAATGAGCAAGAATAGGCGTCCAAATCGTTTATAAATTGAAGTAGGTCAACCACCGCCTAAGTGGGTCCCATTGGGAGCTGCTTGCGCGGTCTCGCGAAAACACGAATATCTCTCTACTACGATGTCGTATTGATGAACGGTTTAATGTGTTAGAAACTAGACTCGTAGATCTTCAATTTTTTAGGTAGAACACCCCATGATTCCAAGTATATTTGGAGAAATTCTCAGATACATTTGACCTAAATTTCAGCAATTTATGAATGTAACTTGTGATGACCTTTGCCAACTCTTGTTCCACAACTTGCTTGCCTTCAAAATGTAGAAAATGAATATCATACGACTAAAATAACTCATAGAATAACCTCCTTATCATGTAAGAACCCTAGTCTCACCCCAAAGTACCTGTTATAACATTCCAAACTTGTCGACTTTTGACCAAACTTATTTTCTTCAATTGGTTTAGCTTCTAAGATTTCCAACCCTCCTGGTACTCGTTATTCATGATCTTAAATATTTGTAACCTCCAAGGTAACATGATTAACTTACTTTATTTTCTTCCAAATAGAATCTCATTTTCGAGCTTACATCAATGACTTACGACGTACTCTCACGTATGAATCCTTGGGATGTAACACGGCCGGACTATGCACGTAAATCGAGGTGATGCCAAAAGAGGTTTTTGAGGCCTTGGAATGCAGAATTCACTTTTAAAACAAGTCATCACTTCCTCCACCTCTAAAACAATTGTCGTCCTCGAACGGATAGAAGAAGGAAGTATCTGAGTCGGGGAAAAAATGGGGATAACGGCTCCGCATATCGGACTTAGACTCCCAGTTTGATGCCTCAGTAGGCTGACCTCTCCACTGAACACGAACAGAAGGAAAACTCTTCGACGTCAACTGACGAACCTGCCGGTCTAGAATAGCTACCGGCTCTTCCTCATAAGACAAGTCCTTGTACAACTGGATAGTGCTGAAATGTAACATGTGGGATGGATCACCGTGATATTTCCGAAGCATGGACACATGAAACACTGGATGCATGGCTGATAATCTCGGCGGCAATGTAAGTCTGTAAGCCACCTCTCCCACTTGATCAAGAATCTCAAACGGGCCAATAAACCTAGGGCTAAGCTTGACTTTCTTCCCAAATCTCATCACGCCCTTCATAGGTGACACTCGAAGCAATACCCGCTCACCGACCATGAATGCCAAATCACAAACCTTACGGTCTGCATAACTCTTTTGCCTAGACTGAGCTGTACGAAGCCTATCCTAAATAATCCTGACCTTGTCTAAGGCATCCTGAACCAGATCCGTACCCAACAACCGAGCCTCCCCCGGCTCAAACCATCCAACCGGTGACCGACACCACTTACCATACAAAGCCTCATAAGGAGCCATCTGGCTACTCGACTGGCAGCTGTGTTAGGCAAACTTTGCTAAAGGCAAAAACTGATCCCATGAGCCTCCAAAGTCAATGACACAAGCTCGGATCATATCCTCCAAAATCTGAATAGTCCGCTCGGACTGCCCGTCCGTCTAAGGATGAAATGATGTGCTCAACTCAACCCGTGTGCCCAACTCTCGCTGAACCGCTCTCCAGAAATGTGAGGTAAATGACGTACCTCGATCCGAAATGATAGACTCAGGCACACCATGAAGACGAACTATCTCCTGGATATAGATTTCAGCTAACCTCTCGGAAGAATAAGAGACTGCCATAGGAATGAAATGTACTGACTTGGTCAGCCTATCAACAATAACCCACACTGCCTCAAACTTCCTCTAAGTCTGTGGGAGTCCAACAACGAAGTCCATAGTGATCTACTCCCACTTCCACTCGGGAAGCTCAATCCTCTGGAACAAACCACTAGGCCTTTGATGCTCGTACTTAACCTACTAACAGTTCAAACACCGAGCCACATACGCAATGATATCCTTCTTCATTCTTCTCCACCAATAATGTTGCCGCAAATCCTGATACATCTTCGTAGTTCCCGGATGAATAGAGTACCGGGAGCTATGAGCCTCCTCTAAAATCAACTCTCGAAGACCATCCACATTAGGCATACAAACTCGACCCTGCAATCTCAAAGCTCCATTATCTCCTAAGGTAACCTGCTTGGCACCTCCGTTCTGCACCGTGTCTATAAGGAAACACAAATGCGGATCATCATACTGTCAATCTCGGATACGCTCCAATAAATAAGAACGAGCGACTGTGCAAGCTAACACATGGTTGGTCTCAGAAACATCTAGCCTCACGAACTGATTGGCCAAAGCCTGAACATCCAAAGCAAGTGGCCTCTCACCGACAGGAATATAAGCAAGACTGCCTATACTGGCTGTCTTCCTACTCAAAGCATCGGCCACCACATTGGCCTTTCCCGGATGATATAAGATGGTGATATCATAGTCTTTTAACAGCTCCAACCACCTTCTCTGCCTCAAATTTAGCTCTTTCTGCTTGAACAAATACTGCAGACTCTTGTGATCCATGAACACCTCACGTGCCACTCCATACAGATAATACCTCCAAATCTTCAATGCGTGAACAATGACTACCAACTCCAAATCATGAACCGGATAGTTCTTCTCATGAATCTTCAACTGCCGTGAAGCATAGGCAATGACCTTACATCCTACATCAACACCGCACCAAGTCCAATACGAGATGCATCACAATAAACTGCATAAGGCCCTGAACCTGTAGGCAAAACCAACACCGGTGCCGTAGTCAGAGCTGTCTTGAGCTTCTAAAAGCTCGCCTCACACTCGTCCGACCATCTAAACTGGGCACCCTTTTGGGTCAACCTGGTCATCGGGGCTGCGATAGATGAAAACCCCTTCACAAACTGACGATAGTAGCCTGCCAATCCCAAGAAACTCCGGATCTCTGTAGTTGATGCTGGTCTAGGCCAGTTCTTGACTGCCTCAATCTTCTTCGGATCAACATGAATACCATCTGCTGATAAAACATGACCCAGGAATGCAACTGAACTCAACCGGAACTCACACTTCGAAAACTTAGCATACAACTGACTATCCCTCAAAGTCTGAAGAACCACTATAATATGCTGCTCGTGCTCCTCCCGGCTACGGGAATAGATCAAAATATCATCAATGAAGACTATCACGAACAAATCCAAGTAAGGCCTGAACACTCGGTTCATCAAATTCATAAAAGCTGCTGGGGCATTTGTCAACCCGAATGACATCACCAAGAACTCATAATGCCTGTACCTAGTGCGAAAAGCTGTCTTAGGGACATTAGATGCCATAATCCTCAACTAATGGTAGCCAGATCTCAAGTCAATCTTTGAGAATACCTTGTCACCCTGGAGCTGATCAAACAAATCATCAATCCTCGGCAATGGATACTTATTCTTGATGGTAACCTTGTTCAACTGCCGATAGACAATACACATCCTCATCGCTCCATCCTTCTTCTTAACAAACAACACCGACGCACCCTAAGGCGAAACACTCGGTCTAATGAAACCTTTCTCAAGCAAGTCTTGCAACTGTTCCTTCAACTCTTTCAACTCAGACGGGGCCATACGATACGGCAAGATAGAAATGGGCTGAGTGCCCGGAGCCAAATCAATGCAAAAGTCAATATCACTGTCGGGTGGCATACCCGGTAGGTCTGAAGGGAATACCTCAGGAAACTCATGAACAATAGGCACAGAATCAATAGAAGGAACCTCAGCACTAGAATCACGAACATAGGCCAAATAGGCCAAACACCCCTTCTCGACCATATGTCGAGCCTTCATATATGAGATAACACTGCGGGTAGAATGACCAAGAGTCCCTCTCTACTCTAAACGAGGTAAAATCGGCAAGGCTAAGGTCACAGTCTTGTCATAACAGTCCAAGATAGCATGATAAGCTGATAACCAGTCCATCCCTAATATGACATCGAAATCAACCATGTCTAGAAGAAGTAAATCTACACGAGTCTCAAGACTCCCAATCGCAACTACACATGAACGATGGACTCGATCTACCACAGTAGAATCACCCATCTATGTAGACACATAAACAGGAGCACTCAAAGAATCACTAGGCATGACTGGATACGGTGCAAAATAAGATGATACATAGGAGTACGTAGATCCTGGATCAAATAAAAATGAAGCATCTCATCTACAAACCAGAACAATACCTGTGATAATTGCATCGGAAGCCTCAGCCTCAAGCCTGGCTGGAAGAGCATAACATTGGGGTTGGGCCCCACCACCCTGAACTACATATTTGGGATGGACTGCTGATGGCTGGCATCCACCTCTAGCAGCCTGAGCTCCACCTCTAACACCTCTACCTCCACCTCTAGCACCTCTACCCCCACCTCTAGCTGGCTGGGTGGGCTGTGGAACACTCAGTGCCTGAACCATGGCATGGGAACCCTGATGCTGAGAGCTACTCGGTTCTTGAGGGCAAAACCTAGCAATGTGACCCATATCACCACAAGTGTAACAAGCCCTCAGTTGCTGAGACTACTGACCGTGACGACCTAAATGACCACCCCGAAAACTCTGAAGCGACAGTGCACTGATAAGAGCTGGTGGTGCACTATCGGACTGCTGGTCAAAATACTGCATATGGGAACCATGACCACCTGAAGCACCGTGAGAAACCTGAATGGCTGACTGAAAAGGCCTAGGAGGATGGCCTCTACCATACGAATCTCTACCTCCAAACGAGGTACCACTGAATCGGCCTGAATGATAAGGCCTCTTGTCAGACCCCTGACCAACTTCATGCCATAAAAACATTTCAACTCTCCTGGCCACATTGGCCGCCTCCTGGAAAGAAATCTCACTCCCTATTTCCTTGGCCATCTGAAGTCAAAAAGGCTAAATAAGTCACTCAATGAACCTCCTCACCCGCTCTCTCTCTCGGTGGGAAGTATGATAAGAGCATGATGAGCCAAGTCGATAAATCTAGTCTCATACTGAGTAACAGTCATAGAACCTTGTTGGAGACGCTCAAACTGCCTCCGGTAGGTCTCTCTCTGAGTGATGGGCAGAAACTTCTCCAGAAATAGCTGAGTAAACTGCTCCTAAGTCAAAGCTGGTGATTCGGATGGTCTAGCCAAGCAATAATCTCTCCACCAAGTCTTGGCGGATCAAACAAGCAAAAAGTAGCAAAATCGAGCCCATTGGTCTCCACTATCCCCATGTTCTTGAGAACCTCATGACAACTGTCTAGATAATCCTGGGGATTCTCAGAATATGCACTGTTAAAAGTAGTAGTAAAGAGCTTGGTGAACCTGTCCAACCTCCACAAAGCATCGATAGACATAGCTGCTCCATCACCAGTCTGAGCTACCACACCCGGCTGAATTGCTCCAACTGGCTGGACTACTAGAGTCTGGAACTGGGGAGCTATATGCTCTGGAGTGCGAGTAGTAGGAGTCTGGGCTCCTCCTCCAGCCTGAGAGACGGCTGGTGCTGTAGGAAGCAAGCCTGCCCGGGTGACACTCTCTATAAGGCACACTAGATGGACCAGAGCATCCTAGAGTATGGGGGTAGCAATAAACCCCACTGGGACCTGAGCTGGGCCCACCAGAACTGCCGGGGCCGGAACCTCATCATCAAAGTCAACCTGAGGCCCCGCTGCTGGTGCTGCTGCTCTAGGCTAAGCTCTGCCCCTACCTCGGCCTCTAGCACGCCCTCTGCCCCTCATGGGAGCTGCTGCTGGGGGCTTGAGCTCCTGGTTAGTGGATGAGGAAGCGCGTGTTCTCGCCATATACAAAAGAACAGAGTAGAAATTCAATTAGCATTGAGAAACCAAACTGCACGACAGGAATGATTAAATGTGAAGTTTTTCCTAACTCTATAGTGTCTGGGGATAAATACAGACGTCTCTATACCGATTGCTCAAACTCTACTAAGATTGTCTGTGAAATGTGAGACCCATGTAACCTAGAGCTCTGATACCAACTTGTCACGACCCGGATTTCCCACCCTCGGGAGTCGTAATGGCACCTACTAATGTGAGCTAGGCAAGCTGACTGTTCGAACAAATTACCTTCTTCAATTTTATATTCTTTAACAATTATAAAACAATAACGTGTAGATAGCGGAAATTACCATAAGCGGAAGAAAAGCAGTAAACTATCTAAAATATGTATCTAATACAACTGTTTGAGCCTTGACCACCCAGAACTGGTGTCACAGTTTCACAGACAATCTAAGAATACTACATACAAGGTCTGAAAGATAAAAGATACACTATTTCTAAATTAAGTAAATGAAACAGGAGTAAAGGATAGAGGGAGATGCCAGGGTCTGCGGACGCCTGCAGGACTACCTTGGATCTCCGTGTGGACTAAAGGCAGCCACCCAATCTACGGTCCAAAAGCCGCTACTACGGGATCTACCCACAGTGTAGAGTGTAGTATCAGCACAACCGACCCCATGTGCTGGTAAGTGCCTAGCCTAACCTCGGCGAAGTAGTGACGAGGCTAGGACCAGACTATCAAATAAACCTGTGCAATTTAACTATATACAGCGGAAAAGAAGAACAATAATATACAATCAAGTATGGGAGGGGTAACATGCTGTGGGGGAACTATCAATTTAGAATAGAAAGACAACAGGTAATTGAAAGAAACAACATATCTTAGATATCAACAAAGAATCAGAAATTAATAAGTGCACGGCATCACCCTTCGTGCTTTTAATCTCGTCCTCACCAAAGCAATCAAGTAATGAAAAATGTGCATGACATCACCCTTCGTGATTTTACTCTCGTCCTCACCCAAGCAATCAAGTAATGAAAATGTGCAAGACATCACCCTTCGTGATTTTACTCTCGTGCTCACCATATAATCAATATAATCGGCACGGAATGGTACATCGTGCGACACAGCATCACCCTTCATGTTTTACACTCTTTCCTCACATATCATACACGACATCACCCTTCGTGCTTTAACACTCTTTCACCAAAACAATACATAGCATCACCCTTCGTGCTTTAACAATCTTCCTCACCCAAACAACAATCACAGACAAAAGGGCAAGGGAATAAATGAAATTACAATAAGAATCTCGGCAAGGGAACAATAGTTCAATAATAAAGTTCCGGCAAGGGAACAACATCATAAGAAGCATCAACATCCTGGCTAGGGAGATAACATTAAAAGCAACAAATTCCCAGCAAGGGAGATAATGTAATGATTCTCTTCTCTTTTTCACTTTTACTTCTCAACTCACTTCACAACTTGAGCCCAATGCTCGATAAGGTTCAATTACCACTTATACTTTTACATTTTATTATACAACTTGAGCCAACGCTCCTCAATATTCAAATGTCACAATTACTTCCACAAATCTTGCCCAACAATAGAAATCATCATCAAGGCATGAATAATACAACGAAGTCATAATCACAACATAAGACTCACGGGCATGCTTGACACCAACGTAAAGATACTTGTCACCATGACTATACGTCGTACTCGACAAATACCACATAGCAAATAGGACTCGACTCCTAATCCCTCAAGCTAAGGTTAGATCAAACACTTACCTCGATGCCACGAACACAATTCAAGTCTCTACTATCGCTTTACCTCTTGATTCCACCACCAATTCGCTCGTATCTACCCATAAGTTACTTAATTACATCAATAAATGCTAAATGAATCAATTCTAATGCATGAAAATAAGTTTTCTAAAGTTTTACCCAAAAAGTCAAAAATCACCCCCGGGCCCACATGGTCAAAACCCGAGGTTCGAACCAAAACCCGATTACCCATTTCCCCACGAACCCAAATATATAATTTTTTTTGAAATTGGACCTCAAATTGAGGTCCAAATCCCCAATCTTTGAAAAACCTAGGTTCTACCCAAAAAACCCAATTTCCCCCATGAAAATCATTGATTTTGAGTTGAAATCATATGAAAAGATATTAATGATTGAAGGAAACGAGTTAAAATTGACTTACTATCGATTTGGTAGAAGAGTTGTCTTTGAAAAATCGCCCAAGAGTATTTTGGTTTTGAAAGAGTGAAAAATGAAAGATTTTCGGCTAAGTTATAAAATTGCAGGTTGCAGATGTCGCAAGCGAACCCAGACTTCTGCTAACCTCGCATTTGTGAACATGGTTTCGCAAATTGCGAACCCTGAGGAAAACCAGGCCTCTTCGCATTTGCGACTATGCCTTCGCATTTGTGAGCTCGCATTTGCGAGCAAGCCTGCAGGCCTGCAACATACCAGCAAATTCCTAAGTGAAATTTTCACTCCGTGGCCTATCCAAAACTCACCCGAGCCCTCGGGGCTCCAAACCAAACATGCACCCCAACCTAAAAACATCATACGGAGTTGCTCGTATATTCAAACCACTCAAATAACATCAACAACTATGAATTTAGCATCAAAATCATGAAATTTCTTAAGAACTTCAAATTTTTCAATTTTCTCAAAAACGATCCGATTCACATCGTTTCAAGTCCGTTTCTTGCCAAATTTCACAGACTTATCTTAAATCACATATAAGACCTGTACCGGGCGCCGGAACCAAAATACGGGTCCGATACCATCAAGTTTTAATTTCATTTTCAAAACTCATAAACAATTCCAGAAAATAATTTTCTTTAAAAAATTCATTTCTCGGGCTTGAGACCTTGGAATTTGATTCCGGGTATACTCCCAAGTCCCATATTTTCCTACGGACCCTCTAGGACTGTCAAATCACGGGTCCGGGTCCGCTTACCTAAAATGTTGACCGAAGTCAACTTAAATCCATTTTAAAGTCAAAATTCATCATTTTCACAGATTTTTACATAATGACTTTTCAAATCAAGGTGATGCCAAAAGAGGTTTTTGAGGCCTCGGAATGCAGAATTCACTTTTAAAATAAGTGATGACCTTTTGGGTCATCACACAGATTCATCTAAATCCAGTATAACGCCAAATATAAATTTATGTAAAAAATTCACTAAAATTGCTAAAAATAGTATATATGAACTCATAATTTTAAAATATAATGAATTTAATACTAAGAATCTTAAAGATTGTACTCATAGAGATTAAATCATGAATCCGCTTGTGTGGAATTAGATCACAAACATCACTAGGGAGGTAAAAGATGACTTAATGCAGTTGGCCAATGTCATATTACCACGTGATAATTATAATCTCCAACTATACTGGCTGATGTCTTATAGCCTGTTTGGCCAAGCTGAAAAAATTAGCTTATTTTGAGAAGTGCTTTTTTCAAAAGTACTTTTGGTGAAAAACAGTTTGTGTTTGACTAATTAATTTGAAAAGCACTTCTAAGCAGCAATTTGTGTTTGGCCAAGCTTTTAAAAAAAGCTTCCAAGTATATTTTTCTCAAAAGTGCTTCTCAAAAAAGTACTTCTGGGAAGAAGCTACTTTTTTCGGATTCTCCAAAACTGCTTCTGCTTCTACTCAACAACACTTTTTTTCTTCTAAAAGCTTGGCCAAACACTTCAACTTTGAAAAAGCACTTTTTTTTTGAAAAAAGTACTTCTCAACTTGGAGAAGCTTGGTCGAATAGACTATTAGTCTATTAAGGATAATAACCGATCCATGAGATTTGTCTTATTCCAAAACTAGCTCAACCTGTAAGGTCGAATACTCTTAAGTGAAGAATGTCCCCTCTGTTTGTTGATAGGTTGATAGCTGTTTTCTCTATTTTAACCCTTTTTTAACGGTAGAAGGAAGCATATATTACTAAAACAAAAGTCTTATATAATTACCACATCGTCCCGAAGGACATTACTATTGTTTATAACTACTAAGCTATTACAAATATTGGTAGTTAAAAGTTTAATACCAAAACATACTCCTTCCTTGTCCTTATCTAATGCAGCTTCAACAAAAAAAGGTGGACGAGCAAGGTACAGACATCTTTTTGGATTGAAGTGCTTGGTGGCTTCCTGTCCATTTCCTTCCCTGAAGTTATGCTTGATCATTGGTATTTTCAATAGGTGCATTAATGACCTGCAGTTGAGTAACATATTGTTAGTTGCGGCATTGTCCTCATTTATCATTTTTATCATGTCTGAGGAGTCCGATTCAATTTCCAATATCAGGAACATCATATCCAAGGCGATTTTAAGGCCTTGCTCCAGTGCTAGTAGTCAACCCTTATTATTAACAAGATTTATGGTATCCATCAATCAAAATTATTGGTGGATACAATTCATTTATAAATAGATACAATTCAAAAGAGAGAGCATGTAACTAACATAATTCAATATTAGTATTTATTTTTTTATTGAAATTGATAGATCTAACAACCTTACCATGTGATTGTTATGGAGAGATATATTTGAAGTAGATTAGAACATAGTTTAGAGCCTGAAATTTATGGTTGGACCAACTACTTAGAACTTGTAGTTTGATCGTGTCAAGGACGTGAACTTTGATGGTTAGTTTAAAGACAATTTCATGCATGTGTTTAATTTGTAGAATGCTCTATCCATAATTCAGAGGCGTATCCAGGATTTCAAGAATATGGTATATACGATGAAAACCGATCTTAGAAGATGGGTAAATTGGAAGCAACACGTGTCAATCAGTAGTGATTCAACTATGTTCACTCCGAATACAAACATGTGGCCGGATAAGATATTGACACCGGATGCAATCCTGTAGCCGGATAAGAAGCATTAATTCAAAATATGACCATTGAAGAAACGTTACCAAAGAACCCAAAATTCCTCCAGTATTTGTTAGTCTTTATTAGCCTTTTAATATTCCTTTACTGCCTTTTTATTACCTTTTATTGTAGCATTAACATTGATAATTAACTGGTAGATCCTATACCCATAGCTCTAGTATAAATAGAGGCTTACATTCTATTGTAAGACATGAATAAATACTGGTAGCAAAAGACTAACATTCTTTCTCTGAAGCTTTATACAAGTGTTATCGAGATTTTTCAATTATTCTTGATCTCGGTGTGAACATTCTGAAATTAATACTTGTCTTTTCTTCAATTATTCTTATTTAGTTGCTTTACTCTTCATTACTTTATTTTAGTGAATTAATTTAATCCACGTGTCTATAAATCATGATACAAATTCAACTGTATCATTTTTCTGGTAAACAGTTTGGCGCCCATCATGGGGCATAGAGAATTGTGGTGTTATTTCAATCTGTTCATCTTATACTAACATGCTTTAAAGGTTTTTTTTAGCTTTAAGCATACTACACAAAATGACATGAACAACTCACTCAATGTTGGAATAAACTCCAACGATAAGCCCGTGGACAAACTCCATAATGAAAATCAACATGATGGTTCAACTAATGAAACCCGTCTCGATGAGAATGAGTCAACTCCTAATAGGTAGAAAGAAAAATTAAACATGAGAGGAGTCCTACCCTTGATGATATGGATGGTGAGCTGGTGGTTGTTACCGTGAAAATGTTGAGAGCACAACAACAGAAAATTATGGACCATCTCTCAAGATAGGACCACATAATGACTAAGGTTTAACAATAAATACCGAGGACTTCAAATAATTCAAATGGTGGAGTTCGAGTCCCTCCCCATGTCCCTATAAATCAAATGGCACCAAGAACTAGTGACACCGTTACCGAGGGAAAGTTCAGAAGAAACAACAATCAAGTAGGTGATGCCGGTAATGGATTTGAAAATGACAACAACAAACGAGCCTTTCAAAATCGAGCTTATGAGATTTATGAGGAAAATGAATGAACGAATAGACCAAAATGCTAAAAAATTCTATGCTCGGATAGATCAGATATCGGGAGCACCTCCAGTCCTAAAGGGTCCAGATTCTAATAAGTATATGTAGTTGCTATTCAAACCCAGTGTGGCTCCGGAGTTGATTCTAAAGAGATTCAAAAATACTGGATATTCTAAAGTAAGATGGAAGATCATATCTACAGGAACACATCACAACTTACACCACAACTATGAAGGGAAATAATTTGGCTCTGCATGAGATCGAATCAGTTTTACTAAAGAAATTTGGTGAAACTCTAACAAAAGGGGCTTTAACATGATATTCTCTTTTACCTGAACACATAATTGATTCTTCAAATGCTTGAAGATTCTTTCATCAAATCTCACACTGGAACAAGGAAAGTGCAAGCTAGAAAAGCCGATATATTTAGAATCGCTCAAGGAAACTCGGAGTTGCTACGAGAGTTCGTGATCCGATTCAAAAAAGAGAGAATATTGTTGCAGGTAGTACCAGATGAATGATCATCGAAGGCATTTACCAAGGGTCTCAATCCCTTAATCCCCGATGCCTCGAGGAAGTTAAGGGAAAGTTTGTTAGAATTTCAAGCAACAACTTTGCCAGATGTTCATAACAGGTACGAGTCAAAGATTTGCTTAGAAGATGATCAGGTAATTACATCGACATCTTCTATAGCCCAGAATCAAGGTCAACAGAACTTTGATCAAAGGCATTTTAAATACCAATTTGAACCATACCCATCAAGATCACGAACTGACATGAGACAGGGGCGTACTCGAAACGAGTCTCCAAAAAATAACTTCAATGAAGGGCAATAATGTCTACGAATATTGTGGTCTGTTGCATTATAGAAACTGCAACAATAGGCATCGAAAACATCTGAAGATGGCTACGGAACAATCCATACAGGATATCGGAGATATCCCAAACTTGCTCCAGAATAAATAAACGGGCTGGGGACTACCCGATCAGCCCCGGAGAAAAATAAATAAAAGAAATTAGAATTAAAAATTGTCTAAAGCCAATAATGTCATCCCAACCGCAATACTCTTGCTAGGATAGGTTATTATCGCCGGTTTGTGCAAGGCTTTTCATCTATTGCAACATCTTTGACTAGATTGACCCAAAAGGGTGTTCCGTTCTGTTGGTCCGATGATTGTGAGGCGAGCTTTCAGAAGCTCAAGATAGCTTTGACTATAGTACCGATTCTAGTGTTGCCTTCCGTTTTGGGGATGTATATGGTGTATTGCGATGCTTCACATGTTGGCTTGGGTTGTGTATTGATGTAGGAGGGGCGAGTTATCGCATATGCTTCGCGTCAGCTAAAGATTCATGAGAAGAATTACCCTGTGCATGACCTAGAGTTAGCCGCGATTGTTCATGTTCTTAAAATTTGGAGGCATTACCTTTATGGGGTGTCATGTGAGGTTTACACTGATCATTGCAGCTTACAGAATTTGTTCAAGCAAAGGGATCCCAATTTGAGGCAGCGTAGATGGCTTGAGTTACTGAAGGATTATGACATTACCATTCTTTATCATCCGGGCAAGGCAAATGTGGTCGCGGATGCCTTAAGCAGGAAGGTAGAGAGTATGGGTAGTTTGGCATTCATTTCAGCATAGGAGATGCCACTAGCTTTGTACATTCAGTCCTTGGCTAACATACTTGTGAGGTTGGATATTTCAGACCCCAGTCGGGTTCTTGCGTGTGTTGTGGCCCAGTCTTCACTATTGGGGCAGATCAAGGCTCGACAGTTTGATGATCCGCACTTGACAGTTCTTAGAGAGACAATATTACAGGGTGGTGCCAAGGAGGTTTATATTGGCGAGGATGGTGATCTGCGACTCCAGGGTCGTCTATATGTTCATAATGTTGATGGCTTGAGGGAGAGGATTCTAGAGGAGGCACACAGTGTCACGACCCAAAATCCACTAGTCGTAATGGCACCTAACCCAACCTGCTAGGTAAGCCAACTAATAATTATCCAATTTTAATAATATTAAATAGACGATTAAACAAAGGAATTATCTGAATCTTATACCTTTCTCAAGGACTGGTAGTACAAATTATGAGCTTCTAAAAATAGAGTTTACAAAGCTGATATGAAGTAAATACATCTTCTGTTTGAAAAGTATATAAATAGAGTTTTATTAATTCTACATCTACCATGAACAAGAGGCAACTACAACAGGAACGCAGGTACATCTTCAAATCCGTCAACCATCGGGCACAACAACAACAACAACCAACATCTGCATGCAATGTGTAGAAGTGTAGTATCAGTACAACCGACCCCATGTACTGAGTAAGTAACAAACCTAACCTTAGGTTGAAAGCAGTGACGAGCTAGAACATAGGTCGGGTCCAACACCAATAACCAATAGCAGTTCATAACAACGTAGAGCATATAAATAAGAAAGTAACTCAGAGATATAAATGCTCAGCTTTTTCACAATTTTTTGAAAATAGTTCCACTTTTCAAGAATATCAGTGAAAACTCAAATCCTTTACCGAAATCATCGTAAAATATGAGATAGCTCCATTTGAGGATTTATATGGTCGGCGATGTCGTTCTCCCATCGGGTCGTTTGAGCCCAGCGAGGCTAGGTTATATGGTACTGATACGGTGGAGGATGTTTTGGAAAAGATAAAGTTGATTCAGGAGCGACTTCGCATAGCACAGTCCAGACAGAAGAGTTACGCAGATCAGAAGGAGCGTGATGCATCATTTATGGTAGGAGAGAATGTTCTCTAGAAAGTCTCGCTGATGAAGAGGATCATGAGATTTGGAAAGAATGGCAAGTTGAGCCCAAGTTTTATAGGTCCATTTTAGGTGTTGAGGCGAGTTGGGCAGGTTGCTTATGATCTTGCTTTACCTCCCAGCCCATCAGGGGTTAATCCAATTTTTCACATGTCTATGCTTCGTAGGTATCACACCGACTTGTCGCATGTGTTAGATTTCAGCACTATCCAGCTAGATGAGAGATTTAGTTATGAGGAGGAGCCAGCTACCATTGTTGCTAAACAGGATCGCCAGTTGAGATCCAAGAGGATTTTCACGGTAAAAGTTCAGAGAAGGGACCAACCAGTTGAGGAGGCGACCTGGCAGTTTAAGGAGGACATGCAGAGTAGATATCTACACTTATTCAGCACTTTAGGTATAAATCTAAACCCGTTCGAGGACAAACGTTTGTTTAAGATGTGGAGAATATAACGACCCGACCGGTTGTTTTGCTTTCTAAAATCCTATTTCCCTAAATGAGACTTCCCGTACTTACTTTTACTGATTTATGACTTGTGGGGATGGTTGGTTCGGGATTTGTAAGAGTTTGGGTTGAAATCAGAACACTTGGTTCCTTAAGGTTGGCTTAAAAGGCCAAGTTTGACTTCGGTCAATATTTTGAGTAAACGACCTTGGAATCAGTATTTGACAATTCCAATAGGTTCATATGATGATTTTGGACTTGGGAGTATGTTCGGATCACGTTTTGGATGACCCGAGAGCATTTTGACGCCTAATAGTGAAAGCTGGTTCTTGAAGGTTTTAGAAGTTCTTTTAAATTTGATTTTGAGAGGGTTTTGATAATATCAAGGTCCAAACCAAATTTCGAGGCCGGGAATAGTTCTATAATGTCATTTAAGACTTGCACGCAAAATTTGGTGTCATTTTGAGTAGTATAAGTATGTTTCGGCGCATTAGAAGTTAATTGAAGAACTTGAAGTTCTTAAGTTTGATTCAATTGGTTTTAAGATGTGATTCTTAGTTTTAATATTGTTTCGGGCGTTCCGAGAGTTTGAGCAAGTCCGTTTTATGATTTCGAACTTGTTGGTACGTTCGGGTGGGGCCCCGGGGGCCCGAGCATTAAGGGTGGCAAGTGGGCAGATTAGGCCCGGATCCGGTCCAGGCTCGCGAGCTCATATGGGTAGTGGGACTAAACGGGCCTACCCGTTTAATCCCGGGACTAGGGGATTTGAGGCCCATGTGGGCCGGTTCAAAGAAAGTGCCCATTAGGACCAGAACCATTTGGGTCCGGAACTGGCTCCTAAGTAGGCCGGTTCAACCGGTCCCAAGCGGTCCTAAACGGGCCCAACAACTATAATTTAATAAAAAAAATTCTCTTTTAAAAATCTGACCGTTGGCTATTGAAAAAATAGCCGTTATGGCTGCCAAAATAGCTGTTGTCTATTTATTAAATAGTCATTTAATCCCAAACTTTTTATAATTACACTTTTTCCCTATTTTCAACTATAAATACCCCCTCTTTCTTTCATTTTTCTTCACCAAATCATCAATCTCTCTCAATCTCTCTCTAATTTTCTTCTAAAATTGGTTACTTTGTTGTTGCAACTTGTGTGAAAAATTATAAAGTTGGTGAATTGAAGTATTCAAGTCTTCAACGATAATTAATTTCAACAAGTTGTTCTTCAATTCGGTAAACTCGTTTCAACTCTTTAGTTTTAATATTATATTTTTATTTTTTATTTAATTACTTTGTATAATTATAATTAAGATGGCATATTCCTTAAAAAAATGTTTAGTAAAAATAAGGAAAATCCAAGAGTGGTGAATCTAGTGGCCAATCTATTCCTCCTCTAATTCCCCGACCTCCCCTACCCAAATCCCATACCCGCCCTCCACCTGCTCCTATTTTTTATAGTGATAATACTTTATTACAATTTACGGAGAGTCAATATGTGCATAATGTTGGTTGTGGTGAACGCTTAGATGATGAATATATGAACAACTATTATGGTGATCCAACTATAGATGAAAAAGATGAGCATGAAATAGATTTAGATGAAACACAATCGAATGATGATACACCCACTAGTCCTGTTACTCAAGTTGACCCAACTAATCCAAATGATGCCCCGGTTGACCCCCCTGTTACTACCCCTACTTTTTCTAGACAACCTTCGAAACGGGCCAAAACATCTCTTGTTTGGCTATTTTTCATTCAAATAAGAGAAAAAATAAAGCTAAGTGTAAAACTTGTGGCAAAGAGTTAGCCTTTAACTATGTTGAGCGGGGGGGGGGGTGACGGGAAGTTTGAGAAGACACATAATGATACACCCTCAAGATAAAGTTAAATATAATCAAATGAAAGCTGCGGCCGGGGGGACAAGTCTACCTAGTCAGCCTGACCCTAGTACTGGGTCAAATCAATTTCAACCGGGAATTAACACTGCTACATGCGGTATTTTATATTATGACCCAAGAAATGATAGGGAAGAATTAGCAAAAATGATTAATGTTATGTGCTTACCGTATAGTTTTCCTTCTAACCCTCACTTTGTGCATTATACTAGAAGAATTTTTAATCCTACTTAGAAAGGATGGCCTCGCACAACCGTAAAGAGCGATATCTATAAATATAAATATGAATATGAACAATATTTGCGCTATTTATTTACTCATATTAATTTTTGTATTGCCATTACTACTTATATTGGTAGAAGTGGTAATGAATGTGATTATCTTACTATTACAAGTCATTGGATTCATGAGGAGTGGATAATGCAAAAGCGCATTATTGCTTATAGAATAATTAATTCACGTCATACAGGGCAATTTATTTCTAGCATGGTTACAGATATTTGTAGATATTTTTGCATTAGTGATAAAATTGTATCAATTTCAATGGATGATGCTACTAGTAACACTAATGTTGCAGCCTTGCTTACCACTACACTAAGTCCTGCATTTAGTAATATTTTTCATGTTAGATGTATTTGTCATATTTACCATTTAATTGTGGGTGATGGTATGAAAATTTTAAATGTTGAAATTGAAAAGGTTAAAATGGCTCTTAATTGGCTTTTTTATTCAAACCGTAGAAGTATACTTAGAGAATATTTTAAATGATGCGATGAATTTGGCCTAAGAGAAAGAAAGGTTCCTAAACTTTGTTCAACTAGATGGAATTATATGTATGACAGTTTAGTTGTTGCATATGAATATAGAAACCCCATAAACTCAACGTTTAATGCTCATGTAAGTGATGATGATGAGCACCTTATAAATGCGGATTGGGCTAATATTAAAATGTTTGTAGATTTTTTAGAAATATTTCATGTTGCTACAAATAAATTTTCTGGGCAATATTATCCGATTATTTCGAACTGTTTAGTTTATCTTGCAGATCTTGCAAATTTGTTTGCTCATTTTTCAGAGGGTGGAAAAATTTATGAAGTAGCTATTGATTCTATGAGAAAGAAATTTAAAAAATATTATTTCCCTATTTCCCCTATTTATGGTATTACTGCCTTGTTAAATCCTACTATGAAATTAGGTGGTCCTCAATAAATTTTATGAGCATCAATCCGACGAGGCCCGGACCAAGTTGAAAGTTTGGAGCAAGAGCTGAAGCTCCAGCTACTGTCATAACCGCACCTGCGGTTGGTAAGCTGCAGGTGTGAGCTCGTAGATGCGGGCCAGGCCTCGCAGATGCGGCCCCAGGAGGGCAGCCCAGGTTTCGCAGATGCGGCGCCCTTTCCGCTTAAGTGGGACCTCGTCCGCAGAAGTGACCCCAGCCGGCCCAGCCAATTCCGCAGAAGCAGACCCTCATCCGCAGAAGCAGGACGTAGATACGGCCAATGCACCGTAGGTGGAAAAATTGCTGGGCAGTGCACTTCATTTAATACGGGAGTTAGGCATTTTTCTCCCATTCTTTACACACTTGGGCGATTGGGGAGCTCTCAAAGAGGGAATTTCGACCTAGCTTTTGGAGGTAAGTAATTCCTACCAAATGTGAGTTAAATACCTTGACTATGGGTAGATTAACATGTAAAAATTAGTGAAAATCAAGGGTTTAGAGGAAAATCTAGGTTTTTGATAAAAACAAGATTTGACCACGAAATTTGTTATGAAACTTAGTAAAAATTATATATTATGTTCCTAACTTTATGGGTAACAACTTTCTTCAAAAATTTTCGAAATCCGAGCATGTGGGCCCGGGGGTGAATTTTAGGAATCTTGCAATGTGGGTTGGGTAATCACTTTAATAGTGGAAAATAAACTTTTGAGCATAGATTGATTAATTTATGTAAAGTTTGACTAGTTTCAAGTCGTTTGGCATCAAATTTGGAGGTTTGAGCGCATTCTTGATTTGGGAAGTAGGTTTCGAGATGAGGTACGTCTCATTTCTAACCTTGTAAGAGGGAATTAACCCCATAGGTAAATTAAATAAATACGGCTACATATGTACGTGGTGACGAAAGTCCGTACGTAGCTACTATTATGCTATTGTCCGGGTAGTTAGGACCCATATCATACTACATTTGAAATGCTTGCGTCCTTACTTGCTATTATAATCACTTAAGTCATGTTGGAAATTGATAAAATAATTATGGAAGGTCATACTCACTTACTTGAGGATTCGTATGAGATACTTGACTGTAAATGAGAAATTTGTGCTTTCTTAAAAATAAATTATTATTTGTGGATCGGGCCGAGCGCCTCGGTAGTAAATAGATGCATCTATGGTTCACGTCATTCGACTCTCCGGCAGTGCACAGTTTAATATTATGTTGGACCAGACCGTACGACCTCGACATAATTTGCGCATGTTGATTATTTAAAACTCTCCATGTTTTATACTGCGCGAATGTATTAAAATGTGAGATGTTAAATGAGATGACTTAAATTGAAAATATATTTGTGAAAGAAGAATTTATCACTTTCTGTTAATGAGCTTTCAGTATTGTTCATGATATCTATGCTTAGCATAACACTTTAATTATATTATTGTTAGCCTATAGTAAGTGTCTAAGTCGATCCCTTGTCACTACTTCTTCGAGGTTAGACTGGATACTTACTGGGTACATATTGTTTATGTAATCATACTACGCTTCTATACTTAATTGTACAAGATTTGAGGCGGGTGCTTCTAGTTACCCGCCTAGCGCACATACTTGATCGTGGTTCGAGACTTCACAGTGAGCTGCCCCCTTCCGAGCCGTTCAGTAGCATGTCAGAGTTTCTCTTTTGCTTGTATCTTTCTATTCTATCTCAGACAGTAGGACAATTATCCTCTTTTGTATATTCTACTAGTTGCCTGCACACTTGTGACACTAGATCTTGGCACATATTAGTAGACTTTGAGGTTTGGGTTGTATTTCTACAGTTATGATTTCCTTTAGTTTGTTTCCGATTGGATTGCTTTAAAAGTCAGTTATTTATCGAATGTTTTAAATTTAAAGAAAGTTCTTTGCTGGAATCACTTAATAAAGATGGGAAATCACCAAGTTGTTCACTATTGGCTTGTCTAGCAAAGGTGCTGGACGCCATCACATCCTAACGTGGAGTTGGGTCGTGACACTTGCAAGTTATTTTTGTTCATTTCCTATAAACTATCGTATATGCAAAGTTACAAACACTTGTGTATGTATGAAATGAAACAAAACTTATACTTTTTAAAAATATTCTCGTATATGTTTGAATGAAAAAAATCATTCTTAGTATTTGTTCATACTTAGAAGCAAGAAATGGATTACAAATCTAAATAATTGTTTCCGGATGAACATGAGACGTCCTCTTCATAAGCACCGTAAACATAAAGGCCCTCTCTTATGAAGTGACGAGCTCTGATTGTATATGATTTTTTTGCTCGTACTCTATCAAATTATAGTAAAGTTTAAGATATCGTCTCACAAAGATTGGAATCACCTAGGCTTCAGATTTGTATTGTCTCTATCACTATTTGAGAGAATCAAATTGGTAAAAAGAGAGTTGTTGAAAAAACTAGTAAAATAAAAGCAATAAATATTTATAGTTTTATAATAAAAATTGAGGTTGGGATATCGCGAATCAGTAAGACAAAAATATTATAATAAAATCAAAATTTTACTATTTATTTCTCTGTTTAATGAAATGATCGCTTATTTCTAATTTAACCAAATCACATACAAGTATCCAATTAATAACACCTCTTTCGATTAATGTAGTTAATTGATTAACAGTTAAATAGAGACCTTGTTTAAAGAATGGCCACTTACTTTCTAAGACAATCACTCCACATAACAACAATATATAAATAGTACCGCTCGCACTTAGTGTTATCAATTTATTGATAGTTAGTGACATTAAACAATAACTGACTAATAACACTCTTTCGATTAGTGTAGTTAACCAATTAAAGTAATGGCTTCAAACAAGAATTATCTTAGTGGAGTACACCAAGTGAGAAAAAGCATCTTTTGATTAGCTTTTTCTAAATCAATTAATTTGTTTAAATATTTCTCTTCTCCCGAATAAGAAACAAAATAACAAGATAAAGATTTTGGTAAGTGTATATAATTATATCAAATAATTGATATAATCAATATCAAATACCTTGGTGTATAAAGATGATAAAGAGAAAATCCCAACATAAGAAGATAATAACATTAAGATAACTATTATAACACTTTTATAGATTCATCTAATATCCCAACCAAAGAAAATTACTCCATTATGGAGAAAAGATAAAAGAGAAAAATAATATTCCTACAATAAAAAAATAACTTTTAAAACTAAAACAACGCCAAAATTAAAGTTGGAGTTCTCTGCACAAGAATGGTTCCTCCCTTCTACTGAAAAGTCATGTCTACTTATAGAAAATTATGTCCTCAAAATTCTCAGGGATGTCATCCTTGGATTGGGGATGACATCCTAGCTCTTGAATCAATTTTTCCAGGTGCCTCTTTCCACGTATGACATCCTTAGAATTGATGATGACATTCTTGGATCGGGGATGCCATCCTTGGCCTTTTTGTTGTCTTTGCTTGAACACTCTTCTTTCTTCTTTTTTTTTTCTTTTCTTTTCCTGCAATATTTATTAATAATTTGTACAAATACTGAATAAAAATCATATCTATAAATAAAGTATTTGTATTTAATATAATATATACCTAAAAACATACATAATATGTACTTATCAAATACCCCATACTTGAATGTTTGCTCATCCTCGAGCAAAGTGCCCAAAATAAAATAATGGCTAAAATTTTAAAGTAATATTATGTGAACTTTCGGCAAACAAGAATATAAACGAAGATCAAGCCACGAGTTAAAATAATCTTTAACTGTACTCATGTTCACTTACTGTGAACCTAAATTATAATACATTATAATCCCTAGTGTGTCTCACCAAATGAAGAGAGATGCTCATAAATCACAAAATATTATTACAAAATAAAGAAAGATATTGAAAAAATGCGCTCACTCTCAACAAAGAAGTATCTCAAGCTACTGAAAATTTTCATAAGCTTGACTATCATGTAGTTTTCCACTGATATGGAAGTCTTTGGGTTGAGATCATGTATGGCTTAATACTGTTTTAATGTTGGTAAAGGGACAGGTAAGATACATATGGATAAAGTGACTCATGTCTCTTACAAGTACCACAATACTTTTAACTATAACGACCCGGCTGGTCGTTTCAAGAGTTATAGCCCCGTTTCTCAATTTCTGCTTCCTTTTGTGTTCTTTAGCTATACTATGATACGTTGAGTTAGTTCATTAGGGTCTGGAGTGAATTCAGAGAGTATTTGAGACACTTAGTCTCTTTTGGGAAGGCTTAAGTTTAGAAAGTTGACCGGATATTGATTTATGTGTAAACGATCTCGGATATAAATTCTGATGGTTTCGCCAGCTCTATTAGGTGATTTTGGACTTAGGAGTACGTCCGGAATGTGATTTTTAGGTCTGTGGTAGAATTGGGCTTGAATTGGCATAAGTTAGAAATTTGGCGATTTTGGTCGGCATTGGAAAATCTGATATCAGGGTCAGAATGGAATTCTGGAAGTTGGAGTAAGTTCGTATTGTCATTTGTGACGCGTGTGGAAAATTTCAGGTCATTTGGAGGTGATTTCATATGTTTCAGCGTCATTTGTGGAAATTAGAAGTTTAGAAGTTCTTAAGCTTGAATCCGAAAGTGATTTGGTGTTTTGATGTTGTTTTCATTGTTCCGAAGGTTCAATTAAGTTTGTATGTTGATATATGACTTGTTGGTATATTTGGTAGAGGTCCCGAGGGCCTCGAGCTGATTTCGGGTGATTGACGGAACAAGGTTGGAATTTAAGGAATGTTGAAGATTGAACTCAGCTGTCATAACCACACCTGCGGAGTGGGGACCGCAGGTGCGAGCCCGCAAAAGCGGAGAAAGGGGTCGCAAATGCGGCCAAGGCTGAGGTTGGCTGGGAGCCGTAGGTGCGAGTGCTAGAGCGCACCTGCGAGGCCATATGTGCGAGAGTTCGACAACAGAAACGGGTTTTGAGGGCATAAGTGAGAACCACACCTGTGATGGATTTTTCGCAGGTGCGGCGTCGCAAAAGCGACATATTGACCGCAAATGCGGATGTCCTGGGCAGAAAGTATATATATTAGACTTCGCAAATTTTGGTTTATTTTCCATAATTTTTAGCCGGCATTAGAGCTTTTGAGAACGATTTTGAGGAGGAATTCAAGGGTTTATCAGTAAGGTAAGTGATTTGAGCCCTAATACTTGTGTTTATGGTAATTTTTCATTGTTTAATCATGTAATTAGTGAAGATTAGGCGTGAAAATGAGGGGTTAGGGCTTGGGATTTTTGGAGAGTTTGATTGAGGTTTTGAAGGGTCAAATGAAGTCGGATTTTGATAAATTTTGTATGTATGGACTCGTGAGTAAAAGGGCTTTTTAGTTTTATAATTTTTGTCAGCTTTCCGAGACGTGGGTGTCATGACCCTAAAACCGACCCCATCGTGATGGCGCATATCGTGAAACTAGTCCAGCCGACACAACTCCTGAATCAACCATTATTCAATAAAAGTTATTTTTTATACCATTTATTAATCAATAATCTTATGATATAAGTTTAAATGAATAGTGCAGAATAAATACACAAGCCCGACATCGGGGTGTCACTAGTCATGAGCATCTACTACACTGTAAAACAACATCAAGACCAATATGGTTGAGAAAATTACAAGAATACATTTAAGGAAGAATAAGGAGGGAGAAAAGCAGGGCTGCGATCGCCAGGCAGCATACCTTGCTAACTCCGATGAACCTGCCACCGAGCTCAGAAATACCTGAATCTGCACACAAGGTGCAGGGAGTAATGTGAGTACGCCAACTCAGTAAGTAATAAAAGTAAAGGAAGACTGAGTAGTAAGAAATCACGTAAACTATGTAATAGCACCACAGCGGGTACCACATGTTTCCAAAACAGGATACAAATCAAATCATTTCGTTAAATTTCCAACTTCAGTAAACATCCTTTAGAAAATATCTTTCCAACATCAGTAAATATCCCTCGGGCATAACATCACTCGTATACATACATACATACATGCATATATATATATATATATATATATATATATATATATATATATATATATATATATATATATATATATATATATATATAGCCCCTCGGGCAAGCCTCTCAGTCACTCATGACTCAACTCGTATCAGTCAGCATTCACACTCAGCACTCAATATAATAGACGCTACGGCGTACAACCCGATCCATATATCGCTGCGACGTGCAGCTCGATCCATATATATAGTCGATTGTGCTCACTGGGGTGTGCAGACTCCGGAGGGGCTCCTACAGCCCAAGCGCTATATCGCTGCAGCGTGCAACTCGATTTAACATATCGCTGCGGCGTGCAGACCGATCCATATATATAAATTGCTGTGGTGTGCAACCCTATCCATAAATATATAATCCTCACAATCAGGCCCTTGGCCTCTCTCAGTTATTAACCTCACAATCAGACGCTCGGTCTATCTCAGTCATTAACCTCACAATCAGGCCTTCAGCCTCTCTCAGCTATCAACCTCACAAGTCACTCGGACTATCAGTAAAACAGGGCGTTCAACTCAAATATCATTTATAGTGTAAAAATTGAGTAAATAAGGCTGAGTTAAGAAATTACTAAAATACAACATGACTGAGTACAATTATTAAGTCAGAGAGAAAGTAGTAAAAGTCCCATAATGGTCCAAAACAGTTGGCACGAGGCTCAAATATGGCATTCCGCCCAAAACATAGCAATACTTTTCGAAACACGATGATATCAAATAGTTTTTCAATCAAATACGCGACTTAACAGTCATACGAGACGAACCAATTCAAAATTCCCAATGGTGCATGACTCCACGCTCGTCATCTAGCGTGTGCGTCACTTTAATGTAGCACAACGATGTGAAATCCATGGTTTCATACCCTCAGGACAACATTTACAATCATTACTTACCCTGATCCGGTCCAAACTCTAGCCCACGATGCCTTCGCTTCTTGACTCAGCCTACGAATACTCCAAATCTAGCCAAAAGCAGATTCATACCATCAAAATAAGCTAAGGGAATGAAGCCCATTTGAAAATATCCAATTTATACCAAAAATCCCGAAATTGGCCAAATCCGACCCCCGGGTCCACGTCTCGGAATCTGATAAAAATCACATTAATAAAATCCTTATCCTCTCATGAGTTCATACATACCAAGAACATCAAAATCGGACATCAAATGCCCATTCAAATCCCCAAAAGAATTTTCAAACTTTTCTTCCATTTTTCCGTAATTTCCACTCTAATTTCTCAAATTAAATGATGAAATTCAAGACCAAATCATGGAATTAAACCAAATATGAGTGAAGAATATTTACCCCAATAGCTCCACTTAAACTCTCCTCAAATTTCACCTTCTCCCGAGTTTTCCAATGATTTTTGTGATATTGGACTTAAACCCTCGATTTTAAACTTAAACATTC
The DNA here is from genome assembly GCF_000715075.1 of Nicotiana tabacum. Taxonomy (NCBI): domain Eukaryota; kingdom Viridiplantae; phylum Streptophyta; class Magnoliopsida; order Solanales; family Solanaceae; genus Nicotiana; species Nicotiana tabacum. The sequence goes on from NC_134085.1 coordinate 213,991,927, forward strand.
TGCCGAGATTTCTCCTTCATCGCGAACGTGGCCTCACTCTCGCATTCGTGTAGCACAAATTACTTTGCCTCTCCACAATACCCTTCGAGATCGCGAACGCGAATGCAGCCACGCGAATGCGATGCTTCGCCAGTCCAGCCCTTTCGCGAACGCGACACTAACCTCGCGAACGCATAGCACCAGGGCCTGGGGTCCAAGTCTGCTTCACCCTTCTATGCGAACGCGAACCATGCCACGTGTTCGCGATGCACAATTAGACCTAACCTTCGTCAACGTGGGACCAACATCGCAAACGCGAAGGGTAACTGGCCTGCCACACTCAATATCTCTTCACGAACGCGAGGGCCCCCTCGCGAACGCAGAGAGCAAAACTCTGCAACACTGATCTGAAGAAATCTGCAGCTTTCAAAACAAGAATTTGATCCGATTAACCACCCAAAACTCACTCGAGGCCCTCGGGACCTCAACCAAACATGCGAAAATATCCCATAACATCATTCAAACCTGTTCCAACCTTTGGTACGCTCAAAACACATTAAAACACCAAATTTACATTGGATTCAAGCCTAAGAATTCTAAAAACTTCCAAATTCCGCTTTCGATCAAAAAGTCTATCAAACCTCGTCCAAATGACCTAAAAATTTGCACACACGTCACAAAGGATACAACGGACCTACTTCAATTTCCAGAATTTCATTGTGACCCCTATACCAAAATATCACTTATCAACCGGAAAATGCCAAAATTTCCATTTTGCCAATTCAAGTCTAAATATTCCACGGACCTCCAAAATACATTCCGATCATGCTCCTATGTCCCGAATCACCTAATGGAGCTAACCAAATCATAAAAATTCAAATCCAAGATCATATACTAACAAGTCAAAACTTGATCAAACCTTTCAAATTTTAAGCTTCAAACGGAGAAGTGTCCTTCGAATTCCATTCCGATTACCCTGAAAACCAAAACCGATGATTTACGTAAGTAATAATACATCACACGGGGCTAGTCATGCCCGAGAACTAACGAGCAAACCGCAAAAGCTCAAAACGACCGGTCAGATCGTTACATCCTCCCCTACTTAAACATACGTTCGTCCTCGAACGTGCCCAGAGTTGTTCCGAAAACCATCAAATCGCTGTGAAACCTTACCCTGCACATACCCTATCTCACATCACCCTATCTCATATAGGTCCGATAATACAATGTAACTGAAATTTCATAATCCATCCTAGCCCATAAACCTTAGAACCACATTTCTATTTCCGAAATCATCTTTAAGATCAGAATCCCCAATCTATACACTGAATAAGTTCGGATCAACTGTGATGAACCGTACCTACAACCTCAAATACAATTACATGATATACCACATAACTCAAAAACCCGTAACGATAACTTCTAATTACAGTAGTTGCTCCAAACAACCGAATATCGATAATAAACCTCTCATCAAATAAAGCCTCATTCCAACACTTCTATATACTGACAATGATAAATCAAACACATAGGAAGTCATAACCACTCCTCCAATCAACCATTCGTGAAGCCACTTCTCCTTTAGCAAGGACCATAGCAAATTTCTAAGCCGAACATAGATATTATCCCTCCAAGACGCTGACACTGAATCCGTTTGTATTCATTCTAGATCTCAACAATCTCATCTAATCAAACACAACTTCTCTGATGACATGACACATCAATACCATCCAAGGCCACAACTCGTGCAATCCGCACACCAATAAGCAACAATCCGGACATACTCAAATTATAAAAAATGACTCAAATGAGAGAGCTGTACCGCAAGCTCACCAGTACCACCACACAAAATGCTGAGAACTCGTCACACATCATAGAAACAGAACACACGAATCTAACCTGAAGGATCATACCTCCACATAACCTCGTTGCAATGCCGATCCTATTCAAACACTGATCCACATGAATCGCCTCAAGTCACTATGCTCAAAATCAACAACCACGTGCAATTTGGTGCCTAGCACCCAAAAGTGAATCACCATAACCATGGAGAAGCAAATGACGCAATGCCATATCAGTCCGAAAGAACATACCCAATGCACAACAAATCATACAATGCCCAATTATCCATCTCGCTCAAATTTCACTATAAAGCTCAAATTGAATCGCCCCATATGCGCATATAACCCACAAATCACAACTCCTCACAACACAGAAGAGTAACTCATAGATCACTGTAGAACACGGATAAGCTCAACAACAATCAAATGGCACATCTCTCAACAATAATAGTTCAGAGTCAACAATTTTGACCCGATGCAGAACACACATCCATGTTGGGCCTACCAATGAACCATATATCAACTCTGGTCACCCGCAACAGATAAATAACCCTCCGAAGGTTCACAATGACTGAATCATAGCACATACTATCATATGACTATCTTACCCACATCTTTACAGTCCACAACCGTGAAATAACCTGTTCATGAGAACTCCTAGTCTCCAAATCCATAAAGCACAGGAATCACCATATCTGATCCCAACTCCTTGATACCAACTACACCACCCAAATATCTAACACATCCCTACTACTCGATCATCCCACAAGGGGTACTTCTAAAAATTCTCCTGTGTCACCAAGAAAACCTTTAATATCAATAGTCTATCAGACAAGATAGTGCCGCAATACCAATAAAGCATCCATAACTCAAACACATCGCCCTTTCTGAAATGTATACCCTTATCAAGCCACACCAATCAGTGATCTCATTTATCTAGTCATCTGAAGCTGTCTAAGTTGCCTAAGAATTTATGACATTCCTTTAAAAAGTGAAATGTGACCTTACACATGCAAATCTCAACCCCACACAACATACTGCATATACCATACCATCCTATGATAAATATGAGAACTTCATAATCCACTCCGAGCTATAAGCAACTACGTACTCACCCAGCCAAGAACTTTTCCCATTTGATCCCATCTAGGAGAAAATCATTATACATCTCATGCTCCTCACGCCAGTAGAAAAATATACATCTCTAACCGTGGTAGAAACCATCAAGAACTCTCCAAATTCCATTTGTACAAGACCAAATCATCAGAACTAAATTCCTCTAACTCAACCCAGCTACGCAGGCCATTAAAACCTAAGAGCATTGTCACGAAACACCTGTAGAAACCAGTGCATCATAAGCACCCAAGAACCGATCATATCCGTTACCTTGCCGATCCAACCTACTTCCAAGCTGTCCTAATTCTCCGAGTTCCTTCCGAATTACCTTCACCTTCCTGATACTGATGTGTAGAATCCAAAATAATATAGAAATACCATGAGTTTTGACACCCTCCAATGGAAACCTCAGATCTAGCTAAATATACAACTTGAAAATCTCCAATTATTACATATAACATCTTGAACCCATTAGAACCATTCTCGAGAGTTATCCACTCTACTCAACCGCAATTAGACCGATCGAATAGACTAGACGATCTGTGCTCCCTTAGCACTCTGACACCGCAGAATGTAACCTCACCTTAATACAACCAAGAAACTTCCTGCTCTATGCACCATACATCCTTTGCCAATGATAACTCAATTCATTCTATGATTCTCATACACCCATAAAGCATAACATAACCTTTATTGAAATTTCCTTCACTCGAGCCATCCTCGGCCTCAACCTCCGTAAGTCATAATTGGGTCACCCATATGCCTCAAACTGGAACCAACATAACACATAATCGTGCAATCAATTAATCAATAACAGACTCCCCCACTTGGCTCAAAGCCAAATCAAAGCACACAATAACTCATAACGCATATACTCTATTACTGCCATAATACCACAGTGAGATTAAACTCAATCTTTCATAAGCTCGTGAAACACAGACCATCTAGTACTTTAAATCTTCTGCAAATCTCGCATTACCCCTCATAACAGTCAAGCCCACTCTCTTAGGCAACCCAAATTCAAATTGCAACACATATATTTCACTGGTAACAGAGATCTTCCAATGAACGACATAAAGGATCACACAATCTTTAGAAGAATCCGCAGGAGATAGCCCACCTGCCTCACCTCAAACTAACATCTCCTTACACCCTTCCGGCATCATAATCATTACACAGTCACTTAATATTCCTGAGTCTAAACTCATCTCATAACGTGAAATCCACTTCACTTCCCAACTAGGCAACATGAGAAGGTCCTTCAACATGCCCACAACTCGGGCTATCCATCAAATCATAATGGAAACCAAACACCAGATAGTTTTTACTACCCCCAAGCAGACCCTTCTTATCTCGCTCAAATCATATGTACACATCTCGTAGTCACATCATACTCATCACATAGCTATCCAGTCATCACTCCCACTAATAGGGACACTATCGGACATCATGCTCGCACAATCAACGCTTCAGTGCTCAAGCTATAGGCAAAACCTGGCCTCAAGTTCTCCAAACTGGCCCAACATCAGCACACAGAGATCACATCTCGCCCCTCGATCAGGGAATCACAAGCCTTCCATGCATATCTAATACTGAGCGCTCATGCACGTATATGAATGCGTGGAAAGAATTTCAAGAGTTACATTTCAAGCTGAATCAAGGACGCACGACAAGAATTCAAGAATGTGAAGTTTTTCCTAAAGGTTCTGTAGCCTCTTGAGGATAAGTATAGACGTATCCATACCGATCCACGAGACTCTACTAAACCTGTTCATGACTCGTGAGACCTACGCTACCTAGGCTCTGATACCAACTTGTCACGACCCAAAAACCGACTCGGTCGTGATGGCGCCTATCGTGAAACTAGGCCAACTGACACAACTCCCGAATCAATAAAAGTTATTTTTTATACCATTTATTAATCAATAATCTTATGATATAAGTTTAAATGAATAGTGCAGAATAAATACACAAGCCCGACATCGGGGTGTCACTAGTCATGAGCATCTACTACACTGTAAAACAACATCAAGACCAATATGGTTGAGAAAATTACAAGAATACATTTAAGGAAGAATAAGGAGGGAGAAAAGCAGGGCTGCGATCGCCAGGCAGCATACCTTGCTAACTCCGATGAACCTGCCACCGAGCTCAGAAATACCTGAATCTGCACACAAGGTGCAGGGAGTAATGTGAGTACGCCAACTCAGTAAGTAATAAAAGTAAAGGAAGACTGAGTAGTAAGAAATCACGTAAACTATGTAATAGCACCACAGTGGGTACCACATGTTTCCAAAACAGGATACAAATCAAATCATTTCGTTAAATTTCCAACTTCAGTAAACATCCTTTAGAAAATATCTTTCCAACCTTTTCAATAGAGGTTTAATGAAATATATATATATATATATATATATATATAGTGATAAAAGTCATAATCAGCCCCTCAGCCAAAACATAATTCGTATACAGCCCCTCGGGCAAGCAGAAATTCATAACCATCTCGTAACTTAAAAATCTCAGTGGAAGTAAGAAAGCCAAATCAGTGACTAAATTCCGAACACCTTGTAAAACTTCAGTTTAAAGATAAGTTGTTTAAAAATATTTGTTTAACATTTTCAATAGAGGCTAGGTCTAAAGATGAGTGAAAGTAGTAATTAAATCAACATATTCAATAGAAACTCACTTTAAGGAGGAGTGAAACTAGTAAGTTCATAAACAGGCCCCTCAGGTAAAGCATCACTCGTATACATATACATATATATAGCCCCTCGGGAAAGCCTCTCAGTCACTCATGACTCAACTCGTATCAGTCAGCGCTCACACTCAGCACTCACGCTCAATAGGTGCCATATAATAGCCGATACGGCATGCAACCCGATCCATATATCGCTGCAGCGTGCAGCCCGATCCATATATATATTTATATTCTCACAAGGGTGTTCAGACTCCGGAGGGGCACCTACAGCCCAAGCGCTATATTGTTGTGGCGTGCAGCCCGATCCAATATATATCGATGCGGCGTGCATCCCAATCCATATATATATATATATATATATATATATATATATATATATATATATATATATATATATATATATATATATATATATATATATATGCTGCGGTGTGCAGCCCGATCCATAAATATATAATCCTCACAACCAGACCCTCAGCCTCTCTCAGCCATCAACCTCACAAGCCACTCAGACTATCAATAACACAGCGCGTTCAGCCCAAAATATCATTTATATCCATAAATATATAATCCTCACAACCAGACCCTCAGTCTCTCTTAGTCATTAAACCCACAATCAGACCCTCGGTCTATCTCAGTCATCAACCTCACAATCAGGCCTTCGGCCTCTCTCAGCCATCAACCTCACAGGTCACTCGGACTATCAGTAAAATAGGGCGTTCAACTCAAATATCATTTATAGTGTAAAAGTTGAGTAAATAAGGCTGAGTTAGGAAATTACTAAAATACAGCATGACTGAGTACAATCATTAAGTCAAAACAGTGAGGGAAAATAGTAAAAGTACCATAAGGGTCCAAAACAGTTGGCATGAGGCCCAAACATAGCATTCCACCCAAAACATAGAAATACTTTTCAAAACACGATGATATCAAATAGTTTTAAATCAAGTACGCGACTTAACAGTTGTACGAGATGGACCATGTCACAATCCCCAATGGTGAACGACTCCATGCTCGTCATCTAGCGTGTGCGTCACCTCAAAGTAGCACAACGATGTGAAATCCGGGGTTTCATACCCTTAGGACAGCATTTACAATCATTACTTACCTCGATCCGGTCCAAACTCTAGCCCGCGAAGCCTTCGCTTCTCGACTCTGCCTCCGAATGCCCCAAATCTAGCCAAAAGCAGATTCATACCATCAAAATAAGCTAAGGGAACGAAGCCGATTTGAAAATATCCAATTAATACCAAAAATCCAAAAATTGCCCAAACCTGACCCCTGGGCCCACGTCTCGGAATCTGATAAAAATCACATCAATAAAATCCTTATCCTCTCACTAGTTCATACATACCAAGAACATTAAAATCGGACATCAAATGACCATTCAAATCCCTAAAAGAATTTTTAAATTTTTCTTCCATTTTCCCCCAATTTCCACTCCAATTTCTCAAATTAAATGATGAAATTCAAGACTAAATTATGGAATTAAACCAAATATGAGTAAAGAATACTTACCACAATAGCTCCACTGAAAATCTCCTCAAATTTCACCTTCTCCTGAGCTCTACAATGGTTTTTGTGATATTGGACTTAAACCCTCGATTTTGAACTTAAACATTCTGCCCAGATTTCTCCTTCATCGCGAATGCGGCCTCACTCTCGCGTTCGCGTAGCACAAATTACACTGCCTCTCTAAAATACCCTTCGTAAATGCGGACACAGCCACGTGAACGTGATGCTTCGCCCGTCCATCCCTTTCACGAAATCGACACTAACCTTGCGAATGCATAGCACTAGGGCCTCGGGTCCAAGTCTGTTTCACCCTTCTACGCGAACGCGAACCATGCCACACGTTCGCGATGCACAATTTGACTCAACCTTCGCAAATGCGGGACCAACATCGTGAACGCGAAGGGTAACTAGCCTACCACACTCAACATCTCTTCGCGAACGCGAAGGCCCTCTCGTGAACGCAGAGAGCAAAACTCTGCAACACTGTTCTGAAAAAATCTACAACTTTCAAAATAAGAATTTTATCCGATTAACCACCCGAAACTCACCTAAGGCCCCCAGGACCTCCACAAAATATGCCAACATATCTCATAACATCATTCAAACCTGTTCCAATCTTCGGTACGCTCAAAACACATTAAAACACTAAATTTACATCGGATTCAAGCCTAAGAATTCCAAAAACTTTCAAATTTTGCTTTCGATCAAAAGGTCTATCAAACCTCATCTGAATGACCTGAAATTTTGCACACACATCAAAAAGGACACAACGGACCTACTCCAACTTCCATAATTCCATTCCGACCCCTATACCAAAATTTCACTTATCAACCGGAAAACACCAAAATTCCAATTTCGCTAATTCAAGTCTAAATATTCCACGAACCTCCAAAATATATTTCGATCATACTCCTAAGTCCCGAATCACCTAACGGAGCTAACCAAATCATAAAAATTCATATCCGAGATCATATACTAACAAGTCAAAACTTGGTCAAACCTTTCAAATTTTAAGCTTCAAACGGAGAACTGTCATTCCAATTCCATTCCGATTACCCTGAAAATCAAAACCGATAATTTACATAAGTCATAATATATCACACAAGTCTAGTCATGCCCGAGAACTGGTGAGCAAAGTGTAAAATCTCAAAATGACCGGTCGGGTCTTTATAGTGGTCCTAGGGGCCGGGTTTGGGTGAATTTCGGTATTTTGGTCTAAATTGAAAGATTTTCGTGTGGAATTGGTTCCTTGGACTATATTGATTGCATTGTAGTGATTTTGGTTAGAGTCAAGACGTTTGGAGGCCGATTCCAGAGGCAAGGGCATCGCGGAGTAGGATTTGGCTTGGTGAGGTAAGTAACGCTTCCAAACTTGGTTCTTAGGGTTCGAAATCCCAAACTATGTGTTACATGATTAGTATTGAGGTGACGCACATGCCACGTGATGGGCGTGCGGGCGTGCACCATGAGAATTGGGACCTGGTTCATTCCATGGCACCGTTTAGTGACTCTTTCATTTCGATATCCGTGTTTCGATCACATGATTAAGTAAATGAGCTATAAATTATGCTAGATATCATGTTAGAGCTTTACTCCGATACTATTGGGACCCAAGTGGTCGTTTCTTGCTATCATCTCACTAGTTTCATTGATATTCTGTGTTCAGTCTTATTCATGTATTTCATATCATGTCTCAGTCTCAATTGTTATTTATTGGCATATCATATCATTGTTCCGGGCTAGTTTTCATGGCATTGTGAGCCCGTGTGTGAAACTGGAGAGTGATGACAGAGTGATACTGAGAGCCTCATTATGAGTGATAGTTATGGGATCAGGCTGCACATCACAACGGCTATGTTGATGATTATGATAGCTCTTGGGCTGTAGGAGCCCCTCCAGAGTCTGTAACACACCCCAGTGAGCGGAGTTGATATTATTGAGGGATGGATCTTCCCTGGACATGGATCTTGTCTGAAGTATTTATTTCGGGAGATAGATCTTCTCCATAGGACTAGAATGGCCTTCCTCGGTACTGAGTGACTGTTGTCAGTGATGTGTGTCGACTTTCCTAGTTCCATGATAGGCGTCATCACGATCGGGTTAGTTTTGGATTGTGACAAGTTGGTATCAGATCCTAGGTTACATAGGTCTCCTGAGTCATGATCAGGTTTAGTAGAGTCTCGCGGATCGGTACGGAGATGTCTGTACTTATCTTTGAGAGGCTACAAAACCTTTAGGAAAACTTCACATTCTTGAATTCTTGTAGTGCGAATCTGTTGATTCTCGTAACTAAACTTGTATTATTCTATTCTCTCATAGATGGTAAAGACACGTGCTACTGGTCAGGATGGACGACCACCAATAACACCAATTGGGGACGTGAAAGGCCGTGGTCGCGGTCGAGGCCATGGCAAGGGCAGGGGTATAGCCCGTACGGCTGCTAGAGCAGCACCTACAGATTTACCAGCCGCCCTAGTTCATGATCACGTCCCAATTGTAGATGCTCCAGCGGGACCAGCTTAGGCACCGGCAGTGCCTATTGTTATCCCAGATCTTCAGGAGACCTTAGCCTAGATTCTGACCGTGTGCACCAGTCTTGCTCAGGCGGTCGTTGTTTCTACTAAAACAGCTACTTCCCAGGCCAGAGGAGGCATTTAGACTCCCACCAGCCATACACCTGAGCAGGTTGTTCAGGGACTACAGATACCGGAGGCACCACCAGCCCAGCCGATTGCACCTGCTCAACATTATATGGTTCCGGTCATGCCTGATGATGAGCAGCATAGACTGGAGAGGTTTGGTAGACTTTAGCCTCCAGCTTTCGGTGGTACAGAGGGCGAGTATGCACATGGTTTCTTGGACAAGTGTCAGAGGATTCTTCGTACAACGAGTATTTTGGAGACAAGTATGGTATCTTTTGCTACCTTTCAGTTCTCTGGAGCTGCCTTTACTTGGTGGGAGGCTTATGAGAGGCGTAGGCCTGCTGGTGCAATGCCCCTTACTTGACATCAGTTCTCCATTCTCTTTTTGGAGAAGTATGTGCTGCAGTCCCCCAAAGAGTAGTTGCGCAGACAGTTCGAGTACTTGCGTCAGGATAATATGACCGTGATGCAGTATGAGATGAGGTTTTCTGAGTTAGCCTGTCATGACCGACCCCTATACCAAAATTTCACTTATCAACCGGAAAACACAAAAATTCCAATTTCGCTAATTCAAGTCTAAATATTCCACGGACCTCCAAAATATATTTCGATCATGCTCCTAAGTCCTGAATCACCTAACGGAGCTAACCAAATCATAAAAATTCAAATCCGAGATCATATACTAACAAGTCAAAACTTGGTCAAACCTTTCAAATTTTAAGCTTCAAACGGAGAACTGCCCTTCCAATTCCATTCTGATTACCCTGAAAATCAAAACCGATAATTTACATAAGTCATAATATATCACACAAGGCTAGTCATGCCCGAGAACTGGTGAGCAAAGTGTAAAATCTCAAAATGACCAGTTGGGTCTTTATAGTGGGCTTAGGGGCCGGGTTTGGGTGAATTTCGGGATTTTAGTCTAAATTGATAGTTTTTCGTGTGGAATTGGTTCCTTGGACTATATTGATTGCATTGTAGTGCTTTTGGTTAGATTCAAGACGTTTGGAGGCCGATTCCAGAGGCAAGGGCATCGCAGAGTAGGATTTGGCTTGGTGAGGTAAGTAACGCTTCCAAACTTGGTTATGAGGGTTCGAAATCCCAAACTATGTGTTACATGATTAGTATTGAGGTGACGCACATGCCACGTGATGGGCGTGCAGGCGTGAACCATGAGAATTGGGACCTGGTTCATTCCATGGCACCGTTTAGTGACTCTTTCATTTCGATATCCGTGTTTCGATCACATGATTAAGTAAATGAGCTGTAAATCATACTAGATATCATGTTAGAGCTTTACCCCGATACTATTGGGACCCAAGTGGTCGTTTCTTGCTATCATCTCACTAGTTTCATTGATATTCTGTGTTCAGTCTTATTCATGTATTTCATATCATGTCTCAGTCTCAATTGTTATTTATTGGCATATCATATCATTGTTCCGGGCTAGTTTTCATGGCATTGTGAGCCTGTGTGTGAAACTAGAGAGTGATGACTGAGTGATACTGAGAGCCTCATTATGAGTGATAGTTATGGGATCAGGCTGCACATCACAGCGGCTATGTTGATGATTATGATAGCTCTTGGGCTGTAGGAGCCCCTCCGGAGTCTGTAACACACCCCAGTGAGCGGAGTTGATATTATTGAGGGATGGATCTTCCCTGGACATGGATCTTGTCTGAAGTATTTATTTCGGGAGATAGATCTTCTCCATAGGACTAGAATGGCCTTCCTCGGTACTGAGTGACTGTTGTCAGTGATGTGTGTCGGCTTCCCTAGTTCCATGATAGGCGTCATCACGATCGGGTTAGTTTTGGATCGTAATAAGTTGGTATCAGATTCTAGGTTACATAGGTCTCCTGAGTCATGATCAGGTTTAGTAGAGTCTCGCGGATCGATACGGAGATGTCTGTACTTATCTTTGAGAGGCTACAAAACCTTTAGGAAAACTTCACATTCTTGAATTCTTGTAGTGCGAATCTGTTGATTCTCGTAACTAAACTTGTGTTATTCTATTCTCTCATAGATGGTGAAGACACATGCTACCGGTCAGGATGGACGACCACCAATAACACCAATTGGGGACGCGAAAAACCGTGGTCGCGGTCGAGGCCATGGCAAGGGCAGGGGTATAGCCCGTACGGCTGCTAGAGCAGCACCTACAGATTTACCAGCTGCCCTAGTTCATGATCACGTCCCAGTTGTAGATGCTCCAGCGGGACCAGCTTAGGCACCGGCAGTGCCTATTGTTATCCCAGATCTTCAGGAGACCTTAGCCTAGATTCTGACCGTGTGCACCAGTCTTGCTCAGGCGGTCGTTGTTTCTACTAAAACAGCTACTTCCCAGGCCAGAGGAGGCATTTAGACTCCCACCAGCCATACACCTGAGCAGGTTGTTCAGGGACTACAGATACCGGAGGCACCACCAGCCCAGCCGATTGTACCTGCTCAGTATTATATGGTTCCGGTCATGCCTGATGATGAGCAGCATAGATTGGAGAGGTTTGGTAGACTTTAGCCTCCAGCTTTCGGTGGTACAGAGGGCGAGTATACACATGGTTTCTTGGACAAGTGTCAGAGGATTCTTTGTACAACGGGTATTTTGGAGACAAATATGGTATCTTTTGCTACCTTTCAGTTCTCTGGAGCTGCCTTTACTTGGTGGGAGGCTTATGAGAGGCGTAGGCCTGTTGGTGCAATTCCCCTTACTTGACATCAGTTCTCCATTCTCTTTTTGGAGAAGTATGTGCTGCAGTCCCCCAGAGAGTAGTTGCGCAGACATTTCGAGTACTTGCGTCAGGATAATATGACTGTGACGCAGTATGAGATGAGGTTTTCTGAGTTAGTCTGTCATGATGTTTGGTTGGTCCCTACAGATATGGAGAGGATCAATAGATTCATGGATGGCTTCGCATATCAGCTACAAATTCTTATGACTAGAGAGAGAATGTCCGGTGCTTCTTTTGAGGAGGTGGTTGACATTTCCCGAGAGATAGATTCGGTTCGCCGCCAGGCGCGAGTTGAGAGGGAGGCCAAGAGGCCTCAGGGATCTGGTAGTTTTGGTGGTGTTCCTTCTGAAGGTCAGTTCCAACACGGTAGAGGTCGTCCATTCAGACATGCTCAGTCAGCTCGTCGGGGTCACCGTGGTGGATCATTTGGCCATGGTTCTCACAACTCACATCACGGCCACTTATCTCTCAGTGCCCTTTCAGCTCAGAGTTCGACTCATGCACCATCAGTTCAGGGATCATCTATGCCTAGTTCTTCTAGTGGATATCCCGGTTCTCAGGGCTCCCTTCAGTCCCCACCGCCATTTACCGGGAGAGGTTACTTTGAGTGTAGAGATTTGGGTCATATCAAGAGATTTTGTCCCTGCCTTATGGGAGGTTCATCTCAGCAGAGGAGTCAGCCTTTAGCTTCAGCACCAGTTACTTCCTAACCCGCCCAACTAGCTCGGGGTAGAGGTCAGTCATCTAGGGGTCGCCCTAGAGGGAGAGGCTGATCAGGTGGCGATCAGGCCCGTTTTTATGCACTCCCTACAAAACCGGATGCTATTGCTTCAGATGCTGTGATCACAGGTATTATATCAATTAGCCACAGGAATGCCTTTGTATTATTTGATCCTGGTTCCACCTTTTCATATGTGTCGTCATATTTTGCTCATTATTTGGATACGCCCCAGAAGTCTCTTGTTTTATCTATTTGTGTATCTATTCCGGTAGGTGATACTATTATTGTGGACCACATATATCGGTCTTGTGTGGTGACCATTGGGGGTTTAGAGAGCCGAGTAGACCTTTTGCTGCTTAGTATGGTTTATTTTGATGTGTTATTGGGCATGGATTGGTTGTCTCCGTGCCATGCTATTCTGGACTGTCACGCTAAGACGGTGATGTTGGCTATGCCGGGGGTGCCACGGATTGAGTGGCGAGGTTCGTCGGATTATGTCCCTAGTAGAGTGATCTCATATTTGAAGGCGCAGCGGATGGTTGGGAAGGGCTGTCTTTCTTATTTTGCCTTTGAGGGATGTCCATGCAGAGACTCCTACTATTGATTCAGTCTCGGTGGTGAGGGATTTTCCGAATGTGTTTCCTGCAGACCTATCGAGCATGCTGCTGGATAGGGATATTGACTTCGGTATTGATTTAGTGTCGGGCACTCAGCCCATTTCTATTCCACTATATCGTATGGCACCGACGGAGTTAAAGGAATTGAAGGAGCAACTTCAGGAACTCCTTGATAAGGGGTTCATTCAGCCTAGTGTGTCACTTTGGGGTGCGCCTGTTCTATTCGTGAAGAAGAAGGATGGCACTATGATAAAGTGCATTGATTATAGGCAGTTGAAAAAAGTCACAATCAAGAACAAGTATCCTTTGCCTCGTATTGATGATTTATTTGACCAGCTTCAGGGAGTGAGGGTGTTCTCCAAGATTGACCTCAGGTCAGGGTATTATCAGTGGAAGATTAGGGACTCGGACATTCTTAAGACAGCTTTCAGGACCCGATATGGTCATTATGAGTTCCTTATAATGTCTTTTGGGCTGACCAATATCCCAACAACGTTCATTCTTTTGATGAACAACGTGTTTCAGCCTTATCTCGACTCGTTTGTGATTGTATTTGTCACACCTCTTTTTTCACTACCCCGGGGAGGGTATAAGGGAGTTTTTTCCAACTTAAAGTGACAATCGAAACGGGATTATTTATTTTAAATTCAGAGTCGCCACTTGGGATAATTTTATAGTGTCCCAAGTCACCGATTTTAAATCCTGAATCGAGGAAAAGATTGACTCTATTTTACAGTCTGCGAACACAGAAATCCGGGTAAGGAATTCTGTTAACCCGGGAGAAGGTGTTAGGCATTCTTGAGTTCCGTGGCTCTAGCACGGTCGCTCAACTATTAATATTGGCCTATTTATTTGATTTTAAAATACTTTTGAACCTATGTGCATTTTTACTTTCTTTTAAACCGCTTTTAATAATCCGATTGTTATTCAACTAATTACTTTGGTTATACATTGCGAATCATGTCATGGGAACCGTACCCACAATCTACAATGTATTTATTTTATCAACAAGATTAAATTGTGGTCAGGTCACATAAATGTACCCCCGGATTTTGGAAATTAAACGTCACAACTACGTCACAAGAACCATACCCGTAGCTATGACAATTATTTAACTAACGCGCCTAAAGCAAACTACGAGAATTCGAGGCATTTTTACACTAGTTAAGATAACTAATATGAGGGCCATAGATTATAGGATTTTATTATGAGAGGAATAAAACAAATTAGTTATAGGGAAGTGTATTAGCTTGTTGCCTTATTGATATTTGGATCTGTCTCTATTTAAACCCATATACACTTAAAAGGGTAAATTCATACAAGATCAAACAAAATATTCAACATTCCCAAATTAACCGTGAAATACAACCAAAGGCTTAAACTGACGAGCTCATTACGACAAAACGAAGAAAATTAACACAAACGTGAGCACGAAAACATATGAACACAAACACAAAACGTGAACCCAAATGAAACAAAATACAGAGATACCTAATGGGAACACAAACGCAAACGAAACAAAATAAAATAACAATGAAACAGTAGACAAAACGTGAACACAAAGATACCAAAAAATAACATGGCCAACATGGTTTCGATTACTTACAGAATGAGAATTTTCTATTGCAGACCCACAAACATATGAATTCACCATAATACAATGAACAATTATTCATTTATAGTGGCTAGACATATAAATACGAGAAATTTTCCAATTACATGGCTACGGATTTCACTTGGGAAAATGTTAATCAAACATGACTGATGAAAGCACACGTTATAATTGTAAAATAAATCCCATCTTTTAGTGGCTCTTTCAAAGTTTGATTCACAGTAATTAGCAAAATAAAGAGGAGTTAATATAAATGAACTTGTTAAGTGCTTCTCCTTTAATATGTAAAGAAATATGTTTTGTAACAGATTCAACAAGATGAAGTCCCAAAGAAAATACAGCAACAATATGAAGCAGGAATCGAGAACCGACCTCTAACGGACACTCCAAATCGAAAGCCCATTTCAGCTTGACCCTATCATTGAAAATAAATTTCTGAAATTGAAGAATGAAGAGAGCAACGACTATGGTATTTTAAAAGGGGTGAGTCAGCTGCTTTTGATTTTAGTCACTCCTGGTCCCCTCTGTTCTTCTTCTTAATTTCCCCCTTTTCTAATTTTTCATCCATTTTTGTGCAGGTCCGTTCTTTGCTTTTTCTCGGGTGTGCATATTTGATCTTCTTAAAATAAAGGGTGGAGGAGTTATTAAGTGTGTATATGATTATATGTGGCTTCTTTCTCAAATCAGAGTTTGAAAAATATGATGGGTTCAAAGAGATTTCTTAGAAGGGGGTCCTTGCCGTAGAGGAATTTTCTTCTTTTTGCTTTGTGTGGTCTTTTGCGGCTGTTTTGGTTGCCTCAGGGCTTTTGGAATCAGTTAGGTCTTTGTGATGGAGAAGATGATAAATCTGATTTTGGGGGGGGGGATCTAGGTCAATTTAGGGATTAGGTACTATTATATAGGGGTAGGGATTAGGTTAAGGTTATGAGCCTAGAAATTATGGGCTTTAAGACTTGGGCCTTTATAACCCAATTGGCTTAATTAACCAAGAATTTATCCACCCTACATCAACTCTTGCCTAAAAAAATAAAAAAAAACAACGATAAAAATACTACCAAAGTATTAATTAGCCCTACTTAAGTAGAAATAACCATTAAAATAAAACTAACCATTAATGAAACAATTTTTTTTTATAATTTTCATTTTCTTGTAATAAAATAAAGTAAAAGAGTCAAAATTAATTGAAATAACAATATTAGGCCTAAATTAAATATTTACATGCTAAAATATAAAAACTCTTGGGGAGGGTCAATAATCACATGTCTACAGCTGCCCCTCTTTGACTGGGAATGCGAACAGTTTTCAGACAAAGAATGACTAGAAGGGTTTTTTGACCTGACCCTTATTTAAGGAGACCAAAACTAAGAGAAAGGGGGATGTGACCGAGCCCTGGTATCTGAGCTGCCTACATATCTTTGGCTATAAAGGAATCAGGCCACGTGTAGTTCAGAAGTAGAAATAGTGATGGAGTATACTGAGGTGGAGAGCCGATCGAGGTGCCGTTCCGCCGAGGTTCCGGTTCGCGGTCCTGTTATTACATAAAAAATCATAAAATAAAAAGATTAACTAAGCCTGTCAATTATGAGTTACAAAATTCCTATCTATAAGTCTTCTGAAGCTTGATCTTGAGTCTTGAATGGTTCTTCATGCAGACTTTAGATTTGAACCTTGATGCTTGCTAGTTGCAGGTGCTAGTTCATTCTTCTTCAGCTTTTCGAATCTAAATCGGACATACCATGCTTGTGAATTCAGTCATGTCTTGAGCAGCTCACATCTTTCATCATATTCTGCATTTGGATTCACTTCTTGCCTTTTTTTATATTCTGGATCGTGACTAACTTCTTTTGATCACCTCGGACTTTTGACTCGCATTCTTGCTGTGAGCTTCTTTTGTTGCTAACTTGAATTGCATTCTGAAGTGAATTCCCTTATTCTCCAGGTAGGTGCCTGATTTCCAATACTCAAACTGTCTTCCTTCGAAACTTGGACTGCCTTCTCCTTGTTCTCCAGGTGGGCGCTTGATTGCCAATACTTCCACTGATTTTCCTCGAAACTTGAACTATTTTCCCTTTGTTTTCTAGGTAGGTGCCTGATTGCTGAATTTGAATCATCTTTCTTTGAACATTGCTGCTTTCCCTTTGTTCTCCAGGTGGGTGCCTGATTACCAACATTTGCACTGTTTTTCCTTGAGACTTGAACTGCTTCTCCTTGTTCTCCAGGTGGGTGCCTGATTTCCAACACTTGCACGTGTTTTTCCTTGAGACTTGAACTGCTTCTCCTTGTTCTCCAGATGGGTGCCTGATTTCCAACACTTGCACTGCTTTTCCCTCGCGACTTGAACTGCTTCTCCTTGTTCTCCAGGTGGGTACCTGATTTCCAACACTTGCACTGTTTTTTCCTCGAAACTTGACTTGTTTTTCCTTGTTCTCCAGCTGGGCTCCTGATTGCTGAACTCTTTTGAACCTCACTGATTCCCTTCATTCTCCAGGTGGGCTCCTGATTGTTGTCTTACATTGAACATTGCTGCTTCCCTTTTTTTCTTCAGGTGGGCTCCTGATTGCTGCTTCCTTTGAACGTTGCTACTGCACTTCTTTCTCTAGGTGGGCTCCTGATTATTGTCTTCCTTTGAACATTGCTGCTTCCCTTCATTATTCAGGTGGGCTCCTGATTGTTGTCTTCCTTTGAACATTGTTGCTTCCCTTCGTTCTCCAGGTGGGCTCCTGATTACCAACATTTGCGCTGCTTTTCCTCGAAACTTGAACTGCTTCCCTTTGTTCTTCAGGTGGGCTCCTGATTGCTGAACTCCTTTGAACCTTGTTGCTTTCCCTCTGTTCTCTAGGTGGGCGCCTAATTTCCAACACTTGAACTGACTCCTCTGAAACTACTGTCTGTGAACTTGATTGCAACAAAACAAAAGAAATTTTTCTGCCTCAGTTTGATATCGGGAACATCTTGGAGTGTTAATCGAATCATAGTACCCAAAAGCTTTAAGAATTTAAAAGCTAAATCTCATTATCCATGAGGGTCCTGAAAACTCTTAGTTAAATGACAGCTTTAAAGCTAAATTATGTTTCTAAAGGTATGACTTTCGCTAAATCTCGTTATCTATGAAGGTCTTACAACTAAATCCCATTATCTAGAAGGGTCCTGAAGCTCAAAATCAAGTCTTATCTTAAGAGTGACAACTTTTAAGGATGAATTGTACTTCCCTACAGCAGAACTTACACTGAATTTTGTTATCTAATGGAAATTATAAAGCTAGGTCCCATTATTCAGGAGAGTCCTAAAATATTTTAAATTAAACCCTATCCTAAGAATGAAAACTTTGAAACCGACTTATATTTCCTCAAGGTAAAGCTTTGTTACTCATGAATGTTTTGAATTTTAAATTTGGTAACATTATCCAGGAGGGTATTGAGGATTTACGGCCAAACCTGTATGGTGATTGCTTTCCCTTACGGAGGGTTTCTCCGAAACAAACGAAATTTTCTACCCCCTTGTCGTGTTTTGCTTTGACTGGCTGCCTTGAACTGGCCAAGTTTTGACTTTCTGACTGATCCTCAACCGCAGGACCCTGGATGACCCGAGTGCTCTATACCCAAACCGTTGTTTTACATTTCTGACCCCTCTATTTGAACCTCTGCATCCCCCATGAAATTACTAAACCATTCCACCGATGGAACTTTCACTGACACTTTATATCCCACTTTACATCATACTATGTCTAGCATGCTTTGGCCGCGCAGTGCTTTGTGAAATTTCGGAAGTTGGTAGTGAGCTTTGAAATCCTTTCTTATTTGCTTAAACAAAACTAATATTGGAAACATATTAGAGTAATAAACCCAAAAGAAATAAAATGCAATGACTTTGAGAGTTAGGGATAAGACAAATCCAAAACTGGATGACTGTTTGAGGGAGAAAAGGAAAAGAAACTTATCTAAGTGGAGCAGCTGGTACCAATGATCATGACATGCATTTCGGATTAATTAGCCCAGTCTATTCCACCAATCAACTTTCGATTGTCATGCTTTGTGCCCCAGGATCTCCATAACCCAATTCTTTTTGCCCAGTCGCAGACCTTGTTCGGCTTGCAGTGCCCTGAGGGTTTTCACCAACAAACCTCTCTCATTTGTTCATCTCTCAACTTACTGACGCCTTACGGTGCCCATGAGGGTTTTCACCAATAAAACTCTCTCATTTTGATTTCTCTCAGCTTTCATCGCCTTACGGTGCCCGTGAGGGTTTTCACCAATAAGACTCTCTCATTTTTTTGTCATTTTTCGTGCTTAAAACGGAGTGTTTCCCCTGACCTAAATTGCCTTTACTTGCTTGACTTGGTATCTCTCGAAGACTAATCAGAAGGTCTTTCTTTGGACCGTAATATGGGCTTTTGGATAAGGTTAGAAAGAAAGGATATCAAAAAGCTCAAAATAGTTCAAATGGGTTCAAAATTACAACTTTTGGAATCAGATTTCTTACAACAACCACAACTTCTACCCCAGTTTCCTTGCTTGGGGGCTTTTGAATTTTATTTTGATGGGACCGAACCGTGAGGCTGCCTACGTATCCTTAAAAGGAATCAGGTCAAACATAGTTCATGTCACAGAAACTACTCTGTTGTTGTGATTTTCTCTTTTCTTTTCTTTTCTCTTCTCTTTTTCTTTTCCTTTTTTTTCTTCTTTTTTTTCTTCTTTCTTTTTTTCCACTCTTTTTCATTCTTTTCTTTTTATTTTTCTCTCTTTTCCTTTACTTATCTTTTGTGCTCACATTTCTAAATTTTGCTACTGATTCCAAACGAGGTGTATGAAAGAAAATAAATAAATAAGGCTCAAAGAGGTAGCAACGGATAAAGTGTTTAGATAGCAGAACAAAATGCCTTCGTCGTTCCAATCTTCAAAATATGCCAAGTACAAACAAATACAATTTAAACAAAAGAAATCATGTGTAATATCTTTTGACTGCATCAGAATTGATAGCTATATCTACATATTTGCCTTCTATATCTGTTAAATACAAAGCACCATTGGAAAACACTCTCGTTACGATGAACGTCCCCTGCCAATTTGGGGCGAACATGCCTTTTGCTTTAGCCTGATGTGGAAGGATGCGTTTCAATACTTGTTGACCCACTTCAAATTTCCGGGGATGCACCTTCTTGTTGTATGCTCTTGCCATTCTCTTTTGATACAACTGGCCATGACACACTGCTGTCAATCTCTTCTCATCAATCAAACCTAATTGCTCTAAATGGGCTTTGACCCACTCATCATCATCAATTTCGGCTTCAGCAACAATCCGAAGGGATGGGATTTCAACTTCCGCGGGTATCACTACTTTTGTGCCATATACCAACAAATAAGGAGTTGCACCTACTGAAGTGCGAACAGTAGTGTGATAACCCAACAACGCAAAGGGCAACTTCTCATGCCATTGCCTGGAACCTTCTACCATTTTCCGAAGTATCTTCTTTATGTTCTTGTTGGCTGCCTTGACTGCTCTATTCGCCTTGGGGCGATATGGGGTAGAATTGCAAAGCGTAATCTTAAACTGTTGACATACCTCTTTCAGCAAATGACTATTGAGATTAGCACTATTATCTGTGATGATTACCTTTGGGATCCCGAACCGACAAATGATATTTGAGTGAACAAAATGAACTACTGCTTTATTGGTCACAGACTTGAAAATTTTAGCTTCAACCCACTTGGTGAAATAGTCAATGGCCACAAGAATGAACCTGTGCCCATTGGATGTTGGTAGCTCAATTGTTCCGATGACATCCATACCCCAAGCAACGAAGGGACATGGTGCGGACATTGTGTGCAATTCGGATGGCGGAGAATGAATCAAATCTCCGTGTACTTGACATTGATGACACTTGCACAGAAAACTGATACAATCTCGCTCCATGGTGAGCCAATAATAACCCGCTCGAAGAATTTTCTTTGCCAGAACATACCCACTCATATGCGGTCCGCAGACTCCGGAATGTACTTCGATCATGATAGTCGTGGCCGGTCTAGCATCTATGCTTCTTAACAATCCAAGATCTGGAGTTCTTTTGTATAAAACTCCTCCACTGAAGAAAAATCCACTTGACAAATGACGAATTGGTCTCTTTTGGTCACATGTGGCTTGTGCCGGATACACCCGCATCCTGATATACTCCCTGATATCGTGGAACCACGGCTCACCATCAAGTTCTTCTTCCACCATGTTATAGTAAGCATGTTGATCGTGGACCTGAATATGCAAAGGGTCAACATAAGCCTTATCTGGATGATGTAACATTGATGCCAGAGTAGCCAAAGCATCGGCAACCTTATTATGGATCCTTGGAATGTGCCTAAACTCTACTGATCGAAATCGTTGACAAAGATCATGCAAACATTGCCGGTACGGTATAAGTTTTAAATCCCGTGTTTCCCATTCTCCTTGAATCTGGTGCACCAGAAGGTCCGAGTCTCCCAAGACCAAGACTTCCTGGACACCCATGTCTACATCTAACCTCAAACCTAAAATGCATGTCTCATACTCAGCCATGTTATTAGCCCAATGCCTCTCATGTTAGCAGCTCCATCAAAGAAAAGTTTCCAACCTAGCTTTTCAACTTGTTCTAACTCGTCAATGTGCATCACCTCTTCATCAGGGAAGTAAGTCTTCAAAGGTTCATATTCTTCATCCACCCGGTTCTTGGCCAAATGATCAGCCAATGCTTGAGCTTTCATCGCAGTCCGAGTCACATAGACGATGTCAAATTCTGTGAGCAAGATCTGCCACTTTGCGAGCCTCCCTATGGGCATAGGCTTCTGAAAGATATACTTTAACGAATCCAAATGAGAGATGAGGTAAGTAGTGTAAGATGACAAATAATGTTTCAACTTCTGTGCTACCCAAGCTAGGGCGCAACATGTCCTTTCAAGGTGAGTGTACTTAACCTCATAAGATGTTAACTTCTTGCTGAGATAATAGGTGGCTTGCTCCTTCCTGCCAGTGATGTCATGCTGACCCAACACACAACCAAATGAATTGTCCAAGACTATCAAATACAGAATCAAAGGTCTCTCTGGTTCTGGTGGGACCAGCACAGGTGGGTTTGACATGTACCCCTTTATCTTATGAAATGCTTCCTAACACTCATCAGTCCACTTGACCACAACATCCTTCTTCAGTAACTTGAAGATAGTCTCACAAGTTGTCGTGACCTCTTCTTTAATCTTCACACTCATGTCAGTTTTGAACTTTCTCAACTTCTGCTTGACGGGAGGGAATGCCGGGTCAGTGGGCAATTTGTGAACCACTATGTCAGTGCTTAGGCCTGGCATGTCGTCATATGACCATGCGAAAATATCCTTGTATTCAAACAATGCTTTAATTATCTCTTCCCTGATTTACGGTTCAAGATGGACACTTATCTTAGTTTCTCTGATATTATCTGGGTCCCCTAAATTGATTGCTTCTATATCACTCAGGTTAGGCTTGGGGTTTTTCTTTAAAATGATTTAATTCCTTACTAATCTCTTCAAAGACCTCATCCTCATCATATTCTGATTCATCATCACACTCTATTTCTTGAATTATTATTTCAGAATTAGATTGACTTTTAAGACTGGGCCGAAGATTCCTTATGCATGTCATGTCATTGAAACCAGCATAAAAAGAACTGTACAAGGAAGAAAAGAAAAACAAAAATAAAACTATCAGGAATGATGAAAAAGGGAAATTGCATTTCATTGAAATTAAAAGATAACATGGTTTATACATCCAAACGGACGGAACATAGAATCTGAATTACAATCCTGGAATAATCCAGATAAATTGAAAGAAAATCAAAGAAAACTATCAAAACTCCTTCCGGGTAGGGATAGGAGTAGCCTCCCAATTGTTAAGCTTTGCACTCGGCCCAACAAACTGCACATCTGCTTTGCTATAACCTTCTCCAACTTCCACCATGTTCACATCGTCGAACAACCTCTCAGACCTTTCAACTAACTCTTCATCGATGTCAACCACAAAACTAGGAATTGTTGTCACTGGGCATTTCCCGGTACCGGGCTTGACAAATGACCTGGAGAGACATGGGATAGGCTTTGGAAGTTCCCACGCCCTCTGTTTCAACTTTCTAGCCCTTTTCACATCTGCAGCTGTGGGTTTGAATCCTAGACCAAATGTGCCCAAGTTTTTAGGGAGGGACACCGGCTGTATGATACCCTGCAGAGATGCACCCAGACCCTTACCAGGTACAAAGCCATTTTTCAGCATTTCAAAAGCCACCATGACTGATGCGGTGGTTATCTTTGGAATTGGAACGCATTTCCCTTCTGGAATTTTCTCGACCGACACTGTTTCAAAAACCTGATAAACCCAGGGCCCTTTGTCATCTTCAACCTCGATGAATGGGACAACGGCATCACTATGAGCACACAAATTATCCTCGCCATGCACGTCGATCTCTTGTCTATCCCATTCGAACTTGACCATCTGGTGCATAGTGGATAGGACTGCTTTGGCAGCATGAATCCAAGGTCGACCTAACAGCAGATTGTAGGAAATGGCTACGTCCAGCACCTGAAACTCCATGGTGAATTCCATCGGTCCTATTGTCAACTCCAGCACTATATCACCAACTAAATCTTTCCCTCCACCATCAAATCCCCGAACACAGATGTTGTTCTTATGGATTCTCTTATCATCCACTTTTAACTTGTTCAGAGTAGAGAGAGGGCAAATGTTTGCACTAGAACCATTGTCAACTAATACTCTGGTGACCACAGAATCTTCACATTTCACCATAAGATAGAGAGCTCTATTATGTTCAGTACCTTCCATGGGCAACTCATCATCAGAGAAGGTGACCCTGTTCACCTCAAATATTTTGTTGGCGATCTTTTCTAGATGGTTTACCGAAATCTTGTCGGGAACATGAGCCTCATTCATAATTTTCATCAGGGCTCGACGATGCTCATCTGAGTGGATTAGCAATGACAACAATGAAATCTGAGCAGGCGTCTTTCTCAACTGCCCCACGATAGAATAGTCTTGTACCTTCATTTTTCTCAAAAACTCCTCCGCATCTTCTTCAGTTACCGCTTTCTTTACTAGAACTGGGTTATCTTTTGAATTTTTAGCTTTCCTTAACTCTTCCGGGGCAAATCATATTCCCAAACGCGTTAATCCATAGGCCTCATTGAATTCTTCTTTCACTTCCTTTCCCTTGTAGGTCACTATCACCTGTTCATAGTTCCACGGGATAGCCTTGTTGTTGACTATCGGCAACTGGGTTACAGGCTTGATGATGACAGGATCCATACGGGCACCCTCTACAATTATGACAGGCTCGTTTGCTACTCCTGGCACAACCACTTTTGACTTTTCTTGTTTTGTTGCAACATCACTTGGGGACCCTTTCTTGACTACCACAGATGGTTCACCATTTGTCCAGCTCAACTTGTTCACTGATCCCTCAACTGTTGGTTTTTTAACTGGCTTGACCTTACTGGACCGAATCATTATGACGGTATGTGAAGGCTTCTTGGGCTCCCCTCCCTTATGTACTATCTCGATCATGTTTGTCTCTTGATGGGTTGGTAGTGGGTTCTGGTTGATGTTGGGTGCCTCTGGAGTTTGGACTTCAATCCGGTTAGTGTCAATGAGCTCCTGGATGGCATTTTTCAAGTGCCAGCACTTCTCCGTATCATGCCCCGGAGTACCAAAACAATATTCACAACTTACAGAGTAATCAAGATTCTTTGGATGAGGGTTTGGCAATTTCGACTCAATTGCCCTCAGCATATCCAATTGCCTCAACTTGTGAAACAAACTAGTATAGGACTCTCCCAATGGGGTAAAGGTTTTCTTCCGCTGCAACCTCTCGTTCTTAAATGCTTGATTGGGCCGGAAACCTGAGCCGGGAGGGTTTTGGTAGGCTCGTGGGGGTAGGTAGGCATTTTGTGGAGCTGGGTAGGTGTTTTGTGGGGCTAGCGCATACCATTGTGCATGGGTAGGAGGTTGAGTGTATGTTTGGGCGTGGTGGACAGAAAAATGAGGGTCTGGTGATGGGAAGTAATGCTGGGGTGGATTATACGGGGTTTGGGTGTAGGTTTAGTGGTGGGGTCGAGGCTGAGTATAGTGGTGTGACGGGCCCCTAGGTCCAAACCACGATCCTGAATTAATTGTTGCCACATTTTCTTTCTTCTTCTTTCTGATTACTCCCCCAGTACCGTTTTGAATAGCTTGGGTAGTTGCCTTAATAGCCGAGTAACTCAGGATTTTGTTTGACTTAAGCCCTTCTTCCACCATGCCACCCATCTTTACTACCTCATTGATGGACTTGCCTATGGACGATACTAGATGGCCATAGTAAGTGGGCTCCAGGGCCTGCAGAATGTAATCCACCATTTCGCTCTCTTTCATCAGAGGGTCAACCCTTGCCGCTTGTTCTCTCTAACAAAAACCACACTCCCTGAAACTTTCATTAGGCTTATTCTCAATTTTAGTCAGAGACAAATGATCTGGAATGATCTCGAGGTTGTGTTGGAAATGACAAGCGAATGCTTGGGCCAAATCATCCCATGTATACCATCTACTGTGATCCTAACGAGCGTACCACTCCAATGCCGCGCCGCTCAGACTCAAGCTAAAGTATGCCATCAACAGCTCTTCTTTCCCACCGACCTCTCTCATTTTACTGCAGAATCCCCTCAAATTGGCCACCAGGTCTCCTTGCCCGTCATATAGATCGAATTTCGGCATCTTAAATCCCACCTTCAATTGAACATCGGGAAATAGACACAGATCTTTGTAGGCCACGCTCACCTAGCCTCCTAATCCCTGCATGTTTTTGAATGACTGTTCCAGGCTTTTAACCTTCCTGACCATCTCCTCTTGTTCTGGATTTTTAGGTGGTTTCTCAGTCTCAACAGGGAGGTCGAAGCGAGGAGTATAGGAGTAAGGTTCCGGGGCCTTGAAAGTAGGCTTCGGGGGATAGTATTGGTTATCCTGGGTCTGGAATAAAGGCTCACTAGAGGATCAGTGGAGTGTAGTGGGTGGGGGTGCCACAAAAATCGGGGTGGCTGGTGGAGGTGGGTATGGAACTGGTTTGGATGGTGGAGCTGGTAGTGTTTGGGAAGTGGTGCCTTGGTAGTGGTGGTAAACGGGAAATCCTGGAGATGAATCAACAGTGAGAGGTTCCTGGGATTGAGCCAACGGTGGGATGAAAGTAGGGTTGGCGGGGTAGGATGGTGGTAGATGCCCTTTCACCCATGCCTAGTACATCTTTGCCATCTATTGTTTCAGTTTATACACTTCCTCTTTCAGATTAACAACAGACTCTTCCTCCTCGCTCAACGGATCAATAACACTTGCATCTAGTTCTTGGTTAGTCATGATCAACTTGTTTTTGGACCTGGTGTTGTTCGGATGAGTTGCCAGAATGCCAAACAAACTAACCACCTACATGTACTGATTTTAAACAACAAACTTGTTAGTGATTAGAGCTTAACAGATAGGCAACCGTATATGGGGGATGCAATGCACCTAAACAGTTAATCATTTCTATAATGCATTCGATCGGTTGCTTGCACCATCCCGGCTTTCCTTAATTTCCATTTTGCAACCTCTCCTTTTCTACTCTTGCCTTTCTTTGATTGATTTCTCGTTGTTCTTTATTCCCTCATTTTCTCTCTTGTTTTGTCATTGTTTCCTTCCTACAGTTTCTTATTTTTTTTGGTTATGATTGAATCCTATGGAGATTGCCTACGTATCATGACCCCACATGAATCAGACCAAGCGTAGTTTTGGGGGATAAGTGTAAAAATAAATAACAAAACATTTTGGGGATTTTAAAATTTTCATAAAATAAAAACTTTTTGATTATAACGACTGATCCTACCGATTTTAATCATAAAAACTAACACTCGAAAAAGGGGAACTAACAAACTCCAACAGAAAAATGAAAATACAGACTTGAAAACAAACTAATAGACTCCAACAGAAAAACAAAAATACAGACTCGAATAAAATCATGAATACATCAATGCCTCAACTTCTCCGGGGGACCGCGGGACATCAATCGGTCTCGCTACGGGCCTACGCGCCAAATCCCCTTGGAGATGATAGAGATCTTCCATTATCTGGCGGACAAAGTTCATTATAGTGGCGAAGAACATGGATCTGGTCATGTCCTCACACTTACTACATTTCATTGTGATGTAGTCGGCGATCCTTCTGACCCTTTCTCTTATGATGCCCTTTTCTTGGAATAAGCACCCGATTTGTTTAGTCCTAGCTTCCAGAATTTGTTCAGCTGTATGATTTTATTCTTGGAGATGATGCAGATCTTTTTCTAACTGTGACATCAATGCATAACAGTGTTCTCTTTCTACTTTGAAGTGTTTAGCTTGCTTGGCCATCTCGTTTTCGAGGGAAGTCAACCTTTTCTTCAAATTAGTGGCGTTTCCCTCGTATTTCCTTTTCAACTGCTGGACAAACTCTGCTCGCCTCTCTGCATTCTTTACTAACTGTGCCCGAGCTCTTACCAGATTACCCTCAAATTTTTCCATATCATCCTCTCACTCAGCTATTTTCCTCTTGAGACCCCTTATAAGTCTTTCATCCTTTTGGCTCCTTTCCTGATTCTCGGCAGCTATTTTCATTTTTTGAATCTGTGCTCGAAGGGCCTGAATTTCTTGAACTAATTTCTTCTTTTCTCTTTCATCGGTAGCGGCCTGTACACTTTTGTTAAATTTAAGATCCTGGATCTGTCCCTCCAATTTGCTTATGGTGGCTCTATAATTCGCCTCTTTTGCCAACCAATCCCATTGCTCCTGCGCTCCATCAGTGAATTGCCAGACGTGGGGTCTTTTTGCAGGCCGTTCGGGCTCTAGATGGGTTTGGGACCTTTTACCATACCAAGCTATGTAACTAGGCTCCAACTCACCTCTGGATAGATCTCGTACCTGAGTTTTTGGCTCTAAGAACCTACATAGATGCCAAATTAGATGCACCCTTTCTTCTGGAAAAACAACTTTTGGTTCCAATTCAATAACCTTCCAACTCAAATCCTCATCGTGTGGGATGGTCTAGTATATGCCTAACTGACGTAGAACTCTGTGCGGGGCATAAGGCTGAATGCTCAGGAGGCCCATCAGTAGAAGAAAACACACCTCGGCCGACATATAAATGACTTCACTGACCGAGTGCCAACCGAATGTCCATTCAATCTCGTTTGCAGTTAGGGAGCTCAAATGTGCATACCATGCTTCCGTACCATCTGGGAACTCACAACCCTCCACCCGTTGTTCATGTTTTTAAATGCATTCAAGACCGATCATGCCACAGTTCATGTACCCCGAACGACGACAAAGGTGTTCCTCCATCCAGAGTTGTAAACGCATATTGCATCCTTCAAAAACCTTTCCCCCTTCTTGGCAGACGGTTAGGGCTTGGTAAATTTCTGCCAAGATCATTGGTACAATGGTGCCATTTGCCTTCTTAGTCATGAAGTCGACTATCCCCACAAGCCCCAACTCTTTGTTCCCATCTTTTCTGGGACAAGTCAAAACACCCAGGAACGCCACTATAAAATCTAATCCTCGCCGAGCTTCCCACTTATCTTTGTTTCCCGCGTGAATAAGACCGATATCTGGCGTCTCAAAACCTCGGGGATTCCCGTAACTTCGGTACAAGAAATAGAATGTGCAGAACCCCTGAGCCAAATTCCTGTCTTGAACTTCCCAGTTGATGCTTAGCAGGTCCAGAAACTTATGAAGAGTTACTATCCTAGGTGCCACCGGGTATTGATTTCTAAGATTCTCATTAAAACTAGCGTAGCCAG
This sequence comes from Nicotiana tabacum, assembly GCF_000715075.1. Classification (NCBI taxonomy): domain Eukaryota; kingdom Viridiplantae; phylum Streptophyta; class Magnoliopsida; order Solanales; family Solanaceae; genus Nicotiana; species Nicotiana tabacum. The sequence goes on from NC_134085.1 coordinate 214,021,231, forward strand.
CTATTTCCTCAAGCGTAGGAGTTAGCTCAAAGTCAGCAAAATGGAACACGTTATGTACTGGATCCTAAAAGGGTATCAAGGCCCTAACTATATCCTTCCTCAGCTTAATCTTCAGTAGCCCAACCAGACCACCCAAAGCTTTTATCATAATTTTTCTGCTGACCTCTCCCAAATCATGCCACCACATATGTAGCTCTAACAGGATTTCTTCGCGGACTGCGAAAGGTCCATTTTCAGTTGTGCTCATCCTACTCATTTATTTAAGGTGATTGATTAAAAGACTGTGATTTGCTTTGACTCAAAAGAAAAACACCCATTTTCGCAAAATTTTAGAAAGCAAACATTCTTGCAAATACAGCCCTTCAGCACCTCAAGATAATAATAAAAAACAATTTTAGGGCTATTTTTTGTTAATCAACCAAAATTTGAAAAAGGACACTAGATGGCTATTCTTGCAAAAACAGCCTTCCGGCACCTTTTGGGGCATTTTTGGCTATTTTGGACAAGAATGATGCCACCTAATTTATTTATGACAAAACAGCGATACTTCATATTTTTGGGTTATTTTTGCAATAGTTGGACCCGATGGGGGTTGCCTACGTATCCCACATCCGGTGAGAATCAAACTTGCGTAGTTCGGCCAATTTTGACACAACAGAAAACACAAACTTTTGAAACAACTTTTTTTCTCATTTCTTTTTAGAAAATTCAGCAGATTTTCGGGATACTTTGGGACACCAGGTTTTTCCATAGGCAGGTAATTTACTTTGGTTTTTCTCAATTTGGTTTTTCTTAATTTTTCCCTTATTCTAGAAGTCGGTCAACATGCAGTACGAATCAAATAAATGTGCAAGTAGCAAGCAAAATACATCAGGATGATCTTTTGATTTCAGGTTCACCTGTCCTAGACCGACCCAACCCCTGTGTTGAGTCCCCAATGTCAAAATGCACATGATGAAAATAAACGCTCCTACTAGGGATCTGGCATGAGGCTGAGTTATTCTAAGTTTAAAACCTGGGTGTATTGTTCTAGACATGGCTTACCCGAGCGGACAGCTCGAGCCGAGGGGGGCAGCGTACCGGGAATACAGAAGCTTCGTCGGCTTTGCAACTTATCCGAACCTCGTTCTAAAATTGGGATATGACTCTAACAGAAAAGAAGTCACACGAAGTGCACACTTCCCAGATGATTTAGAAGACTCAGAGAGAGGAGGGTTTCGTATCAATTTATATACAGTTCAACAATATCAAAGCGGTAAAAAGCACGTTTAGCACATTAGGCCCAAACATGTAAATAAAACCAGATAATAAATAAAGCCAAATATAACAATTATTCCAAGGTCGAATTCTTGAACCCTGAACCAGAGATTCTGGGTTCGATCCCCAGCAAAGTCACCAGAGCTGTCACATCTCCTTTTTCACTACCCTGGGGAGGGTATAAGGGAGATTTTTCCAACTTAAAGTGACAATCGAAACGGGATTATTTATTTAAATTCAGAGTTTCCACTTGGGATAATTTTATGGTGTCCCAAGTCACCAATTTTAAATCTCGAATCGAGGAAAAGATTGACTCTGTTTTATAGTCCGCGAACACAGAAATCCAGGTAAGGAATTCTGTTAATCCAGGAGAAGTGTTAGGCATTCCCGAGTTCCGTGGTTCTAGCACGATCGCAAAACTATTAATATTGGCCTATTTATCTGATTTTAAAACACTTTGGAACCTATATGCATTTTTACTTTCTTTTAAATCGCTTTTAATAATTCGATTATTATTCAACTAATTACTTTGGTTACACATTGTGAATCATGTCATGGGAACCGTACCCACAATCCACAACGTATTATTTTATCAACAAGATTAAATTGTGGCCGGGTCACATAAATGTACCCCCGGATTTTGGAAATTAAGCGTCACAACTACGTCACGGGAACCGTACTCGTAGCTATGACAATTATTTAACTAACGCGCCAAAAGCAAACTACGAGAATTCGAGAAATTTTTACACTAGTTAAGATAACTAATATGAGGGCCATAGATTATAGGATTTTATTGTGGGAGGAATAAAACAAATTAGTTATAGGGAAGTTTATTAGCTTGTAGCCTTATTGATATTTGGATATATATCTATTTAAACCCATATACACTTAAAGGGGTAAATTCATACAAGATCAAACAATCTTCAACATTCCCAAATTAACCGTGAAATACAACAAAAGGTTTAAATTGACGAGCTCATTACGGCAAAACAAAGCAAATTAACACAAATGTGAGCACGAAAACATATGAACACAAACACAAAACGTGAACCCAAATGAAACAATATACAGAGATACTGAATGGGAACACAAACGCAAATGAAACAAAATAAAATAACATTGAAACAGTAGACAAAACGTGAGCACAAAGATACCAAAAATTAACATGGCCAACATGGTTTCGATTACTTACAGAATGGGAATTTTCAATTGCAGACCCACAAACATATAAATTCACCATAATACAATGAACAATTATTCATTTATAGTGGCTAGACATATAAATACGAGAAAATCTCCAATTACATGGCTACGGATTGCACTTGGGAAAATGTTAATCAAACATGACTGATGAAAGCACACGTTATCATTGTAAAATAAATCTCATCTTTTAAAGGCTCTTTCAAAGTTTGATTCACAGTAATTAGCAAAATAAAGAGGAATTAATATAAATGAACATGTTAAGTGCTTCTCCTTTAATATGTAAAGAAATATGTTTTGCAACAGATTCAACAAGATGAAGGCCCGAAGAAAATACAGCAACAATATGAAGCAGGAACCGAGAACCGACCTCTAACGGACACTCCAAATCGAAAACCTATATCAGCTTGACCCCATCTTTGAACCTAAATTTCTGAAATTGAAGAATGAAGAGAGCAACGACTATGGTATTTTAAAAGGGGTGAGTCAGCTGCTTTTGATTTTAGTCACTCCTGGTCCCCTCCGTTCATCCTCTTAATTTCCCCCTTTTCTAATTTTTCATCCATTTTTGTGCAGGTTCGTTCTCTGCTTTTTCTCGGGTGTGCATGTTTGATCTTCTTAAAATAAAGGGTGGAGGAGTTATTATGTGTGTATATGATGATATGTGGCTTCTTTCTCAAATCAGAATGTGAAAAATATGATGGGTTCAGAGAGATTTCTTAGAGGGGGGTCCTTGCCGCAGAGGAATTTTCTTCTTTTTGCTTTGTGTGGTCTCTTGCGGTTGTTTTGGTTGCCTCAGGGGTTTTGGAATTAGTTAGATCTTTGTGATGGAGAAGATGAAAAATCTGATGGGGTGCGGTCTATGTCTATTTAGGGATTAGGTTAGGGGTATGGGCCTAGGAATTATGCGCTTTAAAACTTGGGCCTTTATAACCCAATTGGCTTAATTAACTAAGAATTTATCCACCCTATACCAACTCTTGCCTATAAAAATAAAAAAACAACGATAAAAATACTACCAAAGTATTAATTAGCCCTACTTAAGTAGAAATAACCATTAAAATAAAACTAACCATTAATGAAACAATTTTTTTTTATAATTTTCATTTTCTTGTAATAAAATAAAGTAAAAGAGTCAAAATTAGTTGAAATAACGATATTAGGCCTAAATTAAATATTTACATGCTAAAATATAAAAAATCTTGGGAGGGTCAAAAATCACATGTCTACAATAGTCATTGATGATATCCTGGTATAGTCTTGTCGCCAGGAGGAGCACGCCGAGCATTTGAGAGTTGCATTGTAGTGGTTGAGGGAGGAGAAGCTTTATGCTAAGTTCTCCAAGTGTGAGTTTTGGCTCAATTCAGTGGCGTTCTTGGGGCACGTGGTGTCCAGTGAGGGTATTCAGGTTGATCCAAAGAAGATAGAGGCGGTTCAGAGTTGGCCCAGATCGTCCTCAGCCATATGGATTCATAGCTTTCTTGGTTTGGATGGTTATTATCGTCAGTTCGTTCATGGATTTTCATCTATTGCATAACCCTTGACCAAATTAACCCAAAAAGGTGCTCCTTTCAGGTTGTCGGATGAGTGTGAGTTGAGCTTTCAGAAGCTCGAGATCGCCTTGACCACAACTCCAGTGTTAGTTCTACCATCAGCTTTAGGTTCTTATACTGTATATTGTGATGCTTCTCGGATCGGCATTGGGTGTGTGTTGATGCAGGATGGTAGAGTGATTGTTTATGCTTCTCGTCAGTTGAAGCCCCATAAGAAGAACTACCTTGTCCATGATTTGGAGTTGGCTGCCATTATTCACGCATTGAAGATCTGGAGGCATTATCTCTATGATGTGTCTTGTGAGGTGTTTACTGATCATCGTAGCCTCCAGCACTTGTTCAAATAGAAGGATCTCAATTTGAGGCACCGGAGATGGTTGGAGATGCTAAAGGACTATGATATTACTATTTTGTACCATCCAAAAAAAGGCCAATATGGTGGCCGATGCCTTGAGTAGGAAGGAGGTGAGTATGGGCAATCTTGCATTTATTCCTGTTAGGGCAAGACCTCTTGAAGTTGATGTTCAGGCTTTGGCCAATCAGTTTGTGAGGTAAGATATTTCGAAGCCCAGTCGGATCCTAGCTTGTGTGGTTTCTCGGTCTTCCTTGTTTGATCGTATCAGAGAGCGCCAGTATGATGATCCTCATTTGCTTGTCCTCAAGGACAAGGTTCTGCATGATGATTCTAGAGATGTGACTATTGGTGATGACAGGATATTAAGGATGCAGGGCCGGATATGTGTGCCCAATATAGATGGACTTCGGGAGTTGATTCTAGAGGAGGCCCACAGCTCGCGATATCCATCCATCCAGGTACCGCGAAGATGTATCAGGATTTGAGGCAACACTATTAGTGGATGAGGATGAAGAAAGATATAGTTGGGTTTGTAGCTCGGTGCCTTAATTGTCAGCAGGTGAAATATGATCATCAGAGACCGGGTGACTTGCTTCAGCAGATAGAAATTCCGAAGTGGAAGTGGGAGAGGATCACTATAGATTTCGTAGTTGGACACTCACCGACTTTGAGGAAGTTCGATGCTATTTGGGTGATTGTGGATCGGCTGACCAAGTCCGCGCACTTCATTCCTATGTGTACTACCTATTCTTCAGAGCACTTGGCTGAGATTTATATTTGAGAGATTGTTCGCCTGCATGGTATCCCAATTTCCACCATTTCAGATAGAGGTATTCAGTTTACATTGCAGTTTTGGAGGGCCGTGCAGTGAGAGTTGGGTACTCAGGTTGAGTTGAGCACAGTTTTTCACCCTCAGACGGACAGACGGTCCGAGCGTACTATTCAGATATTGGAGAACATGTTGCGTTCTTGTGTCATTGATTTCGGGGGTTCATGGGACCAGTTTCTGCCACTCATGGAGTTTGCATACAACAACAGTTATTAGTCAAATATTCAGATGGATCCGTATGAGGCTTTATATGGGCAACAGTGTAGACCTCCAGTAGGTTGGTTTGAGCCGGGCGAGGCTAGGCTTTTGGGTACAGACTTGGTTTAGAATGCATTGGACAAGGTGAAAGTGATTCAAGAGTGGCTTTGTACAGTGCAGTCAAGGCAAAAGAGTTATGCTGACAGAGAGGTTTGTGATGTGTCTTATATGGTCGGGAGAAGGTCCTACTAAAGGTCTCACCCATGAAGGGCGTTATGAGATTTGGGAAGAAGGGCAAGTTGAGCCCTCGGTTCACTGGGCCTTTTGAGGTGCTTCGGAGGATTGGAGAGGTGGCATATGATCTTGCTTTGCCACCTATCTTATCGGGTGTGCATATAGTATTTCATGTTTCTATGATCCGGAAGTATATCGGCGATCCGTCTCATGTCTTGCATTTTAGCACGGTTCAGTTAGATGGTGATTTAACTTATGATGTGGAGCCAGTGGCTATCTTGGGGCGACATGTCCGAAAGTTGAGATCAAAGGACATAACTTCAGTGAAAGTGCAGTGGAGAGGTCCGCCCGTGGAGGAGACTACTTGGGAGACCGAGCGGGAGATGCGGAGCAGATATCCACACCTATATGAGGCTTCGGGTATGTTTCTAGACAAACGTTTGTTTAAGATGGGGAGGATGTAACGACCCGGTCGGTTATTCGGAGAGTTATAGCCCTGTTTCCCCATTTCTGCTTTCTTTTGTGTTCTTCAGCTATACTATGATATGTTGAGTTAGTTGGTTCGGGTCTGGAGTGGATTCGGAGAGGATTTGAGACACTTAGTCTCTTTTGGGAAGGCTTAAGTTTGAAAAGTTAACCAGATATTGACTTATATGTAAACGATCTCGGATGTGAATTCTGATGGTTCCGCTAGCTCTGTTCGGTGATTTTGGACATAAGATCACGTACAGAATGTGATTTGGAAGTCCGTGGTAGAATTAGGCTTGAATTGGCAAAAGTTGAAAATTTGGCCATTTTGGTCGGTAGTGGAAAATCTGATATCGGGGTCAGAATGGAATTCCGGAAGTTGGAGTAGGTCCGTAATATCATTTGTGACGTGTATGCAAAATTTCATGTAATTCGGAGGTGATTTGATATATTCCGGTGTCGTTTGCGGAAATTAGAAGTTTAGAAGTTCTTAAGCTTCAATCCGAGTGTGATTTGGTGTTTTGATGTTGTTTTGAGTGATCCTAAGGTTCGACTAAGTTTGTATGTTGATATATGACTTGTTGAAATGTTTGGTAGAGGTTCCGAGGTCCTCGGGTTGATTTCGGGTGGTTGACGGAACAAGGTTAGAATTTGAAGAATGCTGAAGATTGAACTCATCTGTCATAACTCCACCTGTGGAGTGGGGACAACAGGTGCGAGCCCGCAGAAGCAGAGAAAAGGGCCGCAAATGCAGCCAAGGATGAGGTTGTCTGGGATCCACAGGTGCGAGAGTTGGACCGTATAAGCGGGTTCTGAGGGCAGAAGTGAGAACCGCACCTGCGATGGATTTTTCGCAGGTGCGGCATCGCATAAGCGACATCTTGACCACAAATGCGGAAGTCTTGGGAAGAAATTATATATCGCGAATTTTGGTTCATTTTCCACCATTTTTAGTCGGCATTGGAGCTTTTGAGAACGATTTCGAGGAGGAATTCAAGGGTTTATCAATGAGGTAAGTGATTTGAGCCCTAATACTTGTGTTTATGGTAATTTCTCGTTGTATAATCATGTAATTAGTGAAGATTAGGGGTGAAAATGTGGGGTTAGGGCTTGGGATTTTTGGAGAGTTTGATTAAGGTTTTGAGGGGTCAAATGGAGTCGGATTTTGATAAATCTTGTATGTATGGACTCATGAGTGAAAGGGCTTTCCAATTTTGCGATTTTTGTCGGATTCCAAGATGTGGGCCCGGGGCCGGGTTTGGGTGAATTTCGGGATTTTGGTCTAAATTGATAGTTTTTCATGTGGATTGGTTCCTTGGCCTATATTAATTGCATTGTAATGCTTTTGGTTAGATTCAGGACGTTTGGAGGCCGATTCTAGAGGCAAGGGTGTCGCGGAGTAGGATTTGGATTGGTGAGGTAAGTAACGCTTCCAAACTTGGTTCAGAGGGTTTGAAACCCCGAACTATGTGTTACGTTCTTAATATTGAGGTGACGCACATGCCAAGTGGCGGACGGGTGGGCATGCACCGTGACAATCGGGACCTGGTTCATTCCATGGCACCTTTTAGTGACTCTTTCTTGCTGATATCTGTGTTTCGATCACGTGATTAAGTAAATGAGCTGTAAATCATGCTAGATATCATGTTAGAGCTTTATGCCGATGCTATTTGGACCCTAGTGGTCGTTTCTTGCTATCATCTTACTAGTTTCATTGATATTCTGCACTCAATCTTATTCATGCATTTCATATCATGTCCCAGTCTTAGTTGTTATTTGTAGGCACATCATATCATTCTTCCGGGCTAGTTTTCATGGCATTATGAGACCGTGTGTGAAACTGGAGAGTGATGAATGAGTGAGGCCAAGAGCCTGATTATGAGTGACAGTTATGGGATCGGGCTGCACGCCGCAGCGGTTATGTTGATGATTATGATAACGCTTGGACTATAGGAGCCCCTCTGGAGTCTGTAACACACCCCCAGTGAGCGCAGTTGATATTATTGAGGGATGGATTTTCCTTGAACATGGATCTTATCCGAAGTATTTATACCTAGAGATGGATCTTCTCTATAGGGATGGAATGGCCTTCCTCAGTACTGAGTGACTGTTGTCAGTGATGTGTATATATTCAGGGATGGATCTTCCTTAGGCCGGATGGCCATATACAGTACCGAATGGTTGAGCTGAGAGTGGAGGTACATGGTACATTTTCATGCATTCTATGCATTGGCACGTAGAGATTAGCGAAGCTTTATACTTCACATTGTTCAGATTTGTATTTACTTTACTGTTGAGCTGAATACTTGAACTGCAAGCATGCCTACTTTACTGTACAATATAATTGTGTTTACCTATTGAGGTTTAGTTCGTCACTACCTATCAGTCCATAGTTTGGACTTGTTACTTACTGAGTTAGTGTACTCACGTTAACCCCTGCACCTTGTGTGCAGATCCAGGTATCTCTAGCCACAAATAGCGGGTGTTGACTATTCCAGCGAACTTTCATCGGAGATAGCGAGGTAGTTGTCTGGCGATCGCAGTCCTGCCTTTCTCTTTTGTTATCTTCCTTTTATTGTATTTTGGCTACTCTCAAACTATGTTAGTCTTGCTATATTTCAGAATAGTTGTGGTATTTGCTCATGACTAAGGGTGTATTGTGGGCCGGGCCCAGCCCGGGACCACGTGCCAAACGGGCCAAACGGGCCGGTCTCAAACGGGCCGATCTCTAGTGGTGCAAAAGCCCATAGCGGGCCGGTCCTTACCAAAAAGCTCGTGAGCCCGGGACCATTTAGCTCGGGATCGGCAGGCGGGCCTGGGCCGGTTCAACTGGGCCAAACGGGCCCAACGGCTAATTTTTTTTAAAAAAATTAAAAAGGGATAACGGTCAGATATTTAAAATGTAGCCGTTGGACTGCATTTTTAGCCGTTTGGCACTTTTAAAAATAGCCATTTGGCTACCAAACTTTGTTTTAACCCTAAACTTTTTATAATTACACTTTTTCCCTATTATCAACTATAAATATCCCCTCATTCTTTCATATTTACTCATAAATTCATCAATCTCTCTCATTTCTCAAACTCAAATTGAAGTATTCAAGTCTTCAAGTCTTCATTCATCTCTCATTTCTCAAACTCCAATTCTTAATTCAAGTTAAATCATGCCCGGTGATTCTAGATTGCACCCATTTGTTTTGGAATACTTTAATATGGTAGAAGAAAATGAAAAAGTTTACATAATAAAGTGCAAGAACTGTGGTCGAGTCTACACTCGTCGTCGAAAGGAGGGCACAGGCTCTTTAAGGAGGCATATAAAGAGTTGTCTTGCGCGTTCTCCAGACATTCGTATTTAAGATTTTAAGTTGATTTGAGATAATTTGTGTTATTTTAAAATTATTAGACGCATTATGCTTAATGTTCTAGTTTGTTATATTAATTTTAAGTATTATGTTGAAGGTATTGAACTTTAATTTGAAGTATTAAATGTAAACTTTAATTTGCAGCTTTGATACCGAGTATTAAATGTAAACTTTAATTTGAACTATATCTATAGCTTATATATATATATATATATATTATATTATAGATATAGATATAGTATATATAATATATATAAGCTATATATTATATAAGGCAATATATAATTATATATACATACTATATATACTATATATATTTATATAGCTATATATAAGCAATTTATATTAGTATATACATATATAGTTTACAAGAAATTGCCTTAGATAAAAAAAAATAAAAAAAAATAAACCGGAACAAAAAAGCCCGTTTAGGCCCACGGGCCCGGCCCATTTAGCCAGGGACCATGTGGGCTTAGGACCGCAGTGGGCCGGTTCCACTCATTTGGCTCGTTAGGCCCGGGACCGCCAAAGCCCGGCCCGTTTAGGCCCAGGACTGGACCACAATACAGCCTTACTCATGACTTAGTGACATCCGAGGTCGGGCTTTTGTTTCCATATTTTGGTTTTTGAATTAATCTCTTTTACGAAATTTTCAGTATGAAAAAAGGCTATTATTTATCTTTCAATGAAATATCGAATTGTTTAGGAGCGTGTCGGCTTGCCTAGTTTCATGATAGTCGCCATCACGACCGGATTAGTTTTGGGTCGTGACATTAACAATTAAGTACAAATGTCCTTTTTCTAAAATAATTTAACCTCTCTTTTTTCATTGTCTTTCATTTCTAAACTTTTTCATTATTTTTCTTGTCTGCCCTTCTTCTTTTTTGCAGTTGTCAATATTCTCTTTGTTGCTATAAATTTTTTTTTTTTTTTTCACAAGCAACAATTTATTTCTTTTAAATTCACATGGCAACATTCTCAAAAGATTAGTAAATCCAACAATCATCCTTTCATCTCTTCCTTCCACTATAACTCCCTCACACTTAATTTTTTGAATTTTTAAAGCACCACAAAGGAAATAGGATGAACAAATAGATGTGATAATAAAAATAGGCTAAGAGTTAAAGTTTGGCTATCAAAAAAATAAGGGATAATTTATTTAGGCTCAAGGGGGAAGACAAAGTATAAATATAATTAAGGCGGGTTAATTTAAGTAATGGTTCAATAAGGAAGACCTACTTTCATTTTTCAACTCAAAATCTACCTAGAATTTCGCCTCAAATCACATTCAAGATAAGTTCTAGAATTTCGAATAGTAGGAGAACTTGGCAATATAACCTGACAACAAACATTATAATTTTAATCACCAATAAATAAATATGAGATTGAATAGATATTCATATAACACATGGATAATACTCAATTAAATTCCTTTTTCCAAAATCTCATTCTAAGAAAAATCAAGTTTTTAGATGATTTATGTACTAAAAATCATAGAAATTGTTCGGTTCAAAATATTACGACCATGGCAAAGAACTAAACAAAGAAATCCATGAAAGTGTATAAAAGACATTATGCTAAAAAAATATAAATATACACAAATATATATTCCTCTACTCCCACACTTAAATATTGTCATATCCCCATGACAAATAATGTAAAAGCAAGACAATGTAAAGGAGTTTCCCTGAATGTTTTCTTTTTTCTTCTGGAGCTTGTGAACTCCAACCCCAATTCTGAATCCCTCCTTCTTTTTTCGCTCCTTGGGGTTCATCGTGGAGCACACTTGGCCAAGAATATCAAAAAATATATTCTTTTTTCTCACATTCCGCTCTTTCTTGTACATGGTGATTCTTAACTTCATTTTGCATTTTTCACGAGGATCATTCCATGCATTTTCCTGAAAGTCTCCAATGACAAAATTCACAAATTCATAATGATCAAAAGAAATTGAAGAATGATGGTTATTGAAAATTTTGTTTGTGCGTATGACAACCTCTTCATTCTCATTTTCTTCCAACTTAATCAATTTATGTGAATAAGTAAACTGGAGTAAGCACTCATCAGCTATTGAATTATTTTCAACCAAACCTTTATTGTCAGCCTTCTCGATCGAATCGGGATATTCACCCTGAGTGGTAGATTCTTTATCACAAAGCTTAATTTTTTGATGAATTGGTCCATCCTCACAAGATGCAGTTTTATTTAAAAGCTCGCCGCAAAAATTCAAGGTGATTGCCATACTTACTAATTGATTTACTTTTATTGTTAGATCCGTAATGGCTTTATGATTCTGTGCATATTTTTCATCGGTATTTTCTATGAAATTAAGCACATTTTTTTAAGTTTACATTCTCCTCTTGAGGTGATTGATTCTTAATATTTTGATTCTTTTGTAAATATTAATTGTACTCCGGATTGCAGTCATATTCACTAGAAACAACATTAAATTGTTCATTAGATAAATCTAATGAATAGGAATTACCTAGTTGGTATTCATGAGTAAGGTGACTTCTACCACAATATTCACAAGTAATGGACCTTTGACTGATTTTATTAATTAATTCTTCAAGATTATTCATTCTCCTAGAATATGCATAGGAGAATGTGTTACTTGTTTGGCATTCAAAGCTTTGGTGGTTGCCTCTACAACTATCATATATGATGGCCTTTTGACAATATTCTTCAACCAACTCAACAAGCAGTTTACTTGGTTGGACTTCATTTTGAAAGTACGTGATAACTAGGGATTAGGGTTCATTTTACACTCCTTCTTACTTGAGTTTTGATTAAAAATGTGTACAAAATAGTCCCAAAGGCTTACATGTTGTTCTTGTTTGCAGGGTTTGGTCAAAAAGGTGACAATTAGTCAAAATCAGCTCAAAAAGGAGTGAAACATGCACAAGTACCAAGAACAAATCCAGGCACAGTGCAACAGGTCCATTGCGGCCGCATTCCATTTGGTGCGGTCCGTAGTGAGGAGATTCAGAGAGTGCATAATTTGGAAACTCAAGCATTGCGGCCGCAAAGCATTTTATGTGGACCGCAGTGGACTCACTGCGGCCGCACTCGATATTATACGGTCCGCAATGATGGAGTTTAGAGAGTTGGAGCTTGGAGATTTATTGCCAATGTGGTCCGCGATCCTCTTTGTGCGGACCGCAGAAGAAGCCACCTTGGTCGTGATGCATTTTATGAGGCCCGCGGTGGCCAAGTTCAGAGATTTAAAGCCAAAAGCCTCACCGCGGCCGCACTCGATTTTGTGCGGACCGCACTACCCCGCCGATGTATTTTTGTCCAGAAAATTCGGCCTAGTATAAATAGTTTCTTTTACCATTTTTAGGTCATCAGTTGTATTCTAACTTTCAACTGCGCTCGTGAACAGTAGTTCTTAACCATTTTGAGTAATTTTAGAGTAGTTTTATCATTGAATCTTCAAGTATTAGCTTTTAATTAAATCTTATGGATTTTTCTTCATCTATTTCTTTGTTTTCTTCTATTATCATGAGTAGCTAGACCAATTAGCTAGGGTTGTGGCTCAACCCTAGTGTGGGTATTTGATGGGTCTTGAGTTTTAAGGCTTGAATGTCTATGGGTGTTTAATTTGGACTAATTTATGTTTTCCATGTTGAATTAGTGGTTGCAAACACTAATTTGTGCCTTTTTGACTTGGGCTCTTCTTGAGAAAGAGAGCTTGAGTCTAGGAAAGTTAGTCCAACAAGGAATTGGGGCGTATTCAAAAGATTGATAGCCCCAATTAAAGGGTTAAACCTAGAGATAATAATACCCGACTTGAACCTCAATTGCTTGCATAAATTATCATACCCAATTGGTCTTGAGAAAGTCAATTAGGGCAAAATCACTCAAACTACCGAGAGGTATAGAGTGAGAAGTTTCGCGCATTGGTTATATCATAATCCCCAACATGACAATCTTGCCTTAGATTCGAGAACCCGTCAAGTATCCACCTAGGAGAAAGGCACTTCCCTAGTGCTTCCTTAACTATTTAGCCAACTTTTCAAGTATCTTACTCTTAGCTTAACTTAGCTTAATTTAGAATCTTATTAGCATAATATTAGAAGTAATCAAAAGACCAATAATGTTTGGAAGAGTAATTAAGAGCAATTAGACATCTCTAGTTTATATAGGAATCCAATTCCCACTTGTAGCTCCCTGTAGATTCTATCCCGACTATCTCGGATAAAAGATGCTTCGATCACTCTCGCTACTTTGTAGTGGTGCAGGATTGGCATCGATCACTTTTTGGCACCGTTGTCGGGGAGCTAATAGTTTTGGCTATCTATCTAAATAGTTTTGTGTAGTGTTCTTCTTTCCTTCTGTGTTACTAATTTGTGTGTGTCACAACTTCAGGTACAAAATAGCAGCAAACAACACACCTATTGGAGACCTTCCACCGGGGGAGGAGGTAGATGACAATATTGATGATGAGGTTCCTATTGTACCTCAAGGACAAAGGAGAGGCCACCAGGCCAATGATAATATTCTAGACCCTCCCCCGCCACCTCCAAGAGTGGCTCCTCGAGTGCTTCCCAATCAAGGATATGCTAGTGCAATTGTCCCACCCCAGATCTGGGCGGGCAATTTCCAAATTACAAATATGATGCTGACATTGCTGGAGCAGCGTAGGTATTTCACGGGTGCTGCCAATCAGAATGCTTACAAACATCTCAAGGGTTTTGTGGATACCTGTTGGGGGAGAAAGCAAACTAATGTGTTAGAGGATGCACTTCAGTTGAGACTATTCCCTTTCTCACTTAGAGGGAAGGCATTGGATTGGCTTGAACGACTTCCCAACCATTCCATCACTACTTGGGATGAGTTGGCAGATAAATTCATTACAAAGTTTTTCTCGCCGGGGCACATGACAGCATTGAGAGATGAGATCTTAGTTTTCAAGAAAGAGCCCACCAAACCATTGCATGAGATTTAGGAGCGATATAGAACCATGGTAAAGGAATGCCCCAATAATGATATGACTGAGGCAATGATACAATAGACTTTCTACCGGGGCATTAACACAACAAATCAGTACATAGTGAACCAACTTGTTAGGGGTAACTTCATGAAGCTGTCCTATGATGAGGCTTGTGACATTCTTGACGAGATGGTTGACACGTTCTCCGCTTGGCAAAGTAGAGCCAATGTGCCACAGGGTAACCCCACGGTCACTCACTTGCACAAAGAGCTACATGATCATGGGAAGGCTATAGTAGAGCTGACAACTACAATGAACCAGCTAGCAAAGGCACATTTACAACAGGTTTAAAATCCGCACAAAGTAAATGCTTTGGAGGGTGTCAACATGCTAGTGAACAAAAGAAGACAAAGAGGTCAATAGACCAAGGGAGTTCGGATCAATATGACAATGATTTTGTGGATTCCAAGATGATGGTTATGATGGGCAGAATGAAGAGGTGCAATACATGAACAAATATCAAGGCCAAAGGGGCAATTCTTCCTACCAACAACAATGGAGACCCCAAGGTAATTGGAGCAATCAACAACAACAAGAGAATAGTAATTGGGGGAAAAACAACCAAAATTCTAATTGGGGCAATCAGAACAATAATCAGAACAACCAGGGTAATTGGAATGGAAACAACAAAAATTGGGGTGGTAACAACAATCAGGGTGGTTGTAATAATGGCAATCAAGGAAATCGGGGGCAAGGCTTTCAATGGCCCCCAATGTATCAACAATCGAATAATCCACCCCCATATCCATCCCAAGGTCTTAGTTCTTCCAACAATGAAATAGGGAAAATTGAAATGATGTTTGAATAGATGATGAAAAAGAATGCGGACTCTAATGCTTAGTTGGCTTCCCACAATACTTCAATCAGGAACTTAGAGGTTCAATTAGACCAAATCTCACAATCCTTGAATACTCGCCCTAAGGGGGCTCTACCAAGTGATACGGTAGTTAACTCGAAGGGTGGGAACAATCATGTTATGGCGGTAACTACAAGAAGTGGATGAGGCGGTGATATGAATGCCTCCAAGCATAAAGAAATTTTGAGTGAAGAAGTTGAGTTGCAAGAAGATGAAATTCCTTTGGTGGTTGAAAATATGATTGATGAGAACGTGAATGAGGAAGTGAGGATTGATATTCAAGATGCCGAGGTGGAGACTCAGAATGACGTAAACCCATCTAGGGAACACGTAATAGACATACCGGAACTGGTTGTGCCTAAAGCCAAGGCTCCTTTTCCAAGGCCACCTCCACCTTATCCTCAAAGGCTCGCGAAGTAGAAAAATGAGAATCAGTTAAAAAGTTTATTGACATGATGAAGAGCTTATCCATTAATGTGCCTTTGGTGGAGGCTCTAGAACAATTGCCGGGCTATGCTAAATTCATGAAAGACTTGGTGACAAAGAAAAGATCCATGGATTGCGAAACTATCAAGATGACCCACCAAGTTAGTGCAATAGTGCACTCGATGGCCTTGAAGCTAGAAGATCTCGGTGCTTTCACCATTCCTTGCACCATTGGGAGTGCAGACTTTGCAAAAGCTCTATGTGATTTGGGAGCAAGTATCAACTTGATGCCCTACTCAGTTTTCAAGACTTTGGGTATTGGGCAACCGAGGCCAACTTCCATGAGATTGCATATGGCGGATAGAACTATGAAGAGACCGCTAGGTATTATTGATGATGTTCTTGTCCGGGTGGACAAATTTATCTTGCCAGCTGATTTTGTGATCTTGGATTGTGAGGTAGATTATGAGGTTCCAATCATATTGGAAAGACCTTTCCTTGCTACTGGGAAGGCCTTAGTTGATGTGGAAGCAGGGGAACTCACCTTCCGGGTGGGTGATGAGAAATTGGTCTTTCATGTGTGCAAGTCAATGAAGCGGCCCAACAGTTCTGAGGTGTGATCCTTTGTAAACCTTGTCACGGTAGTAATAGTTGATGATACCAGGGCAATGATCAATGTGGAGGACCCTCTAGAAGCCGTATTGTTGAATCTTGATGTAAATGGCGATGAAGGCCGAGTGGAGTGTGTGAATGCTTTAGATGGAATGGGATCTTACTCTTATGAGCCTAGGAAACTCTCTTTGGACCTTGAGAATATACTCCACCAACAAAACCTTCAATCGAGGAACCTCCAGTGTTAGAGTTGAAGTTGTTGCCTCCACACCTCAGGTATGAATTCTTAGGCCCTAGTTCAACTTTGCCAGTTTTTCTTTCTTCTTGTCTTACTAACATGCAGGTTGATGCCACATAAGCGGTGCTTCAAAAGTGGAAGAAGGCAATTGGATGGACCTTAGCTAATATTCGGGGGAGCCCACCTTATGTATGCATAAGATTATTATGGAAGATGATGCAAAGCCTTCCTTAGAACATCAAAGGAGGTTAAACGAGGCAATACAAGAAGTTGTGAAAAAGGAGGTGATCAAGTGGTTGGATGTCGGGGTTGTGTACCTCATCTCTGATAGCTCTTGGACTTCGTTGGTGCAATGTGTGCCGAAGAAGGGTGGCATGACCGTGGTTGCAAATTCGCAAAATGAGTTGATTCCTACCAGGACCATCACCGAGTGGAGGGTATGCATGGATTACCGTAAGTTGAATAAAGTGACCATCAAGGATCACTTTCCATTACCTTTTCTCGATCAGATGTTAGATCTACTTGCTGGGCGTGCCTTCTACTATTTCTTGGATAGGTATTCTAGATACAACCAAATCTTGATTGCTCCGGAAGATCAGGAAAAGACCACCTTCACTTGTCTATATGACACATTTGCCTTTTCTAGGATGTCTTTTGGGTTGTGCAATGCACCAGCTACATTCCAGCAGTGTATGATGGTCATTTTCACCGATATGGGGAAAGATATTTTGGAGGTGTTCATGGACAACTTTAGTGTTGTGGGTGATTTGTTTGAGGAATGTTTGAAAAATCTTGATAGAGTGTTGGCCCATTGTGAAGAAACCAATCTTATTCTTAATTGGGAGAAATTCCACTTCATGGTTGAGGAGGGCATAGTTCTTGGGCATAAAATTTAAAGCATGGTATAGAGGTGGACAAAGCAAAAATTGATGTGATTTAAAGGCTCCCTCCCCTACCTCTGTCAAGGGAGTTAGAAGTTTTCTTGGGCATGCGGGGTTCTACTGGAGATTTATTAAAGACTTTTCAAAGGTAGTGAATCCTTTATGCAGGTTATTGGAAAAAGATGTCAAGTTCGTGTTCGATGAGAGATGTATGCAAGCCTTTGAACTTCTCAAGCACAAATTGACCACCACTCCTATTATTATCGCACCTAATTGGAGCTTGCCTTTTGAGCTCATGTGTGATGCGAGCGATGTTGCGGTTCAGGCAGTTCTGGGTCAAGGATGAATAAAATGTTTCATCTGGTGTACTACACGAGCAAGACAATGAATAATGCTCAAGCGAACTACACGGTAACTGAAAAAGAGCTTTTAGCTATTATGTTCGCAATGGAGAAATTTCGGTCGTATCTCATGGGTGCCAAGGTCATAGTGCATACTGATCATGCCACACTTCGGTACTTGATGATGAAGAAGGATTCCAAAGCTAGACTGATGTGATGGGTCTTGTTACTTCAAGATTTTGATTTGGAGATTGTGGACCGGAAAGGTAGTGAAAACCAAGTGGCGGACCACTTGTCCCGCTTGGAGGAGGAGGTGAGGCCTCGTGATGGCCTAGAGATCAATGATTCATTTTCCGAAGAACAACTCCTTTCTGTGTGGGTGAATGGTATGCCATGGTTTTCAGATGTTGCTAATTTCCTTGTGACTGGTATAATCCCGTGTGAGCTCTCTTCTAACCAAAGGAAGAAGCTCAAACGGGATAGTTTGGATTTCTATTGGGATGAGTCATACTTGTTCAAGATCTGCACGGATGGTGTGATCCGAAGGTGTGTAAGGGAGGAGGAGCTATTGAGTATCTTAGAGGCTTGTCATTCCTCTCCCTATGGTGGCCATCATGGCGGGGCAATCACACTTAATGAAGTAATTGATTTCCAGTCATGTTTGATGCAACAAGTTTAACTGTATTGCCAAACAATGGATGCTCATACACCTGGAATGATAAGCATAAGAGTGGAGGAATTTTCTCTAGAATTGATTAGGTGTTTGTAAATGGTGAATGGATGGACATTGTGATAGACTGTAAAGTAAAATTTCTGCCTGAAGGTGTGAGTGATTACAGTCCTATTCAGATCATAATAGCACAAAATAACATCCAAGCAAAGAAAATATTCAGATACTGTAACATGTGGAAATTGTGGAAAATGTATGGTCTCAGAGTATTAGGGGTATAAAATATTCCAAGTAGTTAAGAAATTAAAGCTTCCTAAACGACAATTGAAGACCTAATATAGGAACCATTTTAGTAATATTGTGGAAGAGGAAGCAAAGGATAGAGTTAATCTACTGAGAAGTCAGGAGGAACTTCAAAAGTTCCCACTGAACACTACTTTACAGCTAGAGGAGAAGGCTATGGGGGCAAAATTCAGAAGGTCAAGCTATTTAATAGAGATGTTCCTTCAGCAGAGAAGTAAGGCAACTTGGATTAGGGCAGGAGATGACAACACCAGATACTTCTTCTCAGTAATTAAGCATAGAAAGCTAATGCAGGCAGTCACACAACTACCAGACCATAATGTTCAAATACTGTATGAACTGCATACAATAACTAGCAGGCAGGCTTGATTCGGACTTATTTTTTGAGTCATGTGAAAAATCTGGTTCTGAATTAAACACCCTGCTTAGGACTTTAAATTCATACCTTAACTGTGTATAAGTCATGCTATCTATGTGCACTGTTTGTGGAGGTATAACTGAGCCTTCTACTTGCTTATATGTTCCCCCTAATTACATTCTTATATGTTTTTGTATGTCACTTTAGTATTTTTGCCTTTAAACCTGAGGGTATGCCTAGAACTTCCTTCTTATAGGAATAAGAGTCCTAAATTCCTCCGGGACTGATAGGAATGGGACGGGTAACAACATGCAATAGAGGTCGATACCAACCCTCGCTTTAATTACCTTAACGGGGCGGGAAATGGTAGATATGGATATGATGACCGGTGCGTTAATACCACGTGTATCCCCTCTTCTGAGGAGTGTCATACCGGGTATTGCATTGATGTGATCTATATTACAAACAAACCTAGGACACCCCTTTATTTTTATAAGTATGCTTAGATTATAACTCTTTTCAAAACCTTGATTTTATTAATCGTTTTTCAAACACTTGTGTACTTTAACTTAAATCCCCCATTATTTGAGCCCTACTTGCCTACTTGCTAATTGCACAAATTCACAAAAACTGTCTGGCCGGAAACCATACTAGTGGATCCTGAGGGGTGTCTAACACCTTCTCCTTAGGATAATTTCAAGTCCTTACCCTATCTCTGGTTATCATACATAGTTGTAGTTGAACCTTATAGGTGCCCTAACGCACCTTAAAATCGTTAGGTGGCGACTCTTCAAATACCCAATTTCTAAAAGGAAATGAGTCACTACACCCCATGAATATCGAAACCCGGACTCCTCTGTGCGGAGGGAAAAAGGGGGCACGACAGCATGGCGACTCTACTGGGGATATTTAGGCTTTTACCATTTCAGATTGTTCTTGTGAATTTGTACCCCTCCCTTATGTGCAATTACTTGTTTAATTCCTTTAAGCGTTTAATTTCTTTTTCAAAAGCGAACTGACATATCTTCTTTGTTTCTTTCCTTTATTGCTGCTTTAAATTATAAAACTACTGTATTTATTGCTTTCTTAACGTGCAAGTACATATCAACATGCTTTTAATTATTGCATAATCATGCTCAACATCATACTCCACTCGTGCCAAACAAATACTATATCAACGTTTGATGAGTGGTTGCACTCTTCCTATATCATTACCCCTAAATTTGGAATGGCATATTTGTGGTAAAACTAGTTGATCAGCGGTGCAGTCGACAGTTCCGTGCCTTCCCCCTTGAATCATTGTGCATGCATCATGGTCAAACCTAGTCGGGTCAGTTATGTTGTCCGCACAATGATCCTTTAAGATAGCCTTGTCCAAAAGTCCATTGGGTTTCCCTAAACCCAAACTGATATCATCACGTTCTGTGCATTTATTTGAAGAACTGAATGCTTCATGCTAATTGTTGATATTAAATAATCGAGTCTGGTGGGGGTAAGGGCCTAACCTTGTTTGTCTTGCAGAAAATGAGGCACGAGGTCCCCAGTTTCGGTATGATTAGCACGCCCTCACTCTTGCTAGACTGGTGGAGGAGTCTTCTGTCAAATGACCAAATCAATGAGTGGAAAGAGAGGGCCGCCAAAGCTAGCGAAAAGTTGGAATATCTGGAATACAATTTGCTAGAATTGGAAGGAAAAGTGAGGAAGAGAGTCACCGACTGCCAGAACGCTGAGGGAAATGAAGGAGAACACCTGGCAAAGGCATTTTTACTGGTGAACCTATGCAAACTGGAGGATCTGATCAACGAGAGCATTCAACCTGAGGAAGGTCCTTCTGGGACCAAATAGATAGGAATTTACTGTGTCACTTTATGAATGTAATAAGGCCAATGGCCATTAGTGACTTTTATTTCTTGTTTCTTTAGTGTCGTTTTGGGATTCGTCTATTTTTATCAATAAAATGAGGCATTTAGCATTCTAAGTTCTCTAAATCAATTTGTCACTAGTCCTACCTCGGGCACAAAGAGGTTCCTAAATTAGGACACGCTTTACATTCCCGCACTATGTGTTTAAATATCACAATACTTTTTATAATCCTCACTGACTTGATTACCTTTTGTTTTTATTTTTTGTTTCGTTTTTATTATTCGCTTCCCTAAAGGTTAGTTCGTACATTCTGGCATCATCATCATATTTCATAAGATCCAAGGTCCCTCCACCCACTCCTCCTCTCAGTCCCGTTAAAGGCAAAGGCAAGAAAAAAATGGAAGATTTGAACAACATTAGGAAGGAGAATATAGCTGAACGGGTTGAGGCCACTGATGGACAGGGTATTCGGGTTCCTAACGAGAATGTGTCACAACTTGAACAGAAACTACTAAAATTCCAAGAAGAGCTTGATCAGGTCCGAAATCTGGCAAACCTGTCATTTTCCCTCAATACCCCAGATGTCAACTTCCCCAACACTCAAAACCCTACACCTCCTCAAAACATCCCAAAACAGCAAAATCATCCCGCTCCTCACCATCACATTGCTCTACCAAAGAACCAATATAACACTTGCCATACCCCAAACAACACTCCCATACTCATCCCAGAACCTCAGAACTCCACAAACGACCATTTCCACACCCATACACCAGGCCACCATAACACTCCTATCTACGTGGAAACCATGACACACCCCACCCAGCCTATCTCAGGCACACCTGAGTCTAATGAAAAGGATCTGCTTATCAGGAATGTGGACGAGGAACTTAAGAAACTGACCAGCCGGATTCAGGGCGTTGAGGGAAGCAAAGGAATTAAGGGGCTGAACTATGAAGACCTTTGCGTACAGCCTGATGTCGAAAATACAATCCAACCCCAATATCAAGAAGTCTACTCCCGGTCAAACTTTCCAAAATTCCAACGTTCGATATTTCAAGCCTAATTCTACTACGGACCTCCAAAACACATTTCGTGTAACGACCCGACAGGTCGTTTTGAGCCCTAGCACATCGTTCAGCAGTTTGAAGCCATGAGCAACTTCACTTAAAGTATTAGGACTTATACGCGTGGTCGAAACTGAATTTCAGGAAGTTCGGAGTTGATTTGGAAAGAAAATTCTCATTTCGAAAGCTTTAAGTTGGCAGAATTGACTAAGATTTGGATTTTTGAGTAAACGACCTCGAAATCAGGATTTGAAGGTTCTAAGAGGTTTGTATGATGATTTTGGACTTGGGAGTATGTCCGGATTGGGTTTTGGATGATCTAGGAGCATTTCGACGCTTGTTGTGGAAGTTAGCATTTTGGAAGAATTTCATAAATTTGGTTGAAGCACATTTCAGTGTTATCGATGTCCATTTAGGATTCTGAGTTTGGGAATAGCTCCGTATGGTGATTTTGGTATTGGTAGCGCAATCGGATGTGGATTTGGAGGTCCGTAGATCATTTTGGACTCATTTGGTGAAAGTTAAAAATTTGAAGGTTTTTGAGAAGTTTGACCGGAAGTGGATTTCTGATATGGGGATTAGATTTCTATTCCGGAAGTTGGTTTAGGTCCATAATGTTAAATATGACTTGTGTGCAAATTTTGTGGTCAATCGGACATGATTTGATAGGTTTCGGCATCGAATGTAGAAGTTTGAAATTCTAAAGTTCATTAAGCTTGAATTAGAGTGTGATTCATGATTTTAGTGTTATTTGATGTGATTTAAGGACTCGAGCAGGTCCACATTATGTTATGGGACTGGTTGGTGTGATTGGACGGAGTCCCGGGAGCATCGGGTGGATTTCGGGTGATTTGAGGCCTCCCGTTTCCAGGTACACTAGCAGTTGGGCTTCTACTGTAACCGCACCTGCGTGAAGAGCACCGCAGGTGCGGGCTCGCAGGAACGGGAGGGGACTCATGGAAGTGGATTTTGCAGGGGAGGCGTGGAGACAGATGCAGTCAAGGTCCGCAGAAGCGGGACCGCACCTGCATGTGCGGGCCGCAAATGTGGAGTTGAGGGGCCTGGTGAAAGACCGCAGAAGCGGTAGTGGAGCCGCACCTGCGGAACCGCAGAAGCGGTCAAGTGACCGCAGGTGCGAAAAGGCTGGAGGCAGTGAGGTTTCTTTAAAATGGGAGTTTGGCCATTTTCATTTCATTTTCCTCCACGGGAGTTGACCTATGAGCAATTTTGGAGCTCCATCTTCACCATCTATGTCAAGGTAAGTAACTCCCACCTATTGCAAGTTAAATACTTGGATATTATATGGATTTAGACATGAAAAATTGTAGGAACTTGGGGTTTTGGTAGAAAAACCTAGAAATTGATATTTTTGATTTTTATCGTGAATTTGGGCATGAAATTGAGAGTAAATTATATATTTGAGCCCGTGAGGTTATGGGTAAACTTTAGCTTCGAAAAATTTCGGAATCTGGGCACGTTGGCCCGACGGAGATTTTGTCAACTTTTCGAGCGGAGTTAGGAATTTATATAAATTGAATTGTTATGAGTGTTTGAGTATACACTTATAAGTTTGCACAATTATTGACTAGTTTTGGAGCATTGGGCATCAGTTTGAGTCGTCAAAAGGGCTTGGGAGCTGGTTTTGGAACTTCGGAGCAAGGTAAGTCTCTTTTCTAACCTTGTAAGAGGGAGTTGTCCCCATAGGTGAATTAATTGGATATGTATTTCTATTTGTGGGGCTACGTATGCACGAGGTGACGAGAGTCCGTGCGTAGCTATTATTATGCTTAAGTCCAGGTAGTCTAGAACCCAAAAGCATGTTTTACTTGAAATAATTGTAACCTTATTAACAGTTTAAATTGCTTAAATCATATCAAAGTGGTAAATGATTTTCTAAAAGACTTAAACTTCATTTTCTTGACTTGTAAAAGAGAAATTGACACCTCCTTGAATAATTGTTTCCCTCATGAAGTCTTGATTGACTGTTTGAATGTATGTTTCTATGTGTACCTGCATCATATGTATGATTTGCTAGCGGGATAATTCCTTTATTTATATTTGACCGCGTTGCATGTATGATTCATGATCGGTGTAATAATGCATCTTTGGTTCGCGCCATTTGATCTGCAGTGCATAGTTTAAATATTATATTGGATTGGGTCGTACGACCTCGGCTGTAATGACCCGACTGGTCATTTTGCTTTTTAGAATCTCGTTCCCCTAAATAAGACTTCCCGTACTTGCTTTAACTAATTTATGACTTGTGGGGATGGTTGGTTCGGGATTTAGAAGAGTTTGGTTGAAATCGGAACACTTGGTTCCTTAAGGTTGGCTTAAAAGACCAAGTTTGACTTTGGTCAATATTTTTAGTGAACGAACCCAGAATCATATTTTGACAGTCCCGGAGGATCAGTAGTAAAATAAGGGACTTGGGTGTATGCCCGGAATCGAATTCTGAGGTCCCTAGCCCAAGTAATGATTTTTTGTTAAAAATTGTTAAACTGAAAAGCTAATGATTTTTTGTTAAAAATTGTTAAACTAAAAATCTAATGATTTAAAGAAAATGAATAATGTTTTATCATGTTGGTATCGGGCTCGTATCTTAGTTTCGGAGTCCGGTATAGGTCCAATTTAACATTTAAGTCATGTCTGTAAAATTTGGTGAGAAACGTGGTTGATTTGACGTGATTCGGACGTCCGGTTGTAAAAATAGGAATTTTAAATGTTCTTAAGAATTTTATGTGATTTGGTGTTAAATTCGTAGTTTTATATATTATTTCGGCGATTTGATCGCACAAGCAATTTTGTATGATGTTGTTAGACTTGTGTGAGTACTCGGTGTGAAGCCCCGAGCGCTCGGGTGAGTTTCGAACGTGTGTTGGGAATGAAAACACCCTAGTTTTTCTGGTATTTCTGGGCAGTGTTGTAGGTCTCACAAATGTGAGGAAATGTTCGCATTTGTGATGACCGTATTTGCGAGGCAAGCTTTGCAATTGCGAAGGAGCCTGAGCTGGGTAGTCATCGCATTTGTTACATTTTTGTTTGCATTTGCGAACCCAGCAGGGTCCGCATTTGCGACCCTTTTCTCGCATTTGAGACCTTTGTATAGGGAGGCCTAGGTTCACATTTGCGATGGTTTTGTTGCAATTGTGACCTTTGCATTTGCGAACCTGATATCGCAAATGCGACATCAGAGACCTGGACACAACTTTTAAAAACGGGATTTAGGCCATTTATTTCATTTCACTTCTACACTTGGGCGATTTGGGAGCTTCCAAAGAGGGGATTTCAACCTAGCATTGTGAGGTAAGTTATTTACACTTAATGTGAGTTTAATACTTGGGTTTTGGGTAGATTAACACATAAAAATTAGTGAAAATTATGGGATTAGAGTAAAACCTAAGGTTTTGAAAAAAATAAGATCTAACCATGAAATTTGTTATGGAGTAAAGTAAAAATCATATATTCTAGATCCTTAGGTTATGGGTAACAACTTTCTTCAAAAATTTCCGGAACCCGGACACGTGGGCCCGGGGATGAATTTTAGGAATCTTGTAATTTGGATTGGGGAATCACTCTAATGGTTGGGATATGAACTTTTAAGCCTATATTGATTAGTTTCTATGCTATTAGGATAGTTTTGGAGTGTTTGGCACCAAATTGAGGGTTTGGGCTTAAGCTCGGACCGGAAAGTAGACCGTAAAGCGAGGTGAGTCTCCTTTATAACCTTGTAAGAGAGAAATCTCCCATATGTGAATTTAATCAATATGTGATTTGATTGTGGGGGGCTATGTACGCACGAAGTGACGAGAGTCTGTACGTAGCTACTATTCCTGTTATGTCCGTGTAGCTCTAGGCTTACACCATGCTTTGAGGGTATTGTTATATGATTATAAATTGTTGAATTAAATTGATTGAAACTTCATTGAGAATGTCATGATTTCAAGGATTTCAAGTAAATAATTATTTTAAAGGAATTAAGGAAATATTTAAGTTGTATTTATACTTAATCGCGTCGCAAAGTATATTCCGCGAGTGGGGTGATTATTTCTACTACTCTCATGGGAGCGGGTCGTTCACCTCGGCAGGTTGGTAACTATATATATGGTTTAGGCCATTCGACCCTCGGTAGTACACAGTTTACTTTTATGTTGGATCGGGTCGAACGTCCTCGGTGATAATTGTGTGATTATGGAACCAGAACCTCTTATAATCCCTATGATTTATTGATTGAAAGACCACTTATTTTAAATAAAGAAAATGCCTAGATTTATTAATTTTATGAGAGGATTTTCGGTATTATTTCTTATGTGAACTTGTTGCTATCTATGTACATTATGAATTGAAATATTGAGCTTCTTATTATTAATTTTATTGACCCTAGTAAGTGTCAACTCGACCCCTCATCACTACTTCTTTGAGGTTAGACTGGATACTTACTAGGTACATATTGTTTATATACTCATACTACGCTTTTGTACTTAATTGTACAGGATCTGAGGTAGGTGCATCTGGCTACCCCTCTAGCGCGCAATCTTGATATTTGGCCGAGATTCTACGGTGAGCTGCTCCTCCGTTCAGCGGCATGATGGAGTCTCTCTTTTGTTTTTCCTTGACTGTCTATTCTATTCCAGGAAATAGGATAGATATATTCTTTTGTATATTCTACTAGATGCCCATATACTTGTGACTCCAGGTCTTGGCACACACATTAGTAGACTATTCTTTTGGAATGTAACCACTTAATTATGACATCATTTGGTCACTTCATTTTTTAAATAGCCTAAACTAATCACTATTATTGAATGTTTTAAATTTAATCTAAATAAATATTGGAAATGTTTTGGTGACATAAATGGAACCCACTAGTTGGTTAAGGTTGGCTTGCCTAACCTCGGTGTTGGGCGCCATCGCGATCTAAATTGGAAATTGGATTGTGACATCGGCATGATTTGTGCATGCTTGTATTGCTTGCCTTGAAATTTTAAATAATGATATTGCCTCTCTGGCCTGAGACAAATTGATAATTGAGGAAATATGAACTTGGAAATTTCTTATTATCGAAAGGATTGTTTACTTGCTACATAATCCCCTTGAGTTTACTATTGTTCTTAATAAATCCACGACTGATTATGTTATTAGACTGAATACCTACTGGGTACGCATTATTTTCGTACTCATGCTACACTTGCTGTGTATTTTTGTTGCACAGGCACATGTATGTCTAGTGGCCTCGTTGGGCACAGTGGCATAGTTGATATGGAGACTTAGGTGAGCTGCATCTCTCGAGACGACCTGCAACCAGCAGAGTCTCTTTCAGAGTATTTTACTTTCTTTTCTGTCTAATTTGTATTCCGGACAGTTATTTTATTACATTTTATTTCATAGAAATTGCTCATACACTTGTGATACCGGGTTCTGGGATGACTAAGGGATTATTCAGTATTTAAATTTGTTAAAGACATCATTATTTACTCAGTGAAAGTTCATTATTTATTGTTTAATGTAAGGAAAAAAATGATTTCAAAATATTAAAATGAGTATTTAATTAACTTCTTGGTATTGGTTTACCTTACAGTAGTGTCTGGCGCCATCATGACCCTTAATGGATTTTGGGTCGTGACAACATGATATTAGAGCACTAGGTTCCCTTAGGTCTCACGAGTCATGAGCGAGTCTAGTAAAGTCTTGCGGATCGGTACGAAGATGTCTGTACTTATCTTCGAGAGGCTACAGGGCTGTTAGGAGCACTTCCCTTGTTGATTCCTTATCGTGCAGTTTGATTCTTTTAAGGCTTATGCCTTCATTTCCTTCTCATTCAATCTTATGCAATGTGAATGGTGGTTCTAAATCAGGAATCGAGGAATTTTAATGGCACTACAGATAAGGTGCGAGATGTTTCTCCCTGAGTAGTTGTTTGGGATATTGTCATCACCTTGCAAAAGGATATTCTGTCATTTCAGCTTGGTAGTTGTACTTCTAAGAGCTTTGAGGCTATGCACATATTGCTATGATGCTTATGAATGGTTATCGTGTAGTATTGATGTGATGGTAGGATGCTTTCCTATGTGTCGGGGTAGTGAATGACTTGAAAGGAGGTTTACTCGAAGCACAATTTAGAGATTCGGTATTTTATTACCGGTGGAGGAAAGACAATCGGACTGTAAATGTTCAAGTTTGGGTTAATAGGGTAACGAGACTTGGTGTTTTCAAGTATGGTGGAATTTTTATCTGCGATGTAGTGTCGTCATCCTCGATTGAATGTATTAAGTTCTCCGGTGTTATGATCTTCTACAATTCGCCTTTGGGGAAAGATATTGTGAGATAGTATTGGAGAAGCGGCTGTCAAAGATCGCGGGATGCGGTAGTTCAGGATTGAATGGGTATTTCTAATGCTGACAGCTCGAGAAAGAGGATCTTCGGAAAGGGGTGAAGTTAGTAGCGATCTAACAGTTCAAGTGCTATAGAGATAGATATTGATCTAAGGCAACAGCTGGGCAGCAAAGGATGAGGAAGGATATGTGGGAAGTGTCAGACGGTGGTGAAATTTCTAGAAGGCCAGGTGTGAGAAGCGAAAGTCGAGTAGTTGCTTAAAGGAGTGAGTTTGACCAATGTGGTAGAGTGGCAGAGTAGCATATGGGTTCAGTGGCAGGATAACTACACACCTTGAGGAAAAGTTAGAGTGATTTGGGAATTTTAATGCATGGTGATTGGTCCATGGACCTAATTTGAAATATTGGCTATTATATGGCGGGAGATTTGGATGCAACAGAAAGGAGTTGCTTGATATGAAGAAGGATGCAATATAACTTTGAATTGGAAGATGTTGTTGCACATTTAGTTGATGTCCATAAGGAGTGAACAGGCTGGTACGGTTAGTGAATGAGAACGGGCTCAGCATGGGTTATTGATATTGTAGCAATTGTACCCTCTTCAGCGACGTTGGAAGATGTCGGCATGTAATTTCCATGGGTGGGTTATCTCCTATGAGCATGCTAGTGGATGCGTGGTTGGCGAAGCTTCTGCGAAGGATTTTACTGACTAACCAGTAAGAGGTCGAATATGTGAATGTTGCTAGAGATTCAGAGTGTTCGTGAAATGCTAACATAAGGATTTCGAGGAATTTTGGCGGATTGGTTATGAAAGATCATGTCAGCAGTGAAGAAAGAATCTGGGTGGGCTCCGTAGTTGTGTAATTGTAGCTACAAGCTAAGTGGGAGAGTCCCACTGCCTACGATTGGGTTGCATGGTTATCTACTTGTGAGGTTTCGGGTTATCGGCACATTGGTGAGTTATTACAGCTAAGGGAAAAGAACATAAGTGTTAATTTGAGCAAAGGAATTGATAAGGGTTTGCTATGGTTGGCCTTATTGACTCATGTTCAGGCTTTGGGAAGATTCAGGATTTATGCTTCATACAAAGGTGATTTACAAGGGAAGTGATTCAGGTTGGGTGCTTCATTGAGAAGGGTGTTCATGTGCCAGCGGAGCCTGGGAGTTGATCATATTCGGGACCAAGCCAGAGTGGGTGACTCTCAACAATAGTCCTAGCAAATTCAAAGGTTAAAGATGCAGTGCCTAAGAATTCTGAGCATGCTGTATGGTTAGAATCAAGCTTTTATAGCGGGTTATAATAAGAGGCACGGAATGTTCTATGATATTTTCGACTTGTAGTGTAGCATTTGGAGGAAAAAAAGAAAATGACTTCGAATTCGTAGAAGAGTTATCATAATGGGCATACCAACTGAGGATGCGAATGTGCGCACAAGGAAGGTGTGAAATGGTTCGTGGGATTCGAGACAGCATGGTCTCGTGATACAAGGCCACTCAAGATGAGTGTGGATTGAGTTGTTATGTGTTGAATGGAGCTATTATTATCTCTAAGGCAAGTTAAAGATAAGTTAGAAGAAGTCGGATTGGTTAGCCATGGTTGAATTGGCATATTGGTGGCAGTAATCAGTACCTTCAACATGATTAAGTTATGCATGTGATTTGTGGCGGTACATGCGAGGCTTGACGGTCACCATAATTGATTTTATTTGGCAGTATTCAAGTATTATGGTCTGTTATATGTAGGCGGATCCCGAAAGGGTTATGGTGGTTTAGACCACTACTTGAGGATTTGAATGTTCTACGATTATGAGAGGTTACTCGTGTGTTGCTATGGTTCTCTTGGAATGAGTTACGAAAAAAGTTTCTAGGTGATGAAGTGTTTACCCTATTAGCGGTTCAGGAGTTATGATGAAATTCTGGCGCTATCGCATATTGGCATGTTAGATATAGTGAGCTGTATAAAATTTGGAAGTGAGGATCAAGGTTACAGTTCAATGTTGACAAGGATGTCACGAGCTCGGATGAACACTAAAGGGATTTGGATGTTTAGAGTAAGTTGGTATTGTCTTCAGCGTTACCTAAGTCGGTGTTTGTGTAGGAGGCTTTGCATCCTGGTTATGGATTCTTGATTTGATTTACAGCATTCATGTGGCTGGTGGTATGGAAGTGCAGACTTGTTACCTGGTGCATGAGATCATGGAAGCGTATCTCACGGGAAGATTGTATAAGTGTGACATGTAGTCACTTGATTGATTAAAAATTCAAATCAAGTATGAAGATTGTGGTAATATCACTAATTTGATAATTTACGCCTGGAAGGCACTCGATTTATTGGGTTATGGACTGTGGAGGTTACCTATGGATATGAGGGTTGTTCTTGTGAGTCATGGAGAAATGGGTTATTATAGACCCTTGAAAGGTTATTATCCTAGTACAATGCGTTCAGAATCGACTCAAGCTCGATGGGTGGATTTAAATAGGAATATGGGCTCTATATCAGGCCAGATGTGTTCATTTTAGCATAGCACTCCTTATGGAGGAGTATTCGAACGTTGGATGTTATCTTGTCGTCGGCTAATTCATGTAATATTATATTGTGCCGTATGAATTGTGAGACGGCTTTATAATTTTCTTATGTGTTGAGGTTCCGTATAGCAATGGTGTTATGCGAGCAGGATGGCTCTTGAGATTCAGATCATATATCACACCTCATTTATGCTTGAATTTTGTAGCATATGGCGCTATCTATCTCCCCATGAATTGTATTATGCACTGAGCGTGCTTGTGGCCAATATTCGGTATTTGGTAGTAATGAGCACTCTAGCTCGGTATGTATCTCCTTATATAGATTTATGTGTGGATCGGGTGGCACGCCTCTACGGGTTTGTTGTTTGGATCGGGTTGGGTACAGTCCCCTATATTCTATTTTGTGTGTTTTGTTTTCCCATTTTTTCTAAGGAAGTTTTATAACACCTTTTCGGTTGTCTAATTAGTTGCGTGAGTTGAGTAGCCCCTTCCAAAGTTTGATTTCCTTATGTATCATGTTCAAGTTTGTGGCCTATCGGAACATTGTGGCAGCATATAAGACTTTTGATCATAACTGGGGTGGCTTGTTGCCTGAGCAGTTTGTACTAGGTGAGACAAGGTTATTGGATCTAGGATCAGTGCGATCGGATTATATGAAGTATATTGAAGAGAAAATACCATTATTTGGTTCAGAAATACGAAAAAGTTGATGGGTTTTCAATGTCTTGGCCTTATGTTTCTTATGTTTTGATGATCTAACAAACTTGTTGTGAAGAACCAGATAAAGAACCTGGCCCACAGGGTATACATTTCATGTGACCTAGTCGAACTCTGAAATCAGCAAATAGATGAATGACCACAGGGAGGAACACAACAGGGACCTCCTGGTGATTTGGTTCCTCAGGGTTCTCCGACACAAGCACAAGACAGTGACTGTACGCAAATATTATAAAGAGAAACACAACAAGGACCTGGTCTCTTAGGGTTCTCTGATAGAAGTACAAGTCAAATGAACAGCTGGACGTAGCACAAGAAAGTGACCATCTAGCAATTGTCATAGAAGAGGAACACAACTAGGACCTGGTCTGTTGGTGTGTCCTAACAGAAGTACAAAGTCGACTATCCAGCTGGAACGCAACTGCCCAGAAGTGGTTGTGCAGACAGTATAGCAGTCACTTCTCATTGGGAAGAAGCGTACACCAAGAGTTGACATCACTATCTATTGTGATATCTTTTGTGATAAAACAACCTGGTGCAAGACACACCATTCTTTGTGCATTCAGTGATATTCTCTCAAGCAACAACAGTATTCATCTGGCATTGAAATCACTAGGTGTCAAGAACAAGAAGACAACTCTACTAAGGATCAGTTTCTTAATGAGTTTATGTATATCCATAGTTGAGTTGTAATCTTGTTATTTGTTCGTCATTGTAATTCCTAGTTTGCATTCTTAGAAGTGTTGTCTTAGGAACAAACCAAAATTCGTAAACTTCTGAGTTTATGTTGTGACTAGGGATAGTCATAAGTTTAAAGCCTTTGTAACTAGGATAGTTATAGAGTGGCTTATGGTGGGTGCATCACAAGTTAGTTGAAGTCTTTGCAATAGGCTTTTTGCAAAGTGGCTTCTAATAGGGAGATTGCAAGTTAGTGAAGTTAAAAGCCTACAAGAGTAGGTCGTGGTTTTTTGATCCCCTTGTGTGGGATTTTTCCACGTAAATATCCCTTGCCTTCTTTACTTTCAGTCTTTATAGCTTTCTAAGCATCATCTTATATACGACCAGGTACTCTATAGTTTGGTGGACTCATATAAACTAACAATTGGTATTAGAGCAAGGTTTCTCCTATCAGGCTAACACCTAGGAAGGATCCTCAATGGCTGCTCCACCAAACTTTGAAGAAGGACAATCAACCTATAGACCTCCCAGATTCAATGGTCAATACTATGGCTGGTGGAATACCCGCATGCATGATTTTATGATGGCAGAAGATTCAGAACTGTGGGACATCATTTGTGATGGTCCACATGTTCCCATGAAGAAGCTTGAAGAAACAGGACCAATGGTGCCGAAAGGGAGAAAAGAGTATAGTGACATTGACAGAAAAGCTGTAGAAAAGAACTATCGTGCCAAGGAAATCTTGATGTGAGGCATAGGACCTGATAAGTACAATAGAATCTCTACTTGTGATACTGCCAAAGAAATATGGGAAGCTTTGCAAACCGCACACGAAGGAACTACTCAGGTCAAACAATCCAAGATCGACATGCTCACCACTGAATATAAGCTCTTTAAGATGAAGGATGATGAGTCCATACAAGATATGCATACTAGATTTACCTCCATCATAAATGAGCTTCACTTATTTGGAG
Organism: Nicotiana tabacum; assembly: GCF_000715075.1. Taxonomy (NCBI): domain Eukaryota; kingdom Viridiplantae; phylum Streptophyta; class Magnoliopsida; order Solanales; family Solanaceae; genus Nicotiana; species Nicotiana tabacum. Next base: position 214,054,522 of record NC_134085.1, read on the forward strand.
ATGTCATTCCCAGAAACAAGCTTGTAAGAAAAATCCTCAGTGTTCTACCTAGGTCTTGGAAAAGTAAGGTAAATGCCATCACTAAAGTTAAAGATCTATAAACTCTGACCATAGATGAGTTTATTGGTAATCTGAAGACATACGAGATGAAAAGAAAGAAAGATGGTGAAAGAAAAGAGCCCAAGAAGGAAAAGAACCTGGTACTTAAGGCTGAAAGCAGCGACTCAAGTGATGAAGATAGTGACATGGCCTATCTTACTAAGAGATTTCAAAAGATGGTTCGAAGAAATGGTGGTATACCAAAGTGGGGCAGTTCAAGTAAAACAAGGAACGACGATATCTGTCACAGATGTGGAAAGTCAAGACAATTCATCAAAGACTTCCCACTCGCGAAATAGGAGCAATACAAGCAAAATCCTGACAAAGAAGGAAAAAGGAACCTGGTTCCAGATAAACGATTCAATCAAAAAAGTGTTGCTGATAATATTGTTAAGCATGCTCTTACTGCTTGGGAGACTCCTCGAGTGAATCCCAAAGGGAATCAGATGCAGAAAACAGTTCCATGATGGCAGTGGAAACTGAAGCAACGAAGTACGATTCACTATTCGCGATGATGGCTCAGTTAGATGATGATGAAGAAGAAGATGAAGACGATGAGGTAAACTTCAGGGATGTTCAGAGAAATCTGAAATCCTACTCTTCTAAGAAGCTAAAATATTTATCTAATGTCCTAATTGATGCCTATTATAGCCTTATAAATAATAAGGAGATCTTGACCATAGAACTAGGAGAGGCCGAACAATCTAGAGATGATCTAGTGGTTTGTATAGTGGACTTAAATGAGACCGTAGCTAATCTTCAAAAAGAAAAGGAAGCCTTGAATGAAATAATAACTAGTGTGGAAAATGAGAGAGACGATCTGATAGTAGTAGTTATTGATCTAAAAGAAACAATAGAAGGCCTTAACAATGAGAAACACACCTTAGAAGAAAAAATTGCATCTACTGAAGAAGAAAGAGATGACCTGTTAGTAATATGCACTGATCTAGAGGAAACCATTGAGGGACTTAATAGAGAACATAGAAATGTAAGTCTTGGGAAAGGGAAGGAAGTAGCCAGTGAGACTCACATCATGCTTGAAAAGGAGTTAATTGTTGTGAAAACCAATCTCTGTAGTGAACTCGAGAAGAATCAGCAACTTCAAGCTAAATTGGAGAAAGTAAGAATTGATCTTGAGAAATCTCTGAAGTGGACCTGGTCCTCAGATGTTGTCACTGCCATGTATCTTAACAATAGTGGGAACAAGCAGGGCATCGGGTTCCAAAGGGAGAAAACTCCTTACAACCCTCACAGCAAGTATGTCACTGTACCTGATAACTGGCTATGTATCCACTATGGGAACAATGGGCATTTTAAAGAAAATTGCTAGGCCAGGGTTCAGTATGCTCAGAAAAACAAAGTGTTTACTGATAAAGTGACTACTAACAAAGGACCAGGTACCACTCGCAAGAAGCGGATGTTGCCTGCACGGACTAGAAAAGCCCTCATTCATCCTTTCTATCATAACAAGGGACCCAAACTAGTTTGGGTTCCTAAATCTAGCCCTTGATTTGTATGTGTAGGGAACAGTAAGAGGAAGCGGACTGCGATGGACTATGGTTCGTGGATGCTTAAAAGCACGCAACTGAAAAATTTCATGAATCTCTTCTCACTAAAAGCCCTGTAGGAAGGGAATGTATCCTTAAAAAGGAAGCAGAGGGTACATTCTCAATGAATGAAAAGTTGGAAAGGTTCTTTTGGCACTCAGGTGGGAACGTGTACTATGTGAATGACCTAAAAAGTATAGTCACCAATCTGATAACTGGCCAAGTGGTCTCAGTGGACAAAGAAAGCAACAATATCCACTCCGATTAATTGTGAATCTCCATAAGCTGGTGGTATGAGATGGTTGAAGTCGCATGAAGTATTTATATATGCAAGTTTCTCACCTTCGAATAAATTAACTCAGCAGGACCTGGTCCGTGGTCTGCCAAACTCAAGAGTCACCTGGACACGGGTTCACAAAACAAAGGAGAAGACTCTCGAGGTGTTAATGGTTCTTGCCAAAGGGATTCAAACAAAAAAGGGGTAGAAAATCACGCACAATTTCTCAACACCAAGGATTTCACAGCAAAATGGTATTGCTGAAAGAAAGAACAGAACTGGAAAATGCGGCATGGACGATGCTCATCGACTATGGAATCACCAAGAAATTCTGGGAAAAGACAGTAAATACTAATTCTACTTAGTGAACAGGTGTCTGATCAGGTCCTTCCTGAATCAAAACCCATCATGAGCTGCCAAATGGAAGAAAATGCCCTCTTGACTAAAAGACAACCCATCTGAGAACCATCATGACTGAAAATGACATGCTCTCGACAACAGGAAGGATTAGCTTGAGAAGTTCAATGCAAAGGATGAACGAAGGAATCCTTCTGGGGTACTCTCCACAAAGCAAGGCCTCAAAGTCTCCAACAAAGGGCACACTAAATGGAAGGACGTGCTCATGGGGTATTCAACAAGACACCTCCTCTAGCCAAGGAAGAAACGGTGATGATCAATATGATGAACCAACTCTGGTCCCTGGGAAATGACTGAGCCTTCAAATGGGAGGCTAATAAAATGAGTAAGATGAAGGATACTGACGAAAGACAATGCAACACCATCCTCCACATCTCACAAGGAACCCGGTACTTCACATACTACCATTGAAGCTGAAGGAAGAGTAGAGATACAGCTCATGACATTCCACAAGCAACAGAATACAGAGTGTGGGGAAATCAAGTTAACCTCCAAATCTCCCCTACCAATCAAATTTTAGTCTTAAATTGGAAACACAAAGGCTCTCATCTGCATGACAAGTCAATGACTTTCCTTTATTCTAGAGTTAGATGAGTATTTAAAAAAATCTTTTTCTTTAGTCCCTTCTGTATCTCCACTCCTGAATAGAATCCAAAGTGTAAGTCTATAGGAATCCTACTTGAAGGCTGCCCATAGAAGTTTGAGATACCTTAAGGGAACTCAGGACCTGGTCCTATGTTACCCCTTAGGTGACAGTGTTTTTAATCCTATTGGGTATGATGATGTTAACTATGCAGGTTTTTCTGTGGAAAGGGAAAACACTTCTGGAACGATTCACTTGTCATGATTCATGCCTCATCCTTTGGGAAAAAAGGAAGCCGAACTCAATGGCCTCGTCAACAACTCAAGAAGACTCTAAAAATAAGAGGGCCAAGCACATTGAGGGGTGAGATTATCTTCTGAGGGTCAAAATAAAGAAAGGGTTGATCTGTGGAAAGTCTTGCAGAACAGAAGACCAAATTCCAGATATCTGTATCAAAGCCTTGAGTAGAGAATATTCTGGATCAAACAAGGTGAAGAGGGGGTCATAAAGAGTCTAATGAAGAACCTGATCCTCCATCAGCTGGATATGCAAGACACCGTTAGGTAAAGATAGCTAAAGTATTTTCTGACCAAACCTAACTCACATCAATACCGTTGTAGGTAAACACGCATGACGATCATAGAAGCTAAAGGTACAATTATGAACTGCAAAAGAGGAGCTGCTAAAACCTTTTTCAAAATATTGTTCTGGCATCAGGTTCCTGTACCTCAGTAAGTAGTAATGTGCTTATTTTGCATACCTTCTCAAAACAAAAAAAATGTGTTTAACAAAATTAACTCAATTGCCACATCGTCCGACTTTTCAAAGCCTGCATGACATGTCTTGTCTTTCAAATCCTTTCATCCCCTCTGCACAGTAACATTTTCCCACAAACCCACCATTATTTTCAGAACTATTGAGAACCTATTTCTCTCTTTCTCATCATTATCCCTTCTTCCAATAAAACGTTCTCTCTCTCTCTTACTGCAAGTCATGAACCTTCATCTCCTTTATATAGCTGGGATCTTTTATTCATCTCTCTCTCTCTCTCTCTCACTCTACTCATCTACTAAGAACTCCTCTAATGGCGATCGAACAATCGTCTCCTTCTCCTACTATTAATACCGCTCCCACTTCCTTATTATCCTTGAAATCATCCCTAGAGCATCACTATTTTGCGCCTTCTACTACCTTACCTACTCCTGGCTCCTCCTCAGTTCATACAGTTTTCCCTTTTCTAATAAATCCTATTTACCATCATTTTGAAAACCCTATGTCTAGTCACTCATATGATCTCATCAAAGAACACTCAGGAGGCTTTACTCCTCAAGTGTCAGAAGACCCTGAGGATGATCCTGATCAATATCTGAACTCCTCCATATTGGACGTTGTGACTCTCAAAGAGTCACTAGAAAAAGAAACAGCGCATAACATCATGGTTATAGCTGCTGAGAGTTTGATGAATGAAGGGGCATATCTCTCGTCTGAGTACTAGGGGGAAGAAATTCCATTCCTAGGAGATGTAAGAACCACAGAACTTCTCGAGTCTTTGGCTCATGAGATATTCTTAGAAAAACCTTCTGATGAACCTGATTCTCTTCCATGCAAACTCACTCCTGCACCTCTTGATCACTCCAAGCTCGTAGAGTCTTCCTCCAAATCTCCCACTATCAAGTCACAGTAGCAAGAGAGTTTTGAATCCACATTGCAGAAAAGTAAGAGAGGTGTCAAGACAAGGAAAAAGAGAAAAATGAATCCAAGGGATTTTGTCACTAATAAGAGTATGTCAGTAAACCGGATTGACAAAGCAGCTCCAAGGGAACCTGGTTCCTTAGTACAATAATCTATGAAAGACCAAAAGTCTATGGAAAAGGCCTTCGATGAAACTATTGAGGAACAAAAAGGGTCATCCGTGAAGGATAGCAGCAAGTCTAAATGGAGTCAAACTGAGCTAGCCGTGTCTAAGGACAATACTGTGGGGATAAAAAGCTGGAAAGGAAAGAATGTTGAAGGGTCTAGAAAACGAAAACGGGAAACTGTTAAAGAAACTGGTTCATTGAGGCCCATGCCCTGTGATAGTAGTCTTTGGCAGCAGAGATTAAGAACTCAGAAAGTGTTGTGGGGTCGTATATTTAATCCAGTAATTTTGGAGATGGCAGGCATGAGACAGATTCTAGAGAGTGTGGAATTTCAACAATAGGAACACTTGTTTGAAGGGAGCATGCCTCTGGTGTACGAAGATGCAATACAAACTTTTTATGCATCTCTTTTCACTATTGAGGGGGATCACATGTGTGCGCTCGTAAATAGAGTAGACATTGTACTCGACGCTTCAACACTAGGAAAGGTTCTCATAATTCCGTGTGAAGGTATGTCCTCAGTTAAGGGTGTGAGTGTTGTGAACTTTAGGAGAACTATCATAAAATAGCAAGCTAGTCAGCAGCGAGAACATGTGCATAAGAAGGTATTGCTTCCTGAGTATCAGCTTCTCTTTGAACTGGTCAATAAAGTGCTCTTACCTCGTTCTGAGAGGTGATCTATTGCTACAAATTTGGATATGGTCTTAATGGAATCTTTTGATGAGTTTGTTCCAATCAATTTGCCAGCGATCATAATAGATCATATGCAAAAGGTAGAAAGCTTCAAATGTGGGAATCATGGGCTACCATATGGCTTTCTCCTCACTCAAGTGTTCAGATTCTACAAGGTCCCCTTGGGGAATCCCAGTGTAGGCACCCACAAGCAGACCTTCTCTAAGACCACTTTAGAAGAATGTGAATGTGTAGAAAGAGTTGGTGGAAGCATCTCGACCATTTCTTAGCTTATCAACGCTCAAAATGTAGATTTTGAAGAGATTAGAAGGTTGAGGACTCGAAATGCCATACTAGCAACTCAGCTCAGTCAAGCAGCTAAAGGACCTGAGTCTGTTAATGAGGAAGTTGCAAGACTAACAAAGGAAAATGATAAACTTTGGGCACAATTACTTGAAGAACAACTGTCTGCAAATGCTCGATTGGACCTGGTTCTCAAAACCATTGTTGTCTCTTTCTTCAAGCCTCCTTCTTCTACTGTCCCCTAGGATCATCTTAGTGTCCAGCTATTTTTGCTCCAAACTTTTGTGGCTGCTATTTTATTTTTGTTTTCTTTTTGTGTGATGGCATGTTGATATTATCCATTACTGCTCTTGACTTGCTCAGTCCAATGTAAACATTAACAAAACAGCTCCCATGTTTGCGTGCACAATGTTGTGTTCCTCTGGATTTTATTTTCTGTTATGTTGTGTGCACATATGTGGCATGAGCTAGCTGTGTTAGACTTCTTTATGATAATTACTTGCTTGTGCTCTTTTTAATGATGCCAAAAGGGGGAAGAATATTGTTAGGAGATGAGATTTCAGGTGAGTGAAGGAGCTCTGAGATTAAGGGGAACCAGTTCCTGGAAAATCTGAAATTAAGGGGAAATCAAAACAAAAAAGAGATATGAGATTAAGGGGGAACTATGTGTAGTTCTGGTATCTTATCTGGTTATTTGTTCTCTAAACTAATACTATCCATGCCTAAGTTTGTCATCATCAAAAAGGGGGAAATTGATGGGTTTTTAATGTCTTGGCCTTATGTTTCTTATGTTTTGATGATCCAACAAACTTATTATGAAGAACCAAATAAAGAACCTGGCCCACAGGGTATACATTTCATGTGACCTGGTCGAAGTCTGAAATCAGCAAATGGATGAATGACCACAGGGAGGAACAAAACAGGGACCTGGTGATTTGGTTCCTCAGGGTTCTTCGACACAAGCACAAGACAATGATTGTATGCAAATATTATAAAGAGGTACAACAGGGACCTATTCTCTTACGGTTCTCTGACATAAGTGCAAGTCAAATGAACAACTAGAACGTAGCAGAAGAAAGTGACCATCTAGCAACTGTCACAGAAGAGGAACACAACTAGGACTTGGTCCGTTGGTGTGTCCTGATAGAAGTACAAAGTCGACTATCCAGCTGGAATGCAACTACCCAGAAGTGGATGTGCAGACAGTACATCAGTCACTTCTCATTGGGAAGAAGCGTACACCAAGAATTGACATCACTATCTATTGTGATATCTTTTTTGATAAAACAACCTGGTGCAAGACACACCATTCTTTGTGCATTCAGTGATATTCTCTCAAGCAACAACAGTATTCATCTGGCATTAAAGTCATTGGGTGTCAAGAACAAAAAGACAACTCCACTAAGGATCAGTTTCTAAATGAGTTTATGTACATCTGTAGTTGAGTTGTAATCTTGTTATTTGTTCGTCATTGTAATTCCTAGTTTGCTTTCTTAGAAGAGTTATCTTAGGAACAAACCAAAATTCGTAAACTTCTGAGTTTATGTTGTGACTAGGAATAGTCATAAGTTTAAAGCCTTTATAACTAGGATAGTTATAGAGTGGCTTGTGGTGGGTGCATCACAAGTTAGTTGAAGTCTTTGCAATAGGCTTTTTGCAAAGTGGCTTGTAATAGGGAGATTGCAAGTTAGTGAAATTAAAAGCCTACAAGAGTAGGTCGTGATTTTTTTATCCGCTTGTGTGGGATTTTTCCACGTAAAAATCCCTTGCCTTCTTTACTTTCAGTCTTTACAGCTTTCTATGCATCATCTCATATAGGACCAGGTACTCTATAGTTTGGTGGACTCATATAAACTAACAGATTCTTTTCAGGAGTATAGACTTAATGATTTGTTGACTCGGCAGTTGGTTATGAATTTATACACATCTCTTCCGTCAAGGCAGCATTACAAGAGTTGGAACATGCCTTATATGTGTCATGAGGTGTGTTGTGAGCATCGGATTCGTGGGATTTCGGCTATTGTTATCAGAGGATGGTATTATGATCATGAGAGTTATGCAGTGCAAAGTGTTAATTCAGCAAAGGTATGCAATCAGGTATCGATGCATCGTGTAGTGATTGATACGACGTTCGTTGGTTGGAAGCAAGCCTGGTAGAGAATTTTGAGTGTTGGAATTGGTTTCTAAGCTTATGTACTTGAATAAAAGAGAATATTTTCACATTTGCTCGAGCTAATGTGCTCAACTGAGTTGTGGTAGTAAGGGTATGTGCACAAGAAGTTTAACAGTGATTTTAGACAACTCCGGTGCAGTTCTTAGCACGTTTGAGGACGAACGTATGTTTAAGGGGGGGAAAATGTAATGACCCGACCAGTTGTTTTGAGCCCTAGCGCGTCATTCAGCAGTTTGAGGCCATGAGCAGCTTCATTTCAGGTATTAGGACTTGTACGCGTGGTCGAAATTAAATTCCGGGAAGTTTAGAATTGATTTGGAAAGAAAATTCTCATTTCTAAAGCTTTAAGTTGGCCGAATTGACTAAGATTTGGATTTTTGAGTAAACGACCTCGAAATCAGGATTTAAAGGTTCCAACAGGTTCATATGATGATTTTGAACTTAGGTTTTGGATGACCCGGGAGTATTTCGACGCATGTTGTGGAAGTTAGCTTTTTGGAAGAATTTCATAAATTTGGGTTGAAGCGTATTTCAGTGTTATCGATGTCCATTTAAGATTATGAGTCTGGGAATAGCTCCGTATGGCAATTCTGGTATTGGGAGCGCGATCGAATGTGGATTTGGAGGTCCGTAGGTTATTTTGGAGTCATTTGGCAAAAGTTAGAAATTTGAAGGGTTTTGAGAAGTTTGACCGGAAGTGGACTTTTGATATCTAGGTCGGATTCCGATTACGGAAGTTAGAATAGGTCTGTAATGTCAAATATGGCTTGTGTGCAAAATTTGAGGTCAATCGAACGTGATTTGATAGATTTTCGGCATCGAATATAGAAGTTTGAATTCTAAAGTTCATTAAGCTTGAATTGGAGTGCGATTCATGATTTTAGCATCGTTTGATGTGATTTGACGCCTCGAGCAGGTCTGCGTTATGTTATGAGACTGGTTGGTATGATTGGACGGGGTCCCAGGGGCCTCGGATGGATTCCGGGTAGTTAACGGATCGAAAAAGGAATTTGAGGAAGGGCTGAAGCAGCTGGGCTTCTGGTGTAACCGCACCTGCGTGAAGAGCACCGCAGGAGCGGGAAGGGACTCGTAAAAGAGTATTTGGATGGAGAGGCGTGGACGCAGATGCGGTCAAGGTCCGCAAAAGTGGGACCGCACCTAAGTGTGTGGAGCCATAGATGCGGAGTTGAGGGGGCTGGTGAAATACCACAGAAGCTGTAGTGGGACCGCACCTGCAGAACCGCAGAAGCGGTCAAGTGACAGCATGTGTGAAAGGACTGGAGGCAGTGAGGTTTCTCTAAAACGGGAGTTTGGCCATTTTCATTTCATTCTCTTCCATGGGAGTCGACCTAGGAGCAATTTTGGAGCTCCATATTCACCATCTATGTCAAGGTAAGTGACTCGCACCTATTGCAAGTTAAATACTTGCATTTTATATGGATTTAGATATGAAAAAATGTAGGAAATTGGGGATTTGGTGGAAAAACCTAAAAATTGATATTTTGGATTTTTACCACGAATTTGGGCATGAAATTGAGAGTAAATTATATATTTGAGCCCGTGAGGTTATGGGTAAACTTTATCTTTGAAATTTTTTGGAATCCGGACACGTGATCCCGAGGATGATTTTGTCAACTTTTCGAGCGGAGTTGGGAATTGGTATAAATTAAATTGATTATGAGTGTTTGAGTATATACTTATGGGTTTGCACAATTATTGACTAGTTTTGGAGCGTTGGCCATCGATTTGAGTCGCCGGAAGGGCTTGGGAGCCAATTTTAGAACTTCGGAGCGAGGTAAGTCTCTTTTCAAACCTTGTAAGAGGCAATTGTCCCCATAGGTGAATTAATTGGATATGTGCTTCTATTTGTGTAGGCTACTGTTATATCCCGCATTTTCAAACGTTAAAGTTTTTGTAAGTTAACTTACGCAAGTTCGGGAATGAAATTATTTTTGTGATTATAAGCATTATGTTATTTTAAACAATTGATGAGTAAATTGGTGAAGGTGAGAGAGTAAGAAAATAGAAGAAAATAAATTTCATCGAAGTTTGACATTTTGGGATAAAATATGGTCTGAGCTAAAATACCCGGTATTTATGGACTAGTACCATACAAGGTACCACATGTCCATGATAGTGAGTTGTATAAGGTATGCTAAAAATGAGCAATATTTTAAGTAATTTGGGATAATTCTTAATTATATGAATAATTGATTAATTATTGGGTAATGAGACATTACCTAGTTAATTAAGGAGTTGTGGGTGATTAATTAAAGAATGTGGTTGAGAAAAGATATCCCCACGTGGCAGCCCCTCAATTCTAAATTGTGACTCTTATATTATGAGTGAAAGGTGGCAATTTAGTGGCTTAGTCATCCTAAAGTAGGTCCCACACCCATTCAATAAAAGGTTTTCTACTTTAGCATATAATCATATGCTATAGTAAGATCTCCAAGATCCAATAATATGAGCTTTCTATCTTTCAAAAACGTGAGCCTTCAAGAGATCCAATAATGTGAGCTTTCTATCTTTCAAAAACGTGAGCTTTCAAGAGATCTAGTAATGTGAACTTTCATGGATCTTCAACAATTCAAAAACGCGAGATTTCATACGAAGTTATACTACGTAATAGCAACGGAATTTTGCGATTCTAAGGGAGTACGGAGCAATCCTTCTCAAGAATATCGTACGGATTTTCCCCTACTTCAATCCGTCGTTGAATGTTCTTCACAAAAGACATGTGTTAGAGGAATTGTCAAGAGAATCGGTCCAGGTATGTTAAGGCTATTTCTTCTTTCTTTTTGGCATGATCTATACGACACGAACAAAATGAGCAAATGCACAACTTCCATAAATGACTCTATTCATAGAAATACTAGAGATGCTTATGTTCTTGATTCCCCATATGTCATATTATTCTATCATCTGTTCATGGGTCTAAAAAATACATAAATTGGTAAAGTTTATTTGATGATATTAATCAAAGGCATAATGGTCTTATGATGTACCGAGAGATTTTATTAACGTATTTCATATGCATTTCATGCATTTATACATGTACATTGACCCATGACCAAGATGGCATTATATACATGTATATATATATATATATATGAGATATGGGAAAGGTTATGGCGTTATATATGCACCACCACCTGATCAACTGGTATATATTGATAATTTATATATATATATATGGGATATGGGAAAGGTTATGGCATTATATACGCACCACCACCTGATCAACTGGTATACGTTGATGATTTTGCCCACAGTGGCCGAGATAATATGATGGGATGCCCTCAGAGGCCTGATGATGTTATGAAATACGTACCTATGCACGACATGACATTCATACGCATATGCATGACACTATAAGTATTTCATGATTTACAGAGTTATCCAGACTTACAGTTATAGGTTGAGTCATTTACTCTATATTTCTTCCATGTCTATTATATACTTATTTATGTGTCTTACATACTCGGTACATTATTCATACTAACGTCCCTTTCTGCCTGGGGACATTGTGTTTCATGCCCGCAAGTCCCGATAAACAGGTCGAGAGTCATCCAAGTAGGCTATCAACTCAGCAGAAGATGTTGGTGCGCTTAATTTTCTCCGGAGTTGCTTGTTTGGTCAGTATAATTTAGATGTGTATTGTCTGGTATGACAGGGCCCTGTCCCAACCTTGATGTTAAGTGTATACTCTTAAAGGCTTATAGACAGATGTCATGTATCCGAATGTGTGTATGGCCTTATCGGCCTATGTTTTGAGTTTATAAATGATCATGTTGGCCTATTACACCTGTATGTCACGTGTATATGATAATGTAATAAGAAAGATACGTTACGTTGGTACTCGGTTGAGTAAGGTACCGGGTGCCCATCGCGGCCCATCGATTTGGGTCGTGACAGCTACGTACGCACGAGGTGACGAGAGTCCGTGTGTAGCTACTATTACGCTTAAGTCCGGAGAGTCTAGGACCCAAAAGCACGCTTTACTTGAAATAATTGTAACCTTATTCACAATTTAAATTGCTTAAATCATATCAAAGTGGTAAATAATTTTCTAAAAGAGTTAACTTCATTTTCTTGACTTGTAAAAGAGAAATTGACACCTTCTTGAATAATTTTTTCTTGATGAAGTCTTGATTGACTGTTTGAATGTGTGTTTTATGTGTACCTGCGTCGCATGTATGATTCGCGAGCAGGGTAATTCCTTTATTTATATTGACCGCGTCGCATATATGACTCGCGAGCGGGATAATAAATGCATCTATGGTTCGCGCCATTTGACCCTCTGGCGGTGCACAATTTAAATATTATGCTGGATCGGGTCGTACGACCTCAGCATGATTTGCGCATGCTTGTATTGCTTGCCTTGGAATTTTAAATAATGATATTGCCTCCCTGGACTGAGACAAATTGATAATTGAGGAAATATGAACTTGAAATCTCTTATTATCAAAAGGATTATTTACATATGATCCCCTTGAGTTTACTGATGTTCTTAATAAATCCACGACTGATTATGTTATTGGACCACTAGTAAGTGTCGAAGCCGACCTTTCGTTACTACTTCTTCGAGGTTAGATGGGATACTTACTGGGTACGCATTGTTTTCGTGCTCATGTTACACTTGATGTGCAGTTTTGTTGCACATGCACATGTATGTCTAGTGGCCTCGTCGGGCGCAACGGCATGGTTGATCGAAGACATAGGTGAGCTACATCTCTCGAGACGACCCGTAACCAGTAGAGTCTCCTTCAGAGTATTGTACTTTCTTTTCTGTCCAATTTGTATTCTGGACAGTTATTGTATTATATTTTATTTTCTAGAAATTACTCATGCACTTGTGACACCGAGTTCTGGGATGACTACGGGATTATTCAGTATTTAAATTTGTTAAAGACATCATTATTTACTCAGTGAAAGTTCATTATTTATTATTTAATGTAAGAAAAAAATGATTTCAAAATATTAAAATTAGGATTTAATTAACTTCTTGGTGTTGGCTTGCCTTACAGTGGTGTCCGGCGCCATCACGATCCTTAATGAATTTTGGGTCGTGACAATTCGGATGCGCTCCTAAGTCCAAAATCACCTAACGGAGCTAACAAAACCATCAAAATTCAAATCAGAGGTCTTTTACACATAAGTCAACATCCGGTCAACTTTTCCAACTTAAGCTTTCAAATAAGAGACTAAGTGTCTCATTTCATTCTGAAATCACTCCGGAACTGAACCAACTAACCAGATAAGTCATAATACAGCTGTAGAACACAAAAAAAAATAGAAAATGGGGGAACGGGGCTACAACTCCAGAAATGACCGGCCGGGTCGTTACATTTTCTCTCATTTTTCATTTCCTTGGCCAATTTTGGAGCTTCTTGGAGAGAGGTTTTCACCTAGCTATTGAAGGTAAGTAATTCACACCTAATTCTACTGTTAGGTTTTCACCTAACATACCTCATAGTATGTTGGAGTTAGTATGTGTTAATTGGAGATTTTTAAATTGACTATTAGTTAAAGAATCATTTATTCATTGTTGGTTAGTGTGTGTTATTATTATTCATGTAATCCATACCTATTTAGAATTTCTGTAATTTATTTGTTGGCCAATTATAAGTGTCGATATCGACCCCTCGTCACTACTTCTTCGAGGTTAGACTAGATACTTACTAGGTACATGTGGTTTATGTACTCATGCTACACTTCTGCACTAATCGTGTAGGATCTGAGACAGGTGCATCTGGCGTTTATTCAGGCGCGCGCCCCCGTTATCCTGAGGCATAGTGGTGAGCTGCTCTCTAAGACCGTTTTGCAGCACCCGCAGTCTTTCTTTTGTATTTACTTTCTGTCTATCCTATTTCATACAGTAGCATAGGTATTTTGTATATTCTGTTTGTTGCTCATACACTTGTGACACCGGGTATTAGGGATATGCTAGTAGACTGTTTATGGTTTTGAGTATTTATTTCACCATATTTCTCTTACATTGATTCACGCTTTACTTTATTATAATTTTTCACTTCTCATTTACTTAAAAAATAAAAATCAACTACTTTGAAATTATTAAATGAATAAATACATAGCTAGTTCACTGTTGGCTTGCCTAGTGGCGACGTTGGGCGTCATCATGCCTATTGGGGAAATTGGGTCGTAACAATAAATTTGTTTAAATATTTATCTTCCATCGAATAAGAAACAAAATAACAAGATAAAGATTTTGGTAAGTGTATATAATTATATCAAATAATTGATATAATCAATATCAAATACCTTGGTGTATAAACATGATAAAGAGAAAATCCCAACATAAAAAGATAATAACATCAAGATAATTATTATAATACTTTTATAGCTTCATCTAATATCCCAACCAAAAAAAATTACTCCATTATGGAGAAAAGATAAAAGAAAAAAATATTATTCCTTCAATAAAAGAAATAACTATTAAAACTAAAACAAAGTCAATATTACAGTTTGAGTTCTCTGCACAAAAATGGTTCTCCCCTTCCACTGAAAGTCATGTCTATTTATAGGAAATTATGCTCGTAAAATTCTCAGGGATGTCATCTTTGGATTGGGGAAGACACCCTAGCTCTTGAATCAATTTCTTCCAAGTGTCTCTTTGCACGAATGACAGCCTTAGAATTGAGGATGACATCCTTCGATTGGGGATGTCATCCTTGGCCTTTTTGTTGTCTTTGCTTGAACACTCTTCTTTCTTCTCCTTTTCTTTTCTTTTATTTTCCTGGAATATTTATTAATAATTTGTACAAATATTGAACAAAAGTCAGATCTATAAATAAAATATTTATTTATTTAATATAATATATACCTAAAAACATATATAATATATACTTATCATGAAGCCATCCAATAAAATGACCAAAGGTCGGATATCTTGTTTCCCATAAAGTTAACCGGAAGTATCAAATTTTCGGATTTTATCAAAATCAGAAGTACAAAATTCCTGGTCATTAACATCCCCGGTCTTGAAGACTATGAGGCTATAAATTTTTTTGGGTGCAACTAAAAACCCAAGAATGAAAACCTCAAAGAAAAGTTTTTGGATGCATAAGAGTGAAAAACTCAAAGAAACGTTTTTGGGTGCAACTAAAAACCCAAGAGTGAAAAATTCAAAAAAAAAGTTTTTGGGTGCTACTAAAAACCCCAGATTGAAAACTCAAAGAAACGTTTTCAGGTATAACTAAAAATTCAAAAGTCAAAGTTCAAAGATTAAAAGTTTTGGGTGAATACTAAAAACTCGAGATCAAGTTTCCTATGAGGGTGGTACCTCTTCAGCGCCAGTCAATCATCGATGTAAGAATATTACGTGGTGAAGTTATCATCTGAATCCCTAAGTTCTGTACTCTTTTTTCCTTCACTCGGTTTTTGTCCCGATTGAATTTTTTTCGATAAAGTTTTTAATGAGGCAGTAGCGAGGTTAGAAAACGTTTACTTTCCGGTCACATCATAGTGAGTAACCGAAAAGTGGGGGACTACTGTATACGGTGAAAACCGATCTTAGAATATGGGTGAATTATGAAGCAACGCGTGTCAATCAGTAGTGATACAACCATGTTCACACCGAATACAAACCTATGACCGGATAAGATATTGACACCAAATACAAGTATGTGGCCGGATAAAAAGCATTAATTCAAGATATGACCATTGCAGAGACGTTACAGAATATCCCAAAATTCCTCACCTCTTGATTAGTCTTTATTAGTCTTTATTGGGCTTTATTAGGCTTTATTACTCTTTAATATTATTTTACTACCTTTTTATTACATTTTATCGTAGCATTAACATTGGTAATTATTTGGTAGATTCTACACCCATAGATCTAGTATAAATAGAGGCTTACATTCTATTGTAAGACATGAAAAAATACTGATTATTCTTTCTCTAAAGCTTTATACAAGTGTTATCGAGATTTTTCAATTATTCTTGATCCCGGTGCGAACATTCTGATGTTTAGGCTTGTCTTTTCTTTAATTCTTCTTATTTTAGTTGCTTTGCCCTTCATTACTTTATTTTATCGGATCAATTTAATCCATTTGTCTATAAACCACGATACAAATTCAACTGTACCATTTTTTCGGTAAACAAATGGTGCATCATAACAAAAAAGTGGATCCAAGATTTATATTTGACGGTTTTAATATTTAAGCTCTTACTATGATCTAATTAAACATTAAAATTATAGGTTCAAAATTATTTAATTTTTCCAATATCATTGAATTTCCACATATGTATATATTCTCCGTATGAAAAATATTAAAATCATTTGAACTCACTGACTATATGATACATCCTCCACTGTTGATAATTTTAAAATAGAATTTAATTTAATTTTACAAAATTTAATGGTGATGATAAAAGAAGAATAGTGATTTCAATGTTCAAACTAAATTTTTTTGAAAGAATAAACCAAAGAAAGGAAGAAAGAAAAAGAAAAAAAATTATTTAATTAAAACACAAGAGGAGCTACAAGGCACGTCCATCCCATATGTGGACCCAATTCTAAAAAAATAATAATAACATATGTGATATTTGAACCTCTAGACTCGATAATAGAAAAAGAAAGAAAAAAAATTATTTAATTAAAACACAAGACGAGGTACAAGGCACGTCCATCCCATATGTGGACCCAATTCTAAAAAAATAATAATAACATATGTGATATTTGAACCTCTAGACTCGATAATAGAAAAAGAAAGAAAAAATAATAAGATAGACGTAGAATTTGGAAGTCCATTTTTTTACTTGTAAGGTTCACCCAATAACCATAGGACTCTTTGAGCTTGAGTACACACAATATATTTAAGTAATTTTTAAAAAATATAATATTATTATATATGATCGGGGATAAGAGTACGAGTTCACGAGAACCCATAATCATCCCTTTAGATATACCCCTGAATTCCATGTGATTCATACTATCTTGATTATAATAGTTGTCCTGATTATATATATATATATATATATATATATATATATATATATATATATATATATATAAACGTATCGTACCAAAATCAAAAGCAGCTCCGGATCAAATGGAGCATCATATGAAAGCCGAAAAATATTATTACATTAGCATAATACGTGAATTCAAAATAAAAGGGCATCATCAGAACTTACACAAATGATCAATTTAGTCATGTTAGTTAGATAATTACGTATTATAGTTTAAAAGTATTTACTTTGATGATATCTTACCAAACACTTCTTTATAGATGATATTTTTCGTGTATATTTCCTTCTAATGCTTTGGTTGCTCTACCATAACCAAAACTCTTGTTGTCGATATTGATATTCCTCTTGAAAGTGCAACATATAGTTGTTCGTACCAGAAAACATACTGGGATAAATATAGTTAAATATTTAGGATGTTTATCCTTGTTCTTTATTTCTTATAATTGCAAAACATAAACATACCGAAACTTATTTTTACACAAATTGAAAAGAATATTCTTTAGTTTCGGAAGATGAAATTTGAATTTGGGGATAAAAATATACTTAGAAGCACATTGACCAGTGTCATAATTTTTGCATGTATGACGTTATTGTCAAAAATTCTATATACCATTTATGTGCTATTACATAAGCTATTCAGCGTATCTAATTTTTTTAGTAGCATGACGGGCATAGTTTTTTTCAAAATCAATCTATATGCAATGGAAGGTCAATTTTAACTTAGTCTATTACTTATATGGTGACACTAACATAGATAAGAAAAAATAAACTTGACAACAAACCTGTGTGGTAGAAGGCCATTTGGTAGTAGAGTATTTAAGTATTCTTTTGGATAGTAATTGTTGGTGTCATATTCTGCTGAATCAAAAACTAAAAAAATATCTTACTTTTATCATAAAATTTCGCAATTAACCTTTTATTTAGTTTATCAACATATTCATTTCTGCTAGCTAAGATGACTTTTAAATTTCTATCATGCAATTTGCACAAATTGCGTTTTAATCTATTGATAGAAATATTTTCCTTATTATACTATTACAATTGGAATTGATAACCAAATATTCTGGAAGAACCAAATCTTTATTGTGACGACCCGGCCAGTCGTCTCATGAGTTACCGTGTCGTCCCCCCCCTCCCCCATTTCCATTTCTTTATGCTTCGTTATCCGTATTTTATGTGGTCGAGTTGATTGGTTTGTGTTTGGTGTGGTTTTGGTAAGAAATGAGACACTTAGTCTCTTTTAAGAAGGCTTAAGTTGGAAAAGTCAACCGGTTAGCTTCGGGAGGTGATTTGTGACTTAGGAGTGTGATCGGAAGTGGTTTTGGAGGTCCAGTGTAGAATAGGCTTGAATTGGTGAAGTTAGTATTTTGGCGAATTCCGGTTGATAGGTGAGATTTTGATTCGAGGGTCAGAATGGAATTCCGAGAGTTTCAGTAGCTTCGCTATGTCATTTGTGATGTGTGTGCAAAATTTCAGGTCATTCGGACGTGGTTTGGTTGGATTTTTTATCAAAAGCGTGTTTCGAAGTTTTTGGAAAATTTAGGCTTGAATTCGATGTGAATTGATGGATTTGTTGAGGTGTTTTGATGATTGGAACAAGTTATAATGAGGTTTTAGGATTAGTTGGTACTTTTGGTTGAGGTCCCGGGGGCCTCGGGGTGGTTTTGGATGGCTAACGGGAAGTTTTAAGTCTTGGAAGGTTGCAAGAAATTTGCAGCAGCAGTTGCAGACATATTTGGTCATCGCGATCGCGGGAGGTCCCTCGCGATCGCGTAGAAGGTTTTTGGAAGGCGGGTGTTTTACCCTTCGCATTCGCGGTTGAGGGTCTGCGTTCGTGGAAGGTAGTGATCTGGTGCTTCGCGTTCACGTCTGATGGCTCGCATTTGCGGAGGGGCCTTGAGGTTATGCTTCTCGTTCGCGTGATGGATGTCGCGTTCGCATAGTGGAGATTGGCGTGTGAAGGTCCAGGAGCTATTTCTCTTCGCATTCGCGTAAGTAGTACCGCGTTCAAGTAGGTTCAAAGGTCCAAAGCATCGCGTTCGCGGTGTGAACCCGCGTTCACGAAGGGTTATTTTTGGGTCAAGGAAAATTGTACATCGCGAACGCGTGGGTTTGACCGCGTTCGCGAAGAAAGAATTCCAGAACTGGGCAGTGAGGTTTTTTTAAAACATTTCATCCGCGACTTTTAGCCATTTTTCCACCATAGTTGAGTATTTTGAGAGCTCTTTGAGGGGAATTGAAAAGGGATTCATGGAGAATTGATTGGAAATAAGTTCTACGAACCAAAAACGTGATTATATTGTGAAATTAACCTAGAAATTCACGGAAATTTAGCTAAAAAAAGGAAGAACTAGGGGCTTGGAATTTTGAGATTTTAAATTGGGATTTGAAGGGCCATTTGAAGTCGGAATTGAGAGTTTTTGATATGTGTGAACTCGTGGAAGGATAAGGAACTCATTGATATGAAAATTTCTGAGTTTTGAAAAGTGGGCCCGGGGCTCGGGTTTTGCTAATTTCGAGATTTTTGATATTTTTCGATTGTTTTCGCTTGGGTTATGTTCTCTTAGCATATTGTGACGTATTCGTTCTGGTTTTGGTCAGATTCGATGCGCGAGGAGGCCGACTTTAGAGGCAAAGGCGTCACAAGCTAGAATTTTGCTAGTTCGAGGTGAGTAATGAATGTAAATGATGTCCTGAGGGTTTGAACCCTGGATTTGCACATCGTAGTGCTATATTAAGGTGAGGCACGCGCTTGATGACTTGTGTGGGGTCATTTACTATTGGGGATTGTGACTTGGTCCGTTTCGAGTGATGTTTTTACCGTGTATTTGATTGAAGCATAATTGTTATCATCATTACTTGGACTGATTGTCATATTTGGGATTCGTGCCAACTATTTGAACCCTTCGGGGAGTTTTCATCACTATTTTGTCACTGTTTTGATTTACTATTTGAACTCAGTCGTACAGTTTTCTACTGTTTTACAACTCAGCCACTTTTACTCGATTTGAAACTAAAAGATATATTAAATGATGTTTTGGGATGAGAACTACTGTTTTACTATTGCCCTAGGGGCTTATATGATTTCTGGACTAAGCATGGCCAAGGGCCAGATGTGAGGATACTATGGGATCGGGCTGCGTGCCACAGCAGTATTATACTGATATTGATATGAGGCTGACGGCTAGATTTCGTGCCACCAGATGGCTTGTTATTGCGCTTGGGCCGTAAAGGACCCCTCCCGGAGTCTGCACACCCCTAGTGAGCGTCGTCGACGATAAATATATGGATCGGGCTGCACGCCGCAGCGGATACTATAGGGTACCGTTCTATGTGTTGATTTCTTTATATGTCTGTCATTTAACTGCTCATTTGTTGTAGCATTACCACATTTCGTCTCCATTGGTTTATTGCTTTCATGTTACTTGTTTAAAACTGCCGCATTATAGATTACTCTATTTTTTCCATGATTTCTTATTCTCAGTCATTATTTATGCTTATTAATCACTGGGTCGGAGCACTCACATTACTCCCTGCACCTTGCGTGCAGATCCAGGTGTTCCAGAGGATAAGTGAGTATTTTCAGTCGATCAGTTCTATCCGGGAGCATCGAGGTAGCTGCACGACATCCGCAGCCCGGATCTCTCCCTTCTATCCTTTCATTGTATCGGATTTCCTAGACTAATTATGTATTAGGCTGTTAAACTTGTACTAAAGTCTCGGGACTTGTGACACCAGATCTGTATGGGCTATGTAGTAGTATTATCATCTGAATTTCTGCATGTTTAACTCATTGTCTCAAACTATCATTGGGGTAATTTAGCAATTTAACGGAGTTAGCTGATAATGATTTTTATAAGAAAACGGGTTGAGGTTGTTAGTTGGTCAGGCTTTTCTAGCAGTGTGTTGGGGGCCATCACGACCGGGGTTGGGGTCGTGACAAGTTGGTATCAGAGCCTAGGTTACATAGGTCTCGCAAGTCATGAGCCGGTTTAGTAGAGTCTTGCGGATCGATACGGAGATGTCTGTATTTATCCTTGAAAGGCTGTAGAACCTTTAGGAAAAACTTCATATTCTTGAAACTCTTATCGTGTGACTTTGTTGATCCGAGAACTAAACTTCTGCTATTCTATTCTCTCACAGATGGTGAGGACGCGAGCTACCGGATGAGGTGGACGACGACCAGTGCCACCCACTAAGGCCACCAGAGGCCGTGGATGCGGTCGTGGATGTGGCAGAGGCAGAGCAGCGAGGGCCGCACCTGTTGATCCACTAGTTGCCCCAACTCTGGATCAGGATCAGGATCCAGCAGCACCAGTTTAGGCACCAGCTGTGCCCATCGTGATCCCGGGTCTTTAGGAGGCCTTGGCACAGATCTTATCAGTTTGCACTGGCCTAGCTCATGCAGTTTCAGCCACTACCGCAGCAGCTGCTTCACAGGCCGGGGGAGGAAATCAGACCCCCACTGCTCGCACACCTGAGCAGGTAGTGCAGGGACTACAGACGCCGGGGGCACCTCCAGCTCAGCCGGTTGCACCAGTTCAGGAGTTCGTAGTACCAGCTATGCCGAACGATGAGCAGCATCGTCTCAAAAGGTTTTGTAGGCTCCAGCCTCCATCGTTCAGTGGTGCTGAGGGCGAAGATGCCCAGGGTTTTCTTGACAAGTGTCAGCGGATGCTCCGTACAACACGGATTCTTGAGTCTAGTGGTGTGGCATTTATCACCTTTCAGTTCTCGGGTACTTGGTGGGAGGATTTTGAGAGGCGTAGACCTATCGGTACAGCACCCTTTTCTTGGCAACAGTTCTCCGCTCTCTTTTTGGAGAAGTATATACTGCAGTCCCGCAGAGAGGAGCTGCGTAGGCAGTTTGAGTGGTTGACGCATGGGGTATGACCGTGACCCAGTATGAGATGAGGTTTTCTGAGTTGACTCGTCATGCCATTTGGATGATTCCGACAGATCGTGAGAGGATCAGGAGATTTGTGGATGGCCTTAACTACCATCTCCGTATTCTGATGACTAGAGAGAGAGTATTGGGTGCTACGTTCGAGGAGGTAGTTGATATCGCTCGTGAGATTGAGATGGTTTGCCATAGGGAGCGAGAGGAGAGGGAGGCCAAGAGGCCTCGAGGATCGGGCAGTTACAGTGGTGCTCCGTCGAGGGGCCAGTTCCAACATGGTAGAGGTCGTTCTTTCAGGACTACTCAGTCGGCCCGTCCAGAGTATCGTGGGGCATCTTCAAGTCATGGTCATCATGGGTCTCAGCAGGCCCAGCCTTCATTCAGCGCCCTCCCAGCTCAGAGTTCATCTCATGCCCCATCAGCTCAGGGTTCTTCTGCGCCGAGTACATCTGCTAGTCACTCCGGTGCGAGAGGTTCCCTTCATTCCCCATCTCCAGCACCGGGTAGTTGTTATGAGTGCGGAGAGCTTGGACATGTGAAGAGTCAGTGCCCTCGACTTCGTGATGGTCAGTTTCAGCAGAGGGGTCAGCCCTCGACTTCTGCTCCAGTTACTTCACCACTCGCCCAGCCATCTAGGGGTGGAGGTCAGGCAGCCAGGGGTCGCCCCAGAGGGAGAGGTCGATCAGGCGGTGGCCAGGCTTGTTTCTATGCTATTCCAGGCAGGACAGATGCTATTGCTTCAGATGCTATCATTACAGGTATTGTTTCAGTCTGCCACAAAGATGCCTCTATATTATTTGATCCCGGTTCCACCAATTCTTATGTGTCCTCATATTTTGCTCATTATTTGGGTACGCCCTGGGAGTTTCTTGCTTTACCTGTTCATGTGTCTACCCTGGTGGGCGATACTATTATTGTGGACCATGTGTACCGGTCATGTGTTGTGACTATTGGGGGTCTGGAGACCCGAGTTGATCTATTGCTATTGAGCATGGTGGACTTTGATGTTATTTTGGGCATAGATTGGTTATCTCCGTGTCACGCTATTCTAGACTGTCATGCTAAGACAGTCACTTTGGCTATGCCGGGTGTACCGCGGATTGAGTGGCATGGTGTGACTAATTATGTTCCTAGTAGAGTGATCTCTTTCTTGAAGGCCCAGCGTATGGTTGGGAAGGGTTGTCTGTCATATTTAGCACTTGTGAGGGATGTTGGAGCTGAGACTCCCAACATTGATTCTGTTCCAGTCATGAGGGATTTTCCCGATATTTTTCCTGCAGACCTGACGGGCATGCCACCGGACAGGGATATTGATTTTGGTATTGACCTGGTGCCCGGCACTCAGCCCATTTTTATTTCGTCGTATCGTATAGCACCAGCAGAGTTGAAAGAATTGAAAGAGAAGCTTCAGGGACTCCTAGATAAGGGGTTCATTCAGCTTAGTGTGTCACCGTGGGGTGCGTCGGTTCTGTTTGTGAAGAAGAAGGATGGCACAATGAGAATGTGCATTGATTACAGGCAATTGAACAAGGTAACAATTAAGAACAAGTATCTTTTACATCGTATTGATGATTTATTTGACCAGCTTCAGGGAGCGAGGGTGTTCTCTAAGATCGATCCCCGTTCGAGCTATCACCAGTTGAAGATTAGGGATTCAGATATTCTTAAGACTACTTTCAGGACTAGATATGGTCACTATGAGTTTCTTGTCATGTCTTTCGGGCTGCCCAATGCCCCAACAGCGTTCATTCATTTGATAAACAGTGTATTTCGACCTTATCTAGATTCGTTTGTTATTGTATTTATTGATGATATTCTAGTGTACTCGCGTAGTCAGGAGGAGCACGCAGAGCATTTGAGAGTTGTATTGCAGAGATTGAGGGAGGAGAAACTTTGTGCAAAATTCTCCAAGTGTGAGTTTTGGCTCAGTTCAGTAGATTTCTTGGGACACGTGGTGTCCAGCGAGGGTATTCAGGTTCATCCAAAGAAGATAGAGGCGGTTCAGAGTTGGCCTAGACCATCCTCAGCCACAGAAATTCGTAGCTTTCTTAGGTTGGTAGGCTATTATCGCCGGTTTGTTCAGGGATTCTTATCCATTGCATCGCCCTTAACCAAGTTGACTCATAAGGGTGCTCTATTTGTATGGTCGGACGAGTGTGAGGAGAGCTTTCGGAAGCTCAAGACAGCTTTGACCACAGCTCCAGTATCGGTTTTTTCATCAACTTCAGGTTCATATACCGTATATTGTGACGTTTCGAGAGTTGGGATTGGTTGTGTATTGATGCAGGAGGGTAGAGTTATCGCTTATGCTTCTCGTCAGTTGAAGCCCCATGAGAAGAAATACCCTGTTCATGATTTGGAGTTGGCTGCCATAGTTCATGCATTGAAGATTTGGAGGCATTACTTGTATGGCGTATCTTGTGAGGTATTCACCGATTATCGTAGTCTTCAGCATTTGTTCAAACAAAAGGATCTTAATTTGAGGCAGCGGAGATGGCTAGAGTTGCTTAAGGATTATGATATTACTATTCTGTACCATCCGGGAAAGGCCAATGTGGTGGCCGATGCTTTGAGCCAAAAGGCAGTGAGTATGGGGAGTTTGGCATACATTCCAGTTAGGGAGAGACTCTTTGTAGTTGATGTTTAGGCCTTGGCCAATCGGTTTGTGAGACTAGATATTTCGGAGCCTAGTCGGGTGTTGGCTTGTGTGGTTTCTCGGTCTTCCTTATATGATCGCATCAAGGGGCGCCAGTATGATGATCTGCATTTGCTTGTCCTTAAGGATAGAGTTCAGTATGATGATGCCAGAGATGTAACCATCAGAGATGATGGTGTGTTAAGGATGCAGGGCCAGATTTGTGTGCCCAATGTGGATGGGCTTAGAGAGTTGATTCTGGAGGAGGCCCATAGCTCGCGGTATTCTATCCATTTGGGTGCCGCGAAGATGTACCAGGATTGTAGGCAGCACTATTGGTGGAGAAGAATGAAGAAAGATATTGTGGGATTTGTATCTCGGTGTCTCAACTGTCAGCAGGTAAAATATGAGCATCAGAGACCGGGTGGCTTGCTTCAGCAGATGGTTATTCCCGAGTGGAAGTGGGAGAGGATCACTATGGACTTTGTGGTTGGACTTCCTCGGACTTTGAAGAAGTTTGATGCTATTTGGGTGATTGTGGATCGGCTGACCAAGTCCGCGCACTTCATTCCTGTGTGTACTACCTATTCTTCAGAGCGGTTGGCAGGGATTTATATCCGGGAGATTGTTTGGTAGCATGGTATTCCGGTTTCCATCATCTCAGATAGAGGTACTAAGTTTACTTCGCAGTTTTGGAGAGCCGTGTGTCACACCTCCTTTTTCCTACACCCTCGGAAGGGTGTAAGGGAGGTTTTCCCATTAAAGGACAATCGAAACGGGATTTATTTATTAAGAGATTCAAAGTCGCCACTTGGGAGATTTATGGTGTCCCAAGTCACCGGTTGAATCCCGAATCGAGAAAAATATGACTCTGTTTAACAGTCCACGAACCAGAAATCCGGGTAAGGAATTCTGTTAACTCGGGAGAAGGTGTTAGGCATTCCCGAGTTCTGTGGTTCTAGCACGGTCGCTTAACTATTATATTCGGCTTAATTATCTGATTTTTAACAATTATGAACCTATGTGCAAATTTTAGTTTTAACCGATGTTATTCATTTTTTAGAGAGAATTGAAACGTTATTAAAATACGTCTTGAACCACGTCACATAAATGCACCCGTGATTTTTGACATATTTTTAACATCGTTGAGATTTGGATTTGAGTCACATAAATGCGCACTCGAGTTTAGGGAAATCAGTTATTAAAATAACACGCCTAAAAATGACTACGCGTTTGCAATTTGTGGGGGCCATGAAACTTTAATTAAACGGCACGCCTCGAATTCTAAGGATCAATACAGAATTAAAATAAGAAACGCGCAATTGTGCTTTTGTTTGGCACGGCACACCTCAAATTCATTAAAGCTTAAGGGTTTCTAAACTAATTTATGAGGGGTATAATTTGTTTATGTTATTCAATAAGGCGCATCCCAACTAGTTAACAATCTAACATAATTAACACTAAAAAATTCAAAGGACCTTTTATGCCAAATTTAGACTCACGTTACAAGAACAAATAATTAAAAGACCCAATCCCCTTTCAAATTGGGCCCAAAAGGGAGCCCACTTACTTGTTGTGTATACTACTGAATCAGAGATTTTTAGTGACTTAAATCGCATTACATATGAGGCTCAACACTACAAATAGAGGCAGCTGTAGCGCTGGGACCCATGGTCGAGCCCCTGCGAGAACCCAAAGCTACACACACACTCATTAGAATTAAACACTGATCCTACAGAGCTTACATAATAACAAGAACTGTTATTGCCTATTTCTCAATAATTTTTAAGGTTTTTGGGGCCCAAGCTGAGCCCAAATCTAACAATGGAGAAGGAAATGTTATATGGAACCTAGATCGAATCCCCCCTCTCGATTTCATATTAATTCAACTATAGAGGTTGCAACCCAAACTTATTGTTCTAATTCAAGATGATATTCAATTAATACCAACAGCCCCGTATTTGAATTCTGATCACCCAAAAAGAGCAATTAGAAGCCGATTTGTTAACCTACTCTAGATCCAAAATTATTCTAAATTATCATGATCATATCACTTAAAATGACTACTGGGCCCAAACAAGCCCAAACGAAACTCATATTGAATTTCCAGTAACAACAAATAACCTCACAGCTTCAACCAATTCTTATTCACCTAGGGTATCTTGGCTTCATGGTGGCCTTAAAATATATGAATTATACTTGCTGGAATATCCAATGTAAAGAAACAATCAAACTTTAAGAATTTATGAGACAAAATTAAGTTCCATTCAAGATCTGATTGAACTCTAAGATGTTTATGTTTGCAGAATAGCAGGTTTGTATGAGAAAGACCAAAATATCATGTTATATCTTACCTTCTATTGTAAGCAGATTTCTAGAGCAATTAAAGAGTGATAAAAATCTAAACTAGAACTACTACAATATGAGTTGGACCAAATCAGCCAATGTACAACTTATGGCTACAAATACTTTCAACAACAAACCAAACAACCTCATTCATGTCAGTAGCCACCATACTCAGTTATGCATGCCAAAGATCAAAAGTGTGTACCTGGAAATGGAAAGATACAAACTATGGAGAATCAGCAGTAGCAGTAGCAGATATCAACGACAATAATAGCAACAAACACAGCCCAGACTTGGTAAATGGACCCAAGAGATTAACCCCAAAAGACCAATGGATCAGTAGTTTCAACAGTTTTATCAGAAATTAACCAAAAGATTTCGATGGAACAGTACTTTTCTTATTGATCCTTTGGGCAGTTTTGATCTCAGAATGTCTAAACTCTCACTCTCACAAATGTCTATATCTCAGTGTTTCTTCCCCCCTTATTATCTAAATGTCTCTCATTTTAAAGACTAATGTTAAACCTTTTTTATTCAAATTTTTCTCACTTTTCAGCCTGTTTATTCCCTCCCATGTGCACCCCTTTAAACTTTTATCATTAGCCCATGTTGTCTCTAATTTTCCCACCTCTAAAGGTATTTAAAAGGGTGTCAGCCTTACTGCCATCTTCAATTTTTTTAACCTACCCCATGTTCTTCTCTGAATTCTCACCTCTAAAGGTACTTAAGGGATGTTACTTCCCACTATTGATCCTTCTTTTCAATTTTTAATTAAACCTCTAAATGTGTTGACAAACTATCATGTCCACTACCAATCCCTTTGTTTCTTAATTAACTCCAACTAACCACATTACCATTATGAGGACTATTTACATGTTAAGGTTTCAAAATAGATCCAAAAGAGATGTAGAAATTTTGAAAATGAACTGAACCTGAGTCAAACATACAAACATTTATAGAATCATGTAAACCAAAATTCAAACAGAAATTGCAAACAAATTATCGTATTTAACTAAGCAGTAACTTGACGTCCAATGTTCACATTTGTTGTTCTCAGCAAATTAAGACACAAACAGACTGAAACTTCATATAATAAAAGGACAAGAACATGATAAGACCATGAATTTCAGCTTATAGGAAAGGGATGAGGAGGAAGATACATAAAAGAAAACATTGAAAAACACAGAAACACTTACCAGAATCGAACACTTTATTCCGCTCCAAAGATCTTCCTACTCTTTTGGTTGAGACGGGCTCTAATCGTATGTTTTTGTTCGATTGAAAACACACGATTACAGCCGATTTCAACCTAAAAATCTTGAAATCTTTAATAAGCAGTGTTTTTGGGGACTCAAGGTTCAACTTTTCGATCTGAAATTCGAAAGGCTCTACGGTGATTCGAGGAAAACTATCATGGGATTTGGGACGAGGGAAGCCTGGTGGTTCAGGGGTGTGATTTTTGGGGTTGATTGGATAAGCTAGAGTTTTTGACCGAACTTCGATTGAAGATTCGAGGCGTTTGGCTATGATTCGAAGAGAGGTGTTTGGATATTTTGAATGGGGGGGTTGAGGGGGATCCGTGGTGTGAAGAAGGAGGTCATTGGAACCGGCACCGCCGGGTTTAAGGCGGTGGAGAGGGGTGGCGGCTGCTAGGGTTTGGATTTAGGTCATCTCTGAAGAGACGAAGGAGACTGGGTAGGGGTTTTAGGGGGGCGGGGTGTGTTACACATATATATACAGGTTGTGGAATTGAATCCAAACCGTTGGATCAACTGAGATCAACGGCGTGGATCAATTCACTTATGTAAAACGGGGTCGTTTTGGCCGGTTGGGGGATTGAATCGGTTAGTGGGGTGGACGGGTCGGGTTGCGAGGATAATACTGGACCGTTCGATCGAATGAAACGAATGGTTCAGATCAACAAACATGAAACGGCGTCGTTTAATCGATGCTGGAGATGGACTGAACCGTTCGATCTAATGAGATCGACGGTTGAGACTTATCAGCTCTGAAACGACGTCGTTGGCTAAACTGGTGGTGGACCGGGTTTGGACTGGTTTTGGGCCTGGGAATTAAATTAAAACTGGTCCAATTCCTATTTCATTCTCTTTTATTTTCTTTTCTTTTCAATTTTCTTCCCAATAAAAACACAAACCCAAATTTAATTTTGACCAACTTATCTTAAAAATATTAATTAACTCTAAGTAGTAATTATCACAAAATAACTAAACCCTAAATTAAAAGAAAACATAAAATTCGACATTAATTACTAAAATGCAAAGAATATATTATTATTTTTTTGAATTTTTACTTTTGCAAAACACCTAATTATTGATTAATTCAAAAGAATGTCAAATTAAATCCTAAATGCACATGCAACATATTTTTGTATTTTTCATTAATTTAACTAACGAACATGCACACACAAATGCAAACAATTACAGAAAATATCACGAAAATTCACAAAATTGCACACAAAAAGAAAGATTTATTTTATTTTGAATTTTTAGGAGTGGTTCGTGCGAGGCAAAAATCACGTGCTCACAGCTGCCCCTCTTTGCTCGTAAAACACGAAGAGTTTTCGTGCAAAGACCAAGTGAGCGGACATGAGCGATTTTTGCCCGTTTGAGTACTCCGTGTGAAGCATTTTTGAAAGATTTGACCGAACCTCTGCTTCAAAGATTTCCTACATATCCTTGGCTGAAAAGGAATCAGGTCAATGTAGTTTGGAAAATTTATGTAGCTAGGACTACCATGAAGTTGTTGTTTTACTGTTACTGTTGTTGCTGTTGCTACTACTTACTGACCTCCTTATTACACCATGATAAAAAATAAAGAAGCTACACTAAGCTACGATCTATGAATTACAAAGATTTATTCTCAAACTTGGTCTTGTGATTCTTGTTGCCTTGTTGACTTGTATTTCCTCTGATGTTTCTTTGTTTCTGACTTGACTTGTAGTCTTCTCTTCCTCAGGTGGATGCCTGATTGCTGAACTCGAACTGCTTTTTCCCTTCTTGTGATATTCGAATTGTTTTTCCTTCGAAACTTGAACTTTCTTCTTTTGACCATTGTTGCCTTCCTTCTGATTTCTGAACTTGAATTTATTCCTTTGCTATCCAGGCGGGCTACTGACTTCAAAACTTGAATTTATTCCTCTGATTTTTTGTTGTATTCCTCTTGGTTATTGTTGTATCCCTCTTGATTATTGTTGTATCCCTCCGCTCTCCGGATGGGTTACTGACTTCTTGAATTAAAAGGTACACCTCCGTTCTCCGGGCGGGCTCCCAACTTCAACAACTTAAAAAGATAATGCCTCTGTTCTCAGGGCGGGCTCCCGACTTCAACAACTTAAAAACTGTCTTCTATTGACATTGTTTTCTCTTGCCTCTTGAACCATTTTCCTTTGAAAC
This sequence comes from Nicotiana tabacum, assembly GCF_000715075.1. Classification (NCBI taxonomy): domain Eukaryota; kingdom Viridiplantae; phylum Streptophyta; class Magnoliopsida; order Solanales; family Solanaceae; genus Nicotiana; species Nicotiana tabacum. Next base: position 214,084,743 of record NC_134085.1, read on the forward strand.
TTGATTTATCTTCCTTCGAAACTTGAATTATCTTTCTTTGAAACTTGAATTATCTTCCTTTGAAACTGCTTCCCTTAGACTTGTGTTGTCCTCCTTCGAAAATGGCTTCCCTTAAAACTTGTGTTGTCTTGCTTCGAAAACTGCTTCCCTTAAAACTTGTGTTGTCTTGCTTCGAAAACTGCTTCCCTTAAAATTTGTGTTGTCTCGCTCTCCCTTGCAACTTGAATTGTCTTCCCTGTTCTTCAGATGGGCACCTGACTTCAACAAAATAGACAAAATGAAAGAAAATTTTCTGCCCCAGTTTGGTAGCTGGACGCATCTGTGAGTGTTAAACTGAATCATAGTCCCAAATATTACTAAGAATTTGAAAGTTAGGTCCCATTATCCAGGGGGGTCCTGAAAACCCTTAACTAAACGACAATTTTAAATCTAAGCTATATCTTTTAAAGGTATGAATCCCGCTAAATCTTGTTATTTAACGGAAACTCTCAAAGCTAGGTCCCATTATTCAGGAGGGTCCTTAAAATTCCTAATTGAATCCTATCTAAAACATGCAAACTTTGAAATCAACTTATATTCCTTTGGGGTACACCTATGCTAGATCTTGCTTTTCATGATTGTTTCGATTTTTAAACTAGGTCCCATTTTCCAGGAGGGTCCTGAGAATTTCCGACTAAATTGGGGAAAAGGGTGGAAAAAATGGTGTTTCTTCTTGGGGGAAAGGTTGAGGAAGCAGAAAATCATGACCACCAGTCGGGGAAAGAAGAGAAGTCAGAATCTTTGTTCTCATAGGGTAATGTCCAAAGTGTAAAACATACAAACTTCGGAGCTCCACTTATGATCCTCTATGGTGCATTTATGCCAAATTCCGCTACTCATGATTATTTTGAATTTTTAAACTAAGTCCCATTTTCCAGGAGGGTCCTAAGAACTAACAATTATAGATCTAAGTTGTATCTTCTAAAGGTATTACTTCCGCTAAGTCCTGTTATCTAAGAGGGTTTAAAACTACATCCTATTATCCAGGAAGTTCCTGAAAATCAAAATCAAGTCTTGTCCTTAAAACGACACTTTTATGATTGAATTATACTACCTTATGACAGAGTTTTATGCTACGTCTTGTGATTCAATGGAAATCTTTAAAACTAGGTCCCATTATTCAGGAGGGTCCTGAAAACTCCTAATTGAATCATGTTTTTAAATATGCAGGCCAACTTATATTCCTCTGGGAATACATTTGTGCTAAATTATGCTACTCATGATTGTTTTAAAATTTAAACTAAGTCCCATTTTTCAGGAGGGTCCTGAGAATTCTGCGATCAAATTTGCCTAGTACTAACTCTCCCTACGGATGATTTCCTGAAACAAATGTCATTTTGCCCCTGTTTCAAATCAAAGAAAATTTTGTCAGTTTAAAATGTGGTGGTTCGTTGTGGCATTCTTGCTGGAGGTGGTTTTCTCTTTGTCATTCTTTGCTTCGTCCAACTGCCTTGAACGGATCGAAAAGATTGCTTTGACCTTCTGACTGATCCTTGACTACAGGATCCCCAACTGTTGTTCTCCACTTCTGACCTTTCTGTCTGAACTCGTGTATCTCCCACGACATTACTGAACCATTCCACCATTTTAATTTTTTTTATTTTACACCATGGGTCCCACTTTTCATCATATCATCTTTGGCATGTTCTAGCTGCATTTTGCTTTGTGCAATTTTGAAACTGGTAGTAAGCTTTGAAATTCCTTCTTATTTGTTGAAACAAGGCTAAACTTGGAAAAATTAACAGCAATGAAAATGCAATGATTTTGGGAATTAAGAATAAAGAAGAAAATCCGAATTTGGATGACTGTTGGAGATAGGAAAAGGAACTTATCTGAGTGGAGTCACTGGCCCCAATGATCATGGTATGCATTTTGGATTAATCAGCCCAGTCTATTTAACCAACCTCTTTTCCAATTGTTTTACTTTGTGTTCCAAGATCTTCCATAACCCCATTTACTTTCCGCCCACTTTTCGGACCTTATTCTACTTGTCGTGCCCTGGAGGGTTTTCACTGACAAACCTCTCTCATTTGTTGATTCCTTGTCGCCTGATGGTGCCCGTGAAGGTTTTCACCAATTAAGACTCTCTCATTTTATTCTCTCTCAGCTTTCGTCGCCTTATGGTGCCCATGAGGGTTTTCACCGATAAGACTTTCTCATTTTCATTACTTTTCTTGCTTGGACCAGAGTGTTACCCCGATATGAATCACCTCCATTTGCTCGACTCGGCATCTCTTGAAGACTGATCAGAAGGTCTTTCTTTGGATCGTAATGTGGGTTTTTGGATGGGGTTAGAAAGAAAGGGTATCAAAAGCTCAAAACAATTTAACATGGGTTTAAAATTACAACTTTTGGAATCACATTTCTTATTACAAATACAACTTCTGCCCCAGTTTCTTGCTTGGGGATCTTTTGATATTTTATTTTACTTTGACTGAGCCGTGAAGTTGTCTACGTATCCTTAACAGGAATCAGGTCAAACGTAGTTCACATCATAGAAATTACTTTGTTGTTGTGTTTTTTTCTTTTCTCTTTCTTCTCTTTTTTTTTCTCTTTTGCTTTTCTCTTTTTCTTTTTATTGTTTTTCTTCTTCTTTTTTCTTTTTCTTTCTTTCTTTCTCTTTCCTTTTCTTTCTCTTTTTCTCTCTTCCTTTTCTTATCTTTCATGCTTGTGTTTCTGATATTCGCTACTGATTCCGAAAGAGGGGTATGAAAGAAAATAAATAAGGCTCAAAAGGGGTGACAAGGGATAAAGTGTTTAGATAGCAGAATAAAATGCCTTCGTCATTCCAACCTTCAAAACATGCCAAGTACAAACAACACAATTAAACAAACCAAGGAAAACATTCGTAACATCTTTTGGTTGCGCCAGACTTGATGACTGTACCCATACATTTGCCTTCTACATTTGTTATATACAAAGCATCATTGGACAATACTCTCACTCTCATTACCACAAACGGCCCCCTACAAATTTGGGGCAAACTTGCTTTTATCTTCAAATTGATGCGCCAGGATGCATTTCAATAGGGGGTTTTTATGTTCTATCTGCCCCAGTTTCACACAATTCGGGCTTGAAGTGATCTCAAAATACCTTTACTTATTTCCCTCAAATGTCCCTACATCTTCAACATTGTTTCATTGCTTCGTGATTAAACTGACTTTTAAAACCAAGCTGAGAATTACGCGTGTATGTCACGTCACTAGAGTCAACAGGAAAAGGACTATAAAAGGAAAAGAGAACTAAACAAAAATGACTAGAAATAACAGAAAACAGAAACTTGCATTAGACAGATGGTGAAAGGGTTTGGACAACAAAACAGACAAACTAGACTGGGGTTACAAACCTAGAACAAACCTAGAAAACACTAAGTGGGATAATACGACTAAAGGAACTAGACAAAATAAAGGATAGAAGGATTTGAGTCACAAGACGATGTCTGGATTACAACCCTACAATAACCCGGACAAGAGAAATGACAACAAACTAAACCACCAAAAGCTCCTCTCCGGCTGACCAAGAACTGGAGCGTCTTTTCAATTACCAAGCATGGTATCTTAGCCACTGAATTCTGCATCAGCAATACTAGGACCTCCACAAGTCTTCATCACATTATTCTTAACAAATTGCTTTTGGGTTCCTTTTGTCGGCTCGTTCTTAAGATTAACCCCTGATAGCGCTGAAAGCTTAGTAGCACATGGACCTCCAAGGCTCCCAGAAGAATTATCACATTCCTTTTCAGAATATACCATACTCACCATATGCGTCTCATTGCGAGCAGGCGATGGACTTTGGCTAGTGTCTGTTGCATCTGGATTTTGCACGACAATGTCACCTGCATCAATAAGCTTCTGAATTGCTTTCTTCAGATTCCAACACTTCTCTATGTCATGCCCCGGGGCATCGAAGCAATATGCGCACCTTTGAGAAAAATCAAACTTCTTTGACAGAGGGTTTGGCATTTTTATATGAATCGACTTCAACATGTCCAATTGCTTCAACTTTTGGAACAAACTGGCATATGACACTCCCAATGGGGTGAAAGCCTTTTCTTTTTTCAGCAACCTCTCATTCTTAAATGCTTGATTGGGCCGGAAACCTGATCCAGGGGGTTTTTAATAGGCTCGTGGGGGGTGGATAGGCATTTTGTGGAGCTGGGTACTGGGAGAGTGATGTACGATTTTGGGAGTTCTGTGGAGAGAAGTGGCATTGGGGAGGGTCATCTGGTGCACAAGGATATCCACGGGGACGATGTCGAGGCTGAAAGTGTTGATCGGGAAAGCCCATCGGATCATCTTTTCTGTTTCTCTTTCTTCCACCCGAGCTTGCTGGGATGTTCTGAATGTCTTTCGAACAACTCATGATTTTGCCTGATTTGATTCCCTCTTCTACCATCTCCCCCATTTTTATCACATCATTGAAAGGCTTTCCCAAGGCCGGTATCAAATGACTGAAGTAGGTGGGCCCATGGGCTTTTAGGAAGAGCTCAACCATTTCTTCTTCACTAATCGGGGTATTGACTCGAGTAGCCTACTCCCTCCATCTAAGTCCCAAACTCTCTAAAGCTTTCCTCCGGTTTCTTTTCCATTCTAGATAGGGAGGAGCGGTCTGGGGTAACACCTGATCTGTATTGAAAGTATCGAACAAAATCTTGAGCCATGTCACCCAATGTAGGCCACTAACCAACATCTTGACGATTATGCCATTCCAAAGCTTCCCCAGTCAGGCTCTCACTGAAGTACGCCATCAATAAATCATCTTTCTCGCCAACACTTCTCATTTTTCTGCAATAATCCCTCAAATGGGCTACCGGATCTCCACACCCATCATACAAGTTAAACTTTGGCACTTTAACCCCGCGGGCAGGCGAACGTCAGGGGACACAGACAGTTCTTTGTAGGACATGTTGCCCTGATCTTCCCTTCCTTGTTTGTTCTTCGAGGATTGTTCTATGCCTTTTAGCCTCCTAGGTATCCCCTCTTTCCTTTCTCTTCCTGTGAACCTTTCATTTTCAATATGCAACTTATTCCGAGGGCTCTGTTTGTATGAGTTGGGAACTTTGTGGGCAACCTCTGAGGGGTAATATCGGCCATCGTGAGCTTTGAGTGGGTGTTCATTGTTGGGGATAGTGGAAAAGACAGGAGGTCAATTTTTAGGAAATGTAATTGGAAGATGAGTGACGGAGCTACTAGGGTGGTTGGGAAAGCCATAGTAAGCGAGTGAATCTGGAGAGTATGGGGGATTATCTGGCACTGTGATCGGTGTTTGGGTAAGGGTAGCATCTAGGAAGCTAGGTGGTGGCGGGGGTGGTGCCTTCCCAGTCATCCAAGCCTGATACATGTCTGTCATGTGTTGTCTTAACATCTTTACCTCTTCAACCAACCCATTGTCCTGTTCAACCAACTGCTTTCGGGCCTCGGTATCAACCAACTCAGTTTTGTTGTTGTCTGCCATTACCTTTTGACTTTGTGTTGTGGAGAAGAGTTACCACTTTAAAAACCACAAACCAACCACCCTTCTGCTATGAATATAACAAAATGAAACCATCACGTTAGCGTTAGGGCATTTAGCATAAGATAATCTCATTTCATGTGCAATGCACCTAGCCACAGTTATCGGTTCTAAAATGACTTCGAGGGTATAAAGGTCAGTTGGCGTCATCCCAATTCGTTCATTTCAACCTCTCTTTTCTTTGTTTTTCTGGTACTTCTTAGCTCGCTCATTTTCCTTCCGCTTTTCTTTCTGATTATCGCTCTTTTTCTTCCTTCTCATTTCTCACATCCCATGACTTCACCCCTTTTTTTCTCTTTTTTCGTTTCTTTTTTTCCTTTCTTTTAACAGTAAAAAAAAGTGATTCGATCGAACAAACCTATGTAGGTTGCCTACGTATCATGACCCCACATGAATCAGATCTTTGCGTAGTTCTGGAAGATCAGGAATAAAGGAAACAAACTGACGTTCTCTTTTTCATTTTCTTTTTACCTTAGTGACTACTCTGATGAGAACAGAGAAATAAAGAAGCAAATCCCTTTTGTTTTTTTGAATTTTTCTTCTTTTTGAAACAAATACTCTGCGGGAATTATTAAGGAACAAACCCTAGAGGAGACATTTTTTTTTGTTTTCTAGGAAAGAAATCTAGATATTAAATCGTAGAAAAATATTTTGAACTTGCATTTGATATCCCTGAAGAAGGATTTCACAGCGAGAAAAGATAAAAGATATTTCTGGATTTCAGTTTTTGATTACCTAAAGGGGAAACTCTAATGATAAACAAAAGATAAAATATATTTTTTCTATCATCCTAAAGTTCTAATGAAAATAAAAAGGAATTTTTTTCATTTTCACTAATTTCCCAAAGAAACACCTCAAAAGAAAAATCTTTTTGAATTTTGGAATTAACACCTTAAAGAAAGCTTTTAAAGAAGTACCAAAATAAAATTCTCTCTCTTTTTTTTTTTGAATTTTGGTCCTAATATACTAAAGGGAACATAAAAATAATTCATTTTAAGTCCTATATATTAATTGCCTAAAGGAAAAACAACCTCAAAAATTTCCTTTTTTTCATTTCTAGAATTAGTATTCTAAAGAAAATTTATAACGGAAATAAAAAAATGCAACATCTCTTATTTTGATTTTTGGGTTACAGCACATTTTCACATATAAAGCAGAAAATACAATAAAAAATACTTGACATTATTGTACAAAACTAGAAAGTAAAAGACGATATAAAAAAACATAAAAATAAAATAAAAATAACAAATATAAAAATCTCCTTAAGCAACTCCTGAATGCAATCCTTACCGGATGGTCACGGGGCGTCTGTCATGCTCAAACTTCGGTAAATAAATCCACACCTATATAAGAAAGTCTAAACCAACACCATGTGAGACAATAACATTCCCTAAGATACATACAAGACATGATCGAGGCTATTTTTGCAAAATGGCTTATTTGGTTAAAAGGTGGCTAGAAGTGCAAAATTTGGCTAAGACCACGCAAAGCCAAGAACCTAAGATTTACTAAGAAGACCGGACCCTATGTGGGTTGTCTACGTATCACGCCCCGAAAGACGAGAATCAGGTATGCATAGTTCGGGCAATTTTGACAACACAAAAAACCAATTTTTTTTTTAAACAATAAAAATTCTCTTTTTGTTTTTTTTCTTCAAAATTTCGGCAGAGTTTCGGTATATATAGGTTTTCAAAACAGGTAATTACCTCCCTTAGCCCTCACACTGCTATTTCTTTTCCAAACTCTTTCCTTTTATTCAAAAGCCGGTCAACATGCAAATCCGAAGCAAATAAATGCACAAGTAGCAAGTAAGATGCATCAGGATGGTCTTTTTATTTTTTTGTACACCTGTCCTAGACAGACCCAACCCCTGTGTTGAGTCTCCAAAGTCAAAATGCACATGATGCAGACAAACGTTCCTACTAGGGATCCGGCATGAGGTCTTGTTATACTAGGTTAAAAACCTGGGTTTATTTGTTCTAGACCTGGCTTGCCCGAGCGGACAACTCGAGCCGGGGGGGATGCGTACCGGTAACCAAAAGATCATCCGGCTTTGCAACTTGTCTGAACCTCATTCTATTTGGAATAGGACACTAACAAAAAGAAGTCACGACCAGCGTGCACTCCTCGGGAGAGAGAAGAGAGGGGTTTCGTAGCAATTTATATATACAGTTCAGATAATATCAAAGCGGTAAAAAGCAACATTTAGCACATTAGGCCTAAACATGTAATAAAATCAGATAATAAATAAAGCCAAATATAACAATTCATTTAAGCTCGAATTCTGAACCCTGAACCAGAGATTCTGGATTCGTTCCCCAGCGGAGTCGCCAGAGCTGTCACACCTCCTTTTTTCCTACACCCCCGGAAGGGTGTAAGGGAGTTTTTCCAATTAAAGGACAATCGAAATGAGATTTATTTATTAAGAGATTCAAAGTCTCCACTTGGGAGATTTATGGTGTCCCAAGTCACCGGTTGAATCCCGAATCGAGAAAATATGACTCTGTTTAACAGTCCACGAACCAGAAATCCGGGTAAGTAATTTTGTTAACTCGGGAGAAGGTGTTAGGCATTCCCGAATTCCGTGGTTCTAGCACAGTCGCTTAACTATTATATTCGGCTTAATTATCTGATTTTTAACAATTATGAACCTATGTGCAAATTTTAGTTTTAACCGATGTTATTCATTTTTTAGAGAGAATTGCAACGTTATTAAAATATGTCTCGAACCACGTCACATAAATGCACCCGTGAATTTTGACATATTTTTAACATCGTTGAGATTTAGATTTGGGTCACATAAATGCGCACCCGAGTTTAGGGAAATCAGTTATTAAAATAACGCGCCTAAAAATGACTACACGTTTGCAATTTGCGGGGGCCATAACTTTAATTAAACGGCACGCCTCGAATTCTAAGGATCAATAGAATTAAAATAAGAAACGCGCAATTGTGCTTTTGTTTGGCACGGCACACCTCAAATTCATTAAAGCTTAAGGGTTTCTAAACTAATTTATGAGGGGTATAATTTGTTTATGTTATTCAATAAGGCGCATCCCAACTAGTTAACAATCTAACATAATTAACACTAAAAAATTCAAAGGACCTTTATGCCAAATTTAGACTCACGTTAAAAGAACAAATAATTAAAAGACCCAGTCCCCTTCCAAATTGGGCCCAAAAGGGAGCCCACTTACTTGTTGTGTATACTACTGAATCAGAGATTTTTGGTGACTTAAATCGCATTAGATATAAGGCTCAACACTACAAATAGAGGCAGTTGTAGTGTTGGGACCCATGGTCGAGCCCCTACGAGAACCCAAAGTTGCACACACACTCATTAGAATTAAACACTGATCCTATAGAGCTTACATAATAACAAGAACTGTTATTGCCTATTTCTCAATGATTTTTAAGGTTTTTGGGGCCCAAGCTGAGCCCAAATCTAACAATGGAGAAGGAAATGTTATATGGAACCTAGATCGAATCCCCCCCCCTCTCGATTTCATATTAATTCAACTATAGAGGTTGCAACCCAAACTTATTGTTCTAATTCAAGATGATATTCAATTAATACCAACAGCCCCGTATTTGAATTCTGATCACCCAAAAAGAGCAATTAGAAGCTGATTTGTTAACCTACTCTAGATCCAAAATTATTCTAAACTATCATGACCATATCACTTAAAATGACTACTGGGTCCAAACAAGCCCAACGAAACTCATATTGAACTTCCAGTAACAACAAATAACCTCACAGCTTCAACCAATTCTTATTCACCTAGGGTATCCTGGCTTCGTGGTGGCCTTAAAAATATGTGAATTATACTTGCTGGAATATCCAATGTAAAGAAACAATCAAACTTTAAGAATTTATGAGACAAAATTAAGTTCCATTCAAGATCTGATTGAACTCTAAGATGTTTATGTTTGCAGAATAGCAGGTTTGTATGAGAAAGACCAAAATATCATGTTATATCTTACCTCTATTGTAAGCAGATTTCTAGAGCAATTAAAGAGTGATAAAAATCTAAACTAGAACTACTACAATATGAGTTGGACCAAATCAGCCAATGTACAACTTATGGCTACAAATACTTTCAACAACAAACCAAACAACCTTATTCATGAAATCAGTAGCCACCATACTCAGTTATGCATGCCAAAGATCAAAAGTGTGTACCTGGAAATGGAAAGATACAAACTATGGAGAACCAGCAGTAGCAGTAGCAGATATCAACAACAATAACAACAACAAACACACCCCAGACTTGGTAAATGAACCCAAGAGATTAACCCCAAAAGACCAATGGATCAGTAGTTTCAACAGTTTTATCAGAAATTAACCAAAAGATTTCGATGGAACAGTACTTTTCTTATTGATCCTTTGGGCAGTTTTGATCTCAGAATGTCTAAACTCTCACTCTCACAAATGTCTATATCTCAGTGTTTCTTCCCCCCTTATTATCTAAATGTCTCTCATTTTAAAGACTAATGTTAAACCTTTTTTATTCAAATTTTTCTCACTTTTCAGCCTGTTTATTCCCTCCCATGTGCACCCCTTTAAACTTTTATCATTAGCCCATGTTGTCTCTGATTTTCCCACCTCTAAAGGTATTTAAAAGGGTGTCAGTCGTACTGCCATCTTCAATTTTTTTAACCTACCCCATGTTCTTCTCTGAATTCCCACCTCTAAAGGTACTTAAGGGCTGTTACTTCCCACTATTGATCCTTCTTTTCAATTTTTAATTAAACCTCTAAATGTGTTGACAAACTATCATGTCCACTACCAATCCCTTTGTTTCTTAATTAACTCCAACTAACCACATTACCATTATGAGGACTATTTACATGTTAAGGTTTCAAAATAGATCCAAAAGAGATGTAGAGATTTTGAAAATGAACTGAACCTGAGTCAAACATACAAACATTTATAGAATCATGTAAACCAAAATTCAAACAGAAATTGCAAACAAATTATCGTATTTAACTAAGTAGTAACTTGACATGCAATGTTCCATTTTTTGTTCTCAGCAAATTAAGACACAAACAGACTGAAACTTCATATAATAAAAGGACAAGAACATGATAAGACCGTGAATTTCAACCTATGGTAAAGGGATGAGGAGGAAGATACATAAAAGAAAAACATTGAAAAACACAGAAACACTTACCAGAATCGAACCCTTTATTCCGCTCCAAAGATCTTCCTACTCTTTTGATTGAGATGGGCTCTAATCGTATGTTTTTGTTCGATTGAAAACACACGATTACAGCCTATTTCAACCTAAAATCTTGAAATCTTTAATAAGCAGTGTTTTTGGGGACTCAAGGTTCAACTTTTCGATCTGAAATTCGAAAGGCTCTACGGTGATTCGAGGAAAACTATCATGGGATTTGGGACGAGGGAAGCCTGGTGGTTTAGGGGTGTGATTTTTGGGGTTGATTGGGTAAGCTAGAGTTTTTGACTGAACTTCGATTGAAGATTCGAGGCGTTTGGCTATGATTCGAAGAGAGGTGTTTGGATATTTGGAATGGGGAGGTTGAGGGGGATCCGTGGTGTGAAGAAGGAGGCCATTGGAACCGGCGCCGCCGAGTTTAGGGCGGTGGAGAGGGGTGGCGGCTGCTATGGTTTGGATTTAGGTCGTCTCTGAAGAGACGAAGGAGACTGGGTAGGGGCTTTAAGGGGGTGGGGTGTGTTACACATATATATACAGGTTGTGGAATTGAATCCAAACCGTTGGATCAATTGAGATCAACAGCGTGGATCAATTCACTTATGTAAAACGGGGTCGTTTTGGCCGGTTGGGGGATTGAATCGGTTAGTGGGGTGGACGGGTCAGGTTGCGAGGATCATACTGGACCGTTCGATCGAATGAAATGAATGGTTCAGATCAACAAACATGAAACGGCGTCGTTTAATCGATGTTGGAGACGGACTGAACCATTCGATCTAATGAGATCGACGGTTGAGACTTATCAGCTCTGAAACGACGTCGTTGGCTAAAATGGTGATGGACCGGGTTTGGACTGTGTTTGGGCCTGGGAATTTAATTAAAACTGGTCCAATTCCTATTTCATTCTCTTTTATATTCTTTTCTTTTCAATTTTCTTCCTAATAAAAATACTAACCCAAATTTAATTTTGACCAACTTATCTTAAAAATATTATTAACTCTAAGTAGTAATTATCACAAAATAACTAAACCCCAAATTAAAAGAAAAACATAAAATTCAACATTAATTACTAAAATGCAAAGAATATATTATTATTTTTTTGAATTTTTACTTTTGCAAAACACCTAATTATTGATTAATTCAAAAGAATGTCAAATTAAATCCTAAATGCACATGCAACATATTTTTGTATTTTTCATTAATTTAACCAACGGACATGCACACACAAATGCAAACAATTACAGAAAATATCACGAAAATTCACAAAATTGCACACAAAAAGAAAGATTTATTTTATTTTGAATTTTTAGGAGTGGTTTGTGCGAGGCAAAAATCACGTGCTCACACCGTGCAGAGAGAGTTGGGTACTCAGGTGGAGTTGAGCACAGCATTTCATCCTCAGACGGACGGACAGTCCGAGCATACTATTCAGATATTGGAGTACATGTTGCATGCTTATGTTATTGATTTTGGAGGTTCATGGGATGAGTTTTTGTCGCTTGCAGAGTTTGCCTGCAACAACAGCTACCAGTCGAGTATTCAGATGGCTCCGTATGAGTCTTTGTATGGGAGGCGGTGTAGATCTCCAGTTGGGTGGTTCGAGCCCGGCGAGACTAGACTATTGGGGACAGATTTGGTTCAGAATGCCTTAGAGAAGGTGAAGGTGATTCAAGAGAGGCTTCGTACAGCGCAGTCGCGTCAGAAGAGTTATGCGGACCGAAAGGTTCGAGATGTATCCTACATGATTGGTGAGAAGGTCTTGTTGAAGGTTTCGCCCATGAAGGGTGTTATGAGATTTGGAGAGAAAGGGAAGTTGAGTTCGCGGTTCATTGGGCCTTTTGAGGTGCTTCGGAGGATTGGGGAGTGTGAGCACGTGATTTTTGCCTCACGAAAACTACTCCAAAATAAATCAAAAAATAAAACAAAATTCTCTTAGTGTGCAATTTTTAGATTTTATGTGGCATTTATTAATTATTTGTGTTTTGTCCGTAAATGTTTGCTTTGTTATAATTAAATGAAAATAAAATAAAAATACATGTTGCATGCATATCTAGGATTTAATTATGCATTTAAGAGATAATTAAAAAAAAGGAAATCACAAAAAAAATATGCATTTATTCTATTTTTTGTCATTTAAATGTGTCATTGTGTGTTTAATGTCTTGCCTTGTGTGTTAATGGTTGTTAAAAGGTAATTAATATTTTTAAGGGTAATTTTGTTTTTATAATTAAAATCAGGAATTTAATAATTAAGGAATAAAATTAGAAAATGAAAAAAGTTGATTAAATGGGCAAAACGGATCTGGGCCAAGAATTTTAAACAAAATCAGGCCCAACGTTTAAAAGACCCGGCCAAGTCCAGTATGCATGCAACCAAATCCAAACGACACCGTATTGGCACTTCAAATCTGGGCCATTGATTCATTTCAATCAAACTGTCCAGTTCAGCCCTTGCATAAATGAAACGACGACGTTTTAGGCAACCAGATCTGAACCGTTCATCCATCCTGATCCAACGGCATCAAGAACTCACCCAGACCCGATCCATTTCACCCCCGGGCCAACCCTTTCCCCCAACTTAAACCAAACGACATCGTTTGGTTAAATGAATTAATCTCAATCGTGCATCTTATTTGATCCAACGGATGAGATCAATCCACCCCTCCCCTATATAAACCCCAAATCCATACCCCGGCCCCCTAACTAAGCACCCCCCTCTCTCCTGTTCATCATCGTCTTCAGACGATACACACCAAACCCTAGCCGCCCTAACTCCCCCTCGCTTGAAACCCGGTGGCAACGACGCCGCCGGTCACCACCTTAACACCCCTGAAACCCCTGACCATCCTCTATAAAAATCTGGTAGCCACTGAGCTCGAATCCTCCTGGAGTTTCTCGAATCTTCATTTGAAGATTCGAGCCAAACTCAGATCCAAACCAACCAGGCCCTAATCAACACCATAGTACCCCCTAACTACCCTCATTACGGATCTGTTGTTTGTTGGTCTCGAATCATCTCAGAGCTTCTCGAATCTTCATTTGAAGATTCGAGTGAAACCTAACCCTACCCCAACCTACCTCAAACTCACACCAGTTATCCACCTGACCTCCCTCGTGCCTAAAACACCATTGGTTTGATTCGAATATATCTAGAAGTGTTCGAATTTGAGATCAAAAATCTGAAACACTAAAAAATTCCAATCGTGGAATTTGTCCAAATTAAGTGAGGGATTGAGGTCTAAGAGACTTTAATCGAGGTATTCTCAATTTAGAATACTTCGAATAAAGTCTGTTCAGCCTCAAAAAATCCAAATCCAAGTTGAGCCTGTGTCCATATAAATTTGAAGATTCAAGGGTATTTTTCCTACTCCTTTTTGTATTCTATGTGTATATTGTTGCCTATTTCAGTAATTTGTGTAATTTTCCCATCTTTTATTTTTGATTCTGTCTCATATCCGTTTATTTGATCAAAATTATAGCATTGTCTCTGTTTGTTGTGATTGTTTACAATGTGTATAATCGACTCGATTAAGTTCGTCGATTAGTTGTTTTGTAAATTCTTGTTTCCGTTAATGCTGATTGTAATAACCTGTTTATCTGTTTTGGATTGATTATTATCAGTTAATTAGTTCTTGCCAATTAGTTGGTTCTTGTTTAATAAGTCAGAAAGTTTGTCAAACATTTGTGTGTTGATTTCTGAGCAGTTAGTTTCAGGCATTGTCAATATACTGACAATGCTCCTGCATTTATTTGATCTTAGTTCGATTTTCAAAATCAGTTTAAATTGTTCTGTTGTTCAGTGTGATGTTATTGTGATGTTGGGTTTAAATTCAATTTTACAAGTGTTGATTAGATACAATTAAGTTAGAAGGTTGTATTCTCAGTTAAGATTCAGTCCAGAGCTTAAGAAAATTGGTTATAGCTGTTTAAATCAGAAAGCAGGTTGATAATTAAGTTTGAACAGATTATAAAATCTGTTTTGTATCAGATTCTGATTTTTGGGCAGTAATAACAGTAGGATTTCAGGGGTATTTCTGGGATAGAAACAGTAGGAATAATATGTTAGTATTAGTGTGTTATAGTGGAATGTTGATGGCTATAATTTAATGTAATAATGGGAAACCAAGGGAAGTGGAAGGGCTGAAAATCAGGAAAAAGTTTTACTTAATGAGATTTAAAGTAATAAAGCAGAATTTTAGTGGGATTTTCTGATTTTAAAAGAAAGAAGGGGTCCGGGCAGCATTAGGGGAGTAAGTTATATAAGAAGGGGAGTTGAGACTGATTTAAAAGGAGGAGATGATAGAGAGAATCAAAAGGAGATAGAGAAAAAAATCAGAGAGGAGAGAACAGGAAAAATCTAAGGAGAAGAAACAAAACTGAGTAGAAAAATCAGAAACAGAAATCTGAAAAGAAGGAAGAAAACAGAAAAAGAAACAGAAAAGATAACACTCACACACACACAGAGAATCTGAAACAGATATAGAAGAAGGAAAGAAAATCATAAACATAGTTTTCTTTGAACCTGTCCGGGTCTGTCTGTTGATATTGCTTGGGTTAAATCCGAAATTTTCCTAAAATTCCTGCCACTGTGCGTCTGGGCTTCATGGGTCTTGTTGTTTGTTGTTGAAATCTGTTGAAACATTGGTATATTCTGCTGATTTAGTTGCTGCTGCTACTGCTGAAATTTGCCTCTTTACCCTCATTTCCAGGTATATATCTTTAGACTTGTGCTGTGGAAAGTTTCAACATTGCAAAATGAATAAAGTTTGGAATTAATATTATGTCTTCTACTCGTTTAAGTCTAAAAGTTTAAATTGCAGTTTTGTTTCAGTTGGTTAATATAGTAGTATGCTTGACATGATAACTATTAGTTAATCATTCCCTTTTGAAATTCGTATAAGTGTTGTAATAATGTTATCTATTTCAGAATTTCGTTAAGTATAAGTTATGTTCGAATTGTCAAGATAGGGAACATGGCGGAAAGTTGGCCATTAATTCAATCTTGTGATATTGTTAGCTAAGTAAAGAATAGTGTAGAAATATCAAAAACTATATTATTGGCCTATTTTGTCAAATATCCGATTTTGTTTAAGGCTAGATAATGTTAATTGTATTTCGTTCATATATGGCATAATAACGGTTATGGGAATAGCCATGGTAGAAATGTGAATTGATGTAATCCGTCCCGTTTAGGATGTTGGAATATGATGAATGGTTCGGACGTTCCACTACGTTGCATGTGATGCCATTTTATTAAGTCAATTTGTATAATAGTTCTCTTTCTCACCAACTTGATTATTTATCATTGTAAACAAATTAACCAAACAATTATAACTTTGGACTAAAAATAAGTATACGAGAATGAGATGGGATTTATAAGCACGAATTGCAATATTTTATGTCAAGGATATGTAGAAATAGAGTTCGCACTAAATATAAATAATGAAAATTCTTCGGAAACTATTAATTTATTTATCAAATTAATTCTTTTCCCAGTTTTATATGTGATTCGATTTTTGGGTATACTAATATTGTATTCACGATAAAAAATGGTAGTACTAAGCACACGTTGTTTATTTTTGTTTTACTCGTTAAATTCGAATGGTTTTGAGGAATATAATTCACACGCGTTTGTGGTCAACACTTAATAAATTGTGAATTCTTTTCAAGGAATTTAGAGGCATCTCAAATAGGGATTTCTCATAACTTTCACATAAAAATGTATGGATGGAATAAACAATTTGTGGAAAATTCATACTACCATCAAGAATATTTTGTGTGATTAGGGATACGTTCGCGTGACCTGATTATATTTCTAAAAGCAATTCGGATTATGCGTTCGCGCAACTTCGAGCGAACATTTAATAAAAAAGGGGTTCTTCGGAGAATATCAAATTAATTTCATATAACCCGAGATGTGCAGTTCACTATTTAATCATACAAGAGCGACGAATGTTCTTAATTTTATTTTAAGCACAATTTCGAACATAAGTCTATTTTTATAATAAAAATAAACAAAAAATAATTTATCTATCTTATTGTGTACACGTATGCGTGACACGATTTTTCACGTTTTTTCACGTTTTATATAAAAAATATATATATAACACGAATATACGTACGCGTGATTCGTTTAAGGGTTTATAATTATAAACAATCCAAGGCGGTAACAAAATCATATAGCAAGAAAAAATGTATTTAACAAATCAAGATAATTAAGCCAAGTATAATAACGGTTAAACGACCGTGCTTGAACCACGGAATTCGGGAATGCCTAACACCTTCTCCCGAATTAACAGAATTCCTTACTCGGATTTTCTGGTTCGTAGAATGACAAATAGAGTCATATTCTCCTCGATTCAGGATTAAAACCGGTGACTTGGGACGTCATAAAATTCCCAGTTGGCGACTCTGAAACAGATAAACAAATCCCGTTTCGACTGTCCTTTAATTGGAGAAAACTCCTTCGCACCCCCGCGGGGGGCGGAAAAAGGAGGTGTGACAGCTCTGGCGACTCTGCTGGGGACACGAACCCAGAATCTCTGGTTCAGGGTTTAAGAATTCGAGCTTAAAATAACTGTTATAGTTAGCTTTATTTATTATCTGATGTTTACATGATATATGCCTAATGTGCTAAATGATGCTTTTACCGCTTTAATATTATCTGAATTGTGTATATACAACTGCTACGAAACCCCCTTCTTTCTGAGTCTTCTGAATTTATGGTGCACACGTGCGCGTGGCCCACCTTTCTGTTAAAGTCATACCAAATAAGACGAAGTTGGGACAAGTAACTAGGCCGGGAAGACTTTCGTGCTCCCGGTACGTTGCCCCCACTTCGGCTCAAATTGTCCGTTTGGGTAAGCCAGGTTTAGAACAATCTGCCTCAGGTTTTTCACTTAGAATAACTCAGCCATGTACCGGATCCCTAGTAGGAACGTCTATTTGCATCATGTACATTTGGCCTTGGAGACTCAACACAGGGGTTGGGTCTGTCTAGGACAGGTGAACCCGAAATGAAAAGACCATCTTGATGCATCATACTTGCTACTTGTGCATTCATTTGCCTCGTATTTGCTTGTTGACCAGCTTAATTGAAAAAACAATCATTGTGAGAGCCGAGGAATAAAATGGGTTGTTTTAGAAAATTCCCAAAAATAGTTTTAAGTTTAAAAAAAAGAAGTGTTAATTAAATAAAAAAAAAATTAAAAAATGATTTTTTTTATGAGTGTCTGTTTTCAAAATGAGTCTTGATTTTATTAAAATGGATCGCAAATACGAAATAAGCATCACCCAAAACCCACCATCCGCAAATGTAGATGAGTTTCTATTTCGGCTTCAGATGTGGTGGCATGAGCTAGGAGAAGATGGTCAAAAATGGGTCGTTAAGCATTTGGGGACTCTCACAGATATTATGAAAGTTAAACCACGTAATGACTTGATTGCGGCATTGGTAACTTTTTGGGACCCCGTTCACAATGTCTTTCGTTTCTCTGATTTCGAGCTTACTCCAACATTAGAAGAAATAGCTGGATATGCCGCTTTTGACGGAGATTTAAGAAACCAAAGTCTTATATTCCCAAAAGCTCCCTCAGTGCATCGATTCTTTGGGCTTCTGAACATCAGTAATCAAATAAGAAAAAGCAATGTTATCAACGGGTATTGTTCTTTCAACTTCCTATATTCAAGGTTCGGAAAGCCAGATGGATTTGAAATTCATGAGAAGGGCCTTACTAACAAGCAGAACAGAGACACCTGGCAGATTCACCGTCGCTTCGCTTTCATGGTGGTTTTTTTAGGAATCATGGTCTTCCCAAACAAAGAACGAACAATTGATATTCGCATAGCTAAAGTTGTACAGGTCCTCACTACCAAGGAAAATCACACCCTTGCCCCGATCATTCTCTCAGACATTTATCGGGCATTGACCTTATGTAAATAGGGGGCAAAGATCTTCGAAGGGTGCAAAATTTTGTTGCAAATGTGGATGATTGAACATCTCCAACATCACCCTAAGTTCATACAGTATAGTCCAAGCCATGATAATTTCATCGAGAGTTATGAAGAAAGAACAAAGGATTATAAGTCTCCAGAAGGGGTCGAAGCCTGGGTATCTCATCTAAGATCTTTAACGGCAAATCAAATTAAGTGGACTTTGGGATGGCTCCCAATAAGGGAAGTGATACACATGTCAACCTCGAATAGTTATTTGTTACTATTTGGATTAAGAAGCATCCAGTCATATGCGCCACAGAGAGTTCTGAGACAACTAGGGAGATACCAAGTAGTTCCTGATGATGAAGATTTGAGTATGCAAGTAATCGAGTTACACCCTGAAGCCACTCTTCCCGAGGCTTTAATTCAGCAGATGTGGAATGGATGTCGATACTTGAAAAGTGATACTCAGGTTCCAGACACTACAAAGGGCGAGATAAATCCAGGATATGCGAGGTGGTTTGAGAAACGGTCCCGCGTGGATGATGCACCAGAACCCGATCTAAGAAGGCCAACAAAAAGACCCCATGTTCAAACCTTTAACGATAAAATCCAAGAGCGGTTGATTTGGGGAGAAAAGGAAAAGGGGTATAAAGCAACCATCCATGCCTTAAAAGAAAATTTGAGGAGCCTCAGTTTGGAGAAAGATTTGCAAGCACAAGAAGCAGAAGGCGAGAAGAAGAGTCTGGCTTGTGAGAATAAAAATCTTCACACTCAATTTCAAAAAATGAAGAAAGCTTCTGAAACACCAATAAGGAGTTGGAAGGATCAAAAAATCATCGCCAATCTTTTTGAAAAAATGCAAGATTATGATTCCATTTTTGCAAAAACCGAAAAGGCGTTGAGTAAAGCTAAAGAAAGAATCCAACAATTAAACGAAGAGGCCAGATCTAATAAGGAACGCCAAGTAAGGCAATCCAAAGAAGACAGGGCACAATTTAAGAAGGAGAAAGACCGTTGGATACATTCAGAAGCCCAACTTCATGCACAACTGGAAGAAGCGAGAAGATACAACAGAGAACATAAACATGCAGACATCAACAGAGAAAGAGCACAGGCAAGACTCGATCAGGCCAGACTCCGAGCTCAATTAGAGTCAGCTTTAGATCGTGAAGACCGTATCAGAGATATAGCCACCACTCGCCAACAGCAACTGCAAAATCAAGACCAACGTCTCCAAGATTTCAGGGCACAAATCCATGATTTAGCGGTTTACACCTCTCAAAGTTATGTAAACTGCCAAGGGATGGATTATGAAAGATTTATAGAGCACGCACCTATTTTTGCCCGTCATCTGGCAATGGAGTTAGAAAGAATGTATCGTACGCTGGGAGGTCATCCAGGTCAAGCCCCACCATGAGCAGATGATCCAATGATTGAAAACAAAAGTGGGGAGTGGAGCATGTTCACAACTATTGAGAGTTATGTCTTTTGTTTGATTTGGGTTTGTGTCGAGTTTTAAATCATTTTATAATGTTTTTTCAAATGTAATGTCTGTTCCATCTTTGTAAAATAAATAAAAGTGTTGACAATTGCTTTACGTCCGAACTACGCAAGGTCTGATTCATGCGGGGGCATGATACGTAGGCAATCTCTATAAGATTCGACCACAATCATAAAAAATAATAAATAAATTGAAAGTGAGTAACAATAAAAAGACCAAGAAAAGCTGGGATGACACAAGCAGTCGAGCAAATGCATAATAGAAAAGGGTTATTTGTCTAGGAAACATTGCATCTCAACGTGTAATTATATATGTGTTAAACTCTCAAAACTAACAAGTTTGCTCATTTCCAGAATTCAAGCAGTTAGTTTTTCTAAGAGATACTGGCATATTATCACTATCACACCAGATCAAAAGGACCGATACCCGAAAGTATGTCTATTCCGGATGTCGACACAGGTATTGAGATAGAGGAGATGGACGTTGGCAAAATGAAAGAAGAAATGCTTAAACTCAAGCAGCAAATGGCTGAGATGTACCGGGCCTGGTCTACAGGGCAATCACCCCCATCTTACCTAGCTAACCCTGTTCCATCACTAGCCCAAGCTCAGGATAATCTTACCACTGAACTATCCCCAAATTTCCCCATTTACCAACACTACCGAGGCACCACCTCTCAGACACCGCAGTCTCCACCTCCGAAACCAGTTCCATACCATCCTCCACCAGTGACTCCTGTCTTCGTAGCACCTCCCCCGGCTACATTCCACAAATCTCCTAGTGAGCCTATACTCCAGGACCAGGACAATCAATACTACCCCCCGGAGCCCACCTTCAAAGCCTCCGAAATCCATTCAACTACTCCTCGTTTTGACCTCCCAACCGAAATTGACAAGCCAGCCAAAAATGCTGAGCAAGAAGAGATGTTCAGAAAGGTCAAAAGCCTAGAACAATCGTTCTGATACATGCGAGGGTTAGGAGGACAGGTCAGTATGGCCTACAAGGATTTATGCTTATTCCCAAATGTGCAATTGCCAGTTGGTTTCAAGATGCCCAAATTTGACCTATATAACGGGCACGACAATCCAGTATACCACTTGAGAGGATTCTGCAGCAAGATGCGAGGAGATGGGGGAAGAAACGAATTATTGATGGCTTACTTCAGTCAAAGTTTAAGCGGATCAACTTTGGAGTGGTATACACGCCAGGACCATGGGAGATGGTACACCTGGGATGACCTGGCACAGGCATTTGCTTACCACTTCCAATACAATCTGGAAATCATCCCAGATCGACTATCTTTGACAAAATTTGAGAAAAAACACAATGAAAGTTTTAGAGAGTATGGCTTCCGGTGGAGAGAACAGGCAGCAAGGGTGGATCCTCCTATGAAGGAAAGTGAAATGGTAGACTACTTCCTACAAGCCTTGGAGCCAACTTACTATGCCCATTTGGTTTCGGCGGTAGGAAAATCCTTCAACGAAGTAGTAAAGATGGGAGGTATGGTGGAAGAAGGCCTCAAGACAAATAAAATCATGAGCTATTCGGCTATTAAGGCGACTACTCAAGCTATTCAAGGCAGAGTAGGAGGAATCGGAAGAAAGAAAAGGGAGGAAGCAGCAGTGGTGGATTCAGGAACTTGGTCAGGATCCGGAGGTTCACCTCATTACTACAATCAACATCGATCCCCCTAATCAACTTACCACCACAATTCACCCCAACACTACTATCACCCGTCGGAACCTCATTTTTCCGTCAATCATGCACAAACATACAATCAATCACCTGCCCACGCTCATTGCCGTGCCCCTGTCATACCAAGTACTTACCCACGAACCTACCCCGGACCGGGTTTCAGGCCTAGTCAAGCATTCAGGGGAGAAAGGGGACAGAAAAAGAAAACCTTCACTCCATTGGGTGAATCCTACACTAGTCTGTTCCACAGGTTGAGATAGCTAGACATGCTAAGGCCAATACAATCCAAGCTTCCCAATCCTCCTCCAAAGAATCTGGACTACACCATAAGCTGTGAGTATTGTTCTGGTACACCAGGCCATGATGCAGAAAAATGCTGGCATTTGAAGAATGCAATACAAGAGCTGATTGATACTAACAAAATTGAAGTTCAAACCCCCGAAGCTCCCAATATCAACAAAAATCCAATGCCAGCCCATCAGGAGGCCAATATGATAGAAATAGTACGGGCTGATGGGGAAACAAAGAAGCCATCGCAAACCGTCATGATGATTAGGTCTCATGAAACCAAGCCAGTTGAGCAGTTAATAAAGGAGAAGTCGGTGCCTGAGCAAAACAAAAATGGTGATGAACCATCTGTGGTATTTGAGAAGGGATATTCGAGCAAAGTTTCCACAAAGCAGGAAGGATTAAAAGTGATTGTACCAGGGGTCGCCAACAAGCCCATTGTAGTCGTGGAAGGAGCCCGTATAGAGCGGGTTATTATCAAGCCGGTAACCCAGCAACCAGTGATCAACAACAAGGCCATTCCATGGAACTATGAACAGGTGACGGTAATGTACAAAGGAAAAGAAGTCAAGGAAGAAGTCTGTGAGGTGCAAGGCTTGACTCGCTCGGGAAGATATTTCACTCCCGAGGAGTTAAGAAAAACAAAAAATAATCCAACACCAATAAAGAAAGTTGTGACGGAAGAAGAAGCGGAAGAATTTTTAAGAAAGATGAAGCTCCATGACTATTCTGTTGTGGAACAATTGAAAAAGACGTTCGCCCAAATTTCATTATTGTCATTACTAATCCATTCAGAAGAGCACCGTCAAGCTTTGATGAAAATCCTGAATGAGGCACACGTTCCCGACAAAATCTCCGTAAATCATTTGGGAAGAATAGCCAACAGAATCTTTGAGGCAAACAGAATTACATTTTCTGATGATGGATTGCTTGTGGAAGGTACTGAGCACAATAGAGCTCTTTACCTCACATTGAAATGTGAGAACTCCGTAGTAACCTGGGTATTGGCTGACAACGGGTCAAGCGTAAATATCTGCCCTCTCTCCACTCTGGGCAAGTTGAAAATCAAAGAGGAGAGGATCCAGAAAAATAGTATTTGTGTACGGGGGTTTGACAGTGGAAGCAGAGATTCATTTGGCGACATAGTGCTGGAGCTGACAATAGGGCCAGTTGAATTCACAATGGAGTTTCAAGTGTTGGACATAACTGTTTCTTATAATTTGCTGTTGGGTCGACCATGGATCCATGCTGCTAAAGCAGTCCCGTCAACACTACACCAGGTAGTCAAGTTTGAATAGGATAAACAGGAAATAGTTGTGCATGGGGAAGACAGTTTGAATGCTCCCAGCAATGCCATTATGTCGGTCGAAGGAATAGAAAATGACCAGGGACCATGGGTTTACCAAGTGTCCGACACAGTGTCGGTAGAGAAAATTCCAGAGGGAAAGTACCTTCTGAATCCACAGACAACCTCTGCATCAGTCATGGTAGCCTATGAAATGTTAAAAAATGGTTTTGTACCCAGCAAAGGTTTGGGCTCATCTTTGCAAGGAATTATACAACCAGTATCTCTCCCCGAGAACTGGGGAACATTTGGTTTAGGATTCATACCCACTGTCACAGACGTGAAAAAGGCCAGAAAGCTGAAACAAAAGGCATGGGTTCTTCCAAAACCAGTCCCACATCTATCAAAGTCTTTTGTCAAGATCGGTGCTAAAAATCACCCGACAACAACAATTCCTAAATCCCTGGTCAATCCTGAGGAAGAATTAATTGAAAGATTCGAGAAATTGTTTGACGACGTGAATATGGTGGAAAGAGGGGAAGGTTCTAGAAACGCAGAAGTCCAATTCGTTGAGCCAGAAACAAGGCTTAATAATTGGAAAGCCACTTCTCTCCCTATTCGAAAGGAGTCTTGGTAGTTTATTTTGATTTTCCTTCAGTTTGTTTGGGTTACCTCAGGGTTGTAATCCCAATGTTTATCTTACAGTTTGTTTGAAGTGTGCAAACCTTGTTATCTTTCATCATCCAATAAAATACAGTTTCCCTTTCATTATATTCCTGATATTTTTCTTTTCTTTTCTTCTTTTTCTGTACAGTTCTTTCTACGCTGGCTCTAGTGATATGGCATGCATGAGGAATCCTCAGCCCAGTCTTAAAAATCAATCTGATTCCGAAATAATAATTCAAGAAGTATATTGTGATTGTGAATCAGAATATGATGAGGATGAGGCTTTCGAAGAGATTAGTAAAGAGTTAATTCATTTTGAGGAAAAAACCAAACCTATCCTGAGTGATACCGAAGACATCAACATAGGGGACACTAATAATATCCAAGAAACTAAAATAAGTGTCCATCTCGAACCAAAGATCCGAGAAGAGTTAATTAAAGCACTCATAGAATTCAAAGATGTTTTTGCATGGTCATATGACGACATACCAGGTTTGAGCACTGATTTAGTGGTTCACAAATTGCCCACTGATCCAATGGTGCCTCCTGTCAAGCAAAAATTGAGAAAATTAAAGCCTGATATGAGTGTGAGAATTAAAGAAGAAATCACCAAACAGTTGGAGGCAAAGGTCATTCGAGTTACTCGATATCCTGTTTGGTTGGCTAATATCGTTCCTGTGCCAAAGAAAGACGGCAAGATCAGAGTATGTGTCGATTATCACAATCTCAACAAAGCAAGTCCGACGGATAATTTCCCATTACCTAATATCCATATTTTGATCGATAATTGTGCCAAGCATGAGATAGGATCTTTTGTAGATTGTTATGCCGGGTATCATCAAATTCTAATGGATGAAGAAGATGCGGAGAAGACGGCATTCATCACACCATGGGGAACTTATTGCTACCGGATAATGCCATTCGGTTTGAAGAACGCCGGGGCAACATACATGAGAGCAATGACCACGGTGATTCATGATATGATACATAAGGAGATTGAGGTATATGTGGACGATGTGATCATAAAATCAAAGCATCAAGCCGACCACGTTGGGGATTTGAGGAAATTCTTCTTGAGACTTCGCAGGTACAACCTCAAGCTTAACCCTGCCAAGTGCACATTTGGTGTTCCATCTGGAAAGCTGTTAGGATTCATAGTCAGTCGGCGAGGCATCGAGATAGACCCATCAAAGATCAAAGCCATCCAAGAATTGCCACCTCCAAGGAACAAAACTGAAGTAATGAGTTTGTTATGGAGGTTGAATTACATCAGCAGGTTCATTGCTCAGCTCACGGCAACCTGTGAGCCTATTTTCAAATTGTTGAAAAAAGATGTTGCGGTCGAGTGGACTGATGAGTGTCAAGAAGCATTTGATAAGATAAAAGGATACTTGTCAAACCCACCCGTGTTGATTCCACCAGAGCCAGGAAGACCTTTGATTCTTTACTTGACAATCTTAGAGAATTCCTTTGGTTGTGTATTGGGGCAACATGACCTCACCGGCAGAAAAGAACAGGCCATCTACTACCTTAGCAAGAAATTCACAGCTTATGAGGTTAAGTATACTCATCTGGAAAAGACATGTTGTGCCCTAACTTGGGTAGCTCAGAAATTGAAACACTATTTGTCATCCTACACTACTTACCTCATTTCGCGTCTGGATCCGTTGAAATATATTTTCAAAAGCCTATGCCAACGGGGAGACTTGCAAAGTGGCAGATATTGCTCAAAGAATTTGACATCATCTATGTGACTCGGACTGCAATGAAAGCCCAAGCATTGGCCGATCATTTAGCCGAAAACCCGATCGACGAGGAGTACGAGCCATTGAAAACCTATTTTCCCGATGAAGAAATAATGCGTATCGGTGAGATGGAGCAGATTGAAAAACCTGGCTGGAAACTTTTCTTTGATGGGGCCGCTAACATGAAAGGAGTCGGGATAGGAGCTGTAATTATTTCTGAGACCGGGCATCACTATCCTGTTACGGCTCAACTTCGATTTTATTGCACCAATAATATGGCTGAATATGAAGCTTGTATTTTGGGGTTAAGGCTAGCCGCAGACATGGGTATCCGGGAAATCTTAGTCATGGGAGATTCGGATCTTCTGGTACATCAAATTCAAGGAGAATGGGAAACCCGAGACTTGAAGCTCATACCATACCGACAATGTCTACATGATCTTTGTCAGCGGTTTCAATCAGTGGAGTTCCGACATATTCCAAGGATCCATAATGAGGTTGCCGATGCATTGGCTACCCTGGCATCAATGTTGCACCATCCAGACAAAGCTTATGTAGATCCAATACATATTCAAGTCCACGATCAGCACGCTTACTGCAATATGGTTGAGGAGGAATTTGACGGTGAACCATGGTTCCACGACATCAAAGAGTATATCAGAATGGGGATATATCCAGCACAAGCCACAGGGGATCAAAAAAGAACCATTAGGCGATTGGCAAATGGATTCTTCTTAAGCGGAGGAGTTTTGTATAAAAGAACACCAGACCTTGGATTGTTAAGATGCATAGATGCCAGACAAGCTACGGCTGTCATGTCTGAAGTACATGCGGGAGTTTGCGGACCCCACATGAGTGGATATGTGTTGGCAAAGAAAATTCTCCGAGCCGGTTACTATTGGCTTACCATGGAGCGAGATTGTATCAGTTTTGTGCGCAAGTGTCATCAATGCCAGATACACGGGGATTTGATTCATTCTCCACCATCTGAGTTGCATACAATGTCGGCACCATGGCCCTTCGTCGCCTGGGGCATGGATGTGATTGGGCCAATTGAGCCGGCAGCATCCAATGGGCACAGGTTCATTCTGGTAGCCATTGATTATTTTACCAAATGGGTTGAGGCCAAAACATTCAAATCAGTGACCAAGAAAGTTGTGGTCGATTTTGTTCACTCAAATATCATATGTCGATTCGGAATCCCAAAGGTGATCATCACAGATAACGGTGCTAATCTTAACAGTAACCTAATAAGGGAAGTATGTCAACAGTTTAAGATTATACATCGCAACTCTACCCCATATCGGCCCAAGGCGAATGGAGCAGTCGAGGCAGCCAACAAAAACATAAAGAAGATACTTCGGAAAATGGTAGAAGGTTCAAGACAATGGCACGAAAAATTACCATTTGCGTTGTTGGGATATCGCACTACTATTCGCACTTCAGTAGGAGCAACTCCTTATTTGTTGGTATATGGCACTGAGGCAGTAATTCCTGCAGAAGTTGAAATTCCTTCCCTTCGGATCATCGCCGAAGCTAAGATTGATGATGATGAATGGGTCAAAACCCGTC
Organism: Nicotiana tabacum; assembly: GCF_000715075.1. NCBI lineage: Eukaryota > Viridiplantae > Streptophyta > Magnoliopsida > Solanales > Solanaceae > Nicotiana > Nicotiana tabacum. The sequence continues at coordinate 214,112,159 of NC_134085.1, forward strand.
TGGAACAGTTAAACTTGATTGATGAAAAACGATTGGCAGCAGTATGTCATGGCCAATTATATCAAAGAAGAATAGCAAGGGCATACAACAAAAAGGTGCGTCCCCGAAAGTTTGAAGTGGGTCAACATGTGCTGAAACGTATTCTTCCACATCAGGCTGAAGCAAAGGGCAAATTTGCCCCGAATTGGCAAGGACCATTCATTGTGACCAGAGTATTGTCCAATGGTGCATTATGTTTAACAGATATTGAAGGAAAATGCATAGACATGGCTATCAATTCTGATGCGGTAAAGAGATATTATGCATGATTTTTCCTTGGTATAAGTTATTAAATGTTTGTATTCGGCATTATTTCGAAGATTGGAATGACAAAGGCAATTTATTCTGCTATCCAAACACTGTACCCTTTGTTTCCCCTTTGAGCCACATTCGTTTCTTTCTTACCCTCTCTTGGAATCAATGAAAATCAAATATAAAAAAATAAAAAAAAAATCACTATTACGTAGTGAACTACGTTTGACCTGATTCCTCAAAGAAGGATACATAGGCGCCTCACGGCTCGGTCATAGGATGCATAATATGCATAATGTGCACAAAAGGAAACATCAAGAGACCCCAATCAAGAAACTGGGGCAGGAATTGTGTTGGCAAATAAGAAAAATGATTCCAAGGGTTGTAATTTTTAAAACCCCTATCAAAATTGTTTAACTTTTGATACCTTTCCATTCCAACCACATACCAAAAGACCTTTCGACCAATCTTAGAAAGAACGCCGAGTCAAACAAATGAAGATGATTCATAACACTCTGGTCCAAACAAGAAGAAGTAATGAAAATGAGAGAGTTTCATAGGTGAAAACCCTCACGGGCACCGTGAGACGACGGAAGCTGAGAGAAAGAAAAATGAGAGAGTCTTATTGGTGAAAACCTTCGCATGCATCATAAGGCGAAAAGGAATTAAGAAATGAATAAATGAGGAAGGTTTGTCGGTAAAAACTCTTTTAGATACTGCAAGTCGAACGAGGTTTGTAAATTGGCAAAACTAAAATTGGGTTATGGAAATTTTGGGAAAAACGAAATGAAACAATTGAAAAAGAGATTGGTTAAAAAGACTAGGTTGATTAAGCCAAAATGCATACCCTGATCATTGGTACCAGTGACTCCAATCAGATAAGTTCTTTATTCCTTCTCCAACAGTCATCCAAATTTGGATTTTTCTTTTCATTCTAGATTGTCGAAAATCGTCATGTTTTCGTCACTAACAATCTTACTCTTCTAAAGCTTTTGAGGTAAGTTTTGTTTCAAACCAAATAGGAAGGAATGTCAAGGTATACTACCAAGATTCAAGATTGCATAGGGCAAAATACGGCCATGATGGGCAGGAAGTAATAAGATAAAAATAAGATATGGGTGTAAGAAAAGTTAAATCAAAAAGTGGTTCAGCAATGTCAGGAGAAACGTATGATTACAATTGAAAGTGTTTGAAGTAAAAACCACAGTTGAGGATCCTATGGTTAAGGATCAATTACAAAGACAAAAATGTCTTTTCAATCGCTCCAAGGCAGTAAAACAAGACAAAGAGAAACCCCACCCTCAGCAAGAATGCCACAACTGACCACCCTGCTTTAAACTAACGAAATTTTCTTTGATTTGAAACAGGGGCAAAAACAACATTTGCATCAGGAAACACCCGGTGAAGGAAATAGAAGAAATCAGGCGTCCACCTGGAGAATAAGGAAGAACAATGAAAATAGCAATCAGGCGTCCACCTGAAGAACAAGGATGAAAAAAAAGAAATAGCAATCAGGCGTCCACCTGGAGAACAAGGATGAAGAAAGGAAATAGCAATCAGGCGTCCACCTGGAGAACAAGGATGAAGAAAGGAAATAGCAATCAGGCGTCCACCTGGAGAACAAGGATGAAGAAAAGAAATAGCAATCAGGCGTCCACCTGGAGAACAAGGATGAGGAAAGGAAAGAGCAATCAGGCGTCCACCTGGAGAACAAGGATGAAGAATTGAAATGGCAATCAGGCGTCCACCTGGAGAACAAGGATGAAGAAAGGAAATGGCAATCAGGCGTCCACCTATAGAACAAGGATGAAGAAAGGAAATGGCAATCAGGCGTCCACCTGGAGAACAAGGATGAAGAAAGGAAAAGGCAATCAGGCGTCCACCTAGAGAACAAGGATGAAGAAAGGAAATAGCAATCAAGCGTCCACCTGGAGAACAAGGATGAAGAAGTGAAATGGCAATCAGGCGTCCACCTGGAGAATAAGGAAGAACAATAGAAATGTTAGCAATCAGGCGTCCACCTGGAGAACAAGGATGAAGAATTGAAATGGCAATCAGGCGTCCACCTGGAGAACAAGGATGAAGAAAGGAAATGGCAATCAGGCGTCCACCTGGAGAACAAGGATGAAGAAAGGAAATGGCAATCAGGCGTCCACCTGGAGAACAAGGATGAAGAAAGGAAAAGGCAATCAGGCGTCCACCTGGAGAACAAGGATGAAGAAAGGAAATAGCAATCAGGCGTCCACCTGGAGAACAAGGATGAAGAAGTGAAATGGCAATCAGGCGTCCACCTGGAGAATAAGGAAGAACAATGGAAATGTTAGCAATCAGGCGTCCACCTGGAGAACAAGGATGAAGAATTGAAATGGCAATCAGGCGTCCACCTGGAGAACAAGGATGAAGAAAGGAAATAGCAATCAGGCGTCCACCTGGAGAACAAGGATGAAGAAAGGAAATAGCAATCAGGCGTCCACCTGGAGAACAAGGATGAAGAATTGAAATAGCAATCAGGCGTCCACCTGGAGAATAAGGAAGAACAATGGAAATGTTAGCAATCAGGCGTCCACCTGGAGAATAAGGATGAAGAATTGAAATGGCAATCAGGCGTCCACCTGGAGAACAAGGATGAAGAAAGGAAATGGCAATCAGGCGTCCACCTGGAGAACAAGGATGAAGAAAGGAAATGGCAATCAGGCGTCCACCTGGAGAACAAGGATGAAGAAAAGAAATAGCAATCAGGCGTCCACCTGGAGAACAAGGATGAAGAATTGAAATGGCAATCAGGCGTCCACCTGAAGAACAAGGATGAAGAATTGAAATAGCAATCAGGCGTCCACCTGGAGAACAAGGATGAAGAATGGAAATGTTAGCAATCAGGTGTCCACCTGGAGAACAAGGATGAAGAAAGGAAATAGCAATCAGGCGTCCACCTGGAGAATAAGGAAGAACAATGGAAATGTTAGCAATCAGGCGTCCACCTGGAGAATAAGGATGAAGAATTGAAATAGCAATCAGGCGTCCACCTAGAGAACAAGGATGAAGAAAGGAAATAGCAATCAGGCGTCCACCTGGAGAACAAGGATGAGGAAAAGAAGTATTGGCAGTCAGGCGCCCACCTGGAGAATAAGGGAATACAGATGAAGTCTCGGCAGTCAGGCGCCCACCTGGAGAATAAGGGAATACAGTTGAAGTATCAGCAGTCAGGCGTCCACCTGGAGAATAAGGGAGTACAGTTGAAGTATCAGCAGTCAGGCGCCCACCTGGAGAATAAGGGAATACAGATGAAGTCTCGGCAGTCAGGCGCCCACCTGGAGAATAAGGGAATACAGTTGAAGTATCAGCAGTCAGGCGCCCACCTGGAGAATAAGGGAATACAATTGAAGTATCAGCAGTCAGGCGCCCACCTGGAGAATAAGGGAATGCATTTGAAGTATCAACAGTCAGGCGCCCGCTCATATAAGAAAGGAGCACACGTAAAGTCAATAAAGCATAGGAGTCCAACCAGATTCCCAGCGGGAAACAACAAGAGTCCCAAACAGATAAAGGAAATACGAGACACAAGGAAAGGAAATGCGGAACAAGTCAGAAGCAAAGGATGCCCAAGAGTCACCAAGACATCAAGACAACAAGAAACGCAAGGGCATGATCTAGATAAGGTTTTGTAATTCATATACCATAGTCTAGTTTAGCTTCTTGTTTTTCCTTTAAAGCAGGGTGTAATAAGGAGGTCAGCAAGCAGTAAAAGCAACACAAAACAACAGTAACATCACAGTCCCATGGTAGTCCCAGCTACCAAAACTTCCCGAACTACATTGACCTGATTCCTTTATAGCCAAGGATATGTAGGAAACCTTTGAAGCAGAGGTTCGGTCAAATCTTTCAAAATGCTTCCCACGGAGTATTTTATGTGGCATTTATTAATTATTTGTGTTTTGTCCGTAAATGTTTGCTTTGTTATAATTAAACGAAAATAAAATAAAAATACATGTTGCATGCATATCTAGGATTTAATTATGCATTTAAGAGATAATTAAAAAAAAAGGAAAATCACAAAAAAAATATGCATTTATTCTATTTTTTGTCATTTAAATGTGTCATTGTATGTTTAATGTCTTGCCTTGTGTGTTAATGGTTGTTAAAAGGTAATTAATATTTTTAAGGGTAATTTTGTTTTTATAATTAAAATCAGGAATTTAATAATTAAGGAATAAAATTAGAAAATGAAAAGAGTTGATTAAATGGGCAAAACGGATCTAGGCCAAGAATTTTAAACAAAATCAGGCCCAACGTTCAAAAGACCCGGCCAAGTCCAGTATGCATGCAACCAAATCCAAACGATGCCGTATTGGCACTTCAAATCTGGGCTATTGATTCGTTTCAATCAAACGGTCCAGTTCAGCCCTTGCATAAATGAAACGACGACGTTTTAGGCAACCAGATCTGAACCGTTCATCCATCCTGATCCAACGGCCTCAAGAACTCACCCAAACCCGATCTATTTCACCCCCGGGCCAACCCTTTCCCCCAACTTAAACCAAACGACATCGTTTGGTTAAATGAATTAATCTCAACCGTGCATCTTATTTGATTCAACGGATGAGATCAATCCACCCCTCCCCTATATAAACCCCAAATCCATACCCCGGCCCCCTAACTAAGCACCCCCCTCTCCTGTTCATCATCATCTTCAGACAATACACACCAAACCCTAGCCGCCCTAACTCCCCCTCGCCTGAAACCCGGCGGCAACGACACCGCCGGTTACCACCTTAACACCCCTGAACCCCCTGACCATCCTCTATCCAAATCTGGTAGCCACTGAGCTCGAATCCTCCTGGAGTTTCTCGAATCTTCATTTGAAGATTCGAGCCAAACTCAGATCCAAACCAACCAGGCCCTAATCAACACCATAGTACCCCCTAACTACCCTCATTACGGATCTGTTGTTTGTTGGTCTCGAATCATCTCAAAGCTTCTCGAATCTTTATTTGAAGATTCGAGTGAAACCTAACCCTACCCCAACCTACCTCAAACTCACACCAGTTATCCACCTGACCTCCCTCGTGCCTAAAACACCATTGGTTTGATTCGAATATATCTAGAAGTGTTCGAATTTGAGATCAAAAATCTGAAACCCTAAAAAATTCCAATCGTGGAATTTGTCCGAATTAAGTGAGGGATTGAGGTCTAAGAGACTTTAATCAAGGTATTCTCAATTAAGAATACTTCGAATAAAGTCTATTCAGCCTCAAAAAATCCAAATCCAAGTTGAGCCTGTGTCCATATAAATTTGAAGATTCAAGGGTATTTTTCCTACTCCTTTTTGTATCCTATATGTATATTGTTGTTTGTTTCAGTAGTTTGTGTAATTTTCCTATTTTTGTTTATTTGATTCTGTTTATTTGATCAAAATTATAGCATTGTCTCTATTTGTTGTGATTGTTTACAATGTGTATAATCGACTCGATTAAGTTCGTCGATTAGTTGTTTTGTAAATTCTTGTTTCCGTTAATGCTGATTGTAATAACCTGTTTATTTGTTTTGGATTGATTATTATCAGTTAATTAGTTCTTGCCAATTAGTTGGTTCTTGTTTAATAAGTCAGAAAGTTTGTCAAACATTTGTGTGTTGTTTTCTGAGCAGTTAGTTTCAGGCATTGTCAATATACTGACAATGCTCCTGCATTTATTTGATCTTAGTTCGATTTTCAAAATCAGTTTAAATTGTTCTGTTGTTCAGTGTGATGTTATTGTGATGTTGGGTTTAAATTCAATTTTACAAGTGTTGATTAGATACAATTAAGTTAGAAGGTTGTATTCTCAGTTAAGATTCAGTCCAGAGCTTAAGAAAATTGGTTATAGCTGTTTAAATCAGAAAGCAGGTTGATAATTAAGTTTGAACAGATTATAAAATCTGTTTTGTATCAGATTCTGATTTTTGGGCAGTAATAACAGTAGGATTTCAGGGGTATTTCTGGGATAGAAACAGTAGGAATAATATGTTAGTATTAGTGTGTTATAGTGGAATGTTGATGGCTATAATTTAATGTAATAATGGGAAACCAAGGGAAGTGGAAGGGCTGAAAATCAGGAAAAAGTTTTACTTAATGGGATTTAAAGTAATAAAGCAGAATTTTAGTGGGATTTTCTGATTTTAAAAGAAAGAAGGGGTCCGGGCAGCATTAGGGGAGTAAGTTATATAAGAAGGGGAGTTGAGACTGATTTAAAAGGAGGAGATGATAGAGAGAATCAAAAGGAGATAGAGAAAAAATCAGAGAGGAGAGAACAGGAAAAATCTAAGGAGAAGAAACAAAACTGAGTAGAAAAATCAGAAACAGAAATCTGAAAAGAAGGAAGAAAACAGAAAAAGAAACAGAAAAGATAACACTCACACACACACAGAATCTGAAACAGATATAGAAGAAGGAAAGAAAATCAGAAACATAGTTTTCTTTGAACCTGTCCGGGTCTGTCTGTTGATATTGCTTGGGTTAAATCCGAAATTTTCCTAAAATTCCTGCCACTGTGCGTCTAGGCTTCATGGGTCTTGTTGTTTGTTGTTGAAATCTGTTGAAACATTGGTATATTCTGCTGATTTAGTTGTTGCTGCTACTGCTGAAATTTGCCTCTTTACCCTCATTTCCAGGTATATATCTTTAGACTTGTGCTGTGGAAAGTTTCAACATTGCAAAATGAATAAAGTTTGGAATTAATATTATGTCTTCTACTCGTTTAAGTCTAATAGTTTAAATTGCAGTTTTGTTTCAGTTGGTTAATATAGTAGTATGCTTGACATGATAACTATTAGTTAATCATTCCCTTTTGAAATTCGTATAAGTGTTGTAATAATGTTATCTATTTCAGAATTTCGTTAAGTATAAGTTATGTTCGAATTGTCAAGATAGGGAACATGGAGGAAAGTTGGCCATTAATTCGATCTTGTGATATTGTTAGCTAAGTAAAGAATAGTGTAGAAATATCAAAAACTATATTATTGGCCTATTTTGTCAAATATCCGATTTTGTTTAAGGCTAGATAATGTTAATTATATTTCGTTCATATATGGCATAATAACGGTTATGGGAATAGCCATGGTAGAAATGTGAATTGATGTAATCCGTCCCGTTTAGGATGTTGGAATATGATGAATGGTTCGGACGTTCCACTACGTTGCATGTGATGCCATTTTATTAAGTCAATTTGTATAATAGTTCTCTTTCTCACCAACTTGATTATTTATCATTGTAAACAAATTAACCAAACAATTATAACTTTGGACTAAAAACAAGTATACGAGAATGAGATGGGATTTATAAGCACGAATTGCAACATTTTATGTTAAGGATATGTAGAAATAGAGTTCGCACTAAATATAAATAATAAAAATTCTTCGGAAACTATTAATTTGTTTATCAAATTAATTCTTTTCCCAGTTTTATATGTGATTCGATTTTTGGGTATACTAATGTTGTATTCACGATAAAAATGGTAGTACTAAGCACACGTTATTTATTTTTGTTTTACTCGTTAAATTCGAATGGTTTTGAGGAATATAATTCACACGCGGAAAATATAATTTGTGGTCAATACTGAATAAATTGTGAATTCTTTTCAAGGAATTTAGAGGCATCTCAAATAGGGATTTCTCATGACTTTCACATAAAAATGTATGGATGGAATAAACAATTTGTGGAAAATTCATACTACCATCAAGAATATTTTGTGTGATTAGGGATACGTTCGCGTGACCTGATTATATTTCTAAAAGCAATTCGGATTATGCGTTCGCGCAACTTCGAGCGAACATTTAATAAAAAAGGGGTTCTTCGGAGAATATCAAATTAATTTCATATAACCCGAGATGTGTAGTTCACTTTTTAATTATACAAGAGCGACGAACGTTCTTAATTTTATTTTAAGCACAATTTCGAACATAAGTCTATTTTTATAATAAAAATAAAAAAAATAATTTTATCTATCTTATTGTGTACACGTATGCGTGACACGATTTTTCACGTTTTATATAAAAAATATATATATAACACGAATATACGTACGCGTGATTCGTTTAAGGGTTTATAATTATAAACAATCCAAGGCGGTAACAAAATCATATAGCAAGAAAAAATGTATTTAACAAATCAAGATAATTAAGCCAAGTATAATAACGGTTAAACGACCGTGCTAGAACCACGGAATTCGGGAATGCCTAACACCTTCTCCCGAATTAACAGAATTCCTTACTCGGATTTTCTGGTTCGCAGAATGACAAATAGAGTCATATTCTCCTCGATTCGGGATTAAAACCGGTGACTTGGGACGCCTTAAAATTCCCAGGTGGCGACTCTGAAACAAACAAGCGAATCCCGTTTCGACTGTCCTTTAATTGGAGAAAACTCCCTCGCACCCTCGTCGGGGGTAGAAAGAGGAGGTGTGACAGGTATCATACCACAGTCTGCACATCAACCAGGGCAACCCACTATATGTTGGTTTACGGTACAGAGGCTGTCATTCCCACTGAGGTAGAAATCCGCACGGTTCAGTTGGATGATGATTTGACCTTTAATGTGGAGCCAATAGCTATTTTGGGTCGCCAGGTTCAGAAGTTGAGGTCAAAAGATATAGCTTCAGTGAAAGTGCAGTGGAGAGGTCGGCCCGTGGAGGAGGCTACCTGGGAGACCGAGCGGGAGATGCGGAGCAGATATCCTCACATGCTTGAGGCTTTAGGTATGTTCCTTGTCTCGTTCGAGGATGAACGTTTGTTTAAGTTGGGGAGGATGTGACGACCCATCTCATGAGTTACCGCTCCGTTCCCCCCATTTCTGCTTCTTTATGCTTCGTTATCCGTGTTTTATGTGGTCTAGTTGATTGGTTTGTGTTTGGTGTGGTTTTGGTAAGAAATGAGACACTTAGTCTCTTTTAAGAAGGCTTAAGTTGGAAAAGTCAACCGGATATTGACTTATGAGTTAGAGGACTCGGATGTGAGTTTTGATGGTCCGGTTAGCTTCGGGAGGTGATTTGTGACTTAGAAGTGTGATCGGAAGTGGTTTGGAGGTCCGGTGTAGAAGTAGGCTTGAATTGGCGAAGTTAGTATTTTGGCGAATTCCGGTTGATAGGTGAGATTTTGATCTGAGGGTCAGAATGGAATTCCGAGAGTTTCAATAGCTTCGCTATGCCATTTGTGATGTGTGTGCAAAATTTCAGGTCATTCGGACGTGGTTTGGTTGGGTTTTTTATCAAAAGCGTGTTTCGGAAGTTTTTGGAAAACTTAGGCTTGAATTCGATGTGAATTGATGGATTTGGTGTTGTTTGAGGTGTTTTGATGATTGGAACAAGTTTGAATGAGGTTTTAGGATGTGTTGGTACTTTTGGTTGAGGTCCCGGGGGCCTCGGGGTGGTTTCGGATGGCTAACGGGAAGTTTTGAGTCTTGGAAGGTTGCAGGAAATTTGCAGTAGCAGTAGCAGACAAATTTGGTCATCGCGATCGCGGGAGGTCCCTCGCAATCGCGTAGAAGGTTTTTGGAAGGCGGGTGTTTTGCCCTTTGTGTTCACGGTTGAGGGTCCGCATTCGCGGAAGGTAGTGATCTGGTGCTTCGCGTTCACGTCTGATAGCTCGCGTTCGCGGAGGGGCCTTGAGGTTATGCTTCGCGTTCGCGTGATTGATGTCGTGTTCGCATAGTGGAGATTGGCACGTGAAGGTCCAGGAGCTATTGCTCTTTGCATTCGCGTATGTAGTACCGCATTCGCGTAGGTTCAAAGGTCCAAAGCATCGCGTTTGCGGGTGTGGTGCCGCGTTCGCAAAGGGTTATTTTTGGGTCAAGGAAAATTGTGCATCACGAACGCGTGGGTTTGACCGCGTTCACGAAGAAGGAATTCCAGAACTGGGCAGTGAGGTTTTTTTAAAACATTTCATCTGCGACTTTTAGCCATTTTTCCACCATAGTTGAGTATTTTGAGATAGGGGAATTGAAGAGGGAATCAATGATAATTGATTGGAGGTAAGTTCTACGAACCAAAAACGTGATTATATTGTGAAATTAACCTAGAAATTCATGGAAATTTAGCTAAAAAATGGAAGAACTAGGGCTTGGGATTTTGAGATTTTAAATTGGGATTTGAAGGGCCATTTGAGGTCGGATTTGAGAGTTTTTGATATGTATGAACTCGTGGAAGGATAAGGAACCCTTGATGTGAAAATTTTTGAGTTTCGAGAAGTGGGTCCGGGGCTCAGGTTTTGCTAATTTCGAGATTTTTGAGATTTTTCGATCGGTTTCGCTTGGGTTATGTTCCCTTAACATATTGTGACGTATTCGTTCTGGTTTTGGTCAGATTTCGACGCGCGAGGAGGCCGACTTGAGAGGCAAAGGCGTCGCGAGCTAGAGTTTTGCCAGTTCAAGGTGAGTAATGAATGTAAATGATGTCCTGAGGGTTTGAACCCCGGATTTGCACATCGTAGTGCTATATTGAGGTGATACACGTGCTTGATGGTGAGCGTGGGGTCGTTTACTATTGGGATTGTGACTTGGTCCGTCCCGAGTGATGCTTTTACCGCGTATTTGATTGAAGCATAATTGTTATCATCATTATTTGGACTGATTGCCATATTTGGGTTTCGTGCCAACTATTTGAACCCTTCAGGGAATTTTCATCACTATTTCTTTACTGTTTTGATTTACTATTTGAACTCAGTCGTACTGTTTTCTACTGTTTTACAACTCAGCCACTTTTACTCGATTTTTGAAACTAAAAGATATATTAAATGATGTTTTGGGCTGAAAACTACTATTTTACTATTGCCCGAGGGGCTTATATGATTTCTGGACTGAGCATAGCCAAGGGCCAGATGTGAGGATACTATGGGATCGGGCTGCGCGTCGCAGCAGTATTATACTGATATTGATATGAGGTCGAGGGCCTAGATTTGGTGCCACCAGATGGCTTGTTATTGCGATTGGGCCGTAAGGGGCCCCTCCCGGAGTCTGAACACTCCCAGTGAGCGCCGTCGACGATAAATATATAGATCGGGTTGCACGCCGCAGCGGGTACTATAGGGTACCGTTCTATGTGTTGATTTTCTTTATATGTATGTCATTTAACTGCTTATTTTTTGCAGCATTTCCATATTTCGTTTCCATTGGTTTATTGCTTTCATATTACTTGTTTAAAATGCCGCAATATAGATTACTCTGTGTTTCCGTGATTTCTTATTCTCAGTCATTATTTATACTTATTACTCACTAGGTCGGAGTACTCACATTACTCCCTGCACCTTACGTGCAGATCCAGGTGTTCCAGAGGCTGAGTGGGTATTTTTTGCCGATCAGTTCATATCCGGGAGCATCGAGGTAGCTGCACGGCATCCGCAGCCCGGATCTCTCCCTTCTATCCTTTCGTTTTATCCACATTTCCTAGACTAATTATGTATTAGGCTGTTAAACTTATACTAGAGGCTCGAAACTTGTGACACCAGATCTGTATGGGCTATGTAGTAGTATTATCATCTGAATTTCTGCATGTTTAACTCGTTGTCTCAAACTATTATTGGGGTAATTTAGCAATTTAATGGAGTTAGCTGATAATGATTTTTATAAGAAAACGGGTTGAGGTTGTTAGTTGGTTAGGCTTGCCTAGCAGTGTGTTGGGCGCCATCACGACCGGGGATGGGGTCGTGACACTTATATTAGACGCTTTTCTTCGTTTCTGACACGAAGCAAGAAGTTACTGAATAATGGATATGTTATTACTTTATATTTCTTATCAGTTGAATCTTTTTCATTTGAGGTCATAAGTATAATTTTGGCAAGCTAGTTTTTACAGTCTCTATTTTCATCGATTTTGTAACTATTGATAGTACTTGACAGAAATCACCTTCCAAACCATTAATTTTTCACCAAACGATTCCTTTATATTAAATATATCTCCAGAACTTCGGGTAATTGTGTCGATCATTTGACACTTAGTCGTAAGCGCTTTATCCTATATTATCAATTTTTCTTATAAATTTAGCACCATTGCTCTACTTTGATATATTTGTGATGATTATTTCGGTTGTTTGAAGGTGTATATCAAATCTAAGTGTCCTAATAATAATATCATTGTTGGTACACCATTTGTTATTATTGCAAAGGCAAAATACATAAGTTGGCACTTGAACTATGTGCCAAATCCCTGTTACACACTTTCTGTGGGCGAAAATAATATTACACACTTAACCTTTTAAAAGTGTGTCTAATACACACCTTCTTTGACCAGGACCTAACACGTGTAAAACACCAAGGCACAAGCGCGTCTACAGATAAAAGTATTGTCTAAATACTTATTTATGCCACGTGTCAGCAAATCCATCATCTTCCCCACACTTCTCTATCTTTGTCTTCGTTTGTTCCGCCATCCAAACTCCCCTCCATACCATGTTCAAGAATCTTATTTTTCCTCCATCTCTCCCTATCTTCACCACATTTACTTGCCATTTCTAATATCAATTCTGGCATTTCTACGGACCATCTATTTACTTCGTCAAATTTGAGTTTATTAACCCATTAGTTACTATCTAACCGTTAAAGTAAATATGGAACTAATGTCATACATTTTACCAAATTGATCAAGAACATCAACAACCCAGTTGTCACTTTTCTCTTTTTTCTTTCATTCTTTGTGATCTTCTCCTGCAAATCCATTAATGTCGGTGCTGCTATCTTTGTTTCATATGATTTCGTTTTGTATAGTATCTAAAATCTGGGCACGGGATGCACACGCATGGAAAAGTGGAAATTAAAATTTTAGATATTTAGGTGAAAGGAGCAAGAAAATATCGAGGGATATAAGGAGGAAGAGATTGTTAAAATTGAAAATCAAATCACCTATTTATTTGCTAGTATGCAATTTAGTGAGCCATGGCTTATTATCTTTTGATGCCTTCTATTTCTTTCTCGAATTAAATCACTTGGGCTCCTAATTTTTGGGTTGAATTGTGTGCTGATTTTTCTGGTGGTTCATGGAGTGTGAGATGGAGAGAAAGAGATGGGCATGAAGAAGACGAGGTTATGTAATTTTAGATATTTTTTATGCTAATTATATGTGTCATGGCCTTATTGGTGCGTGACATTACCTATATTTTGGTAAAGTGGTCAAGAAAAAAGTGGTGTGTATTAGACACACTTTTAAAATGTTAAGTGTGTAATATTATTTTCACCTACAGAAAATGTGTAACAGGTCAAGTGCCAACTTATGTATTTTGCCTTTCTTTTATATTTGCCACCATGCAGTAAGAAATATTATTTCGATTTATCCGGAAGCGTCTACAAAGGATAATCCCGCTATTAGAGTCAACTCTTTATAATATAATGTTGAAAGCTTGTTATTATTCAAGATTTAGCTTTGATTGAGCTTCAGCAGACACTTGTATGGCCGTTTGATTCTTAATATTATAATAATATTTTTACTTTGTGTTCTAATTTTTTTAATCTCTAACGCTCTTTTTATGGAATAAATTTATGTAACCTAAGATATTTCTTAACTTGAAAAATAATTTTACTCATATGGTGAATTTAAAAAATAATTAAATTGAGTTCTCTTGCCAAATAATTAATTGAAAGATTTAATTATTTAGTCCCAACACAAAAAATAATTTATTTTATGTTGATTCAAATTTTTAATAGTAGTTCATATCTTGTTTTGTAGATTTAATCTTAATTATAATTTGATCCACCATAAATTTTTTTTTCAAAGAGTAAAAAGATCAATCTGACATTCCACTTTTATATCTTTATGTTTACAGAATCATTAGTAGTATTTGATTCTTACCAACTATTTTTCTTTCTCTTTCTCACACATTTATATTTTTAAATATTTTTTTAATTATTATTTAATAATTGGGTATATTTTAAATATTACACGAAAAACTAATTAAAAAATATTATTAGTAGGAAAATAATTTAAATATAATATAAAAATATATTATGAGAATATTTTTCTCAGTTTTAATGCTTTATGCAGTCCATTTAATATTACTTTTTTCGTATTGGATATTATTGAGTGGTAATGTACTGCCAATATGGAGGATTTTTATGAAATTAATTTTATTAAACCTTCCTACATATTTTTAATAAGAATTTAATAGACATAATTTATTAATTTTAAAAAATTAAATATTAAAAAATTAACATAGAAGGTCTTGTAGTAAAAAAACGGGTTATTTTAGTTATGTTCTTTCCCTATGAGTTCTTCTATTTAATATTTTAGTACTATTTTAGTCTATCAATATTGTATTTATGCTTTTATAATAAATAGGCTCTCTCTTTTCTAAATAAATTTGGACAATATAATACATTCTCAAATTAAATTAGTAATAGCATATTATAATAAGTTTTTAAATTAAAGTAGTAATAGAAATTTTTAAGAAGAATATCCTAAAGTAATAGGATTGCATGACTAAAAATATGTATCTGAAAGTAATTATACTAATAGGAAATCTAGCGTGTTCCTAAAGGTATTAGGTTTACATGCTAGCATGTAGTAATAGGATTCCTAAAGCTAATCATGTAGGATTCCTAACTTGTAATATTATGTCCTAAAACTAATAGGATTACAAATGTCTAGAATTCCGGTTATGTCCTTTTATTGTGAGTTATTATGCTTAATATTATAAGGTTAATTTTGTAAACCGACATTTATTCATGCTTTTATAATAACTAGTTTCTACGTCTGTGCATTGCACGAGATTTTAGTCAATTATTTATGAAAGAATTTGAAATTAATTTTTTGAGATACAAAACGAAAGCATCGTCTTTCATGCAAATGATGTGTGAAAGATATATTACCATGTGAATGAATTTTTTCTCCATAATTCTAAGTTGGGGTAGAAATTAGTGTCTTACACCAATGCAAATTGGTGGGGAGGTACATCAAAGTAAGATTTTCGGAGTACTTACCGCGTAGAAGATATAAAAAACCAAAATCCTAGGAATGAAAATTATTTTTTCGAATCAACACCAAAACACATTCCCTAACAAAATGTGTCAATTGTCAAGCAGGTATGAAACTTTTTAAAAAGCAATTGACTGAAAAATAATTAATACGTTCCTAAAATTCCCAAAAGAAATCATAGAATCCTAGAGTTATTTACATTAGAATTCTATTATTAGTTGGCTTACTTTTTTATTTACGTACGTCTGAAACTTTGGAAATATTTTTTAACCTTTTTATTTAATTTACCTAGATTATAGATATATTGTTTTTAACCCCTTATACAATTTAATAATTGTCTCTAAATTTCATAATGTATATATCTTATCTTATATAATCACTACAAAAAAAACTGAAATTAGCTACGAATGTCGTCGCTAATCTGCCGCTAAAACGCTCGTAGCTAGCAGAATTTCTTGATAATCCGTTGCTAATCCGTCGCGAAATGAGATTAGCGATAGATTTTTCTGTTTAGCTACAGAATTTGTCCGTCGCTAAAATTTAATTTTTTTAGTAGTGAATCGTTAATTTTAAAGTACTAAATATTACATAAAATAATATAAAAATATTATAGTTATGTTACATAATTAAAATATAAAAATAATTTATATAAGGTCAAATCTTAATGAATTTTAAAGTTCTATATATTTGAACTTCCTACATAGTTCAAATAAGTAAATATTTAATAGCAAAAATTTAGTTGATTTAAAAGTTCTAAAGATTAAAAAAATAATTAAATTATAATTTTGTTCAATATAGAATCTCTACTGGTAAGGTCAAATATTCTAGAAACAAAAAACTGGAAAAGTTCATACTTAGACTTCAAATTCTTTAAATTAGATTTTTAAATTATTATAATATACTCTTATACATAGTTCCTTTTTGAGTAACATACTTGTAGTGTTAACCTCCATTTGCTTTATATCTATTGCGTAATTAAGAATTCAATAATCACGTGAAATTCGTCTTTCGAATTTGATAGGAAGAAATATCACAATTGTAATTTGGAACTTACTTGAATTGGGATTTAGTTGTCTTATTCTTCTTCTAGCTGACATCAAATAAGTTTCTAAATATATTTAATTGATTTTAGTCCTAAATATTAGGATTTTCAAATAGGAAAATATTTAATAACCAAAGTTTTAGATAATTTTAAAGTTCTGTATATTAGAAAAGTAATTAAATGACTATTGCTAAATAGTAGGAAAATAATTAAGTCTATCTCTATACATTATAAAAATAATTAAACTTCCACATTAAATAAACACATACAGATGAAAAGTTGGAACTTAGATTGGTATTAGAAGTTTGTTCAAGTTCATATAGTTATTTCCAACGTTACCACTTTTTAGTTGGAATAGAAGTTATGGATATTGGTAGAGTAGGAATTTACGGGCAGTGTATCTAGAGTTTAAATTGGGAAAGAATTCCATCTTAGGGTAATATTTTAAATATTATAATTATATTCACTTTTAACTCAAATATTTAAGGACATAAAAGTTTATCAAAGTTAGAAGAATATTTTAGTCGTTTAATATTTAGCATAAATTATTCGTGCTTTTATAATAATATAGATATAGATATATAGATGTATGATATCTCTCTGTTCATAATCTATTATATTGTACAAGATGATATTTGTTCTTCCACCAATCCTACTTTTGAGCACTGGGTTAGCTTGATT
Source organism: Nicotiana tabacum (assembly GCF_000715075.1). Classification (NCBI taxonomy): domain Eukaryota; kingdom Viridiplantae; phylum Streptophyta; class Magnoliopsida; order Solanales; family Solanaceae; genus Nicotiana; species Nicotiana tabacum. The sequence continues at coordinate 214,129,097 of NC_134085.1, forward strand.
TCTTTGTCTTATTTTTTATTCAAGTATCAATTTAACAAGAAATTATACAATCCATTATTATTCAACATGAGATTGTTATTATTCTTTTTCGTACTTTTCTTGGCTAATTGTTGGAATGCTTGTTCTCACTTTCTACCAATTGTTTTGCAAAACCTCAAAAATCAAACTTATTTCCTTGGCCTTCTATAACTTCTAAAATAACCAAAAGAATTCTTTACGTCTTCACTACGAACTCAACTGATATAAAGTGAAGTCTGTTAGTCAACACTATTAAGTAATTATTTCAATATTTAGCACACATTTTTTTAAAAAATATTACTAGCATTTATTAATATTTTTATGTCACTTCAAAGTTCTAATTGATAATAAAAAGACAGAAATGTTCGGGATCACCCACAACTTGGAAACTTTTTTTTAGTTCCCCCTTAAATTTTATGTGGTCTTTAATATCCCCTCTTCCTTTCCGAACTTGGAAATTTGATCGTCTTGACTAGTACTGGCAAAATAGGCCCATATTTCATTAGCCCACCCAATCCGCCCATGTTTTAATGGGCTGGGTGAGTGATATTTTAAGTGGGTCGCATTTGGGCTTCAGCCCATATTTTACCCATAAAATATGGGCGTTTGTGGGTAAAAGTTGGGTAATGTACGGGTTGGCTAACATAGGTAAAATGTAAAAATAGTACGGTCCAGCCAGTTTACCAAGTCAATAAAAAATATTCAATATTTTGCTGCAACAGAGACCGGTCTAGCGTAATATACTAAAGTTCGGTGTACTTGTGTATAAACTTCCAGCATATTATGTTGGACCGGTATATTATACTGGAACTCCAGTATATTATGTTGGAGTATTTTTTCGGATTTTGAACAGTGTTTTTGTTCAGATTTATTTTTACATGAAAGTTGTTAAAATTCGATTACTTTTAAAACTGGGCTATTTTTGAATGACCACTTGTAAATCTGGTTATTTTTGAATTTCTCCCAGACATTTTTCTTAATTATATTATTTGGACAGTACAACACCCTCTCAAAGCTCACAAAGACCATTTTCCGCATCAATCTTTCAAGGTTTCTTCGTCTCCTTCTTCCACATACGGCTTCATCAATTTCTTTTAGGGTAACCTCTCCTCCCTACTCCCCTGAAACTTTCTTCCTCATCCTCCCTCTTTTTCTTCTTTTCCTTTTTTAAAAAAATAATAAAAAATTTAAGGCTAGAGTTGGTGATTAACTCTAAAATTAAGCAGAAGTTCTTATTTATTTTATCATTCCAAAAAGAATTAAGAATCAACATAAAAAATAGATTATGTCTATTTTTTGTGCAACCCATATTTTACCCGACCCGTATTTTACCCGTATTAATATGGACAAGTTGCAATCCAACCCGTTTTTATCCAACCCATTTTTAACCCGCCCAAATCCGACCCAACTCGCCATTTGCCGCCACTAATCTTGACCCCCTCGGTGCTGATGTGGCAAAGATCATGATTATCTTTTAGGCGCGTGGAAAGGAAGAAAAATTTCAAGTAGTATTTTTTTAATATTAATTGCCACATAATCAAATATAATAATTTATTTATTCCAATTGCATTTTTCATTGTTTCTTCTTAATATATATTGCATATCATTCAAATTGTATTGTTTTTAGATACAAATTGCATGTTTAACATCTCAATTGTATTTTTTTAGATACAATAAATATATATATTTAAACTATGTATACTTTATCTTCTTTCTTTTTTTCCGGTTCAAACCTACAAAAGTTAGTTGAAAATTCATTTATTTTTTATCAAATAAAAAGAAGACAGTAATAAAGATCAAATGGTATATTTTCTTTAAAAAAAATTAAAAAATATTGTGTGTTTTTATTTTTATTTTCATGCAATGACTATTTATTTAAATTATGCTTTTTTTTGCGAGTCAAATAGCAAATATTTGGTCCAAATTTAACTATTTTTAACTAAAATATTATTTAGCCAATATATGGAGTCCTAACAATGTAACTTTTTAGATGCAATGATAATATGTTCTAACTATGCATTCCTTTTTTTCCTAACCAAATATGTAAAAGTAACTTGATTAAAATATCATTACTTTTAGCCAAATTAAAAATTATAATCAAAATAACGTTGTTTTAATTATTATTTTTTTACATATTTTGGCACAAAAAAATTTAAATAGTTGGTGGACTTTAAAAGATAAAATATATATTTTATTATAAAAAATATCACATGAACAAAAAATCTGTGTGGTAGCGCGTGTGTCACGCTCCCATGGATTGTTAGCGTCTAGGGGGTCGACACTATGAAATTACCAACTTCGAAAGGGTATTAAAGACCATGTAAAATTTAAGGAGGAACTAAACTAAGAAGCCCAAAAGTTAAGAACAATAGGTCCTGAATTTAGATTAACAAGCTCAAAAGTTAAGGACGATAGGTCACAAGTTCAAAAGTTAAGGACACTTGGTCCTGAACTTAGACTAATAAGCTCAAAAGTTAAGGACAATAGGTCCTGAACTTAAACTTACAAGTTCAAAAGTTAAGGACAAGTGTCACGACCCAAAAATTCCTCCAAAGAAGTCGTGATGGCACCTAGTCTCTAAACTAGGCAAGCCTAACATTTACTGTAATAATATGGGTATTTACTAACTTTAAGTTAAATTACTCTGAACAAAATACAATTCCCAAAACCGGTAGTACAAGTCATAAACCTTTCTAGGAGTAGTTATACAAAATAAATACATCACTATTCCAAACCGAGGGAACATATGGAAATAAGTACAATTGAAGGTGACTCCGAGGACCGCGAACGCTGCAACAGGTTTACCTTGAGTCTCCACCGCAACAAACAGCTACTATCGATCAAATATCTGGTTCTGTACACAAAATGTACAGAAGTGTGGTATCAGCACAACCGACCCCATGTGTTGGTAAGTGTCTAGCCTAACCTCGGCGAAGTAGTGACGAGGCTAGGACCAGACTACCAAATAAACCTGTGCAATATAGCGTACAAAATAATAAGAAGCGGATAACAATGATGGCAACACTGATCAACCAGTGATATAAAAAACAACAGGCAACAAGAATACCATAAATGTTTCTCAACAAATAATAACCACAAGTGCAATCAATTAATCAAGTCCTTCAAATAAATATCTTTCAAATAAGCATCTTTCGAATATAATTCTTTCGAGTAAAGGTCACCTTGTGACGCCTCATTTCATAATCATAAATAATATAGGTCTCAGCCCACTTTTATTTTTTCACGGCACCTAGTGCCTACATTTATATCACAACCGCACGGACAACTCACGTGCCATTAAATAAAACCATAATATTTTCCCCGGTACCTTGTGCCCACATATTTCTGTCTCACATTGCACAATAATATTCTCATGTTACTCAGTTCATAGGTTCCATAAGCTAATACCATTAAGAATGTTCAAGGAGCCTCATTCACATAACATAAAGTAGAGTACAGCTTCCAATCCAATTAGGAAATCAACAAGAAATGATGAAGTTATTTTTAGAAATCATTTGATAAAGGAAATACCCTTTTCAATTAAAGTACAATATCGAATGAATCATTACCTTTAATATGAGAAATCAATAAATTAAAATATAGTAGAAATTCCCTTTTAAGTAAAGTACAACCTCAAATGGTTTAAGGAAAATTTAGTTGAGAAATCAATTGAGTTTAAAAAAATGTAACAGTTCTTGAAATTTGAAGTATTGAACATATAAAAAAAAGGCGAGGTATTGTAAACACTATGGATTCCAACACAAAGGATCACAACAGTAAAAGGATCTAAACAGTTAATGCACTTGAATTGTTAATAACAAGTAAGCACATCAAACAGAAAATGCACGGCATCACCCTTCGTGCTTTAACACTCTCTCACCAAAATAATACACGGAATCACCCTTCGTGCTTTATACTCTTCCTCACCCAAGCAACAAACACAAGGCAGATAGGGTAAGGGAATCTATAACATCGAAATAAATTTAAGTAACAACAGAAAATTAGTAAATAAACATAAATGACAACATAACTCAATTATCAGCAAGAATCAGGAAAATCAAGGATGTGCACGACAACCTTCGTGCTTGATCACTCTTTCCTCACCATATGAATAATATAAATGTGCACGACAACACCCTTCGTGCTTTATCACTCTTCCTCACCCAAGCAACAATACAAAGCAATTTGGGTAAAGGAAAATAAAAAATATCACAACAAAACCCCGGCAAGGGAAATAATATCATGAATAATAACATCCCGGCAAGGGAGATAATATCATCAACTTTTTTTTCTTTTTCACATTTACTTCACAACTCGATTCACAACTTGAGCCAATGCTCTGTAATGTTCAACAATTCTATTCTTAACTTGAGCCAATGCTCTACAATGTTCAATAATCCAATTCTCAATTCTTAACTTGAGCCAATACTCTACCATGTTCAACAATTAACCATAATACTTCCACAAGTTATATTCCTCAATAGAAATTATCATTTAGAGCATAAATCATACAAAACGAAATCACATTAATCATAGTATAAGACTCACGGACATGTTTGACACCAATGTATAGATACTCGTCACCATGCCTATACGTCGTACTCATCAAATAACACATAGCAAATAGAACACAACTCCTAATCCCTCAAGCTAAGGTTAGACCAAACACTTACCTCGCTTTGCAACCAATTCAAAATTCCAATAAGCCTTTGCCTCGCGAATTCGTGCCCGAAATTCTCAAATCTAGTCATAAACAATTCAAAATACTTAACACGAATCGTAGGAACTAATTCTATATGAATTTACAAATTTTCTAGATTAAAATCCGAAATTTAGCTCAAAAATTGCCCGCAGGGCCCACCTCTCGGAATCCGACGAAACTCATAAAATCTGACAACTCATTCCGATACGAGTTCAACCATACAAAAATTATCGAATTCCGATGTCAAATAGACCTTCAAATCCTAAATTTTCATTTTTGAAAAGTTTTACAAAAACCACAATTTCTTTCATTCAAATCCGAAATAAACGATGAATATTGATATAGATTCATGAAATGTAATCACTTCCGGGTATAGAACACTTACCTCGGTTGATTTGGACTTGATTTGAGCTTAAAATGACCCCTTCACCTCAAAACCCAAACCCCCAACACTAAAAATACTCTCTCTCCCGGTTTGGTATTTATAGGCCTAGATTTCTGGGCTTCGGACGTGATCTGGTCGCGATGGCAGCACTTCCCTACCAGCCATTTCTTTCGGACGCGTCGCATCCGTAGGCTCCTCCGCCAGCCTTTGGTAATTTGGTCATAACTTCTTGTAGGAATATCCAAGTGACAAACGATTTTAAGCGTTGAAAACTAGACTCAAAGGGCTTTAATTTAATAGATTGTGCATCACACAACTCGTTATATCCATGTAGATATGCTCGTCCAAAGTGAGGTCTTGTGCATACTCATTTGCAACTTTAGTATATTATGAAATTTTCCAACTTGGCTTAGACTTAGGACTTTACTTAGATCCCATATATCTTATAGTACGCCTCGTACACTTGCTATCATATCCATTTGGCATCCATCATGGTAATAGACCTCTTCCACATACTAAATAATATAATTAGAACACGTCAACTATCTTATTTTGCCAAAATGCGCCGAATTATCCTATGGACTTCCAAATCCAAATTTGGACACACGTCTAAGTCCGAAATCACCATACGAAGTTATTGACATCATTAAAATTCTAATTTGGGGTCGTTTACTCAAAAGTCAACTCTCCAGTCAACTCTTTCCATCTGAGCTTCAAAAATAAGATTTTTTTTCTTTTTTTAAATTTAACTCCGAATCTTACGAAAAACCAAACTTGACCATACATGCGGGTCATAATGCGTATTACGAACCCCTCGAGGTCTTAAGCCTTTGAACGGAAATGTTAATTCTTAGAACGAAAATTCGGGTCGTTACATAACATCTTAGTAAAATGAAAATAATACTCCAGCTAATATTTATGTCAACAATAACAAATTTCGTGTAATCGCATTAGGGGTGTCAATGGATATTCAAAAATCGACTGATTCGTACCGTACTGAATCAATTTTTAGTTTTTTTTTTTAAAAAAAAAACTGTAGATTTTTATATAAATTTATAACTGCACCGATAATTAAGGTAGGTTTTTTATTTTATAAAAATAAATCAAAAAAATACCGAACCATACCGAATAAATTATATATGTGAAAAATATATTTATATAGTAAATTTAAAAACAATAATGAATTAAATTTTTCTTTGGGCTTTGGAATTATGAAAACTGTTACAAGCCAACAAGTAATTAAACTCAAAATACTAATTCCTAAAACTTATTATGCTACTTCCACCTAAACTAAGTTATTTCAAGTACCTTAGTAAGACACAAAATATTCTAGCGATTATGAGTAGCAAACTACAATGTATTGAATATGTTTCCTTTCATATAATTTAAATTTATCTTTTTGAATATTTAATTTTCTATAGACTTTATTATGGTTAATATCTTTCCACTTGTGTGATTTATATTTTCTTTGCCTTTGCTTGATTTCTTTTACGCTATTGTAAAATAGTTGATGGATCTATACTCTAGCCATTTTTCATTTTTTAATTCATCACCCTTTAAACAGTAAAAATGTTTAAAGAATTTTGTTACGGCATATAAAAGAACATATGTTATTGCATTCTACTTCTACTGGTGAATTCTACATAATATTTAAAAAAATACCAAAAATTAACCGAACTGTACCGATACCGAAGAGAAACCGACATGATTGGGACGGTTTCGAAAAGTATAATTTTGGTTATACATAATAGAATAACTGAAAAATTGGTATGACACTAATTTTATAAAATAACCGGCCAAACCGAACCATTGACACCCCTAATCGCACAAGTGAGGTCTGGGGAGGGTAGTGTGCACCCAGACCTTACCCCTACCTTCAAGAAGGCTAATCTTTGTGTACGATTTCTATAATATAAGGGGTCTAAGTATTTGATGTTAAAATGTAAAGAATGTACATGTAATTGAGTAGTATTATAAGGATGTTTAGTATAAAAAAACCCGAACTCCAACTCCGAATATGATATGGAAAATACTTGGCCCGACAATATAAAATTACGAATCAAATCGTGTCCTGATCCGAGACATCAGTGTACCGGTAGGCAGCCACTGCTCTTAATCACATTCCCAAGTCCCAAACAATTCCTCCGGTTGTCGAAAAGCAGAGTTTGATAATGGCGACGTCCTCTTCTTCTAGGGTTCCTGCAAAACCAGCGGGCACTTCTTCAATACTGTCGATGCTTAAGGCGTACTCTATCCCTTTTATACTTTTTTGTGCTTCACTCTTCTATCAGTTAGTCGTAATTCCTCGTGCCTTCCCTCGTTCGCATTATGATGGTGAGTCCACACTCTAACTAATTCTTTCTTTTAATTCTTATTCCGACTGTATGCCGTTCTTTTTTTAAAAAAATAAATAAATTATGGCATGATTCTTGTAGCATTGGGTATCAAAGCGCAAAGTTCAATTGAGGAAGTTAATCAGGCATACGAGAAACTCTCTTCAAAGTGGTACGTCCTTTTCACAGGCATTCCATTGTTACATATTTACATAGTTCTTGATTACCTTTTGCTATATATTGGTCACTTTGACTTACACTATGTTTGGATCATTGTTTTATAATGTATTGTATTGTACTATATTGTATTGTATTGTATCGTTTTATGGATACAACGTTTGAATAGATTGTATCGTTTGCTCTTGTTAAATAACATTTTGTTGTTTGGTTTGACTGTATCGTATAGTACTGTAACTGATAAGTTTACTAAAATACCCGCAATTTTTTTGAATAAAATTTATCAAGAATTACGCATAAAAATAATTTAAGAAAACCTCTTTCTACTAATTTATCATTAATTACGTAGTTTGGAAACAAGAGCAAAAATATGAGGAAAAAAGGTTAACTAATATTAGCGACACCAAAAGAATTAAAACGATGAAAAGAGACAAAGAATCGAATGGAGGCTTGGATAATAAAAAGAACGGGGCAAACCAACTCTAGAAAGAATGGAAGAAGACAAAGTAGGTCAATAGGTTAGAGATGTAGAGTTAAAATAAAAAATTTAACGGAAAAGGGCCAAATATACCCCTTTACTATCAGAAAAGATTTACATGTACCCCTCGTTATACTTTGAGTCCAAATATAGCCCCATCGTTATACTATTGGTTCAAATATACCCCCTTCCGTTAAGTTTGTCCAAAGTGGACATCCAGTCCTATGTGGCACTGACATTTGATGAGGTGGATACCACATGGCTTGCCACCTCAGCGCCCCTAAACCCATTTTACCCCTCCCTTCTGTTTTTTTTCCACCACTAAAATTTTCTTCCCGTCCACCACTATTGCCACCATTACTGTTACCAATGAAAAATATTGTATTCCAAATTTTAATCTTTTATATATGGATTAAGGGCGCTGAGGTGGCATGCCACTCATCAAATGTCAGTGCCACGTAAGATTGGATTTCCACTTTGGATAAACTTAACGGAAGAGGGGTATATTTGAACCAATAATATTACGGCAAGGGTATATTTGGACCAAAAGTATAACGCAGGGTATATTTAAATATTTTCTCATAGTAGAGGGATATAATTGGCCCTTTATCCAAAATTTAAATAATAAAATAGAATTATGGAGTAATAAGTAAGGGCATAATTAGAATAGAAAATAGGGAACGATCCCACCACACCAAATCGGTTGTTTCATAAAATGGGGCTTTTGGTTGTTCCGGAATAATGAATTTAACAATACGATACAATCAATTTTAAATAAATAATCAAAACAAACATTGTTTTGGGATAACAATACAATACGATACAGTGGGTAACAACCATCCAAACAAGCTGTTAGTCGCGGGCCCGAACTCCACCGCCACAGAAAAAAAGAAATATATTAGATGTACTTGTTATTCCAACACTGCTTCATCTATCCTTTGTGGGAAATTACTTTTTTTTTTTGTTAATTCCACAAACACTATAAAGGATGGAGTTTTAGACCCTAAAACCCCTAAAGGTTTGAACAGGACATAGGTACCCTGAGAGTAGAACACAAAACTTTCCTGGTAATTTGAGTGATCAGTCACCTCATTAAGGGGTGTTTATGTCTCATTAGAACCTTCAGGGGCGTTACTGTACCCAAAACCCACACCTTAAGGGTGTGTGTGTCTGTGTGTGGAATTAATCTCATACTTTGTACAATATTCATCACGTAGGTTTACTGATTTTGCTGTTGTGAAACTTATAGATGCTCAAATCTTGTCTCGGTCTAGATGCCTTGTCACTCTCCTAAGAATTCCATGAAATTCGTCAATTGCCTTGTTGTTAAAATAGCTCTTACTTGTTTGGATTGCCTCTGTGCTATACTTAAACTTGTTCTAGTGGAATGGTAGTCTTAATACCAAGTACAAGGTTGTTCTTGTCCTTTGCCACATTATCATTTTCATTGCTAGTGGTTGTTCCCTCCACTCATTGAGCTTACTGAAATGGGCCCCTTTATCAGTTTTTTGAAAGCACTTCTTTCTATGAAAGAGGAGTACTTCTCTCTGAAACATGTCACGATATTCGCTTTTACTAGAATCTTATGGATGTAACATGACCAATACTCGTAATCCTTGCATCTTGTGCTAATTTTGCTTTTACTCCGTATTATTGCATTTTACACAATCAGCAACTTTAGTATTTTGTGCTAATGGGTCACCATAATCTTCAAAAAATTAACTCCTGCCAGATGTCCTTATGTGCCCTGGGTGTGTTCTGCTCAGTGAGAAAGTCAGTTAATCGAGAAAACAGAGCTCCACTATGCCACTTCTTAAAAAGTGAACAAATGGAAAGAGAAAGAAGAGAGACTCTGTTATGCTTTTAAATATATCCCTTAAACTAGGCTGTCTTATATTTCCTAATCGATGCTTCGTTTAAAAATTGTAACTTGAGAATCCTACTTCATTCGTACTTATAAAAAAAAAAATAGTAACTTGACGTTTATTTTTGGAAAATTTATTTCCACTTTTTTCCCAACGAACTGATAAGGTCCACCAACGTGATAGTGTCTTAATATCCCTTTTGCTGGGATGAGGTGAAGTAGATATGACTCGTGAACATATTATATATATGCTTTCCGTGAGATATGTAATGAATGTGCTTCGAGTTTCTTGCACTTTCACTTTTCAGCTATTGCACATCATTGCTGTCAAATCTAGTATTGAACAGCAAGAAAAATTGATTTGGATTTGTTTGTTGGATTTTATTTGCTGGAAATAAAATGTTATTGTTTACAGGAATTTAGGTGTTGAAGTTCCTTCTACCATCGATTTTATCAAGGTTAGTCGTCTCATCACTTGATAATTTAATATGCTCCATTACTGTATCTTCATGCTGACGTCCTCTCCCTAGTCGTTTCACATTTTCTTTTTGATCCTAACATGTTTTTTTTTTAATAAATATTAATTTCTTTTTACATATAAGATTTTCTCATACCAACCGTCCAGATGCTTTATCCAACAGCTTCTTTATCATTATGTTTGTTTCTGTTATTGCTAACTTGTACGCATTCAATGCCCTTAACCATGGTATTGCATGCGTTTGGATATCCAAGACATGTGTAGCATTTTTCCTGCCATGGTATGTTCATAGTTGCTGCCTTTCCTGTGATTAGAGGTCTTGATGTTTCTATTTTAGACAGCTGTGAAGTGGTTGATTTTACTCACCTTTTGCCTGGCTTTCCTGCACCACTTATCATTACCATTTTTCCTCTATACCATGAATTTTTCCTATGGCATGATTGCTGCATAATTATTTCACAGGCTCGTTATGCTTTTGAATTGCTGACAAATCAAATTTGGAAGAGAGATTATGACTTATTCGGTATTGATGAGCAGTTCGTAAGTTTTCTATTCTAGCTTGCAGAGATAATTTAGTACCAAAAAATGGGAATCTGTAGATTCATTTCATGTTTGCTATTAATCTGTTCCGTCTTATGTTTTAATATATGTTTTCTTTGGCTATTCAGCATGTTATTGAAAAGGCTAAAGAGCAGTATGTCAGGAGAAGTATTTCAGCAATCAGCTTTCCTCTGCTGGAGACAATTTCTTTTGGTTTGTAACACCTCTTTAGATAGACTTTTGCTAGGCACGTACTTGCCTCGCTGCCACCCCACAACCCCACAGAAAGATAAACCAGAGATAATGTGATACTACCAGTGATTTTAGTTTTGTTTTGTTTTGTTTTTTCTAGAGTCACTATCTATGTTTGTCTGATGCAGATTTCTCTATCTTTGTACCTTAGATCCTGAAGACCATGCTTTTGATGTTATCAACTCTGAGAATTTTCAATCCAAGCTTGAAACTGACAAGGCATTGTTAATTCAGGTTTAATATATGTGCTGAACTGGAATATTTCTTACTCTTTTGAATTCTTATGCATCTACAAGTTTGTGTCTTCATTATTCATCCTCTGTGTATATAGAGTTACACTGATTTACATAGGCATACTATTTTATCAACCAAAAATGTACTCCCTCATTTATATATCCGGCTGTTATGAAGGGTTAAGTGCATAGTCAGATACTATCGTTCAATAACATGCCATGAAACTCTTTTTGGCATGTCGAACCTGTATTACCTCAATATGTATAGTTTCTCAGAGCTGTATACTCTTTCATTATTTAATTTTTATTTTTTCATTTGTTTACTCCTATGATGGGTGTTGACCAAAATTCTTCTCTAGATTTTTTCTCCCGGGAGTGTGCGATGTGCTCAATTTTCAAACAAATGGAAGAGAATTGGTAAGAGTTTGAATATTTTTGCAGACATTTATTTCCCATCTATAATTTGCTAATGTTATTTGGTGTATTGATTTTGTACCCTGCTAATGTTATTTGGTGTGTTTGTCCCATATATTTCTTCTACCTTGTGTCTTCAGTTACTTTGCTGGATGGGGTCGCAGATACTGGAGTTATTGATCTTGCTGATGTTCAACTTGCCACATATCTAGCTGAGAAAGGACCTGGTGGACTACCATTTTTAGACATGGAAAGTATTTTAATAAACAAATGTAAATTTTACTTTGTCATTCCTAAAAATGCTTCGATAGAATAGTGCAGCTGTTAGATCATATTCTGCTGAATTACAAGCTTGAACGCATTTCATGAAGTTCATATTTATGGCTGATATTTTGTTCTTCCAGTGAAATCATCTACAGAAGTGTGGTTCAATTGGTAACGTAATAGGGAAATAAATTTATATTTTAGGGACTGAATTAGATAACTATTACGTTTGGACTGACATAAGCCTGGTATTTACGTGGAGAAAGGTAGAGGAGCGGGCCCATTATCCTCCGAGTTTCAAACCGTGTGGCACTGACACTTGAGGATTTTTTGCTGTCTTTTGCAAAAAAAGGAAAAAAGAAAAAGAAAAAGAAAAAAGAAGAATTAGATAGCTTTATGTGGTATTCAGCGATTTAACTGCAGCCCTTGACCAATAATGGCTGCTGTTAAGTTCTGAATCATGTCTGCTATAATTTCATTAGAGGCAAGATGCGATGGACTTGAAGTACTATAGCTCATCGAATTTAGAAAAAGAGTACATATGAGATGGCAATGCAAAATGCCTTTGCAGTAGTAAGAAGATCTGGAGATATGAAACTGAATAATCGGTGGAGTGGTCTTATCATGATTAACTCTTCCCTAGGTGCTTATATTGTGTAAATTATACATTAGCGCCCAGAATTTCGGTCGCTAAGATGGAGGAACCGAGATTGAGGAAAAAGAGAAATTCTGACTTTATACATGTTTATCTAGGACTTACCTCTGCTTTTCCTTACCTTACAATTTTGATAGGGATAACCTCGTCCACCAAAATCAATTTGAATTGCAGTTCATTATGCTTTAATGGATTGACTGACACTGATGCATGAATTCCCCCATCTCTTCAACTCTTTTTAACTCGACTTATTGGTTCACTTACAGGTGTTCCAGTATTTGTGGCTTTCCCCCCAGGTTGTAGAGATTTAAGGTGCATGTCTAGGTGAGTTTCCTTTTCTGACCATTTCTTATGTTATTTTCTTGTCATCCAGACATGTTTTCTTGGTTGGAGGTCAAAACTAGAGTGTGGACTTACTTTGCCTTGAACACAATTTCCTGCTAGTTGTATTTTGCTAATAATACTTCATAATCTGATTAGATATGAAGGAGAACTTTCCATTGATTCAGTTACTGATTGGGTTGCGACGACCATTCTAAGTTTGCCACGTATTCGGTACTACTCAAAGGAGTCAATGGTAACATATGAGATTTAGCTTTCATCTTTTGTTTATCTGCTGTCATTGCACAATTTGGCTGATGGGTGGGTTAATATGTGTGAGAAAACTGAAAATGGCAGTTTCGTTGGATTTTAGGAACAAAGACTTTAGCGAGCCTTTTTTTTAGGATTAGGTTCGTTTGCTCAAACTTCCAAAGTTTGCTTATTTTGAGAAGAATTTGTCAAAGTAGATTTATCAGAAAAGCACATCTGAGAGAGTAGCAGTTTGGGTTTGTCAAATGATTTGAGAACTGTTTTTGTCAGTGTTAGAGAAACAATTTGTATTTGACCGATCTTTCAATCAAGTGGTTTTGAGCGTCATATTACGAAAAAGCGACAGAAAACATTCACTTTTTTTCAATCAGTATTATTTAAACCAATAACCGATTCTAAATATTTATTATGAAGACACTTTAGTTAAATTCTCAATTTTATTTAATTAAATGTAAAAAATAAATAAAAAATTACAAATCAATATAAATATAGTTATCTCAAAGTCATAATTGAAATATTTTTAGTCATTTAATATTCATTTGACGTAAAGGTATACATCTTATATATATGTTATTTTATAACTGAGATACATATAGGTAAAATAAATAGGGATAGTTTGGCAAATGTTAATTTTTAGTAAGGGTATTTTTGTCCTGTAAAATTAATTTTCTATTCTTCTTGTGCTTTCAAGGAGAAGTTACAAAATTTTATTTCCAGTCTGCAGCAGGAAAATTAGTTTATGCTACTATCTAGAATACATGTCTTTAAAGTTTGGCCAAACTCCTTAATTCTTCAAAATAATACTCAAGTCCTTAATACTTCAAAACTCCTTAATTCGTCTAAAAGTTACTACTTTTTTTTTAATTTTAAAATAAACCATTTCTTGTCTCCCAAAAGCTTGGCCTAACAGGCTATTATTCATATGTGTTTCTCTAGTTGTATATCACGAGTTTTTCCACATCCACATCACTTGTGTGTGGTAACTTCTTGATGGATCAGTATGCATGCAAACTTTGTGCTTAACTTCTTGATGATGGACAAGTTTTGCAAGCTTTAAATATTCTGATTCACAGCTTCTTTTTCATTCCAGGCCCAGGATTTTCTGATGAAAAGCAAACCCCACAAGGTACAACTTCTGACAGCCTTCCCAACTACTTCAGTTGTAAAAAAGAAAGAAAACTAAGTGATGAAAGATGGCCAGTTGCTGCAACTTATGATTGACTAGCTTGATTAACATGCACGCTAAAGTATCTGTTAAGGTTTCCCTTGCTTTTACCAATTCTACTGCATGTATACCGATCATATTTAACTGGTCAATTACAATGCAGTTATCAAAGGTCATAATCACGTACTCCTCTATCTGTGTAAAACCATCTTGAAGAATGAAGAGCATCCCATCATTACCTTTTTCTTCTAGTTATAAGATGCTATTGTTTTTTTTTGTTTGAGTAAAATAATGGATGATGCTCAAACATCCTCCTTAAAAGGCGACCAATAAGTTTTTTGAAGTATTACCATAACACGATCACCTTCAATATGCCGTATCTTCTTTTAGAAAGTGATCACTGTAGATCCCAAGCAGCACTTTTCGAAGTGTCCTCTTAGTGTTTAAAATTAAAGTTAAATAACATCCCAGCCCCTGAAAGGAAGAATATGTTTTACGCCTTTACCATTGTTTCCTAGAAAGTGAGGGAATATTATGCTGTGCAGCTTCTTTTTAACTGATACTCCATGGTTTAGATAATTGCTGTAGCTGGCATTGACTAAGTTGTCATGTTCTTAATTTGTTCAAAGTATGTCACAGGTTTTAGTATTTTGGTTGGACTGGCTGCACATACACGTTGCATTCCATATAGCTTAACTAGTTCTTTTTTTTTTTTTTTGTTTGATGAAGTATAGCTTGACTCTTTCTTGAGCCGAGTGTCTATCGGAAACAGCCTCTCTACCCTCCCGGGTAGGGGTAAGGTCTGCGTACATATTACCCTCCCCAGACCCCACATGTGTGACTTCACTGGGTCTGTTGTTGTTGTTGAAGTATAGCTTGACTAGTTGTATTCTATGCAAGAATACACCCTGCTTGAGAATGTGAGGATATATTTCCATTTACACTTACATGTTTAGTACCCTGGTTCTGCCATGTGTACTGTTTTTACGCCGCTGGTGTAGAATTTGACAGGATTCATATATTTCTTAATGATAAGGTCAAGGTCATTTTCTTCTCTCAAACCGGCGAACGGGCAACTCCATTTATTCGTCAAGCTGCTAAGAATTACTCAGCCTATGCTACATTCGCGTTTGTGCTATGGCAGGAAGGAGAATCTTCATTGTGGTGGAATATGTAATGTACACTAGCTTTGCTGTTTCATTTTCCCGCTAATTTATGCATTTTTCCTTTCCCCTCATGTTAATTTGTCTTTCTATTTCTTTTGGAGGGAGAGGAGTTTGTGAATAAGTTCTTGATTTCTGCTTCTTTTTTCTCCTCAAATCTCTTCCCTCTCCCTCCCTTATCGTTTCTCATAGCATCGTTGGTTTCCATTTTCTTTTGGCTTTTCCTCACTGAGTGAATTTTTAACAGCTTCGAAGTTAACTAGAAGGGATCAACAACTGTCAAATCATTCTAAATCGTGCCTTTTTCGGGTACATGTGTTACAGTGTTAGCACATGTTAATAACATGGTTTTTTTTTCTAATTTATATCTAAAAGTATGAGTATAATTGTTTTTGGATATAATAAGGTGAAGTTCAAGCTTGCTATAAGTTACTCCCTCCAACACTCTAATTTTCAGCCGATTTTGAACACCAACACATTGTTTTTTTGGAAAAAAAGGGTAAGAAAGACATATTTAGGAACTACAAAAATTTCTATAAACCATTGGTTATTTTATGGATTTGAACTCTTTTATTTTAAGATAAAAGTTGCTTGAATACCCCAATTTTAATCATTTCATAAGAATGACATGACGAGAGTACTTCGTTTCTTAATTTTCTTATATTATTGAGTTTGTTTGATTTTTTAACTTTTTAAAAGTTTCTTAAATGTTATTCATATAAGTTGAAATACCTAAATATGATAATTCCCTCATATTTCTTTATGTGGTAATAATTTAAAATGGTTCTAGATAAGTGTTTACAAAAAGACTAAAGTATAGTTTATTTTCCTTTTGTTGACTTCAGGTCTTCAACCTTTAGCAGTTTTTCTTTATCTGTAATTGTAAACTATACACAGATCAATACTTCTGTTTACATCTTCCACATTCTTTCAGAATACATCTCATTTTGGATTTACATTAGAGTAGGTAACTTGGTTCTACTATCTTTAAGGATGTTCATATCAACTTCTTTATTCCTAACAATCAATCAACTAGGCTTCAAGGAGTCAATCTCAAACTATTTGGGGGTTGACATGAATCCTTTATTCTTACGCTATATAGCCTATCATTTATTAACTCTTATAAAATTTCATAAATGATATTCCAAATCCGTTCTGAATCTTATTTTCAGTAAGCAATCTGGTTGGCTTTTTATTACACTTCAGCTTGTGAGTGGGGTTGTTTGCTGAATACGGAGTAATGCTATAAATAACGACTTCTGTTGTGGAGACCCAAGTTTATCTACATGATCTGAAACCTGAAAATCTTGTTGTTTATAGTTTTGTACTTTATCTATCTATATGAAATAATGGAATTCCTACTTACTAAAGTGCAGCAACAGAGTTTGAGCATTGATTGCTATGGACAGGGGTGGTTAAATAGTACCTTGAGGTACTTCATAATTGATGTATTTAGCTTAATAGAAGAGGAAGGCACTATGTTCATTGGATAGTCAGCCAATATGCAGCATTCTAGAAAAACTATTGTACACTAGCGTGGAACCTCCACGACGTGGTTTGAGCCAGCTAATTCATGTTCTCCAGACAATAGTCTTTTCTTGTAGGATTGATTCCTCTTCCATGTCTAACAGAAAAAGGAAAAAAATATAAAAAACAATGGTAAAGCAAATAGAGGTTTTTGTTGTGAAATGCTGAACTTTTACTTAGTTATTCTTTTATAATTCTATGCTCTCCCTTGATAATTTTCACTTAATGATGTTGTAAGATGACCTAGTGTCTTATCTATACAGGTTAGGGGTCGAATCTGCCCCTGCCATTGTATTTCTAAAAGAAACAGGCGTCAAACCTGTGGTTCATCACGGCAAGTTCATTTTCCTCCTCATTTCTTGTTGTTCTCTAGTAACTTCTGGTGGCTGTGATAAGTGACTTGTCTAAGATAGCAAGCTGAAAGATGTTTATGATTGTAGGCTATGTCAACAGTTCCTTGTTTGTGGATATTATGGAGAGGAATAAAAATCAAGGTACTTATCTTTTCTCCCTTTTACCAATATATTTGGCCATTTCGTCAGTTTCATAAATTAGTGTACTGCATAAGTGAATTGAACACATATTTTTTCATAAACTGCTTTATCTGATATTTTTTGTGGTGTGGCTAATCAATTTGAGATTTTAGCAAATATATTCAAGTCAGCCAAGTTTATTTTCTTCATGTTACGCTAGTGTCAGCAATATTGTGTTTGAGCGTTGGCGCTCATTTTAAATTGAGTTAGCAAATTTTCCTCTGGTGTTATCCTGTTTATTCTTGTTGAACGTTATGGTTAGTGTTTCCAGTATTAATAGAGGAGAATTCTGCTTCAAACTTCTCATCACCACTTCAACAATCGTGTTACAAAGTGTTTTTCACTCGTTAATTTCAAGCATATTTCCTCCAAGTGATAAGTCACTTTACCAAAAATTCTTTTTGGTGATTAATGCTTAATTAAAAAAATTCATTCTGGCTAGAGATGCCAGTAGTAGAGTGAATATAGAAGACAATATAGAAACTTAAGTCTTAAAACCATTGTTATATCCTGCTTTGTGCCTTTGCGTATGCTAGAGTGTCATGTAATGGCTTTGGATGGATGGTTAGTGCAATGTACCCAGATGTGAACAAGGAAATATATCTTTTTACTAGTTAATTGAAGCGTAGTTTTTCATGTGACCATTGTAGTTCCTGGAGTTATTCTTTACATATTGTATGCATAGTTGTGGTAATGTAGCTGCTTCAAATTTTACCAACATGCAAACTGGCATAGGCATTCACAGCACTATGAAGGCATAAGTGGGCATTTTCAGGTTGGCATATTTTCAGGTGACAATATGCAGAAAGATGAGTTCCAAAATTTGTGTTGTGATCATAATTCAAGGATGGTTGTGTTTGTGTTTATATGTCTTGAGTTCAGATTTAGCTGGAGCAAAACATTAAGATGCCGGGTTTGTGCTGTAGAATGCGATATTGAGACATGTCAAAAGACTTTAAATAATTGCGTCGCTGTTAGTTGTGTCTTACAAATCTTGCTGGTCTTTGTTTCATACTTCTTCAGTGCTTCCACAATTGAGGAGTGTAACTTCGATGGAACTGGGTTGCAATGCGCGGGGCTTTTCACGTGCTGGAAAGGATACCAGGGTATGGTATTGTGTTGTTTTAGCTGGGAGGTATAGCCAGGAGCTCAATGAAATGCGTGAAGTAAGCTCTTTTTCCTAGTTCCTTTTTCTTAATTAACGCTTAAGACTGTCATTTGGCTTATTCGTCCTTAGTTTTTAGTTGATTTATCTTTCCATCTGGTTTTAGAAAGTCTGAACGGAGTTTAACAGCAGATGTCGTGTGATAGGGGGGGGGGACTTTCTCTGTGTGTGGAGAGGGGGGGAGAGAGAGAGAGAGCACTCTCTATTTCAGCAGTTTTGCCACTGGACTTATATATTTGCAAATTGGCCCGTAGGGTGCCCCAATAGGGCCTGAATGAAAGACCCATGCCCGACGTAAACCATCAAAGTCCTAGTCAGCATATGCACTACCTGGAATCCTGGATCATACCAAATCTGAATTGACTTGCTACTGATCAACTCATAATACATAGAGGATGTACATCCCTAACAGTTAGCTCTTTCTTAACATTGCTGTTTAATAACTTTGAGATGAAAATTTAATTAGAATTGATAACACTTAAATAATATACCAGCACCTACAGTAATCTATCAGCAATGACATCCACTTGTCTGCATCTGCATATTACATATGCCTTCTCTTTTTAGTTATGTCCTACATATATAAATGCTAAAGATGTCTTCGTTGGGATGCATTTTCTGCTTTTTTTTGGTAAATTGCCCTATCCCTCTAGTGCAGGAAGAGACTTCGCTCGGGTCTGAAAGACTTCTCATTATTACGACATACATTGATTGATGTGGCTTCAAATCTTTTTTCACATTAAGCTACATGCATAAAATGTTAGATGCTATGAATGTCTGTTACCTTAGCTGATGGTGTAAATTACCTATCACATAAGACTGTTCGCAGGGTTCAAGAAACTCTTTCAAACGATGGAGAATTGACTGCAGTGGATCAAGATCCATCATCTGCACCAGCTCTGCTTGCACTAAAACAGAAACGACTGACATTTACCTGGCTTGATGGGGAAGCACAGAAAGTGAGCACCTCTCCTCGAATTTTGGCATTAATTCGGTTAAATAGGGCTGTGATTACATTTTCTGAAGCACCAATAGCTTTTTGCACAATAATTAGCATCCTCTTTTTTATTTTATAAAATTAATCTATTAATAGCATACCCATTTCGTGGTGAACATGACCTGTAGGAGTTATCTTTTGACAGACTGACGGAGTCCATGACAAACTGCAGAAAAGCATGCATGTAGAGGTTTTTTAGAATTTATTGTCTAGAGGAGCTTTTTTAGAATTTATTGTCTAGAGTGAAGATCAAACTCCTACAACCTCATCTTAGATGCTTAACTAGGCATCTTTATTTACTTGTTTGGGCCGATTCAACCTCCCATCTCAGATTCTTACACCTTTTCCTGAAAATTTCAGCTCTAGTGGCATTTCTGTAGATTTGCAAATTCTTCCTTTGTGCACAATTTTGGAGAAGGTGCATTAACGATTACTTTGATGGTTTCATTTTATTTAGCTATTAAAGCATAATGGATATGGAGGATTCATATA
The DNA here is from genome assembly GCF_000715075.1 of Nicotiana tabacum. Taxonomy (NCBI): domain Eukaryota; kingdom Viridiplantae; phylum Streptophyta; class Magnoliopsida; order Solanales; family Solanaceae; genus Nicotiana; species Nicotiana tabacum. The sequence continues at coordinate 214,149,523 of NC_134085.1, forward strand.
ACCCGGCCCCAACTAATTTGAGATCAAGGCTTAGTTGATTCATTAGCTGGTAGGCTCTAAATTTCCAGTTGGTTTTGGGATCCAAACCTTGGTAAAGCTTGAAGAATCCTTATGCTTTGAAAAACCTTTTGTTCCTTAATGTATTTGAGAGATGCTCCCTGAACTTGAATGTGATTCATATAACTATCTTTCTTTCCCTTTTCTGCTATTATTCTTCTAATTATAGACTTCAGTTATATTATCTAAGCATGTAAGACTTGGCTGATTATTTTATTACTTTGTGGAACCCATGAGGTCCATCGGGTTGGATGATTGTTCTTTGAGCAAAACTATGATTTTCTGTCACGTTGAATGCTAATAGCTTCTCCTTTTGTACAGAGTTACTGTTTCTTCTACATTAATTCAGAAAATAGTTATGAGACCTGTGGGCCGAGGAGGGATATAACAGACGTAGCACAATTGTTTATCGTACGCTATGAGAGGAATGTTACAGAGGATGTTGAAAAGCAGCCGACCAGCAGATACTCAGAGTTGTACAATGTTGAAGCTGATCCTGCATCTCAGCTTGTGGCAAAATACAATGGTTCTAATAAAATTGAAGAGGTTAGTAGACTGACAGGTTCCATTAAATTCCCTTAGCAAGTCACATGATGGATCTACTGCCACATTCTTCTGTAATTGAGCATAAACTCGTTAGTTTATCTATAAAATGTTCCATGACAGCAAAACATCATCTTCCTTGTTCTGTGGTGCAATTTATTTTTCTGTTGAATACAGCCTTTGTATTGGACAATCTATGACAGCCTTCACTTGTGCACAAGCTGGTGGTTCGTCCCTCCAAACTGTAAGAATTCAGTTCAACCCATGGCAAAAACACAAGTAGAACGAGAAAGATAGGAGATGGAAGCAAAACCAATTCTGTCACCTGGTTGCAATTTCTAAATCCCATTCCATGGCTCTCTGCAGTCCACACAGTGACTAGCAGTCCTTTGATAATTGCTTCTAATTGAGCATTTACCTCTATTTTTTCCCTCCTAAACTATTTCCCTTTCCCAGTGGTTTTCTTTCTTTGAACAAAAAGTACATGTTTATGTAGACACGTTTAGGAGATGAGTTAATTTTGGAGGTTGGAGCTAAAGGGTCGTTTCCTTTCCCTCATTGATGATATGGATCACATGTTTGATGCATGATACCACTTTTAGATAGTTAAACAAGGTCCCTCATCAGGGAAAATATGTGTTGTGAAGCCAGATAAACTTGTTGGAAGCTCTGTTCTATGCGAACACAATTCATTCATTTCCATCTACTAAGACTGCCTCATTTATAGTCAAAACCCTCCTGCTTGTAGAACATGCTAGTAATATGCTACATTAGCAAATAACGCTTGGCTCTCTAAACGTTTGCCCTGTCTGTATTTGACTGAATTATTAGCATACATGGGGAATAACCTACATAGGAAAATATAGTCTATCCTGAGATTTGTTGGACCTTCATTCTTGTACGAAGCCAGCTATTTTATGAGAATATTTATGATCATTACACCTGAATATCTAACGTATTGTATATTGGAATGACAGATTGTACAATGGATTTCTGAGATAATCAAAGATGGCGACTCCAAGAATCTTCCTTCATTTGTAAGTTAATTTCAAAAATCTCTCTGTTGAAACGTGTTTGCTTTAATTGATTCAAAGGTGGTTTAGGGGTTCTAAAATTGGATCTTATGAATGATGACCCCTCCTTCAAGATTGTAAGCTCTATTCATGACAGCAATTGCCAGTTGGTTGAAGATGGTACACCAGAACTTGTGCATGCACAATTTCTTTTACACCTTGCAACTAAATCTCTATGTAAGATTGATCTATCGCTCACTTGAATGGAATTATGGATACTAGTCTGGAAGGTACTTAATCAACGAGGGAGAAGTGGTAGGAGCCATCTCCTTTTAATATTGTATTAGATATCGATATCATTATGAGATAATGGTTTCTCATGTTATTTAAGTATCCATATGTTGATTGCAAGGATGTATAACTGCAGAAAGCTGTCTTTAGCCCTTTTATAGATTCCTTTTCTAATTCTGTATCTTTATACCCATTTTGTTACAGAGAACTAGGACTCCTGAATTGGTTCCGGAGGATGCAGATTCCAGTTGGTCATCTTGGTCTCAAGGAACCGTTGGCCCTAATGGAGGATTTAAACATAGAATCAAAAGTTTCCTAAATAGAATTCACGATTACAGTGGTGATCCAAGGGTTGGACCCTTTCTGCTCCTGGCATCATTAATCTCATTTGGTAGTGTTTGGCTGAGGAGAAGTCAGGTAGCTCAGTCAAGCGAATCAGATCATTCAAGCGAGAGGTCCAATGAGCCAGAACATTTGAGCCAGCAGACCAGAGAGTCCGATCACACTCAGCCAAGTGCAAGGGTAGTGATACAATGTACCTAAAACTTGCTCTGGGCTAGCCCATGCAAGCACTAGGCCCTAGGCTATTTCAATTTATTCCGTAAACGATATTCATTGACCTCTTTGGAAATTACGTAACATCGATCCTTTCCACGTTATATCTCTTTGCAGGACACAACCACACGAAAGCGAAGAAATCGCCCAAGAAACGATCTTGTTCCACCTTCTATGACTGACGTGGAACCTAAAGATGCTTGCCAAGCGGAATTTTCAGATTCTGATACTGGCTAGTTGGGTTCAAATAACTGCAGGCTGTTTTATTAGCACAGGGTAGAAGCTGAAATTTGTTGCGAGCAGGCGGATGACTAACAACCTCCTTTACATAACTGGTTGCCTTGCAGGCATCGATACCATGTAAATTGAGCTCGATAAAATTTCCTGATGTGTAAACATATCAGTAGTTTAGTTTTAATTTATGAAGGAACGGAGAATTGATAAAATAGTGACCAAGATCATATGTCACGACAGAGAAAAACATTAGTGCAAAAATATATCACGATTCTGATAGAGTAAAGTTCATTCAAATATTTAGAATCTTCCATTTTCTTTCTTACAAATTGTTTTGTTACGTAATTGTTTCAATATTAATACATCAAAGTGTCTACAAAACTATAATGACGTAAATCTTGATAATATTAAGTGTAATCCATTGTCTGTCGTGCAGTGAAGAGTCTAGTAGTAACCTTATTATCCAAATTCCATTGATGGATGATCCTCCTATATCATTTGCTTAATTTAGAATTTAAGGTAATAGTGATATTCTTTATTTGAAGGGAGCCTTGGCGCAATTGGTAAAGTTGTTACCATGTGACCAGGAGGTTACGGGTTCGAGCCGTGCGAATATGCTGTCTACAAGAGACCCTTGTGTTTCGGTCCCTCCCCGGACCCCGCTATTCGGTCCCTCCCCGGACCCCGCTCATAGCAGGAACTTAGTGCATCGGGCTGCCCTTTTATTTGTGATTGAGCCTCGCTTTTTCTTTTATTTGTGATTGAGCCTCGCTTTTTCCATCCATTCGGATTCAAGAAGAAAGGAAGACGTTTAGCCTAATCCCTCTATGAGCCCAGGCTGTGCATCGGGGACAAATCGGTAGAGAGAGGATCGTCGCAAGTAGCAGGAGTGCTTTGGCAATCTATCATCTCTCCGATCCGTTGGTAAGGTAGATTTTCATAGCTCCAGTTGATGACTGCTTCTGTGATGTCGAGCTCTATCCATTTCATTTCGATTTTGTCTGTTTACCGAGTTTTGGTTCTGGGGGAGAAGATCCTGTTTATAACCATAGAATTATGGTTTAGCGAGTTGCGCACACACACGCTCATGTATATTTGTGGTGCGTTGAAAATCTTATTTTCCACCAAGGTGAACTCATCCATTTTTTTGCCAGTTGCTCAGAGAAATGCTGAGTATACAATGATGTAGCAAAAAGTACGAATACTTACCATTAAATAAAATAAAAAACTCCACACATAGACAGAAATTTATGGTTTAACTTTCATTAAACACTGAAAAATATGATTTTTTCTCTTCTTCACTCTAAGTTGCATCATTGCCTATCATCAAAAGAATCGTGTCAATGAAAGAATCGTGTAGTAAGTTATAATTATTAGTCCTGCAACAATTGTGTTTCCCTTATTCTAACATGTTACAATTCACCATTCTGATCAAATAGCTTTAAACCCCAGCTCATATCCTTAC